>NW_023604972.1:120580852-121180852 GCF_014898055.3 Talpa occidentalis
GTGGTTGGATAACGTTGATTGATTTTCGGATGTTAAACCATCCTTGTGCCCCTGGAATGAAATCCAACTTGGTCGTGGTGAATTATCTTATGGATACATTGTTGGATTCTGATAGCTAAAATTTTATTGAGGATTTTTGCATCAGTGTTCATTAGGAGATGGCCTGTAGTTTTCCTTTTTGTGTTGTCCTTGTTCGGTTTTTGGTATTAGGTAATGTTGGCCTTCATAAAACGTGTTTGGTATTGTTCCCTCCTTCTCAATTTTTGGAAGAGTTTGTGTAAGGATAGGCACTAATTCGTCTCTGAAGTTTGTTAGAATTCATGTGTAAATCCATCAGGTCCTGGGCTTTGTTTTGGGGAGGTTTTTTATACCATTTCAATTTCGCTGCTTGTATTGGTTCTGTTTAGGTGTTCTATTTCTTCTTTATCTAGCTTTGGGTGATTGTAGAGTTGTAGGAATTTGTCCATCTCCTCAGATTGTTAAAACTTGTTTCCATATAACTGTTCATAGTAGTTACTGGATTATTTATTTTATGATGTGTACGTGTTTTGTGATTTCTCCTTTTCATTGATGATCCTGTTTATTTGTGCTTTCTCCCTTTTTTTCCTTTGTGAGCCTGGCTAGGGGTTTGTCTATTTTATTGATTTTTTCAAAAAACCAGCTCTTGGTTTCATTGATCTTTTGGATTGTTTTTTTAGTTTCAATTTCATTATTTCTGCTTTGGTTTTTATTATTCTTTTCTTCTACTGGTTTTGGGGTTTTTTTGTTGTTTTTTTTCTAGATCTTTGAGCTTCGAGATTAGGTTGTTTCTTTGCGTTCTTTCTGTTTCTTGATGTGAGCTTCTATTGCTTTATTTTCCTCTTATTACTGCTTTTGCTGCATCCCATACATTTAGGATATTAGTGTCCTCCTTGTCGTTCAATTCAAAAAATTTTTTAATTTCTTCTTTGATCTCCTCATTAGTCCAATGGTCTTCCAGTAGTGTGGTTTTTAATCTCCATGAGGTAGGAAAGTTCCTTGCCTTCTTTTTGTTTTTATTTCTAGTTTGATGCCTTCATGGTCAGAAAAGATGGTTGATATGATTTCAATCTTGTGTATCTGTTGATGTTTGTCTTGTGCCCCAGTATGTGATCGATCCTGGAGAATGATCCGTGTGCGCTTGAGAAAAATGTGTACTCCGTTTTTTGGGGTTTAGGTTTAGTGTATAGATGTCTGTTAAGCCTAATTGCTCTAGGTCCTTATTTAGAGCTTGGTTTCTTTACTTTATTTTTGTCTTGTTGATCTATCCATTGTTGATAGTGGTGTGTTGAAGTCTCCCACTACGTATGTGTTTTCTCTGTCTGTTTTCAGAGAGGACAACAGTTGTCTGATATATTTTGGTGCTCCTTCGTTTGGTGAGTATATGTTAATGAGTGTTATTTCTTCTTGAAGTATTGTCCCCTTGATCATAATGTAGTGACCATTGGGGTCTCTTTTTATCTTTTTGAGTTTGAAATCTGTTTTATCTGATATAAGTATAGCTGTTCCTGCTTTCTTTTTTGGTCCATTTGCTTGTAGGATTGTTTTCCATCCTTTAACTTTGAGCCTATTTTTATCTTTTGTAGCTAAATGTGTTTCCTGGAGACAGCAAAAGGTTGGGTTTTGTTTCTTAATCCAGGCTGCCACTCTGTGTCTTTTTATTGAAGAGTTTAGTCCATTTACATTTAGAGTTAATATTGATATGTTAACATCTGTATTTGCCATTGTGTTTGTCTTTCCTTTGATTTTATTTATTTATTCTTTTAATATCTTTTTTTTTTTTTGGCCTTCTTTCATTGTTATTCGTCCCTCTGAGGTTCTGGCTTTAGGACTCCTTGTAGTATTTTTTGGAGTGGGGGTTTAGTTGCAATGAAATTCCGGAGTTTCTGTTTGTCTGGGAAGGTCCATATTCTTTCTTCAAAGAGGAAGGAGAGCTTTGCGGGATAGAGTATTCTTGGTTGGCATCTGTTTTCTTGGAGTCTGTTGACTATGTCCCTCCACTCTCTCCTTGCCCGTAGTGTTTCTTCGGAGAAGTCTGATGTCAGCCTGATTGGTTTTCCTTTGAATGTTATCTGTTTCTTCCCTCTTGCCAGCTTCATTATTTTTTCCCTGTCCTGGATTCTTGGGAGCTTTACTATTATGTGTCTTGCTGTATTTTTCCTTTCGTCGTGGAAGTTTGGTGTTCTTCTTGCTTCTTGTATATCAATTTTCAGCTCCTTCTTCACATTTGGGAAGTTCTCTTCAATTATCTCTTTGAATATTTTCTCTGTTCCTACATCTCTCTCCTCTCCTTCTGGTATTCCTATAACTCTTATATTTCCTTTCCTCATGGAGTCAGATAGTTCCCGAAGTCTTTCTTCGTTCTTTTTCCTTCGTACTTCTCTTTCCTTTTCTGTTTTGGTTCTTTTTATTTCTGTGTCTTCAAGATTACTTATTCGTTCTTCCATTTCATCTATTCTGCTTTCATTGCTTTTCCCAGAATTCTTTAGTTCTTCCATTAATTCTTTGATCTCCTGCATTTCTTTTACTTCCCTCTTTAGGGACTCAATTTCTTTCTTCTGACCATTGTTTTCCCTCTCTAGGGACTCAATTGCATTCTTCTGATCGTTGATTATTTTTCCCTTATCATTGTTTTCCTTTATGACTTCTGTCAGTTTTTTAATCACGGCAATTTTAAATTCTCTTTCTGGAAGGCTCAGAAATTCTTCCAAGTTATTGTCTTTGCAATCTGGGGGCTGGCTTTCTTTTTGTGGTGTGCTTTTTCTCTGGAGAGTTGCTAGGTTGCGTGTGGTTCTTCTCCTCCCTACTGTCTGTTTTCTAATTTGCCGTATGCGTTGGGACACTGTGTTGTTGGGACTGGCCGGCATCTTGGGTGGGCTTCTCTGTTCCCCTCTGGTTCTTCCAGGAGTCATCTGTCAGTTTCAAGCAGCCGGGCGGCCGGGGCTGTGTGCTGGGGCTGGTCTCCTCCTGGGGGGCGGGGCTCTCTTTAATGGAGCCTGGAGCTCACCTCCGCGGCGGATCCTGCAGGGTTCGCCTCAGCTCCCGTTCACGGGGTGTGGTGGCTGCAATAGTTCCTTTCCACTCACAGTCCCGCTTGCTGTGTCCGTTTTTCTTGTTGGCCGTTTTGGTTTGTTGTTTCCCTCCTCTCTGCCGGTCGGAGAGTGCCGACTTTGTGGGCGGGGGAGGGGAGCAGGGTTCTGCGCTTCCCTCCCTTCTAGTCCTCTTTTATGGCAACTTTCTTCTTCGGGCAGTTTGCTGGAGTCACCCGTTTATCTTCCGTGTCCCAGTTCTCACTGGGACCTGCCGCTTTTCCTCCCTATTAACTTTTTTTAATGGGAGATCTTACTCGCAGCGTCTCCTCGCCGCCATGTTGCTCCGCCCTCTCCATGTATATTTACTTTTTGGTAATAGTCTTATCAAGGGTAAAATTTTATTGTGGTTTTGATTTGCATTTTCTTCATGATAAGTGAGGTAGGACATTTCTCATGTGTCTGTTAGTTGAACATCTTCTTTAGTAAAATGCCTACTTAGAACTTCTGCCCATTTTTTTAAATTAGGTTGTAGGAATATGCCATTTGTGACAACATGGATGGACCTTGAGGGGATTAAGCTAAGTGAAACAAGTCAAAGGAGACGGACAAATATCACATGATTTTACTCATTTGTGGAATGTAAAGAATAAAGCAAATAAAGCAAAATTGAAAAACAAACCCTTAGCTTCTGACAAAAGAATGGTGGTTAGCAGAGGGGAAGGATGAGGGAGCAAATGGTATAAGGTGCCAACTGTTTGGTGATGGTGGTGGTGGGCATGGTATAAATATACAGGTGCCGAAGTGAGAAACTGTATACCTGAAGCCTATCCACTGCTGGAAGCTAATATTACCTAAGTTACAAAAAATAAAGGGGCCTCCCTGGTGGCGCAAGGAGTTAAGCACCACACTATGAAGCAATCCACAGCCTCTGCAGCACAAGTTCAATGCCCGGCCAGGAAGAACCCACATGGTGCAGCAGACCTCTCCTGACTCCCCTCAGCAGTGTATTTCAGTCAATATGCCTGTTCTGTTTCCCTCTCTATCTCCGGTGAACCCTCTCACCCGCCGTATCTCTGGCCTGTACCCTAACTCTTGTATGCATAAATAAATAAATCTTAAAAAAAAACAAAAAGGTGGCAGAAATACAAATTTGCTCTCTGCTTGATTCGAGACTTCCACCTTCTGTCTCAGATGTCTATTGGTACTCCCAGTTCTCAGGCCTTTGTGAATCAGATTAGCACTTACATTATTGACCTTCAGATTTGCAGGCCTTCATACTCAGACTGAATTACACCACCACTTCTGGCTCTCCAGCTTACACACAGTAGGTCCTGGGACTTAGCATTCATGACCCTGTAAGCCAATCCCTGTAACAACCCTTTTCTTATCTATGCCTGCATATGTCCCGATGTTCTGTTTCTCTGAAGAACTCTGGCTAACGTAGGATCTCACAAGATTCACATCTTCCAAGTTCATTCCTGTTATTAGTAAAATCCATTTCCTTGCAGTGGTAGGACTGAGCTGCTGTTTCCTTGTTGGCAGTTGGGCAGGGTCCCTCCCAGCTCCTCAGTCACTCTGTGGTCCTTAACTACGGCCTGCTCCATCTTCAAAGCCAGCAATAGCACATAGCATCCTTCTGATGTTTGTATTCTCTGACTCCCCTTTTTGGCCTTCCTCTTGCACTTTAAAGAGCTCATCTAATTCGATCAGGCCCATCCTGATAATCTCCGTATCTTAAGGTCATCTGACTTTGGTCTTTACACCTGCATTCTTTTCTTCAGTACCTAGATCAGTATTGTATCGTATAAACAGGAGGTGAGAATCTTGAGGCGTCTGTCGAATCCTGCCTACCACAATTAGGGGACACTTGGAAATGGTGTAGTTACAGGGAGGTGGCAGTGGTGGTGACTTCCCAACCACTCTGCTCCTGCAAGGTGTCATACACAGTTCCCTGCTTCTTCCTTGCTGATGTTTCATCAGCCCCTGTCATTCCCAAACCTGGTACTCCAGCCTCTCATCAAATCTGATGATTCCTGATACCAATAAAAAAAATAAATATCCATTTACCTGACATTGGCCAGAACCTAGTTTTCTTGCATGCATTCGAGAAACCTGATTGTCTTGTCAAGCTCCAGTAGACATCAAAAAAGTCACCCAAAGAACAGGGGTTATTGTGGAAGTGGTAGTGTGGTAGAGTAGGAAAGATCAGAAGTAGCCAGGAAGTTTTGTCAAACCACTACCTCCCAGCCCCCCAAATCTGACATGCTGGTTTGAAATAGCTGAATTCTACTAAATCATGGGAATTCAACCATTGCTTTATTTAAACAATGGTGATCAGTGGCATATCTGGTAAAGATAAAATGCTATTATTCAATTTAAACAAAAACCTAATCTATTTTTTAAGATTTGAAATAAATGGACTAAGCAGAAACTGAAGCTAAACACACTAACACTAGTTAAAAAAGTGAAAAAAATTTCACAAAATCTTTTGACCTCATGTAGTTGTTATACTTAATTTAATTTTGTGCTTTTCCTAACCCAAACAAATTCAGACTGAGCCACACTACACATGCCTCAAATTTCAGATTTTGTATCTGAGTTTGCATTCACAGTTGCTGTTCAAAGCAAAAGCTAACCCAGGTGGGGGCTACCTGGTGGTACAAGGGGTTAAGTCTCAGCATTATGAAGCTACTGGCAGCCACTGCAGCACAAGTTCAATCCCCATCCAGGGAGCTAACCCACATGGTGCAGCAGACCTCTCCTCTCACCCGCTGCTCCCCTCAGCAGTGTGGCCTTTCTGGGCTGACTTGAATGGAAGTAGATAGCTACCATTGTATATTTTGATCCAAAGTTTCCTCTCGGGAATTTCTTTGTTCTATAGAACAAAAGACTTGGTCAGTTCATTTGAATCTGATCACAATAGTCCAATTTGCTATCTTCCAATCTATATTTTTCTGCCCCTGGATAAATCCAAGGAACATTAACTGTCGCAAACTAGGACAGGGTATTGGTCTAAGTAAGGGTGGCTGAGCAGCCCAAATTGCATAGAAAAACAAAACCATCCCCTGAACTTTGATTTTGTTTATAGCCGGCACCCTTTATGTGGAAAAACACATTTGTGCCAGCCTCCTTGAGTGACGCTGCAGTGGCTCTTTCACTTCTTGTTGAACTTAGCTTGGAAAAAGCATTGCAGAGTGAGGAACGACTGGCACTGGGCAGAACGTGCTGTGTATTTCCACAGTCTACTCCAGCATAAACAGACCATGCTTATTAGCTCGCAAAGAGCCAGGAATTTCCCTGCTTGGGGAAGACGAAGGTCTCGTCTAGGGAAGTTGAGAACTGAACTGAGTGCATACCTTGTGCCCATCTGTCTTCCTCCTCTCCCTGCCCTGGCACACCTCATGGTGTGCTCTCTCCCCTGCATACCTCTGGGCATCCTGGAATATGGTTTTTGCACGTTGCTCTAGGATGTGGTGTTCTGTACCACTGAGGCATCCTTGGTTCTCAGGAGCAGACAGGGTGAAGGATACATTTCCTACTCTGAGCAAATGACATTTGAGCAGAACAGAAGCTTCAGACTCTGGAGCCTGATGACCTCCATTTGACTGTTGCTCCACCACTGCATTTGTCAAGGAAAGTGCTAGAATGAA
This sequence comes from Talpa occidentalis, assembly GCF_014898055.3. NCBI lineage: Eukaryota > Metazoa > Chordata > Mammalia > Eulipotyphla > Talpidae > Talpa > Talpa occidentalis. Next base: position 120,587,553 of record NW_023604972.1, read on the forward strand.
CAATACAATAATACAAATCTCAGATAAGGGTATAATATATTAATATTATAAATAACCAACCCTTGTACCTTGAAAACTTTCTGTATATATTAGTTTAATATCACTACTGTTATTATCTTCACAACTACTAGTAATTAAAGCCCAAGCACAGTCGCCAGCTCCTCCCTTGGCCACGCCATCAAAACATCTAGGGAATGATTGACCTTGAAAGGGCTTATGTTGTTTAGACAAATATTTTCTTGCTTTTTTTTTTCCCAAAGCACTTTACCATCTACTAGGTCACTCAGTCCTTCACTTACACTGATGGAGTAGGCAGGACAAAATAATTCCTATCATCTTTATTTTGGTACTGAGGTTATGAAAGGGTGACTGCCCTCCCACCCTTTATGATCTGTGTCCTGTCCCGCCCTCCAGATTCTGTCCTACGAGAGCCATCTCTGCTCTGATCTAAAACTCATTATGTGTTATATTTCCATAGAAGTTATAAATATGTTAAGTGTTGGGTAGTAGTCATTGAAATGCTGTGAAAATTACCTTTCAGGTACCCCATGAATTAAAATGGGTTTTTGGATAGGTCTCAGGGAATCTAATTCACCACTGAAAACATTTAAATTATTATTTCCTTGGGAAAACAAGCTCCATGATTCACGAAATAAACATGCGAATGAACTTTTGGAATATGACTCTGTTTATAAGAGGGGATTTCCTGCGCGAGTGCTGACACCAGGACTGGCCTTAGGCACAGCTGAGAGGCAGTTAGAGTTTGTCTTTGGTCTCCTTCCCATTCCCTGTGTTCTGGGCTTGCTCTTCTGCAGCCAACCTTCTCTCTGCATCATTGCTTATACTAAATAAATAGGACAGAAGCAGACAGCAAAAGTCTGGGTATCTGATTTGGCTCTGCTCTAACCAGTTGTGTGACCTCAGACAAGTCTTTTCTTTTTCGTTTCCTTGATTTTAAATCAGGGAATCAGGGGGGTCAAAGGAACACTTGGTGGTCACCGTTCACCAACAACATTTCTCAGTCTTCTCTGAGTCACCCCACTCTGGGGTCTTATTTTCAGCTCTCTGATAACAAAATCCCACAAAACTTGACTTCCTCTCATGTTAAGCAGTGTTTTTTTTTTTAAGATTTATTTATCTATGCACACAAGAACTGGGGTGCAGGCCAGACATGCAGGGGGTGAGAGGATTCATCAAAGAGTGGGGAGCAGAACAGGCTGCTTTACTGAAATACACTGCTGAGGGGAGCAGCAGGCGAGACAGGAGAGAGAGGTCTACTGCTCCAAATGGGTCAGCTCCCTGGCTGGGGATTGAACTCAAGCTGCAGTAGCTGCTGATAGCTTCATAGTGCTGAGAATTTAACCTCTGCACTACCAGGGAGACCCTTAAGTAGTGTTTCTGAAGTCTCAAAGAAGGATTATAATGACCTCAATATCTTCAACACGCACAGGAATTCATCGCCAATGAAGGGTGCTCAAGCACAGGGCTCCTCTTAGAGGAAACTTTGAGGACAATGCACCCCAGTCATTGCCCTTTAATCCTATCAACTGGGAAACAGCACATTTTCCCCACTCTTCACCAGCCAGTCTGGGATTATGTACCCAGCCACCCATGGCTGGAGAGAGAATGTTTATGCAGGCTGGAATGATCAGGTAACTGGAGCCTTGTAGAGTTTAGTTGGAGAGAGTCATTCAATAACAGATATTGCCCCTCAAAACCCAAATCCCTTAGAGGGCAAATTGTTTCAAAGGCCTGAGCTGCTATGCTTTACAATGCAGTTGGTGCAGACACATCTGCCAGCAAGAAGCACTCTCCTTTCTCCCCAAGGACACTGGTGACCCCCATAGAACCTTTTCTCCCTGACCTGCATGCTGGCCAATCATGCTCTTCTGAAACCAGATACTGTGAGGCCAGACCTGTGCATAGCGAAAGAGGCCGCCCAGCTCACTAATCCAATGAAAGGATAGCTTTACACAGGGCACATAGCGTTCCGCTCAGCCCATAATGCCCGTGTGTGTCTGGGGGTGGCATTGCTGTTAAATACCCAAGACAAATCTAAGCCTGCTGAGCATCCACCCACTCTTGTCAACCCCGAGCAAAATAAGTCATAGAGTGTAGTGTAACATGGGCCTAAGAGCCCTGAGACCTCAGGTTTGGTCCAGTTTCTGCAATTCACTGAATAGGTGACCTTGGAGAAGGCCTTTAAATTCCATGGGACATTCTGGTTTTAGGAGTTCATCAGTCAGACCACATTCATGATATTTCTCACTTTCATTATTTTCTCTCCAAAAAAAAAAAAAGAACGTTAAAAAGACAAACATCAGGTACCTTTGAGATGCCATATAATCAATCCTTCCACTCATGCAGTGAGGCAAGGTCTCAGGGGGGTTTAGTAACTGCTAAGCTGATATAGACTGAATGGTGTCTAGCCAAAATCCACAAGTTGAGCCCCAAACTCCCATGTGACCGCATTTGGAGATAGAGACTTTAGAGGTAATTAAGGTTAAATGAGGTCATGAGGGTAGGGCCCTGATCCCATAGGACTGCCGGTCTTATAAGAAGACACACACACATGCACAGAAAAAAGGCCAGGTGAACACAGAGCGAGCACACAGCATAGCATGTGCTCAAAAAACACATTTGACTGATGAGAATTCATGACATTCACTTGGACCTGAAGGGTGAACTTGACCCTCCAAACGTCTCGGGGCTCAGGAAGTTTGAAAATAGTTTTTAATCTCCTATTACTTAACGAAAGTGTCAGTCTGTACTTCAATTTTAAGAATGACAAACATAAACCATTCAAGTAGAACTGGAAAATTACAAATTTCTAGAATGGTAATTTTTAAAATTTTCCATCACTTTTAAGTCTAAATGTCCTCTGATATTAAGTCCAGGGTGGCTCTGCCATTAGCATTGAGATAATCAACAAAAAAGCAGACTTCACTAATATATAGCTTCTATCTCAATCCCTCTATTTTTTTTTTTCCACAGTCTCCTTTGGTCCAGGTAGAGAATAACTCAGGCTCTCATTTATGCCATAATACATACAATTCGTATGCTTATATTTCCCAGCAATCTTTAAGATAGTTGTGGAGAGGGGGTAAAGGAACAAAAGAATGTGCATTAAATACTACCATCTATTTTTATTTTTTTACCACCTATTCTTACAAAATGGAAAAAAAATACACACAGATAGGTAAATATTTACACATGTGCATATGTATTATTTGCCTCTACACTCATGAATATCTTTGAATGGATTCACAAGGAAAAAAATTCTGATAACATTGGTTTTCTGTAGGGAGGAGAAGTTAGAGAATGTGAAGAGAGAAAGGAGACTTAAAAATGTTTGGTGTGGGTTGTAAACAATTACTGTAAGTAATTGAGATAAGTATATCGAGATAAGTATAAAATAATAGCTTGAGATAAGTATATTAATCTTATGTAAATAGTTCTATAAACTTTTACATACATATCTAGCTATGTAACACAAATCAATATAGATCAAAATACAGGACAATTCCAGAACCCCAGACAATACTCCCTGCTCCTACTGTGTCAGTACCCAGCCCCAAAGACAATAACCCCTGTGGTCTAGATCAAAATATAAATGGATTCATATAGAATGTTATCTGTCATGTCTGGTTTCTTTCACTGGACATTGTGCTATGAGATCCACACGTGTTATTGCATGTCACAGTATTATGCAGTCTTCCATTGTATGAGTGAATATAACACAGCTTGTGTATCTAGAAGTTGAGGTGTTGACATTGAGTTACTTTCAGTTTGGGGCCACTGTGAATAAAAGCTTGTGGAGTTTTCTGTAGTATTCTAGGAGTCTTTGGTGGAATTACAAGTACCCTTTTCTGAAGAGTTGCTAGATCACAAAGTAAAGGTATGTTTAGCTTTAGTAGATAGTCCCAAACAGCTTTGCCAAGTATTTGTAACAATTTACATTCCCATAATTTGTGTGTGAGTTCACTTGCTCCACATCATTGTCAATATTTAGTATTGTCAAAAAGGTATTTTTAGGAAGTATCTTTTCACTCTATACCATTCGTTACCATTTGATTTTGAATCAATGTGCATACCATAGCCATTCATAATTAAAGAAAAATATTATATGAACATGTAATAAAAAATTAAGAGATACAAGTGGATAAGCTATTTCATTTATTTTTCCTTAATGTAAATAAGAGGCTAGTAATTCTCCAGATACCAAGTACAATAAGAGAACAAAAGCAATGATGCTTCTAGGCTACTTAAATATGTGCCCATTGTGCTGAAAAGGAAACACAAATTTCCAGAGAGAAGAGAAGAAAAAGAACCATTGAAAATCTTACTAGCAAAACAAATATGCTATAAGAAATCTCCACTCAGAACCCTCAGTCAAGAGCTAGCAGCGTTAAATGCCAGTACACTGTAAATAAATGTCATAGCTTCATATATTTTGTTCTTTATAGTCCCTGCTTTCCTCATTCACAAATGGGGATATGTTGCTTTCCAAGTGTTCTTTTTTTTTTTTTTTTTTTTTTTTTTTATAGAGGCATGTTTTATTTTATTTATTTATTTGTTTGTTCGTTTTTGTTTATACATGCACTGGGTACAGTCAGAAGCGCGGGAGGGTGAGAGAATTCACCAGAGCCAGAGCGGGGAGCAGAACAGGCAGAAGGACCGAAGTACACTGCTGAGGGGAGCAGCGGGCGGCAGGAGAGGTCTGCGCGCCATGTGGAACCCTCCTTCGGTGGCCGGGGAGCAGCTGGGGATCGAACTGGCACCGCTGAGGCCGCGGGCAGCTTCGCAACCCAGCGCTCAACCGCTGCGCCACAGGGGAGGCCCTTTCCAAGTGTTCTTATTCAATGTGTTAAGCACTTTCTATACACCAAGCACATTGTTTTTGGACACAGAAAGTCACATAAGACACAGTCCTTGCTCTCAAGCATCTTACAACTGCAGTGGGGAAGAAAAAACATATAAATCAATAAGTAGAACTGTGGTAAGTGTTGCAACCTCCAGAAGCCAAGAGCAAAGGAAATGCAGCTCATTCGGATGTGCAAGGCAGAAAAATTACCAAAGAAAACTTGATTAGGCTGAGTTTTGAAGGCTGAATGGGAATTAGTTAAACTGAAAAGGAGGAAGGTGACCCCAGGAAGTCAGGGCAGTGCAAAGGCTGGAAGCACGCAAGTGCAAATGTCTATAGGAATCTGAATATGGCTATAGGGTTAGAATAAAGAATTTGTTTCAGGTAGAAGCTAAAAATAGAGAAAACTAGAAAGCTAGGTAGAAGAAAGATCATTACAAACCCTGCTTGTTAAACTAGGAGATATTAGCTTTATCCTGAAAGTTATGGAAGGCCAGGAGGTACTTTAGGCAGAGGAATAATTTAATTTTCTTAGTGAAACAATGAAGTTTCTCTTATGTTCCCTATTTTTTCTCTTCAATTTCTTCTATTTATTTTTGTAATTTTTTAATTAAGGTATCATTGGCCTACAACACTGTACACGATTCATAAATATAGGCTCCTACCTCTTCAGGTATATGTCACCCAAAATGTGTACTACCAAGGCACCCATAGTTTATGCTGCTTATTTGGACAGATAAAAGAGGAAAAAAATATGGGAATGGAAAATCAGGAGAAAGGGAAGAGGAGTGGTAGAAGATAAGGAAAGTAAAGATAGAAAGAGAAGGAAGAGGAGGAGGAATTGGACAACTTTTTAAAAATTGTTAAAACAGATTATTTTCATGACTTTTGAACAGGCTAAGAGCTCATAAAGACATCGCAAAAAACAATAACTATATAATTGATAAATGCAATAATATTTAAATTAAGTATACTTGTTCTTCAAAGGAAATGATTAAGAAAATTAAAAGGTAACCCACACCATGGACCAGATCTTTGCAATTAATAATCTGACAAAGGATTCATATACAGAATAACTGTCATCAAGTTATGATGAGAAAAATGATAGATGGATGGTCCAACAGAAAAATGTATAGCCAACTTATAAAATAAACCAACCAAATAACCAAGAAGTGTATGAAAGATGTTCAACACCATTAGCCATCAGAGCAATGCAGATCAAAACCATGGAATGGACTATTGTACACCCTCTGGGTGAGATGAAGAAGCCCACTTTCAAAATCTACCAAAGCTGAACATACATTCCCTATGACTCATCAGTTCTCCTTCTTCTTAATATTTCTAATAGCTAGCACTAGAAACTATCCCAAAGCCCTCAGTTGAACAGATGAATCAGTTATGTTGGATTCACAAAAATGTTATACTACCCAGCCATGAGTAGTGATCTACAAGAGAATTAAAAAATGTGAATGAATCTCATAAATGCAATGATATGCAGAAGTCAGACACAACACATCACATTCTGTATAACTCCACTTACATAAAATGCAAAGACTGGCTAAATTTGTATTGTTGAGTCAGGATAGAAGTTTCTTTGGAGAATAACACTTAAACTCAAGGAATGTATACAGGAATTTTAGACAGAAAATAAGTTTAGAATTCTGAGTCAGGGCCTCCCTGGTGATGCAAGGGGTTAAACACCTCACTAGGAAACAATCCGCAGCCTCTGAAGCACAAGTTTCTTCAGTCAATCTGTCTGTTCTGTTCCCTACTCTGTCTCTGGTGGATCCACTCACTCCCCGCATCTCTGGCCTGTGCCCCAGCTATTGTATGCATAAATAAATAAATGTGTTTTTTTTTTAAAAGAATTCGGAGCCAAACAAAAGATTTTCAAAGGCTTTTATGCAACATCTAAGTTTTTATTTGTAGAATTTGTGGACATTAATGAGATGAGTAAATGGGAGGGTTTGGAGTAAAGACAGTAGTACCCAGTGGGGGATGGGAAAATATACCTCTCTCCACAATAGCCACAGAATCTAAATTTTCCAATAAGTGGCTCACTCCTTTAGTTTAAGAACTTTCCTCCATGGACAGAGTGGAAGGGAGGCAGGAGCATGGCTATCCTGCTGGAATGCAGAGCTGTGTCCCTTATTTAGAGAGAATAGCATCTGAGCGAGAGGGCTCAGCAGGGCCCTAGGACCTGCTTCTAAGTAGTTGGGGAATCCCACTGAGTTGTCAGCCTGGGAAAAAGACAGAATCCACCTAAGCCCTGAGAAATGCCCAAATCCTCTGCAGGCCACTGCTCTGGTGAACCCTCACTCTTGAGAGAGGTCACAGAAATCCCAGGCTAGTGGAAACCATAGGAAGGTGTAGAATGTAGTGCACAGAAAAGCAAAATCTAAAAGCGGCCCACTCTACTGCCTCTAATACTGCAATATCACCAAGAAGTCTCTTTCAGGAGGCACTGGGATAAACTGTAGCCTGGAGGGACACACAGAAGAAGCCCCATTTACCCAAGATCTTTGATGTTGTTGCCATATTGGTGCAGTTCTCAACATCCAAAGATCACATAGAGGTGAACAGTTTGGAATGCAAACTTCCTTGTAGACAGAGGACAGCCATTCCTCATCAAACTGGGGTGATATTGGAGGCTCAGAAATTCTGTGTAAAGCCTCCAAGCAGCAAAAACCAACCATCCAACTTCCAGTAAAGAAGCCAATCTAAAGAACTGGGCCAAGTTAGTCTTCTTCAATCTTTCTTAGCCATCACCAAAAAACCACATCTTTTATACTGAAACACAATACACACAAATACCAAATCTAAGTTGTCTTAAATTGCAAGATACACTTTTGTTTTACCACTAAGAAAGAAAGAAGGTGTTGCCTGTTATAAAACTCATAGATTTCAGAGATTTGGAATGAAACTTGGAAGTCTTAGAATAGAAGGATAGAAAGAATATTTCGTGCAGTACTGGACTTTATTATGAGCAGTCCTCTTAGATATTCACTACTCTGTTCAATTCTACTTACTGTCATTTTCCAGGGGTGACCTAGTAAATTGATTTCAAATCCATGAATTGGTTGCAACCTGCAATTTGAAAAATTCTGGATTAGAATTAAGGTATAGGACTTATAGATAATTTTACTGACAACTCCATTGTGTTTAAATAACCTGCTGGCATAACAACTGAATGTGAGTGATAATTACTGTGACAGTATACAGCAGAATTCAGGACTTAGCATAGGCACAACATCAAATTTAGTCCATCTACTAAGAATCACCTAGAAAGGCAAGGCAGACCAATGTGTAGACATAGCTATGGGAATAATTCAGGACACTGAAATGTGGATGCACATTGCTATAATTAAGCCACAAGACATGTCAGCCAGGGCATTTCTGAGTGCTGATTCCTACATGCCTCCTGTATGTTGTAAGGTATGTATCCAAAATTAGGGTGAGTGAAAGCCCTTAAGAAAGTACAATAATCCTTCCCCACGACACTCATGCCTGGGATGTTAGGCTACTATTTATAAACCTTGGTTAAGAGGGAAAATACCTGTGAGGCTATGGAAACAATAAGATGCCCCAAGTTGAGAAGGTTATTTGAGTCTGAAGAACAAAGCAGGCACATCCATTAATCACACTTTAAATTTATGAAGGGCAACCTACATACAGGGTCCTCAGCACTGAGGCTAATGGACAGGACTTTGGGTTGAGGCAGCATCTACATAACCCACCCTGACAGGGGCCTTTTTGTACCTTGATTGGTACGTGTACTTACTGTTGTGTAAGACTGATGATGTCAGATTGGTGAGCGGGAGAGGGAGTGGGGTGGATGGGACATGTCACTTCATGTCTCTTTTCTACTGAATCCATAGAGCTGTGTGTGGGTCATGAGTACAGATTCACACAGATAAAAGAACCAATGGGGAGACTGATGATCTCCCCAGAGTAGGGTAATTAGTAGTCATGGACCTAAGACAATATCAACACAGGAGGTTTTCTATAAGATTCTTCTTTTTTATGTATGCAAGTATAATGGCCAAATCAGAATTGGTGCCATAGTTTTCCTCATACTTTGGAGTCAGATCTGTTCCACTCAATGAGAGCCCAGGAAGAAATCAGATGGGTTGGTTTTTTAGCTGCTTATTGCTTCAGTCCTTTGTTAGGTGCTGTCATTCAAGGGAGACATGCATGGAGGCACTGAGATCACTGAATAATTTTCTATAGGAATTGCAGACAAGTTGAATGTCCTGCCAGGAGATTGGTAGCATGATATCTACCGAACTCCAAAGACAGGTCAAAAATCATCCACTGAAACAAAATCTTTTGCTTTTCTAAAGGTTTTCCAGTTACAGAATCTACATTCATGGATAACATGCAAGTGGAATGCTTATGAGCTGAACAAAGTTTACATCTTATTTTTTCCATTTAATATGGATTTTTGAAAATATTGCTTGAAACTTGTGTCTTTATAAGCAGAAAATTAGGGCTTTTACTGATCTCAAAAAATATCTTCCCCTTTCCATGGCAGATCAGGTCCCTGGGTACTCTCCTAAATGTTCTGAGTGTTTGGAGTCACAGCAATGAATGGTCATGGCTCCGATGTATCACCGCCCAGGTTGTTCTCTGCACAGCACCCTGTTCCTGTGATGTATTGACATGTCTACCTATAGAAACTAGTCAGATCTCATGCCTCCAGAAAGCAGAAGGAAGCCTCTGCAAGGATTGTGAGTACAAGGAGATGACAAAGAACGTGGAGTGGGCACGTGCTTTTAAGCAATAGCTGCTCTGGTTAAAAGGAAGACATACTAAGTGCTCCCATTGGAGCATCTGTGGCTAGGAAGTGGCTGAGGAGGAAGAGATGAGAACACTTACATACAGCCAGCACATTTGTCCAAGAGTTAGTAGCTTTGTCCTTTACTGGCTGTTTCAGTTTTCCTTTGTCAATAACACACTGTTCCTCATAAAATAGGAACATATGAAATGTACATATCCATATCTCAATGAGTAATTGAAATGCAATATTTGGGATCCCTGACTCACCTCACTTTGACTGCAGCCGAAAGGATGTCTGCAGGATGCAATCTAGCTCTCACTCCTTTTGTCCAAAGTGCATCCTGGCACAGGGTTAGCTCTCCCTGGAGGGAGAGGCCCCTTTTTATGAGTTTGCATCAAGGTGTTGCACTGAGGTGTATGGGTTAATGGAGGGCCCTGCAAATGGGGAGAGAGAAGGAGCAAAATAGTAGTTAGCTCTAATATGCTTAAGATCAATTGCAAATCACTCTTAATTCTTCCTAAATATCTGTCAACTTTATAGGATATATTGGTATTTTAATACAGAAATCTGAACCTTAATTTAACTTTGCATGTACTTAAGATATATCTGAAATGCAATTATCAGACTCTGTTAGAGCCTATTTATTAGAATTTAGTTTAAAACCCCCTTGTGATTTGAGGATGAGAGCTGGGAGCTAAGGGTATCGATGAAGGAAGAAGTCTCAGCATTGAGCAGCTGCAGCATAAACTTCATTCTTAGGCATGCCCCCAAACATCATACTTAGGCACACCCCCCCCCATAACTCCTCACCCTGACCTAAATCCTTGAATGAAACAAAACATTTCTTCCATCTATTTCTTCCATCCAAGTATTGCTTTTCATCATAAAACCAGCTGATTATGTTAAATGTTCATGAACAAGTCAGAACATTAGCACAGAAAATAAGAAGCAGAATTTAGGACTTAGCATAACTTGAAAGCCAATCCATCTATTCAGTGAAAGCATCAAACTGGAAACGGCATGCTGAAACTGACCATTCTAGCCCTGACTCACCTCCCAGGACATTATCCCAGTACTTCACAGACTCTCACAGACCAGTCCTCCTGAAACATTGGCTGAAATTCCCTGACCTGGCTCATGCTGCTTCTTCTTCAGTGAGCATACATTCTCTGATTACCTCTCAAGACTGCTAAAAAGCCTCCTTCTCCTTGAAGCCTAGTCTTATTCCACAGTTGGTCCCTAATTCTGAACCCTTTCAATTCACAGCACATACTTAGGCCTCTCCCAGATGAAGAGCTTCATGCAGGTTCTTCACACTGCCCCCACTCACCTACAACATGGCTGTTTCTTCCTCCTGCAAGCTTTCCGCCTTCTGCTCTCCAGGAGAGAGCCCCCACCCCACCTCTCTTCTCTTCCTCATGACTATCTCCTCCATAATTCTATCTCAGTTCCTAATCTTATTTTCATTCCTTTGTTTGCTTGTCAATTGTTGGTCCCCCTTACTAGATCTTAAACTTCAGTGAGGACAGGAACCTTCTTCCTGTTTTCCCTCCCTAGTACACCGGCAAGCAGTAAATATCTGGTGCATGAATATATGTAAATAAATGGACAGATGAACCACATCACATTTAGTTTTTACGTCTCTTGCATAAGGCAACCAGATAATTCTAATCCAAACCAGAACATTTTTGAGGGTGAATGGGGATGTGAATTATTAATTATATTGAGATAAAACAGGTATAAACTAGGGCCTCCCCGGTGGCGCAGCGGTTGAGCGCTGGGTTGCAAAGCTGCCCACAGCCTCTGCAGCACTAGTTCGATCCCTGGCAGCTCCCCGGCCACCAGAGGAGGGTCCCACATGGCGCGCAGACCCCTCCTGCCGCCCGCTGCTCCCCTTAGCAGTGTACTTCGGTCCTTCTGCCTGCTCTGCTCCCCACTCTGGCTCTGGTGAATTCTCTCACCCTCCCGCGCTTCTGGCTGTACCCAGTGCTTGTATAAATAAATGAATGAATGAATGAATGAATGAATGAATAAAGTAGAGGGAAAGTTTAAAAAAAAAAAACAGGTATGAACTAGACACATCGTCACCACATGCCGTTTCTCCTCCTAAAGGCCACATCTTTACCTACTAAGTTTACAAGATTCACAATATCTTTAGATGTCACTTGTTAAACCATTTGCCTTTTTTTTTAAGATTTATTTATTTGTGCATACAAGAGCTGGGGAACAGGCCAGAGATGCAGAGGGTGAGAGGATTCACCAGAGACAGAGTGGGGAGCAGAACAGGTGGAGCAGTGAAATACACTGCTGAGGGGAGCAGCAGGCGAGTCAGGACAGGTCTGCTGCGCCATGTGGATAGCTCCCTGGCCAGCCTGGGGATCAAACTTGTGCTGCAGAGGCTGTGGATTGCTTCATAGTGCAGTGCTTAACCCCTTGCACCACCAGGGAGGCCCACCATTTTCCTTTTTGAAGACCAGATTCCTTCTCTTTAGGATCTAATCTTTCATTTGATGCTTTCATTGAACAGCTTTGACTGTGTCATTACCATCAGGCTCCAACCCGGCTGAGCACTTTTTCCTTTAGCAAGACTTTCATTATGTCTCCTCTGATATCAGAGGCCTCACCCAAGGAGCCCCAGGAAAGGGACACTTCATTTCAAGGGTAGGTACCACCATCTTGGATATCCTACCTGTGTTTATTTCAGGACAGGCACTACTTGGGCAACATTTAGCGGGACAAGCAGAAACCCCTGCAATGGCTCCACTCTAGCCTTGGAGGAGGGAAGGAGGGGGGATGGCAGACAGAAGGCCAGTGGTGGAGGAAGAGCCTTTCAAATTCAAAGACTTCTAGACTGAAGCTGGGAATAGCTGGAGGACCCCCAAAGAGGAGGGATAAATAGGGACGAGCACAAAGGTCTTAGATTAAAAACTTCTGGTTTGGATTCCTAAGTCTGCTCCTTTTCACAGTGTGACTTTGAAAAAGTTATACTTTGAGGTTCACCCATAGAATAAAATCTAATCCTACTTAATTCTGGCATCATTCTGAGATGATCGGTAAGGCACCTAGCACAATACCTAACTCACAGCAAGTATTCAATAAATGTTGTCATAAAAATAATGACTAGAATTCAACAATAAATAGTATCATATTTATTACAAAACATGGAACTTAGTATAACATAGTCATCAAGAACTGCAGAGCTCTGGGTTCAGATTCTACCAGTGCCACTTACTGCCTGTGTGGCCTAGGGAGAGGTATTTGCCATGTGCAGAACTCAGAAGTCTCATCTGTTAATTGAAGATAATTATGCCAACGTCATCAGATTGCTCTGAAGATTAAATGAGATCACACATATAAAATGTTTGGCACAAGGCTTAGTGTTGCATAATAATGATTTTGGAGTAGAATTTGCTAGATGTACAAGTAGTAAAATACAAACAGCAAGGACCAGAATCTATTTGAGAGACTTAACTGACCCATCCCAAGAGGAGCAGGATTTGTTACAGCTTACCCTGGTGTCTGGATCGGAGAAACACCAGCGAGGGGGAGATGAAGCGACGAAGTGAAAGTTGAGGTATATATTATTCACTTAGATTCTCCATTGGAATAAGAAGAGCAATCAGAAATTCTTGCTCCCTAAATATTTCTAGGTGAAGGAGGGAAGACATACTGGAGAATAGGAAAGGAATTCCAATCTGGAAGATTCGATGATCGCTATTTTCCATTTGCTTTTGTCATTAAAATAACAGAAAATGGCATTCTTTTAGATATCACAAGAGTTATTTTTTAAACAACATATTTTCCTATTTCTCCTGCTTTTTAATGTTGACTATATAGTAAACTTCACTTTGGTCCAAAATTCTTCAAATTTCCCTCCAAGAACTTTACGGAGCACATCTGCACTAGCCTTTGAAAGCTTTCCTCATCCCGTATTATTAAATCAATGTTGGGTGAAACTAGGACTGTCTTGGCCTCACAAAAGTTGTGAATTGTTTTTAAAAGAACACTGCTAATTACCTTCCTGGATTGCTGACTCACTCCATTCCAAGAAGTTTAAGACATGGAAAAATTCATTTGGAAATTCCACTTTTAATGATTCCTCAATTTACAGAAATTGTCTCATGCAAACTATCTCTTTCATGTTAGCATTGAACAATTGTAAATGTGAAAATACCATATGAAAGATATGTAACAAATACTGTAAAATTTTACACACACAAATGCAGACATAGATTTGGGCTACAAAGATACAAAAATTTCCAATTGTTTATGAAAAAATATGCTCTCAACTAAGTGGGCTAGAGATCTTCTGAGTGGTTTGAAATTAAGAAACTGATGAGAAAATGGCTCTTTTTCAAAATCTATTATCTCCAGTTTTTATAAAATGTGAAAAGCACAGAGTTTGGCATTAACCTTAAAGAGTTCCCTGAAATCCAAACCAACATCATTAAAAGGGGAAAAAGGAATTTTTGAATAACCATTGTATCTGCTGTACACACTTTATAACCACTATGTATGACCTTTATGTATGACATATGTCTATGTCACCAGACATACCATGTAAAAACCTGTTTTGCAAATCCTAAATGGGAAGAAAGAACTTGCAAGAGTTTAATTTAAATTTGCCATATTTAAAACTGACTAATTTCTTAGAATTTTTTCCCTTTCAAATGAAATCATTTAATCTCTGAAGACTGTACTCCTCATTTTATGACTGAATGATCTGAGACCAAAAAGACACCTGGGTAGAGCTGCCAGATTTAGCAAATAAAAATACATATACAAACAGTGCATGAGAAGTATGATTTTTTAAAGCGATTCATTATTTATCTAAAATTCAAATTTGGGCCTCCCCGGTGGCGCAGCGGTTGAGCGCTGGGTTGCGAAGCTGCCAGCAGCCTCTGCAGCGCCGGTTCGATCCCCAGCTGCTCCCCAGCCACCGGAGGAGGGTCCCACATGGCGCGCAGACCTCTCCTGCCACCCGCTGCTCCCCTCAGCAGTGTACTTCGGTCCTTCTGCCTGCTCTGCTCCCCGCTCTGGCTCTGGTGAATTCTCTCACCCTCCCGCGCTTCTGACTGTACCCAGTGCATGTATAAACAAAAACAAACAAATGAATAAATAAATAAATAAAACATGCCTCTATTAAAAAAAAAATAGTTAAAAAAAAAATAAAAATAAATAAAATTCAAATTTAACTGGATGTCCTGTACTTTACATGGTTGTCCTACCCAGGGTCACCCAGCTAATGAATAAATAGAAGAGCCAGCATTAGAACAGGCTAGAATTTCTGGTCTGAAGACATCCACAAGACATTGATTCTTTATAATTTAGCTGCTCTGGAAAAAATCAATCAAAAGCTATATAAAGTGGCCCCTGGCCTCAAGGAGCCTAGAGACTAATGGAAAGTTCTAGTAAACCTGAAAGAGAGAAGGGTGTGTCAGTGTAACCATCTGAGCAAACTACTTCCCAGAAAATGATTCTCAACCACTACCACACATTAAAATCACCTAGGGACTTTCAAAAAATATTCAGTGCCCTGAGATTCTGATTTCATTGGTCCAGAATGGGATGAGAGAAATTATCTTTTTTCCCCTAATAGTCCCAGATAATTCTAACGTGCAACCTGACTTGCATGACTTAAATTTAGAAATCTCCCCCAAGATTCAATCAAGAGCCAGGGCTAGGTCTGTGCTAAAATGAGGTAGAGAGGGTGAGGGATCCCAGAGCTTCATGCCTCCTTTACATTATGGAGATGTTTGAAATGGTCATTTAGATTTTGCAATAGGATTTATTGAAAAAGATCGTATTTTGCAAGAACAAATTCTTGCAAAATTCTGATCTTGATCTTGATTCTTAGTCATTTCTTAGTCTATAGATCTTATAGTCTGTATCCTGAAAAATGCATTCTAAGTTTACAGCTCTTATATATTTTACAAAGCAGAATAATGAGGGATATCCCATCTAATACCCCAGTTACTTGGGGTCAGATATGAAGCCTCTGGCCCAGGTAGATCCTGTGGGTTTGGACTGTTTGTATATTTTCCCATTTAGTGGACTCCACTAAAGGAAATTCCCATTCAATCTCATGACTTCCCAGGGAGAGACTTCCCAGGTGTTTTGATTATAGTTATCGTATTTATACAATGACTTGATTAGAGTCAAAACTCACAGCTACATCTTTCTCTGCTCAGCCCTTACTACTACCAAAAAAAAACAAGGCAGCAAATGTATAAAAGCAGGATTTCTCAGTCATCTGAAAAGACAAGATAAAGAAGTTAAGTTACCACCATCCTGATCCATGAACCTCAACTTCTCCTTTACTTCTCCTTTTCTTTTCTTTTCTTTTCTTTTCTTTTTTTACATTTTTGAATGACAGGTTTATTAAGAAAAGGAGAAAGAAAAAGAGAGGCAATGCATAGTCCCAGGAGGGCAGGAGAGTTGCAGCTTCTCATTTCTTGCTTCAATAACGAGGAAGGCAAGTTTACTGCCTCAGTTGCTGCATCTGTTCTAAAGCTCTGCCACCTTCCAACACCAGCCTAATTTGTTGACATTTTCCAAATCATTTTGATGACCTTCTGCCATTCAAATTTCAAAAGAACTGCTACTAATCCCCCACTCTGAGGACACACACAGCTGCTAGTCAAGGCCTCATCCATAGGGTCACTATTGCCTTATCACATGGACACCATTTTATATAATTGTCAATTCTCCATGCAGAACCCATCTGGGATCACTTCAATCCATGATTGAACACTGTCTCACATATCCTTTGGGATATGTGACCAGGGCTGTTTTTCTTAGTTTAACATTTAAGACACCTGATTACTCCAAAAGTGTTACAATGAAAAATCTGGTACAAATAAAAAGCACCATCAGACCAATTGTATCTCTCCAGGAATGATGAGAGGGCACATTTTTTTTCAATACATAAAAGGGATAAATGAGTGGTTAAGAATACCGACACCTGGAAGTCTTAGGATCAAGACAAATCAAGAATATTCCAAGAGTCTGATTCATGTTAAATATTTCCTCTCAGTGACCAATAGGCCATGTTAAAACCAGTCCCGACTCCTTTTGGAAGTCTTGTTCTGTTACCCACATGAAAGGCAATGTAAGAATTTTGATCAGTGATGCAAGATTGCTAATTCTCATTGGGTAATTTTCCCCATTAGTCAGAGATCAGTCTTGCCAATTTGGAGGCCTCACATGTTTTGAGGCGGGCTGCCATTGGGAACGAACTGTCAAACTGCAGGACTAATGGAAAGTATTCTAAAGGCCAAATTCCACCCTTTGCTTGCACAGGGTCAGTTTCTAACGGGGCGAGAAAACCTTCATTCCATCCCGAAGTCTGATGTGGGTCTTTCTTCTCAGGTCACTGTCAGCAAATTCCCATTAACAACCCACTCTTCTTGTGGGAAGTGCGAAAATACTCCCAGGAGTTGTCATTATCTTTCTTAATCTCAGCTGAATTGGAAAGGAGAGATTTGAGATATTTTAATTCACAGCAGAAACAGGTACATTCATTACAACTTCAAGGGCTTGGGTTTGAGCTCATGAACAAATAGGCCCATCACACGCAGGACGTGTTCCGTACCCTTCTCCTTTGTAAGTCTAATTCCCCCGGCCAAAACCACATATTCCCAAATAAAAAGGCTGGCTCTCTCTGGTGTCTTCAAATGGTAGGACAGTTACGTTCATGTAGCAAAGGCCATGGATTAGTTTGTTAAACATAACCAAACCATCAGGGATGTCTAGAACTCAAATGTGGTTTTCTTGCTTTTGATCTGAAGAAACCCAACTGGAGGCCCAGTCAGGTGGCCTATACAAGTGCCTACAAAATCTATAAAACCCCGGAGAGCTATGTATCTAGGTGAGCCAACTCTAATTCACAGGCAGCAAAGCAAACCCCTTTTTTCCTCTGCCCTGTGGCAAAAAGTGAGTCTGTTCCATCTGTTTACAATGATTGCTGTTACTTTCCAGCATAACCATAATCTTATTTTGTAAATCCTATTCCTGACACACCTCAAACCATCTGTCTATTCTTTCTCGGGGTAGCTTGGGGCTGTTTGGCAAATGTATGTCATTACCTGTAAGTGGAATATTTTTTGCAGAGTACATGCCCCTTCTAAAGACATGTTGCCATGCCTGCTAAGTGTTCCTAAATAATCTCCTTCAGTTCTTCCTTTAAGTCCAATTTGGCTTCAGTAATTTTTAGTATGTGTAAATTAAGGCCAAGAGACAAAAAGGGTGTAAATGCAACTCCCCAGGCTTAAAGATCAAAATAAATTTGCATATGCTCTTAAACAGGAGGAATCTGTTGAAATTTTACTAATAAAATTATACGTATCAGTTTGAGGGAAAAGGTAGCCTGTTTCAGATTCAGACTTGCAGAGTTTTGGAAAAAAGTGATAAAATCTGAATGGTAGAATTTTGCCATTTCTTGTTCTCATGGAGGTGGGCCAGTGATTTTACCAAGTCTCTACAATCTCTCTCTCCTTTATCATTTTACCATTTTCCCTTGTTTGGAACAAGGAGTTAAGAAAGATCTTAGAATCCCAAACTGGAGAAGGATAGAATAGGTGATCAGGCCATTCCAAGAATAGATACAATGTACAAACATGAGAAAAGATAACTTGCCTCGTTAAGAATCAAGGATACACAGCATACAACTATAATGAGATTGCTGTTGATCTCCCCAAAATGACAAAGAATAAAAATAATGAAAATATTTAGTGAGGGTCTAGGAAAATGGGCAACCTAGAAAAATTAGAAATTTGCACAACCTTCAGCAGTATCTAGTAAAAATTTTCTGGTATGTATTTTTTCATACCTTTTGCTTTGCCTCTAAGCCTCGAATCTAGAGAAATATTAGCTTATGTACACACATGCATATATTTGCATTATGTATTTCATTTTGTATTTGTATAAATTTATATCTGTATAACTACTTTATAAATTTACACTTTTTATGCATTTATTTATCACATGAATACAAAAATATTCATAGCAGCATTGTTTATAAGTTCCAAAAACTGGAAACAGCCTATCAATAGGGAAATGGTGAAGCTACAGCTTATTTGCCCTATATAATATTTTGCCATCATTAAAATGAATGAGGCAGCTCAACATCATCCAATATGGAAATATTGCTAGATATATTGGCAAGATAGCAATTTGCAGAACACTAATATGTACCAATTTATGGAAAACTAGTCTTTAACGTGTTAAAATGAGATTCACTCTAGGCTGCAAGATACTCAGAACAAGGTATCAAAGGTAGGTGATTTGTATGCTCACAATCCGAAATGAGCTGCTAGACCCCTGAGAATGGACTTACAAATGAGGCATCTGCTGCAACCATTAGCCTCGCACCTGCTTCAGGGTGTAAAAGAGCTGAAATGGAAAGGCTGGGAGAGAATTTCTTTGGAGTGATTTGTTGAGGTGTGGTGGTATTTCCACCTTTGCCTCAATCTAAATAAGAGGAATTTCAAGGAGATTGTTTAGCATGCTAGAGACTACAGGAGTACAGAATAGTCCATAACTAAAGTCCATTGTTAAAAGCCTGGATCCAACAGCACAGGAAGGTGCACATGTAGGGAGACCACACCAAATGTGCCATATTGCAGCAAAATGCACTTCTCCTAGTAATAGCAGCAAGAATGCCTCTGTGTTCTCCTTAGACTACATGCAAGGAAGGTAGCCAGAAGCATTTTTGAAGGGGCCTCGCCTGTAGAGATGCTTTCAGTGTTCACTCCTAGTCTTTCGATCTCTTTCTTATATTCAAACACCTGCTCCAGGAGGGAGCATCTCTCCTCCCCACCAGTCAGAGGATGCCCTTCCGCTGGCAGAACCCCCCATGTACACAGAGAACCAGAGTGCCTGGAAACTCTTCTTGACAGTAGTTGAGGAAATATTATACATGCTTAAATGTCCAAGAAAGTTAGAGCAAACCTGCTTATCAATCATGTTTTTAGATAAAGCAAAGAGAAACTGTTTTCTACTTATACCCTATGGAATCCCACTCTTTGAATATAATGTTGACAGTTACACATATATAACAGAGAAAAACCCGCAAGTTTACACACAAAACCAAGTGTGATCACTAGAGTGTGTTTAGGGGATAAATGAAAACATCTTCTGCATTTCATTCTATACACATAAATATAGTTTGATTTTTTTTAAATAAATATAAAGGTTCATATTTTTGGTAAACAAAAACTGAGGATATATAAGTACACACACATTCATTGCATAAAAATTCAGAAAAGAAAAAGAAAACAAACCATAAACAATTCCCCTCCTCCCAAATCCCATCTCTGTTAGTATTCACAGGGTTTTCTTTCACATTTTCTTGCTTTGAATTTGCACTGGGCAGGCAGGTTCTCAGGAGCTCCACCTACCTAGTTAACTTAAACAAGGAAGAATTCCAAGGATTGTTTATGACCTTCACCTATCTCTTCTATGGCTACTTTGACTATATGAAGTTGGGATATAAGTATAAAGAAAAGTCTTTTGATACTTCCTTATCTAGCCTAAAATGTTCACATACAAGATGGAGATTAAAAATACCAGCAGTGTGACATTTCATGCACTGCCTCTAGATAACAGCAAAGTAAAAGCCTGGGAGACTGGAATTTACTGTTCATCTCATGAGACCAGAAATACACCTTCCTTGTCTGGAAATGAATACTCATTTCCAAGTTAACTTACCAAGGCTTACAAAGTCTGTCCAGAAAACCCATTTGAGTCATGAACACCTAAATGTAAATTCAGAGAGGACTTAATTTCCTTTCTGAGATTTATACAAAAAAAAAAAAAAAAAAAAAAAAAACCTGTTGCAAACTCATCTCCTCAAATACACAAATACACAATTTGAGACTCTTAGCAAATGAAGTGGCTGCTACACATGTGGAAATTACCCCCTTGTTTGTTTTAAGTCTTCTTGTTTCCCCTGGGAACCAGAGAGAAAATTGGATTTCTAAACCTTGAAGCAGCAGGAACAATGAACAATTGTTAGTCTGGAAATAGCAGGCAAAGTCTACTACCCCACAATGGAAAGTAAACTGCATTGTCTTGAGGTTGTGTTTACTATACCAGCTCGGGTGGGTAAAATGATACAGTGAAAGTGGAGTTGGTCTCCCACTCATTAGAAGCTCTGAGAAACCCTCTCCACCAAGGGCAGAGTCAACCCCTTTCTGTTTTTCCTCTTGTTGAGTATAGGTTTGGATAATTATATGTAATTGCCCATGTCTGGCTACACGAATGAAAGTTCTTACCAATCTCCACCAAAACCCTCTACCAAATCGATCAAGATTGGATGGATGCAAGCCAGTCCCGTGCAAATACACAGAAAGGTCTTCATTTCTTCTCATTGAAGTGGCAAACCAAAATTCTTCAAGAAGCAACAATCTCATGACCCAGCAAAAGAGCAACAGAACACACAAACATTCTCTTGGCTTGGAATATGAAAACTTTTGTCAAGAGTAAATTAAATTGAGCTAAAATTTTAAAACCAGGAATGGTGAAGGATATTTTATACCAAATTTGTTGGAAGGCAGTCCTACACCGAGAATAGACCCAAACTTGAACTGGTGTTGAAGTCCAGTTTCCTTTTAACATTTCTTTGAATAATAAAAAAGAAAGAAAAATAAACTTTCTAGACTTTAAAATGCAGTTTTTAAAACAAGGTTCCAGGGCTACTTGGATATTGGCTGGATCTTACAAAACAATGCTAACAAGTTGAGTATAAATGAATCAAAACCAGATAGATTCCATTTCTCTTCAAGAAAATGGGTGTTTGGGGGATACAATAAATAAATGGAATTCTCAAAATTAAACAAAATGACACCATTAGTAATAAAAACTTAAAGAAATGTTTTCACGTTTCAAAGAGGTGAAGTAAAACGATAAGAGTGACATCTAGGCACTGAGTTTCAAGAACATTCTCTTGATCATCCTCACAGTAACCTGTATGACAAAAGGAAACCTGGAGAGTCTCAAGGTCACTCAGGCAGTAAGTGACCCTGAAAGGTATCTGCACTGGCAAACTATTCAACACCACCCTGGCTCTTCATACGTTGAGACCCATAGCTTACTAATGCAAGGCCACAGCTTATCAAAGTCAACATCTTGGGTTGGCTTAGTATCTGGGTAGAGTTAGACTGGTTAGAGGGACGTTTTACCCTGGTTTAACTTGGGGACACTGAATTCATGTCAGAACTTCAAGTTACTCAACTTTGTGGCAGGTCTGAGCTAAGTGCTTCCAACCTGTGTTGACGTTTTCTACCTCAAAATAAATTTACAGACTGTGTATCATTTTAATCCATATTGATGCCCAGGAAAACAGAAGCAATGAAGAGCTATGGAAGAGGCAGGGCATGCAGGATTCTAACCCAGCCTGTCTGACTTTTCTGGGCCCAGAACATGTGCTCTTCCCTCCTTCCCTGAAAGGACAATGTCATCCACATTTACAGAATTGAGTTCAGATCTTGATAACCCTAGGAACTAAGCAGCACTAGCTTCCTATCTGAGTCTTTCAGGCTCCTGTAACAAAATGCCATGGACTGAGTAGCTTACAAACAATAGACATTTATTTTTCATAGTTCTCAATGGTAGATATCTGGCATCTAGGTGCTGGCAGGTTGGATTTGGAAACACCCTCTTCCTGGCCAGCAGGCATCTTCTCACAGTGTCCTTGCCTGGTATAAGGGACAAACCAGATCTCTGGAGGTTTTATTTTTATGAGAACTCTAATCCCATTCCTGAGGGCTCTGCCCTCGTGACTTAGCCACCTCCATTTCGACATTTTTTAAATGTTGAAACATTTGGGGGAGACACAAATGCTTATCCAGAGCACATTTCAAAGTACACGATTATCAGAACTTGACAGCATCTTCCCACACCTTCATTTTCATTCATCCAGCAGTATTGATTAAGTTCCTATGCTGCATAAAAATAGGGGATTATAGAGATGAAGGATGTCCAGCTACTTGTCCTCTGGAAATGTCCAACATAAGAGCCTCATGCAGTACACATCCCAACTTTACCTCGTACTGGAATTTTTTTTTTTCCTGGCCCTCTCTCTGTTACTTATCTTTTCAATTCACTTATTATTATACCAATTTCTTTCCTCTGACACAAGGAAATTTATGTTTTAAATTAGGGGACCCTGAAATTAGTGAACCTCATTAAGAGTGAGTGGAGACCAAGGTTGTCTTTGTATTTATAGATTAGAATTTGAAGGAAGCCCAGAGATGGAGCCTGTATTAGTTAGAGTACTCTCTAAAGTTTCCTTCTTGTTTATGTTCCTGGTTGGGGCACTCTCCTCTAAGTGTTGACACTTGGGGTTCAGGCTCCTTCCACACTGTGGCTCCAGCATGTCAAGAAAGGGTTTCATAATGCCCCAGGCTTCATCCTGCCTTCATCTGGCCAGCAGACAGTGGGAAGAGAAAACACACTCACTCCTCACAGCCTCCTCCCAGTCCACTGGCAAGAGTTAGTCACAAGCCACCTAAGCGCCAACGTTACCAGGCAAAATAAGTAGGTTTAAGAGCATGCATCCTGTCTCTAACCTTGCCTTCAATAGCCACCACCGTGCAGGTGAAAAACAGCCACAAAATAGCTCAGTGAGTTGCTCAGTATCATGCAGCAACAGCTTCTGCTCTCCAGCGCAGTGTTCATGGCCTACATAGGGACCTTTACTTAAGAAGCATTTGCTGTTTTTTTTTTTTTAATTTCATGCTTACTATTGAAAAAAGAAAAAATACAAGAAAATTGTTTATAATCTTCCAATAATAATGACTGCCATCCCTATCTGCTAGTCTCAACCATATACATATACACAATATATGAATGTGGACTATAGCTTTTAATTTTTAACTAGAAAACATTTCAAAAATAGAGAAATTAGAATTAAAGAAACCTATATACTCTAAATAGTGCTGATCTGGACTGCTAAATTTAACACATGTTACCATTTTGCCATATTTGCTTCAGTTCTCTGTTTTCTTTCAAAATAAAATGGGAGTAGCAAAAACCAAATCCTGTCTAATTCTTTTTCCTCCTAAGAGAAAGCAAGAAGTGCCATCATGAAGCTGGTGGGCACAGGATCCTGTGCATGATATTTATACTTTTACTAAATTACTTTTACTATAAATATAATAGATTGGCTCCATAACCACGTCTATTTATTACGCATGTACATTTTTATTTTAGCATAAATGGTAATGCCCCATGCAGCCTTTTGCAGTCTTATTCATGTTGATACATGGAGATTACTTTCATTCAGTAGAATGAGACGTGGACTTTATTGTATGACTAAGCTATCGTTGACTCACTGATTCTAGTGATATATTCTAGGCTAGGTTGTCCCCACTTTTCCCCCCTTTATAATCATTTAAAAAAAAAGTTGGCATCAGATTACACAGACAGAAAGAAAATCACTTGCTTTTTTTTCAATCCTTCCAGATATGACTCAACAAAAACTTCACCGGTCTCAGGAGACTTCCCCTAAGTAGCTAAACAAATCCTCTTCCTTCTACTGTTCCTGTCCTATTGGATAGTGTAATGGGCTCTGAAAACACCGTGAAGCTCCTGGACTGCAAAGGGGGATGAAAGGAAGCTACGGATGAGCAATGAAGCAGTCGAGCTTGACGCCCTGCGCTCACCTCGGCAATCAGCATGTTCCAAAGTCTGATGAGAACCATAAGTTCACAAGGAAGTACTTACCACACAATTTGTCATTACAATTTCCAAATGGCCTAGGCTAATCATAGCACCTTTAATCTGTGTAGCACGAGGGGAATACTTGATAGGCCCTTAATTGCTGAACACCATCATGGTTAGAACTATTTCCACATTATCAAATATGGTCCAAATTAGCCTCAAAAAATAAGGGGTTTCTAGAGAAAGATAAAACAACACACACACACACACACATACACCACTATGTGATAAACCTTGTTAAAAGAGGGATTAGG
This sequence comes from Talpa occidentalis, assembly GCF_014898055.3. Classification (NCBI taxonomy): domain Eukaryota; kingdom Metazoa; phylum Chordata; class Mammalia; order Eulipotyphla; family Talpidae; genus Talpa; species Talpa occidentalis. The sequence goes on from NW_023604972.1 coordinate 120,612,175, forward strand.
TCCCACCCCTCTCTTCATGGGGAAAATTAGTGTGTTTTAATCTCTGGGAATGTATTTGTTTTCCTTAGCTGCAAGCTTAGTTACACTCTTCCAGCTCATTAGTATTAATTCCTTTTCCTACTGCAGCCTGACCAGAACTAATTCCGTTTTGAGGAGTTTTAGCAATGAATTCCAAATGGAGCTTTGCCCTCTAGTTCCTAACACTGGTGTTACTCCTATGAAACCATGTCTAGACTCTTAAGGAAAGTGTCACCTTTGATTGGCCTGATTGTGTTTTTGAATTTGGGGAAGCCAGATAACTCTACTCCTTGTACCTTGGGAGTCCCAGATCCTGTCTTAAAACTGCAGGTATAAGGGGGAAAGTAGACACAATCTTGTCTACTGTATGGTCATGTCATTCGCGACCACGTTTTCCCCCATAAGAAGACCACCAAGAACCAGGAATCTTTTAGTCTTAGGTAGATGCTTATTTCTGTCTTTGCTGCATACCTTCGTTTTCCTCACTTAGGTTTTATTTTCTCAGGCTCAATTAGGGAACCAGCAAATAAAGTGTTTTACTAGAGAGTAATTAACATTAAGTCAACCATAATCATACGCTACCCCCTCATCTTGACAAATCCCCCCAACCATTTCTTTGTCAAAAAAGGAAAAGCAAAGAAGAGGAGGCATGAAGCAGAAGATGTAGAAAGGACAAGGAAGAGAGGGAAGTAGGGAAATAGAGGAGAAAGAAATAGAAGGAGATGGAAGGGGAAGAAAGACAAGCGTCATGCACCAGGGCATTAAAAAGACAGTGACCTATGAACAGGAAGACTTCTTCTCTATTTCCAGTAAGATCCCCCAACTCTCAGTACCTTTTATTGTACTTAAAGATATAAATTCACAAAGTTTCTCAGCCCCCTCAAACTCAGCAAGATTTACAGACCATGACAATAAACAAGACAAGTCCCTTAAAAGTGTCAATATCACATAGCATTTTTAAACTAATGCAGACTTACGTTTCTAGCCTCTTCTTAAATTACCAGTTTTGTTGATATTTCAACAAGTTGGAGTTCTCTCAGTTGGAGTTCTCTCAGGAACTGAATTGGTAACTACTGCATAAGGCACTGCTTTGCAGGCAGGCAGGGTGCTGCAAGAAAGAACCCAATTTGGGAGCCAAGGTCACATGGAATAGACCCAGAACCTGCCCGGAAGCCATGTCCATGTTGAACAACCTCTTGTAAAATTTACTTGACTCTACCTCATGGGTCTCCCTACACTGAGGTTTCTAGCATAAGCTTAGTAATGCACTTTAAATGCTTCCTTCGTCAATAAAATTTAAAAACAATACCTACTCTAAGAGCATGATAGGTGAAATACCACAAAAATTAAAGTCTGTTATATAAATCTTAGAGAATTGCCAACACATTCTAATTGGAGGTGGAGGGTGACAAAGTCTATGAATCACAACATTTCCAAGAGGCTACAGTCTTCGGCTCTGGGATCCAGTGTTAGGGCACCACACTCTTACACTGAGAGGATAAATGACTTGAGACTCAAAAAGAGACTTGAACTAGACGATATTCAGTGTGGACAGTCCTGAAGGCATTTACCCTGCCACCTGTAATTCAGGCCTTCATGTAAGAGGGCTGGGAATAGGTGGGAGTAGGAAGGCAAGGTTGGCTAAAATGAGAGAACCTGGAGGCTCGGGCATTTCCATTATTAGTATTATTCCCACACTCATTGGCTTCTGGAAACTTATCTGCTTAGTAACCTGTTATTTGTTATGTAATTAACACAGACAGAAAGGGCCTATCTAACTCCCTCAACTGACTTGCAGGTGGCCTAACAGTGGCAATAAAGGCCACACTACAAGAGGCAGACTGGTTATAAGAAGGAGGAGGCACACCCAGAAAGGCAGCAGGAGCCCATGTGATGCAGACCAAGCCCAGTAATGAGAAATCACAGCTTCATTCTTCTCTGGGGCAGATGCTATTCTGCTGCAAATATTATAAAGAGATTGTATTGATTGTCTGCTTTGATTTCCAGGGTAAGGTTGGTTACTGCCCTACAGGTCAAGAAAGCAGGGACCAGCAGGAATGCTGAGAACATAGGAGGAAGGTAGCCCACATCCACAGAGATCACGCTTCAGGACAGAAATGCAAATAGCCTGCTCATTAATATTACAGTGGTTAAAGAACAGCAAAGAATATGCTCAGATAGACTGGAACTTCCTAGCTGAGGTGCACAAGGCTGTAGCACATTTTCTATAGAAAAGGTAAATATTGCTGTCAGCCAAGATAGGACCATCATACCCACAGGCAAATAATAAAATATGAAGATTGCCTTTTTTCATTTTAGAAATTTTTTTTTAATTAGCATGCTGAATCTTTTCTTTCGACTGAAATAGTCAGAAGGCAAGCAACACCCAAAGGAAAGAAGTAAGCAGGGAGAAGGCCAAGTTTCTGAGAGGTTAAAATCTCGCTCTCATTTCCCTCCTAGTTACCACCTCAGGCTTCTCCACACAAGGAACAAAGCTGCAATTACACAATTGGCCTCCACTTTGCAAAATCATGGTCTCACGAAAGCTAACAAACTAGCCAAACCTGTAAAAGAAATCTTGTCAGAACATCATCATCAAGAATTAGACCAAAAGGCCTGGAAAGGCTTGGTGAAAGCTTTATAAAGGGAGATGTTTTGGGGAGCCCCCAAATCTGGGATGCCAGGCTGATGAGCAGTCAGAACAGTCAACATTTCCTACTGGCAACTTCCTAGGTAGTCATCTGTGTTGGAAAGCCTGCGTACTTTGATGGTGTCATCCCAATTTTCCAGCCCAAGAGACGAGGATAAAGTTGACTAAGTCATCCATCCATCACCTGCAGCGTCAGGGAGTGCCCAGATCAGGCCTCAGCCCAGTCTCCCAGGACCACACCCACCCCAGGCAGCGCCCTGTCCAGCTCCCTGGATGGAAGCTTCACTGGCATCTCCCCCACTGACTCCCCACCAGGAGCCTCACCAGAAGCAAATACCAGTCAGGGATGAAGTGCTTGCAAATCCCCTCAGGATTTCTAGAATCCTCAAGGTACTGTTTTAATCACTACCATAACCAAAAAATGGGGGGAATTAGGCAGGCGGGGCGGAAGGCTGTTGGCAGCAAATGGGGGAGTAACCTGGCCACTCTCTCTTCTTATCTCCCAAGCAGAAGCAGAGTAACAGCACGGACTCTCTCCTCTTTGGCGTCCCATTCTCCAAGCAGGTGTGACCAGGAACCAGAAAATTCTCAGAAGCTTGTCCGCCATTGTCCCTGCGCAGTAATCAAGTATCAGGAGGAAGAGAAATGTAGGCTTTTTTGTTGCTGTTGTTTTAATATCTGAGACAAATTTATACTCGTATTGCACATTAATAGGCTTGGAAAAAAATGAGGAAGCATGGGGCTGGGCTATGCCTTTCTTGGGGAGCCTGGATGGTGGTTAACTTGGCAAGTTAAAGGCACTTGTGTGGGCTCAGGAACACACTCTGCTGCTCCCTTCTTTAGCGCATGTGGTAGAATCTTCACTTTTTACAGCAACTCTTCATGGAAGAAGGATGAAAGTTGCACTTAATGAAGTTTCAGGAAAGGAATCTGATCCTCACTCTGGCGCTCAGATGCTGCATCTTTGTAAACAGTGTGGCAAGAGTCTCTGTAAGATTTATAGGGAATGACAACTGGCAGAGCACACGTTAGCTCCTACTCCACCCCCAGAAAGCTGCACTGGCTTTGTAAAGCTCTCAAGAAAAGAAAATGTTACTGAAAACAAACGAGAAATCAATACTGTTCAGTCCGCTGCCAGCCATGAGCCTCCAACGTGAATCAACAGGGGTTCACCTACCTCTCAGGAGGAGTTTAAGTTTGTTCCAAGCTTCCATTAGATTGCAAAAAAGTATTGCCTCCCCTCCCCTCCAAACCCTTAGAAAATTTCCCCTGAAATAAAAGGTTTGCAAAATCATCTACAAAGTGGTAGCAATGCAAGGATTTTCAATTCTGGGCAAAATGATAGGAAAGGGATGCTTTTTTTCCTGCATGTATGTGGTGAATTTGATACCGACTGCGAGGCCGACCTCCCAGTCGAGTGCATGTGTAGTAGCCCTACCAGTGAGTGTCTCTGGTTACCCAGAACTGAGTAATTAATGGGGGGGGGTGGCAGACTAATTATGAATTTGAAAAGAAAAGAGAAGAAGCAGCACTCCCTGAGAATGAGGTTTTATGTAACAGACTAGAACGTCTTTATTTCAGACTTTATTACAGGTCAAGGAATGATTATCAAATATCCTCCTTGAAATTAAAAGTTCCAAATCATTATTTCACACACCTTGCTCTTAGAATCTCCTCTGTGTCCTGTCCAATATGAAACAGCTTGCAGGTAAAAATATGCCAATTAACCTTCCCAGGGCAAGTCCCTCCTGAACATCCTCTTCTGTGGGAGTCGTGCATGAAGAGCTATGCACAGGATTTGGATGAATGAAGGAGAGTTTATGCTTCTAAAGTCACCACCAGCCCCCTGCCTCATTAACTCCTTTAATTTAATGTCGATGGCCTGTCTCTTCATCCTGCCAATATTCAAGTATTTGTTTTCTCACCATGGTAGGGAAATGTCAAGCTCTCTGCAGAGGGGGGAATAGTGCCTCATCTATGCACCCAAATGTACTTGGCCCACAAAAGAGCTCCAGAGCTGCCTTGTTCCAGTCGGCTTCGACGGACAAACTTTGGCCCCCACCACCCTCGGGACAAAAGAAGGCACACATAAATGCTGCAGCAGCTCCTGGCTTGGCCCTGGTCAGGCCAAGCATTCATGCCAGGAGTGTGGAATTTCCCTGTCACATAAAACCACAGCAGGGTCAAGAAGCAGATACACTAATCAAGGAGCAGAGCGGGATCTTTCAGTCTCCTTTCTGGCTTCCATGCGGGGGGAGGTGAAGCAGGTTTAAATGTCCAGGCAAAGTAACTTCACTCCCTTAGTGACTATCCCAGCAGAGAGACAAAGCAATTAATGATAAATAAAATTGTTCTCAATACCTACTCTGTACAAGGCATTATGAATTTGTTAATGCTACAAAGACGTGGAGCAGAGTTCCACTTTATTGGAGGTACAAGTCCAGGCAATTGTATGAGGAGCTGCCACAGGCAGCCTATAGATGCCCCACGAGTGATTGTTGTCTATCCAATCATTACCCTTCCTCCCCTGCAAAGAGAGTCTTGACTTTGTTCCACTAGCAGATGGTTTATATGCTTTCCTACAGGCTAAGCGTCTTCATTGAGCAAGGAGTCAAACTTGATTGGCCAAAATCAATGGTTCTAACTTCTGCTCACAAATTAGAAGAAGCACCTGGAGACACTCTAATAACGGGACCCCACCCCAACACTGATTTAGTTGGTCATACACATGTCCCTGGAATCCAATAGTTTTAAAAGTTCCCCAAGTATTTCTTTTTTTTGGAACAAAAATATTTCCTTTATTTTTAACATTTTGAGCTTATGTTACCCTCTCTCCAAACAACACAATCTCTTTGACCAAGTCAACTAAGAAATTTCTCCCTCAGAAGCTAAAGCAGAGAGCAGAATGGGAGTATATGTAGTAATGAATCTGGCTTTTGGGTTCAATCATGTAAGAGTCTTTATAGGCAGTAGTAGCTAAAACTGAAAACTAAAAGAAAATGTTATTTTTGAGAAATGTCTCAAGTTTCTGAAAATTTTTAAGTCACACTTATTAAGGAAATCACAAGTATTTTTTCAATTGGGGAAAAATAATCCATGATGCTTATACAGTAAATAAAAGTAAATACTACATAAGGAAGAAACTAGGTTATATCAGAAGGGAACTTACATTTTATATCATACATGTGACAGGATTGTAAAGAAGTGGAAGCAATTACTCTGAGGCAGTAGACAACGTAGATAGTCTGTATATGGACTAAATTAGGGTGAATCCCCAAGTATTTCTAATGCACAACCAGCACTAAGTGAACACAATCATTTTATTCCATCATTAGTGATTGGTTTAGGGTTGGTGCTTTAACATGTGATTTAACTTATCAAAAATGTTCTAACTTGAGTTAAAAAAAGATGTTTTGGGGGAGGCTTCTAGGAAACTTCTGCAGGTTTGAAAAGACAAAAGGAAAGTAGGTGATTTGTGCTCTTTTTCTGATCTTTGGACAGTGTTTAAAAAGGAGGTAAGATTTGAACCAATTCAAGCAACTTGGGACAGTAGAAGTAAAAATCTACAAGGAAGAACACTATGGGTCCAACAAATGCCAAAAAGAAAGATGGAAGAAACATGCTCTATGAGGCCACTGTTGGACCCAGGAAAGACCAAAACTCAAGATCGGTGCATTGAAAACTTGGCTGCATCTTATAAACACCTGGAATGTTCTTACATATACTGTGTGTCACTCCCAGAAGATTTGATTCAATTGGTAAGTGGTGATATATGATCATTTGGATTTTAAAAAATATTCCCAGTTGGTTATATTGCACAGCCAAGCTTGAGAACCACTGCTCTAGATTTTTTGTTGCATGCAACAATAAATTTTCTATGGTTTAGGCTGGTACTTCTCAAATGCCTAATCAGCAGCATCAGTGTTACCTGAGTAGCTGCTGGAAATGCACACTTTTAGGTCCCACCCAGACTTACGGAATCAGAAAATGTGGGGGTGTGACCCAGCAATCTGTGGCTTAACAAGTCCTCCAGATATTTCTGAGGCAGGCTGAAGTTAAAAACAAAAACAAAAACAAAATACTGGTGTAAGATAACTTGACACCTGGTTTTCTGCAGCTTATACCCCAAAGCATCCTGATGCTGTATCCATAACTGACACAGAAACTCGGAAGAAAGGACCACATTGCCATCCAGCTGCCTGGGTTTGGAAAACGAGGTGGAAGGGGACAATGCAAGCCTCTCATATAAAATTTTTACTGCACATTTAGGAAGAGCTAGGAGAGAGGGAGAGAGTTTCTAAAGAGTCAGGGAAATTAAATCTAAAAAGAGAGATTAGTGACATATTCCTGAATGAAAAGTTCACGAGATTACATTTTATCTTGAGGGCAATTGGGAACTACTGAAAAACTTGAAAGAGACAGTTTTAAGAAATAAACACAAGTGATAGCGTAGGATGATGAAACAGACGTGTTACATTGGACAGACTGAAGGAAGAGAAGCCAGGTACAGGAGCACCAGCTTGGAGGCATCACAGGAGCACAAAGTTCTGCTTTTCCCTCTTGGCCTCTGGACCATTCACTCTGAAGCCAAGGAGCAGGAGTTGCAGGGTGAACAAGTAACATTTTGCTGTATTTGCTTTACCATATACCTCTATAACCACCTGTGTCTAGCCATCCATTTAGTTGCTGTGATATATTTCTAATTAAATTCCAGTTGTCATTTCCCTGAAATGACAAGATGATCGGTTTGGTGTTTTGTTTTGTTTTGTTTTGTTTTGTTTTGTTTTGTTTTGTTTTGTTTTGTTTTGTTTTGTTTTGTTTTAATGAAGGACCATTGTTTTCCATCTTGTTACTATTTTGACAGTATAGAATTTCCTCCCTCAGGTGTGGTCACTGTTGCTCTTACCACCAGAGCATCCACGGTCCTCCACCAGAGTCCACTGTGCTCCCCCATCTCCCCTCCGAATTCCTCCCTTTCCCCTCCCCTCCTGGAAGCCTCAGATCGACAGTCAGCATTCAAGGGTTGGTCTTAAAGTTTGTCTTTGCCGGGCCTCCCTGGTGGTGCAGTGATTGAGCGCTGGGTTGCGAAGCTGCCTGCAGCCTCTGCAGTGCCAGTTCAATCCCCAGCTGCTCCCCGGCCACTGGAGGAGGGTCCCACATGGCGCACATACCTCTCTGCTGTGCCCGCTGCTCCCCTCAGCAGTGTACTTCGGTCCTTCTGCCTGCTCTGCTCCCCGCTCTGGCTCTGGTGAATTCTCTCACCCTCCCGCGCTTCTGGCTGTACCCAGTGCTTGTATAAATAAATAAATAAATAAATAAATAATAAATCTTTTAAAAAAAAAAGTTTGTCTTTGCCTGCCTCTTGCTTTGTTTTCTCTATATTCCACATACAAATGACACCATCCAGTGTTTTTGTAAAGGAAAAAATGGCTCCCCATTTGCAAAGGGTTTCTATGTGAGTCAGGGTTTTCTAAATGTTGTACAACAGGAAAAAAAAAAAGCCATAAGGATGTTACCAGCTGCCATTGTAACCCAGGTTTGTGTCCATCAAAAAAGTCTCATTGCACATGCCAATTGATTTATAGTAACTGTGACAAACATAGCTTTTTGAAATTGGACTTTTATAAATGCTTGCTTCACACTGCTTTAGATAAAATAAGACTTCACATGGGAAAGATTTCCATTATTCAAAAAAAATAGTTGAAAGCCACACCATCCAATCCATCACCCTCATCCTACTGATGGAAAAACCAAGACATAAGGACCAGAATTCACACCTCTTTGAATCCTAGCCCCTTTCACCAAACAGTATAAAAACTGAGTGAGTCAATAAATGTTCACTGAGTGAACAAGCCGCGTGCTTGATCCTGTGGGATTTAGAAAAGTGGAAAAACACCTGACACCTTTCTTACTCCAGTAAACCTCCCCAGAGAAGAGAACAGGCTACCCGGAATAGATCAGGGGTGTTGTGTAAGTTCTCAGTTGTGGGGGCCACAGAAATGCTACTTGAATGCAGAGCAGGGGGAGAGGCAAGGCGCTGTAGAGGCCCCTGTCAAAGATGGAGATGCCAAAGACTTATAGAGTCATCGGTAGAATGCTTATCCTTCAGCTCCTGTGGGGGGGGTTTAAGCTATTTGTTCATTTCATTTATTGTCCAAAGATTCTAAGTCTCCTCTTTTCTTTGTCCTGATCTCCAGATTTTTGGATTCACCTGCAAATTTGACTAATGGCAACTCAAAATTAAGTCAAACCAACAAGGGGCCCATCACTTGCTAATCTGGTATGGATTAGATTTTTCCTTCCTTCCTTCCTTCCTCCCTCCTTCATTCTCTCTTGCGCTCTCTCTCTCTCTCTCTCTCTCTCTCTCTCTCTCTCTCTCTCTCTCAGAATAGAAGCCATGAGTATCAGGACAAGATAAAGTACAATAGATTTTTCTAAATCAAGTCAGAAATGAAACAACTGCTAAAGGACTAATCACAAAAATCTGCAAAGAGCTGATGAGACTCAACAACAACAAAGAAAATAATCCAGTCAAAAAATGGGCAGAAGAGCTAAAAAGAAACTTCTCTGAAGAGGAAATGCAAATGGCCAACAGGCATATGAAAAAATGTTCAACATCACTTGTAATCAGGGAAATGCAAATCAAAACTACCATGAGATACCATCTTACACCAGTGAGAATGGCACATATTAAAAAAACTAGCAACAACAAATGTTGGCGAGGGTGTGGAGAAAAAGGAACTCTCCTGCACTGTTGGTGGGAGTGCAATCTGGTCCAACCACTATGGAGAGCTGTGTGGAGATTTCTGAACCTACTAAACATAGAGCTTCCATATGATCCAGCAATTCCACTCCTAGGTATTTACCCAGATGACACAGAAACATCAACTCCAAAGAGCACCTGCACCCCTATGTTTATAGCAGCACTATTTACAATAGCTAAGCTTTGGAAACAACCCAAATGCCCAAAAATAGATGACTGGATCAAGAAGATGTGGTCCATATACACCATGGAATATTACTCAGCATTCAAAAAAGATAAACACATGCAATTTGCAGCAACATGGATGGCGCTGGAAGGGATCATGCTCAGTGAAATAAGCCAGAAAGAAAAAGAAAAATACCGGATGGTCTCACTCATAGCAGGAATCTAGAAAACTTAAATAAGGGACCAGGAAAATGAATATCTATAAGAAAGTAAAAATCATAATCAACAAACAACTATGAACCAGAGACACTCTATGAGGGGTGGGGGGTGGGGGGGAGGGATTGGGGTCAAAATGGGGGGGTTGCAATTGTATGGGGAATATAAAAATAAAATGAAAAAAATAAATAAACAACTGCTAAGATTGTGTGGAATCCAGGCAGAGGAGGGCAGCAACTGGTTCCAATTAACTTTGCACAAATTTCCCCAGTTAAGACTTTTGCCTTCTATAGTGATAAGCATTGTGAGTGTTAAAAGGATTATTTAATTTTCTAATATCTTGCTCTTTGGCATTGTTCAGATTTAGTTCCTTAATACTGGAAGCTCCAGGCCTCCCGGTTCACTGCTTTGAAAATCTAAAACATATGACAAGGAAATTCTAGTGAACTCAACAAGAAATCTCGCTTATGCAAAACTACCACTCAATTCAAATGCCCAATGTATGTGGAGAGCCACATGTTCAAAGCCTATAAAATTTAGATGTTATTTACCCAAGCAGTTTGCAGGGATGGCAGGCCAGGCACAAAATATGTTGACGTTCACTCCTTCTGTAACTGTACACGGCCCTCACCCCCAACCTGGAACTGACTATTGATATTCAATAGTGCCACAGGTCCCCGGGAAAGTTCTTAAATAACCCTACTGGCTATAAGCACGAAGAGCTACCCTTTGTGGACCAATCCCTGTAGCTGTGTAGCCTCAAGAATGCTAATTAAGTCACTCGCAAAAGGCAAGTGGTAGCAACTGATTTGGTGATTTCCATAAGTAGCTCTGCTGTCCTGAAGTTTTGCTTTTTTTGGTGAGAAAGTAAACCCATGATACATTATCATCAGTGTCTGCCCTTTGAAAGGAGGGATAATGCTTATACCCCAGTTCTTATGGCCAGGTTCCAAATCAAACCAAATCACCAAGTTTTCTACAACTTCTAGACATCCCTGAACTATCCAGACATACCTTGTCATATTGCATTTCACTGTACTGCACTTAGCCAATATTGTGTTTTTTAAAAAGACCATCTACCTACCTACAAAAGATTATGACTCCCTGCAGACTCAGATGATGGTTAGCAGTTTTTAAGCACTAAAGTGCTTTTTAATGAAGGTATTATTGTTCTTTTTAGACATTATGTTATTGCACACTTAACAGACTGTAATATAGTGTAAACATAACTTTTATTTTCTCCGAAAAGCCAAAAATTCATGTGACTTACTTTTTTTTGCAATATCTTATTGCCAAGATCTGCAACTGAACCCACAGGTATGCCTGTATTCATACAAGCTTAGCAAAAAAAATTATTTAAATAAATATTATCATGGGGTGACACATTTATGAAGAGCCAAGGAGGTTATTTTCTGTTTAGAATGGGAAAGTTTAGTTAGTGATGATTAGTGGGCCAAGAGCTACAAACACAATCCTTTTCTTCCCCAATCCAGGAAGACGTAATGAGAAATTTAGGTACACAAAAAATAAAATGTTTTTCCATTTAAGCAAGATGACTCTTGAATTTTTTATAAAAATGTAAACATCAGGGTCAGATATCACTTCTTGGGGACTCCCGTCATACACACAACTCAAAGGCCTTCTGACAGCAAGCACAGAACTCCAGAACAAGTGAAAGGTAACAAGGAAGAACAGGTAAAGTCACATCTTAACCAGTTTTCTTCAGCTATGAGTTTATTTTTTGCCAGCTCAGAATAGTCTTCTTGTGGATCCTATTGTACATGCTGCTAAAAGGAAGTGAGAAACTAAAGACATTGGAATTCAATATAGGTCCTTAGGAGTTCTAGGGATGAATCTGGGTCCCTAGCGTCTGCCTGGAGCTGACAAATTAAATTAACCAGCTTCCTGGAAGCAACAGGTGACTGACTCCATTAAGCTAGTTGACATTTTATTGTCATCTTCGACTGATGAGTTATTCATGGAATTCCTCTTCTCTTTGAGATTCCACTCACTTAAACCCTTATTATGCATCATGTATGCAGCCCACATGAAGATAACATGGCTTGATTCTCCTTAATGGAGGAGGAAAATGCCTGCTGAAATTGATTATATTGGTGGCCTGACTCTAAGTGAGAGTTGAGCTTGGGGTATTGATCTCAGTTTGCAAAGTGTTTCTTTAATCACTTGATGAGCTATTCTTTGATATATTTAAGCTGACTTTCTGCTTCTACAGTAAGCATTAGAACCAAATCCCAAGTTCATTTCTAAGATGATTAGGGCAAGAGACAGTGGTGGTCCGTGGTCTAAAGGCTACAGACCCAATTCTTAAAAAGAACATGACGCTCTGAAGCTCTTGTCAGGAAAAGTGAAAGAGATAAAGAGAAAGAGCAAACACTGCCAGGCAAACAGCCCTCCATCCACAACAGAGGAGACATGTCTTTCCAAAACACTCAGGAGGCATCTTGCCGACAGAGCAGTCAATAGCAAACAGCCAATCTATCAACAAAGGATGAGGGCGGCTTCAGGAAGACGGAGATGCTCAGTAAAGGAGTTATCCAGGAAGCCCAGGTTCACTGCAGGTCTGCGCTGTCTGTGTCCAGGGATGTGATATGGGCCTCGTCCCTGCAAATCACCAGGCAAGCAGCCCCAGAAAACCACATGGCTCTTGCGCTCACAACCTTTTTTTGTAAGTCATACCCAACCAACTGAGAAACAACACACTAACCCAGCTGCTGGTGGGATTCATGAGTTCATGTCACCGATAAAACCTGAATTTCCAAGTCCCTAAACATGCTTTATTTGGGCTCTCAGTACCGGGGCATTTGCTCTTCAAAACTCTCACGGCTCAGAGAATGTTCTCCATCTTCAAAGTTGTTGGTGGTGATGTGTGTGTGGTGGGGGTGTGTGTATTGATCTATTAGGGGCAGTAAGACAACAATTATTAGGAATAGCTTGAGCTCCAGAGTAAGAAAATATGAGATTGACTCCTGACTCTGTCACAATTAGCTGTGTGACCTTGAACTCTGTATTTCCTTTGGAAACATCAAGAGCTTCATTTGTAAAATGAAAGTAATATTAATGCCTACTTCATGATTATTGTGAGAATTTGAGAAGTAGCAAGAGGGTGCCTCTAGAGCCACGGCACATAGTAAGCACTCAGTGCATCGTGGTTATTGTCCTCTTTGTCCACGCAGCTTTCTCATAATCTAACATACACAGAATCTCTTTCCCAGGTCCTCTAAGCTCCAGTTCTCTGATAATTGCAAATTCATACCCATGGGAAATAGAGGATATCCTTTATTACTAAAACTTACAAAAACTTAAATATAAGGAGGACTCTATATAAATATACTGAGCTAGACACTGTGTCAAGTGCTTTAAAGAGGGACTCAAAATTTATGTTGAAGAAACAGGAAATGGAGTAGGATAGACAGTTTGAGACACAAAGAGCTCTTTTTACTTTATTCAAGTAATTCCTGAAATCCGATCTTTTCTAGAGAGTCTTTCCGAAATAAGAAGATGGGAGGATGATGTTGGAAATCTTCCACAAGCCACAATCAAGTATCTAGGCTGAGGCAATCTAATGAGTGAGCGGAAGGTTAGCTTTCAGAGAAAATGTAGGAATATTTATGATAAATTGTGACAACTTTATCATATCCCTCTCCCTAATGCCTGATCTTCCTTGCTAATGACATGCAAAATTTTCCTCTTTGAAGGCACCACTAAGGAATTACAAGGTCTTTCTGAAACTTGTCTTTATAGCCCTGCTGGAAACTAAGTAGGCAGAATGGAGAATCAACCTACAGACCACTGAGTGGAGAACAGAGCATTCACACCCTTCCCCTTGATCCCCAAAGCAATATATAGGAATATTATGCCTATGAAAACAGACATCCATATACACACACAAATATATCATGCCCCTGCTCTTGGCAGGCACCCAACTAGCCCCAGCTGCAGCCTTAAGCAAAAATCTCTTCGCAGCCACTTGCGGTGGCCATGAAATATGATCAGACAGGAGTCATATTCCTCATACCTGGTCAACTTTGAAACCAAAGTCCTGGAGAAGCCAATGAACTTATCCCCAGCTGCCTATTCCAAGAGCCAGTGATTACAAAGCAGTCAGGTTTTCTCTGTTGGTATAGAATTGTAGGCTGGTGTCAACCCAGGTTAAAGTGGGGACTTCTGAGAATACGTGTTTCATGGCAAAGAAATAAGGAACTTTAACCACATGCAGCCCTGCTTAGATTAGTAGAGATATTCTGATTCTGCAAATGAAGACAAGGAAGCACATGCCAAGCCCTGAGACTCCTGAAATGATTAAGGGAAAATAAATAATTCAGCCCCTGAGGACAGTATGAATTTCCACAAAACGTAAGTCCATTTGTTTACTCCCCCTTCGCACTAAAGCACTGCAGCATTTCAATTCTATTCAACCTGTGTCAGTCATGAATGTACACCTAAGGATGGTGTTTGTGAGTGGTGTCAGGGTGGGAAGGGAGGAGCAGGGAGGACTCAGGAGAAGCAAAAGACATAGCCCCTGACTTCTAGAGACTATAAGCTACTCAGTCTCTCTCGCGCGCTCTCTCTCTCTCTCTCTCTCTCTCTCACACACACACACACACACACACACACACACACGATACCATCAAATAATAGTACAAGGGAAAATGTGATAAGGTTTTCAAAAAGTAGGTCAGGCAGTGAAATTTAAAGAGAGATTAATCAGAATGGATTAGAGAAATCACCATGGTTGATGGGAGTCTTGAAGTAGGGGTAGTGTTCATTTATTCATTCATTCATTCATTCATTCACCAAATGGCCACACACTGTGCAGCAATATGTGCCAGGCACTAGAAACATGATGAGCAAAACAAGACACAGTGCCTGTTTTCATGGAACTCATCAGCTAAGAGATGACCAAAGTCTCATAAAATTTCCTTCTAGTACAAATGTGGCGCTCCCCGCATCCTTGTTTTCAGTCTTTAAAAGTTCCATCTAGCCAGTCATCTACTGGCATTACTCCTGATAATCATCCTAAGGGCTCTCCATTCATTGATGGCTCACCTTGTGTAAAACGCTACTAAAAAGTTCACTTGCATTATCTCACTAAATCCTTAAACCAACCTTACAAAGTCGCCTTGATCTTTACTTTGAGTAAGGTAATCAAGCCCAGAGAGGTTAAAATTTTACCCAAGGTCACACAGCTTGGAAGGATTAAGATGTGGGCCTCTCAGATTCCAAAACTACTGATCTCTGAGGTGTTCTTAAAGATACAGTTGTGCAGCTTTAGGGTCTTAAGGAAGAAGCATTTTGTCATCATCTCCATTGGAATAAAAAAGAAAATGTTACAGATAGATAAAAAGTTTTAAGTTTTCTTTTGATGTTATTCAAAAGGAGTGAATTATACCTTTATGTTGCCTTAGCCAACAGATGAACAACAAATATTTGTTCTTTTTAACACCAAAAATCTAAATAAATACATCCTCTCTTTAACCTTGTAAGATTTTTTTTCATTTATGCTCTGAAACATCAACTTCCCCTGCTCCTAATTGTCCCTGAGAGGCTGATTGAAATAATACCTGATATTTGCCACAGAATGCTGATTCCCAGGTACCCTACCTCTCCCTTTCCACTCATGTCCAACTTCAGTTGAGCCCACATTTGGCGGGCGAGTTTCCTGAAAGCTTCAGAACCCTCCTGCAGAATTGCTGCTCAGTCCTAACCTCCCCGTGGTTACCCAACAAAGGAAGAGAGACCCGCCACAGTGTCCTATAACATTCTCCGTGGCTTCTTTTAAGGAACAGCTGGGCCATAATGGAAGGTTACTCAGGGATACCCATAGGTTTGACAGGAGCCCATATTTTAAACAGGGCGGATACTAAATCCATCCAACTCCTGGAATGTTACTACTCTCTCAGGAACCCGAGAGAAGTTTCTGAGGCTGATCTATAAATCTCTCTGGTCTAAAATACCCAAAATTAGTTTCTGTGCCATGGGAACATAAAAATGATATGGCTTTCTTCTTTGACATGTCAGTTAATAAAGAGTGTGGAGGGGAGCCGGATGCTGCCTGACAGGTTTCTAAAGGGTTCACTCGTTAAAAATGGGAAGCACTTTAATTACCTGTTTGGTTTTTTGTTATGTGTGTGTGTTACATGTTTAAAAAAAAAATAGGTCCTATGGACATTCAGGAAATTATATCATTAATTATGCCTGTCAAGACTCTCTGTGGCCTGAAGTAAATGGAAACTTCTTAGGGTATCTTTTGTTTTTAGTTTTAAAATGTTTTTAAAATAATGTTTTCATATTTCCACAGACTCTACTACAACTACTTAATTAATGAAGAGAGTAGAGTGGGGGTATTTTTTGTTTGATTTGTTTTGGTTTTGGTTTTTTGGTCATGGATAATTCAGGGGGGAAAAAAAACTGTAAAAACCTGTGTATTTGATTTCAGAGTTTGTTAATTGATAGTTGGCTTAACAGACAATTCACTTTCCCAAAGTGTGTGGTATTTAACCTAATATTAGTGCTAATTTGCACAACAAATATACAGTAGTCTTGGAGCAAGAGATGACATAAGATCCTAAATGATACAGGGAGAGAGGTGGTAGGCTGGGATCACAGGTCAGGAAGACATGTTCCACTCAGTCCAGGAGAGAAGGCTGCCTTTCCTCTGTGGGACGCTGTTCCTCTTGATGCAAAGTCCCACGGGCTTCTGCAGTCAGGAAAGATCAATGAGAGAGTAAAGTTTGCGCAGCTCGGGACTAGCTGTCAAGGAGTCAGTAATCCCCCCATGACCAACGCTGAGAAGAACATCTGGCTTTGGGTCACAGATGGCCTAATTATCCCAGATCCTAGCTCCCATTCAGTCCCTTTAGTTAAAGGTTTGTTCCCTGTATCTTTGGAAGGTAAACTCTCTAAGAGGCTTAGGAGAAGACCAAAATCCCATACATCTAACCTAAACTTATATGTAGGGAGAGTCCAGGGAAGTAGATTCTTAGAAAAACTCCAAGAAAAGAGAAAATTATTGGAGCCCCAATAGGCTGGGGGAGAAGAAAACTTTAGCCAATGTACTCTGAAGCCTGCAAGATCTTTTTAGATGTTCTGCAAGACTCTCGCCTCTCAGTGGATAGCAAGCATGGTCATTGCCATTCTTACTGGAGTACTCGGCAGGACAAAGAATTCACAAATATCCTCATCTGTGAACCCAAGTGTGAAGAGAGGGTGCCGCCTTATACCATAATAGCATCTAAGACTAGATGAGACTTTCAAATGTATTGCAGGTGGGAAATAAATAACCGCAACCTTCCTGGAAACCTACTTGGCGTCATGTACCAAAATGTATAAAAATGTTCACACACTCTAAGTCAGCAACCTCCTCCCTAGGAATCTACCTTAAGGAAATAATCAGAAATGGGAACATAGATTCATGTTCAAGAATGTTTATCTCCACATTATCATAACAAAAAAATTGGAAACAAACTAAATATTGACAATATGAGATTGGTTGAATAGATTCTGAAACATCTGTACTGTGCAAGTTAAGTAGGCTGTTAACCACAGTAATGTTTTGAAAAATACTTAATCACATGGACAAAATGTCCATGTTAATGATGACTAATTGGATTATGGGGATTTTTATTTTCTTCTGTAGAGATGCCTGTGTTTTTCAGATTTTCTATAATTAACAAGACTTATTTATATTCAGGAGGGAAAACACACCATTGCTGAGTAACAAACATAAAGAATGTTGAGGCTAACCCTCAACTAAACCATGATTTGGGCTCCACATTCTGCTTAATGATGCATGGAGGATACGCATTGCAGGAGCATTGCACAGGATCTGACATTGATGCCGTTTTCTAGTCCTCCTTGAACAAAGTCAGACTCTTCCAGAAGGACCCAAAAAAGCATCCTGTACAGACTTTAGCCAGATGAACCAAAGTCTGAGCAGAGACTGGTGCCTGGATAGCCAAACTCAGGACTTTTTAAGCTCTGTAAAGGCTGCCTAGAAAAGATCACACCATTACTGATGGTAGCCTTGGACTTGAGAGGGCAGAACACTGTCATTAAAACAGAGCCAACTGTCCCATAGCACTTGTCGCCAGTGTAATTGTTGCCTTGCTTTCCCACGCCCTTATTCCAGGGAAAATATTGTTTGGTTGAGTTTGGGGTTTTTGTAAACTGCAGTTACCCTTTTAATGAAGATCTATATTCTCCATCTCTGTAGTAAACTCAATATGTATTCATCAGAAGGCAATGCTTTCTCTTGCCACCCTCTGAGTATCCATTAGGGTTATGTCAATCACGGCACAGGGGGGCATGTGGAAGAAGATAAAACTTCTCAAACATGAAAAAACATAAACTCCATCTTTATCCAAATCCCAGGCATGCTTTGCCAAACACTTTCCCCTGAAATTTTCAAGGCCACGTGTTTGAACGGGAAATTTAATCCACATGTTTCTGATTCATATGTACACTTAATGCATCAAAATATCATCTCTTTGAAGTCCAAATGGCCTTTTTATAGACTTCTTCCTTAGGAATGGAAAGTTGTGCTTGGCCAAGAACTAACAATTCGAACCCTCCAAAGTCCAAGTTCCTTTCAAAATTCCCAACTCAAGAGGTTGAACCAGGCTTTGAAATACACCCTCTGTCCCCCCAGCCACCCCAATGTGACTGTAAATTTTGAGATACTTCATTCCACCATGCCTTCTCAATCTTGATCATATACGTTCATGGAGACTTCCAATGAAAGTCAATTTAAAGCTATCTTCCAGTGAACTGCCACAATAATGCTGTGAGGGAGAACAGACAGAGGAAGAGCTAATGCTAGCCGCCCCCAGCCCCTCCAGGAACCTGAGAAGAGAAATCAAGAAATTGGCCAAGAGTGACAAAGTGGTTGGGGATACAGCCAACGATTTGGTCTCAAATACACATTGGGGGTGGGATTCCAGGCTTTCCCTTGGAATCCTAGTGGGAAAACATCACAGTTGGAAAATTTGGATTCAGAGCTTCCACAGTTCTCTATTCCCAAATGTTCCACTGCAAACACTGCTCCAAACCTCATGCTCAATGGGTGGGACTATACGGCCAAGGACTTTCTTCAAATCTCTTATCTGAAGATGATTTGAAACATAAATCAATGCTGTCAAAACTGGAAGCTGGGAAAAGCATTGGGAAACGTGGGAGACAATTATCCATTTCATGTAATATTTCTATCAAACTGAGCCTCCCCACCAGCTGGGTGCCAAGTCATTGACGGTTAGTGGGCCCAACAGGGTGGGGTTGTCCATGTTAAACAGAGAGGAAATCTTTGCCTCAGAATCCCTCTCTAATTAGATGGTCTCTAATCAATTCATTGTCATATCCACCATAGTGTTTGGTGGATAGTGGTCATTAAACTTTTACTGAATAAATTTTGTGTGCCTATTTAAAACAAAATATAATGGACTCTTGTTATTCTTTTGAACATCTCCTCTACCTCTCTCCCAAATTTGTACTATATACTTTTAAATTTTCCAAAATTTAACTGTAGAAAAAATATCAGCACCATCTCCTCCAATATCCCCGCTATTAAGCATTATTTTGTAAAAATAAATCAAATCTGTATCTTAAGCAATTTGCCTGCCCTCTATCATTAATCATTTCAAGTGAATGGATAAATGGTCATTTGCAAATGGACAAAAAACACAGAGAATGAGGCTGCAAATTCAGTTAATCTTGCCTTCTTAAGATAATAATGAAAGTGTTTATCAACTCAAAGATAATGTATTTTAAAAGATCCAGTCATGTCTAGATTAGAAAATAAGGAAAAACCGTGTCTTATCATTTCCAACCTTTTTAGGTTTTTGTATGAACTTCACCAATCAAAACATAATAGTCTACATTTGAGTTTATAAAATGAGTTCACAATGTTTTTTTAGACTATTGCTTATCAAAGTTTGGTTAACCCAAGAGTTGGGATAAAAGAAATAAGGTGTTCCTCACCCTTCTAGTTCCTGGATTGAATCCACATCTTGAGTTTTTTGTAAGCCAAGAGCTGGAATAAACTAGCTAGATCACCATTCTTTTTTCACGTGGTTTTATTGCCATAACTGCCATATGTTTTAGAGAACCAACGTAAGTGATACTTCTGTTATCCAGGTGGACTACTGCATAACAAGTTGGATACAGCACTTAAAGGTCAGCATCTTCTGTCTATGGCTTAAACCTCTGAGTACCAGCATCTCCCAAAAAGTCCTTCCTCTTAGTCTCTTATGGGACAGTAAGAGATCTTAGATATGATCTGATTCTATGGCTTTTTTTTTTTAAATTGTCATGGGTTTTTTGGGGTTTTTTTGTTTTTTGTTTTTTTTTAAGATTTATTTATTTATTTATACAAGCACTGGGTACAGTCAGAAGTGCGGGAGGGTGAGCGAATTCACCAGAGCCAGAGCAGGGAACCAAACAGGCAGACTGACGAAACACACTGCTGAGGAGAGCAGTGGGCGAGACAGGAGAGGTCTGCACACCATGTGGGACCCTCGCCGGTGGCTGGGGATTGAACCAGCACTGCAGAGTCTGCGGACAGCTTCGCAGCCCAGTGCTCAACTGCGGCGCCACCAGGGGAGGCCCTAATTCTATAGCTTTTAAACAATGTTTAGCACTCATTCTTTTCTAGCCATTATTAAAATCTTATCCAAAAAAATGGCCTCTCCAGTGGCGCAGCAGGTTGAACGCCGCGCTGTGAAGCTGTCTGCAACATTTGCAGTGCAGGTTCAATTCCTGGCTGGCCAGGGAGATACCCACATGGCGTGGCAGACCTCTTCTCTTGCATCCGCCGCTCCCCTCAGCAGTGTATTTTGGTTGTCTGCCTGTTCTGCTCCCTGCTCTGTCTCTGGTGAATTCTCTCACCCTCCCACACATCTGGCCTGTACCCCAGCTCTTGCATAAAAATAAATCTTTAAAAAAAATTCTTATCCAAATGTTCAGCATGTAAAGTTCATGCTCTTGAATGGGTTCCAGTTGAAAATCAAGTAGTGGAACACTGGGATCTCCCTGTATAATTGGTTATGAAAGGTCTCAAAGTCTGACCAGACCTCCTCTAAACACCAGGTGCTGTCAGTTTATTCCTCAAAGACCAAAAGGTAAAATGACTCACCTAGCATCTCTAAAACTGGAGATAGACCAAGGCTAAACCCCAGGTGTCCCAACTTTTTCTTGAGCGTGTGGCCCACTATATTACATTGAAATCTGCCAGCAGGGCAAGATTCATTCTCTAAATCAGCAGCCCCATGACTGCTACTGCCTAAACATTTCAATCACAAGTAAAATGGTCAATGTATGGGAACAATAACCTTCTTGGATCAAGATAAAATCATGAATAGCAGATAATGTAATCATTTGGATCAAGCATTGGCAAACGTTTTCCCATAAAAGGCCAGATAATAAGGTAAGTTTAGGTTTTGCCATATGGTCTCTGTTGTAAGAATTCAGCTTTTACTGTGGTCACAGATGACACGTAGAAGAATGAATTTAGCTGTATTCCCATAAAGCTTTCTTTATGGACTCTAAAATGTGAATGTCCAATAACTTCACATGTCAGAAAGTACTACTCTTCCTTTGATTTTTTTCACCCAAGTTTAAAAATGCAATCACCATTACTAACTCACAAGCTACGGAAGAAGAGGCAGATTGGCTCATGAGTCAAAGTTTGCCGACCTCAGTATAAAAGAAAACTTTGCTCTACAAAACATTTAAGCAGGATTGAATAGGACATGCATGTTCTTTAAGTGCTTAGCACATAGCTTTGAGAAGAGTTCAAACATGCAATTATTTCTTGAGAAATAGCAACTGGGTTGTCTTTAATTCAAGTCTTGAAGACCTAGCAGAACCCCACTGGGAAAGAAGTAATGCCTCCTTGCCTTTGATTGGGAAACTGTGGGACTGGTGCCCTATTAAGGGTGGAAGCTGGTGAACTAAAGGAAGCGTCTGAGGCTCTGCATGGAAGCAGATAGGTGAGAGTCTGGCCATGGTGGCAAGATCACATAAATCTGATGCAGGGACCACTTTCAGCAGATCAACTGAAGACAGTGTCTCATTTCGCTGTAGATTCAGAGGTATAATCAGAGGAGCCTGAGAGTCACTTATTTGATTTTTTTTTAAAGATTTATTTATCCATGTCTATAAGAGCTGGGGTACAGGCTAGAGATGCAGAGGGTGAGAGGACTCACCAAAGACTGAGAGGGGAACAGAACAGGCAGACTGGCTGAAATACACTGCTGAGGGGAGCAGCTGGAGAGACAGGAGAGGTCTACTGTGCCATGTGGGTTTCTCCCTGGCCTGCCGGGGATCAAACTCATGCTGCAAAGGCTGCGGACAGCTTCACAGTGCAGTGCTTAACCCCTTGTGCCACCAGGGAGGCCCACTTATTTGATTCTTAAATCAGAATCATTTATTCATTAGCTGGTAGCTGGCATGCTTATAACCATCATGGTATTACCTAGCATGAGCCAATAAGGAAATGTCAATATGTTGTATTCCATCTATTGGGAAATGGATGAGTTTTCCATGGAAAAAAAATTTGAAAATAACTAGTTGTGTCAATATAACTCATGGAATTTGGCCCTAAAATAACTTATTCAATGGGGCTTAATGGATACTCTTAGATGAGAATTTGGATAATTTGGATAATCTCATGATTTTTTTGATAATCTTAAGGAAAAAGAAAGATCTCCAATCTATTACTTTAAATGTCCAATTCCATGTAACGTCAGTCTTACAGTATAGTTAAGATTTCTCAGACTTCTCACCCCTAGCCCAAGCTAGGCCTATATACATAAGCAACATAAAGTCAGGAAATGGCTAAAGACAGTTTAGCCAGCTTCATGGTTCTCTAAGGTACACTGAGTAGCTACTGGAATATTTCTTGCCTCAAACAAACTACATACCTCAATGCTCACAGTATTCATGCAAGTTGTTCCTGCAGTCTGTAATAACTCCTCTTTCTTCCCCATGTCAACAAAAAGTCAAATGGGATGGGAAGTTAGGACAAGCTGAGCACAGAACATAACTTGCTGTGGAACAAAAAGAAGAGAAACTAGAGATGACCAACTTCACTCCTTAAGCTGAGATCAAGTTTTAAAGCCCCAACTCCCCTCCTATCCACTTCTCATTCCTAGGTAAACTAGGAAGACAAATAAAACTAAATCTCTAGTGCCCCAACCACATACACATGCACACACAGATACATACACAGCCACAGAGCAAACAGGCAACACACATGACTAGGGAACAAGGAAAGTTGAACACAAGATAGAAAAGCGATAATGAGAAGGACAGAGTCCTGGGACAGATATAAAGGATACAGAAATAGAGAAGCTCTCAGAGAAAGACTTCACAACAACAATATTAAAAATGTTAAATGAGCTACTGAAGGCCAGTCAAAGTCAGATAGAAAGGTGCAAGACCTTAGGAAGTAGACCCAGTAACAAAGAGAGTTCTTCACCAAAGAGACTGAATATTTAAAAAGATCAAAAGAAAGACTGAATGAAATGCAGACAAATTTAGAAAGTGCTTTAAATAGAACTAAACTGGCAGGAGAAAGAATTTCAGATATAGAAAACGCAAATGATCAAATAACCCATTTAGAAAAAGAGAGAATCAAGATAAATGAACAAATGAGGAAACTCTATGAGAAATATCAGATTCAATCAGAAAAGGAAACCTAAGTGTAGTCAGGACCCTAGAAAGTGAAGAGAGAAAACTAGGAGCAGAAATCCTATTCAAAATAATAATAACTAAGAATTTCCAGAACCTAAAGAATGAATTAAATATGGATGTCCAAGAAGCTCAAAGAACACCCAAATTTTTTAAGTTCAGAAACGCTACCTGGGCACATCAAAGTCAAACTACCAAAAATTAAAGAAAAAAATTTTCAGGAACCAAGGCAAATAAAATAACTTACAAAGGCTTCCAAATTAAAATTTCCCAGACTTCAACAAGAAAGAGAGTGGAAGAAAGTGTTCAAAATCCTAAAAGACGAGAATTACCAGCCAAGAATTCTCTATCCTACAAAATTACCACTCAAGTATGAAGGTGAAATAAAGGCTTTCCCTGATGAACAGAAGCTAACAGAGTTTACCACTACCAGACATGTCTTTCAAAGAGTTGTTCTACAAAAAAAAAAAGGTGAAACACAATGCCTGAGCAAAATGACAATAGCAACACAAACACGGAAGCATAAGCAAGAATATTATGAGTCAACAACAAAACACTAAAGGGAGAAAAAAATAGAACCTGTATAGTTAAATGTCAGTGAGCAGACACCAGCTCATAAAGGACTTAAGACATAGGAATTTAAGTAAAATCCCCATGGTTACTGCTAACCAAAAAGCCAGAATAGACACCCATAGATGAAGAAACAAAGAAATTGATAGAAAGACTAAGGAAAGCCATCCAGGAAGAGCAGAGAGAAACAAATAGAAAAGGAAACAACAGAAAAATGAAACAATCAAAAATCAAAACCAAAATGACTGATAATAACCAGATCATATAAATAATCATCCTAAATGCAAATGGTCTGAATTCACCAATTAAAATACATAGACTGATAATTTGGGGGGAAAGTTTCTGCCATCAATACTTTGTGTACAAGAGACCCATCTAAAACTGAAAGACAAAAATAATAGGTTGAAGTAAGGTCACACATGCTAACAACTCACAGAGAAAAGGCAGAACTGCTCTTCTTGAATCAGACAAGCTAGACTTTCAAGAAAAAAGGTAGTCAGGGACAAAGATATGTGTGTGGGGGGGGCGGGGTGGATATCAAGGAAACATCTGAGCAAGAATATATAGCTGTAATTAATTTTTATGCACTTAATATAGGACACCTAGTTACATAGCAACTATTAACAGATCTAAAAGAATATATCAACAAAAACACAATCACTGTCAGAGACTTTACACCACTGACATAAAGAGATAGATTATCCACAAAAATTAACAAAGAAATAAAAGTTTAAATGTAGTGGTAGAACAGATGGATTTATTGGACATTTATAGAGCTTTCCATCCCAAAAGAAAAGAAAACACTTTCTTTTCCAGTACATATGGAACATTCTCAAAAACAGATCATATACTAGGACATAAAACATGTTTCAGAAAATATACAAAATATGAATTATATCAAGCATCTTCACAGACTACAATGCCATAAAGCTAGAAATTAACCACAAAAAGGATTCTGGAATAAACCAAAACATGTGGAGACTAAACAAAACACTTCTGAACAACTCCTAGGTTAATGAAAAAATCAAAGAAGAAATTTAAAAGTATCCAGAGGCTAATGAAAATAAAGAGACAAGCCATCAGTCCCTGTGGGATGCTCTAAAAGCAGCACTATGTGGGAAGTTTATAGCAATGCAAGCTCACATTTAAAAAAAAAAAAAAAAGAGCAAGGAAAATCTCAAATAAACAATCTAACTCTATAGCTGAAGAAACTAGAAAAAAGAAGAACACAAGCAACTAAAAAATAGTATCAGGAAATAGGGCCTCCCCAGTGGCGCAGCTGTTGAGCGCTGGGTTGTGAAGCTGCCCACAGCCTCTGCAGCGCCAGTTCGATCCCCGGCTGCTCCCTGGCCACCAGAGGAGGGTCCCACATGGCGCGCAGGCCTCTCCTGCCGCCCGCTGCTCCCCTTAGCAGTGTACTTCCGTCCTTCTGCCTGCTCTGCTCCCCGCTCTGGCTCTGGTGAATTCTCTCACCCTCCCACGCTTCTGACTGTACCCAGTGCTTGTATAAATAAATAAATAAATAAATAAATAAATAAATCTTTTAAAAAAAAATAGTATCAGGAAATAATTAAAAATTTGAGCAGAAAAAAAAAATGAAACAGAAAAACAAAAAGTCCAAAAGATCAGTGAAACCAAGAAGTGGTTCTCTGAAAAACTAAACAAATTCACAAGCCATTAGCTAGGCTTGCAAAGAGAAGAAGAGAGAAAATTCCAATCAATAGAATCAGAAACGAAAAAAGGAGAAATTACAACAAATACTGCAGAAATACATAGGATCATAAGAAGCTAATACTTTGTCTCTATGCAAACAAACTGGACAACTTAGAAGAAATGGACAAATTTTTGGACTCATACAACCACCCAAGTTTGAATCAGGATGAAACAGACAGCTTACATAGTCCAATTACAAGTGCTGAAATTAAAAATTATAAATCTTCCTAGAAACAAAAGCCCAGGGTCAGAGGACTTCTCCAGTGAAATTCCACCAAACCTTCAAATAAAAGCTAATACCTATATTATGCAAACTCTTCAAAAATATTGCAGAGGGAGGAAAACCCCCCTTATACATTCTATGAGGCCAATATTATCCTAGTCCCAAAACCAAACAAAGTCAGTATAAAAAAAGGAAAGAAAAATTATAAACCAATGTCAATGAATGAACATAGATGTAAAAAATCTTCACAAAATCCTAGCAAACCAGGGCCTCCCCGGTGGTGCAGCGGTTGAGCACTGGGTTGCGAAGCTGCCCGCAGCCTCTCCAGCGCCGGTTCGATCCCCGGATGCTCCCCGGCCACTGGAGGAGGGTCCCACATGGCACGCAGACCTCTCCTGCTGCCCGCTGCTCCCCTCAGCAGTGTACTTCGGTCCCCCTGCCTGCTCTGCTCTCTCACCCTCCCGCACTTCTGACTATACCCAGTGCTTGTATAAATAAATAAAAATCTTTAAAAAAAAAATCCTAGCAAACCAAATACAGCAACATATCAAGAGAATCATCCACCACAATGATATGATCCAGCAATACCTCTATTAGGTAGTCATTCAAATAATATGAAAATCTAATATGAAAAGATTTATCTACACCTATTTACATAGCATCACTACCCACAATTGCCAAGTCACAGAACTTACTTAAGTACCCTTCAAGAGACAAATGGATAAAGAAATTGTGGAATATATCTACTCAGTGGAATATTACACAACTGTGAAAAAAGATCAACTAGTGGCAAAAGATCAACTAGTGGCAAAAAATCAACTAGTGGCAAAATTTGGGACAAAATGAGTGGATCTTGAGGTGACTGTGCTAAGTGAAATAAGTCAAAAAGTTAAAGGTAGCTATCAGATGGTTTCACTCCTCTGTGAAATATAAATAACAAAAAAAAAAACATACACAGGCAAAGTATAGTAGGAATTAATCTTGAACTCACTGAAAAAGCATAATGGTTACCAGAGAAAATGGGAAGAAATGAGAGGTGGGCCCTGTTTATTGCAGCACTATTTACAATAGGTAAGCTATGGAAACAACCCAAGTGCCCAAAAATAGATGACTGGATCAAGAAGATGTGATGTATATACACAATGGCATATTACTCAGCAATCAAAAAAGATAAACACATGCCATTTGCAGCAACATGGATGGAGCTGGAAAGGATCATGCTCAGTGAAATAAGGCAGGAAAAAAAGAAGAAAAAATCAGATGGTTTCACTTATAGGAGAAATGTAGAGGGTTCAAATAAGGGATCAGGAAAAAATTAATTATAATAAAGTAAAAATCAAAATCAACAGGCAACTATAACCAGAGACAATCTGCAGGGGGGGAGAAGGAAGTAGGATCAAAACAGGGGTGGGAAGAGCACAAGGGACTATGATGATGGTTCACAGGTGAATGGGTGCTGGAATTTCACAGAGACTATAACTGAGATGAAAATGCATACATTGTATAAAAATGAAAAATGATGAAAAAATATATAAAATAAAATAAAAAATATAAAATATATAAAATAAAATTTAAAAATTTTTAAAAATAGAAATGAGGGATGGAAAATTGACACAGGTGGTCTGATGGTGAATTTATGGAAAAGCAAAAATGACCCCCCCAAAAATCAGAATTTAAAAATAAATGTGATAGCAAGAACAAAATAGATATCTGGAGGTCACAGGACTTCTTAGGGAACTGGGAGGTGTAGATGTTGCAGCTCAAAAACCAGGAGCCTGTTAACATTCCAATCTTCATCGGAGGATTTCTAACATCCGAGGAAGTCCTCTCTCCCAGGCCTTCTGGGAGCAGCCCAGCACCACGCTCAGGGCTTGGAGGCCATCAGTCCGGGACTGAACGCTGTCAAGAAAAGCATCCCAAAGGCCATGGGATCCTTTTGAGAGGTGGAGACAATTCAGAAGCTACAGATTCTCAAGGTCAGGAGACCTTACCCAGAACCTGACCTTCAGGGCGCATTTGTCAGCACCTCCTGCTGTCACATTTATCTGCCTTAGTCCCAAAATCAGCTCCAGATTCCCCGCCGCTTATGATTGTTGTCCGCCACTTTACTACGTTTGGAATCTGGGTCTCTTAGTCCGTTTGGGGAGATCCTTCCACCCGGCCCTGCCCTCTGGCGATGACCAAACACCAGGACAGGAGGCGGCTCTGGGAGGGTGGTCCCCAGGACCTTTGTAGGCAGGCCCCGGCTTCCCTGTGGCAGAGGAAGCTTGAAACCAGGAGAAGGAGCCTGGCCGTGGGTGTGCGCGCTCCACACCCGGCTGATGCCTGCGCGCCTCTGTGCGGACCCAGCTTTGAGCCTCTCGCTTTGCAGCGCGGCCAGGTGGGGCTGCACTCAGCCTTCTCCAGTGAGTCCTGAGCGAGTAATAATACCTGTATCTGCGCCGTGAGAAGAGTGATCAGAAAGTACTGCTTTCTAGAACCTTCCCCCTCCATCTCGTCCCCCTCCCCCCTCAAATGGTGACCGTTGCCTGGTGTCCGTTTGTGTTGGAGACCGAGGACTCCACAGGAATCTGGGCGGTGAAGGATGGCTCCCCAGGTCACTGGCTCCTGAGGTAGAGTTGTAGGAACGGATGAAGCCAGGGAGGGCTGCTGTCTGCTCCCTTCCCTCCCATGTCTTCCCCGTGGATCCTGAAGTGGTAACAGGCGCCCTGAGGCGGCGCTCAAAGCCTTGAGACAAGTCTTGGGTTCCCCTGGAAGCTCCTTTCCACCTCCACCTTAGTGGCTTTTGTAGTGACAAGGAGACTGATGGGAAGAAGAGGCATAAAGTTGAGCAAAAGATGTCGCTCCAGAGCTGAAACCTGTGAAAAAGTCGAGGAGGAGACTGGGCTGAGGACACAAGCCTTCAAACTCGGAGTCTCTGGCAGTGGAGGCCAGGCCTACCATGTTACAAGCCCTGTGCTTGGTGGCATTTAATAAAAATCCAAACAAGTTGTCACTGGTGGACATGAAAGACTTCCTTGACAAAGGTCAAAAGAGTGAGTCCCCCCAGCTTTCATTTGCCCTGGGGGGACTGAAGGCTTGCTTGCCTCCAGGGAGAGATGCAGTCCCTTGGAGATGCATTAGAAGCCCCCCAATCCCAAGTGACCAATGGGAAAACATGTTCCAAACATCTCAGACCCAAGTAGGCCACCTTCAGAAGAAATGAATGGATGGTCTGGATGAGAACAATCATCTTGGGCAAGGTTTAGGATGGCTGTCCCAAGAGAGGGAGGGGTGGAGGCAGACAGTGCGGGGATTGCAGGAACAATGAGATTTGTCCAAGTGCTTGCACACAGGGATGGAGCAGATGCTGAATGACAAAGTGAGCCAATTACATTCTCTGACCAAGGTCACCCTGAAAACCATCAATCTGCCTGGTCTCTTTAAAGAGCAGCACACAGAGGTTGACTCCTCGAAAGGAGAGGAAAAGAGAGAATCAGGAGTTACACATCTCCCAGACTGTCTTTCTGTGAGGATCTGAAACTTCTCATTTGTGAATTTAAAGTGTCCTTGAAGAGGCAATCAGGAGAGAAAGGAGGGCTCTCTAGGAAACTGGGTGAAGAAAATCAAATGACAGTGAACAAATAAAAAGCCTCCAAATGGAGCATACATCTTTGGAATCTGAAAATTTCCAGCTCAGAAGTGAGATTCAGAAGCTTCGCCTGAAACTCTAGCCTGAGGCACAGATGAAAACCTCAAAAGAGAAAGAACCCCACTGCACAGTCATGGACAAGAAAGATCTCAATGTGGCTGGAAGCCAGGAGCTCACCCTCTACAAGGAGATGCCAGTGACATGGAGGAAGAGCTGGAGAGGACCACCTCCAAGACACACTGTCTCCTCTGAAAACCAAGCTTAGGAAAGATGGACGGCTTCCCTGTGCAAGGAGAGAATGCTCCACCAGTCAAGCAAGGACAATGACCACTTCAGACAAACACAGGCCAACATCCAGTTCACTTTCCAGACTTTCTGAAGGGCAGCTTTTGCTACTGCTGCTCCACACACAGTCTACAGAGGTCCAGAAATACCAGAAGGTTCCCAGGTCATCATGTCCCTGAGAAGAAGGAAGATCCCTTTGAAAGAGTCACTTGAAGATTCAAACTTCACAGCAGCCAGACCTGAACTCCGACCCACAATCTGGAAAAATACACCACACCAGATTCTTTTGATTTCTCTTCCCAGCCTGACTCATCATTTACTTGATGCCACAATGTCTCAGATTTAAGTTTATAGCATTACAATGCCAAGGTAGATATTTTTTCTAATATAGATTCATTTAATGTCACTCCTATCATTACCTTATGTTCAAATCTTTGGCTCCCATACAAATAGTGTAACTATTGTTTTTTGATTTCAATAAAAAGTTTCACTTTTACTTAAATATATTCAATAATTGGCCAGGGGAGTAGTAGTAGTGATAATATTTGATCTAACCTCAAAAAATTATATGATTTGTATAACATTGAGGCTTATAAATACATTGAGCCTTACAAATCCTGCCATGCAAAATTTTAATCCTTAGAACAGGGTAGGAAAAAGTTAGAACTTTCAAGTCTGCATTTGGTAATAAAGAATATCTACTTAGACCTATGTACACTCTGGCTGGCATGTCAGGGATGATCTATCTGCCAGTAATCAATTTGAGTTGGGAAATAAAAATAATTATAGACAACATTGCATGAGAACTAGGGGCTGAGTCCTTTCCAACGCAGGTTGCTATTGTAGAATTTCAAGATGACATTTTACTTCACCTTAAGGAAATAATTGTATTTAATAAGGTGGTAATTACTGGAGGGCCAAGTTTCTGGAAATCAAGCTTCTATCATCTGATGCATAACAATACAAGCAAGATCTGTTTGTGGCTACGAAAGTCATAGCCCCCAAAACTTAATTTTCCAAAAATGTGAAATAACTTCAACAAAGGAATCTAGTTAAATTGTAGTCAGACATTACATTTATTCTTAGAATAAGTGTATATATTTATGACTTCTGTTTTGCCTTCTTCTAGTTATAGATCGGGCTTGATTTGTTTCATTACACAAATTGTAGGAAAACACTCTGGATGACCCTGACCTCGCTATAGAGTTAACCAAAAAAGAACTTGGTAGATTTAATTTATGAACACAACCAAACACAGCCAAAACATTTACTCTTTTTTAAATGACCATTTCATTGACAGAAGAAGCAACTTAGCCAAATAAAAGGTAAATCTGCCATCGACTTTGGATCCAGATACCACTGACTCTGTCTTTGCTTCCAAGCTAACTTGAGAGAGACATTTCCCCTCAGCCCCCACTGCTAGAAGACTAAAGAGAACTATTCCAAGTTTCTAAACGAGTCTAGAAACACAGCCCCACAAAGGCCCCTCTGCCAAATGAGGCTTTTCCATCCTCGCAACCTCAAGTGAGAGGGACAAAGCATGGGCTCATGGGTCTATCTGAGCAGGTCTGGTGGATGCAAAGAGCTGATTTATGGGAGAATGGAGTGGGAGACACTTTTAAATGTACCTTTTATCCCTCCATCTTTGAGTTGAACTTAACTATCAATACATTTAAGGTAGAGAAGGGTATTGCCCCACCCCCATATTTTTGTATTTGTTCAGAACAAGCAACCACATGTCAGCATAGCAGGCACAACAGTAATTTGAGAAGTAAATATTTCTGTCCACTCACCTGCTGGGCATCACAGAGGCCAAAATTCAATCTCTTGACCAAGTTAAATTCATTTGGGTATTTGTTGTTTTAAGAAATTCAGATGCTCTGATCTGTGAATGCTCCAAATTGTTTGGCGTAGCAGAAAAAATGTGAGTAGGAAAATCATCCTTTGGCCCTGAGTGAAAGATGATTTACATAGATAATCTCCAAAAGACAGACATAGGGAAGGGACAGCCACACACAATGGATGGAATTTGAAGGTCTGGATTAGATGCCTGGCTTTGCTATTAATGGGTCTTGACTCTGAACATGTGTTTTCATCTCCTTTATCCTTATGTGTAAACTAAGAGACATAGGTCTCTAGATGAAATCTAAGACTGCTTCTAGCTGTATACCTCTGATTTTGGAAAGGGATATAAAACAGCCATGTCACACAAGTAGTATAATTACAAATGCCATAAGAAACAGTCTCATTTGTAAATAGAATTGTTGTATATGAACAGTTAATAGCATCCCAAATGCACAATTTTCACTGCAAAACAATGGTTAATTAAGTTGGCCATGAGTCTTTGAAATTCAATTAATTTTCAACTAAATTTGTTTATGCTCTTACTATTTCTAGTTTTACTTCATTGCTTTCTAACTCATTTAAAAAAAAAAACTCAAATAAGTAATGCTATTTTGTCAATGTGATGAAATCACATCTCAATCTCCATCAGGCAGGACCCCTCAGTAATTTTTTAAACAAAGTTTCCGCACATAAGAAATATGTTAAAACCTGTCATGTTTGTGGATTCATGTATCACTCTCTGAATACAGTGATAGATACTACCTGGATGCAAAGACATATCTTAGTCATTACTTTGTTTAGGCTCCTATGTTGAAAATGATAATAAAAATTACATGGCTCTAATTTCAAACATGCAGGCATTAAAAAAAACTTGCTAAATTTTGAACCACTTCTTTTTCTTTCAAACACATCAAAACAAGTTCAGAAACTTCAAATCACTTATTGTTCTTATCACAATGTTGCAGGTTAAAGGAAAACATGCTGTGATTAGTGTGGGATGTTTTTCAGGGAAAGTTCTCAATACCTAAGAGAAGAGACTAGAGGTGGGATTGAGAAGAGTGAGCAGTAATGCAGTTTCAACAAACACCTCTATCAATCCCAAGGAAACTCTGAAATTGGTATTACCCTTCAGAGTTGGCTCAAGTTGAAGAAAATCAGCTAGAAGATTAAATCCTTTGGTTCTGAAGTGGGTTTTGTGACTCATCACAGCATACACTACAGTCCCTTATGGAGGCAATTCTAAATTGCTAATGTTCCAGTCATTTTGTTACAGCCAATATTTGTTGACTATATACCATCTGCTAAGTACTGTAGCAACCACCAAATCTTACATATGTCCTTGCTTAGAGTTTAGGAAAATAGACATTAAGATTTTTAAAAAAAATCACACAAAAATTTTAGGTAACACCAGAGAAATTAGGCTAGTCAAAGAGATCATTCTTAAATTTGACATATAGAGGGATAACTTAATTCTGTGAAACTTGAAACAGGAGAACTTGAGTTATGTCTTTTAGGTTTCTAGGATTTTGATGGGCAGAAAGGAGAGAAAGTCATTCTGGGTATAAGAGTGGCAACAAAAGACCAGAGGGGAAAATGCATGGCATCTGGAAGTCATCTTTGTAGTAAGGACACTAACCATTTGAAGAGTAGATCAAGACTGGGGGTGGGAGAAAAGCAATGCACAGTGAGATGTGGGGCTGCTCTGGGGAGTTCAGTTTTTCTGGTAAGCACAAGGGTAGAAGTATTTCTCTCTCCTAGAAGTGACAACAGCAGTGACAAATTTTGATTTATCAATTTCTGATCAGGGCAGGGGCAAACTGGTTCTGGGACTCACTGTGGCAGCATCTCTTTTTGCAGACCAGTTCTGCAGTGTGATTCTTGGAAGCCCAGTCTGGAGCCATTCTCTTCTGTATGCCCAATGATTCTGTGAGCTAATATCCCTTAATAAATACCTTTCTGCTTAAATTATCAAAACCAAATTCTGTTGTCTGCAACTAAGGATGTGAACAGATACACATCTTCTTATTTAACATTCACAGCTGCCTGAGTAGACATTATTATCTTCATAAGTAAGGACACTGGAGCTGTGAGGCTAAATAAACTGTCCAAGATTTTCCAGTAAGTCTGTGGCAGAGCCCAAATTTGAAGATAGGACTATCTCACTCCCAAATCCATGCTATTGCCACAACATCATAACAATTTCTGAAGACATGAATGGGCCTCAATATTTTCCATATGAGCGTGGGTATCTGAAAACAGAATAGTTTCCACAATGGGTCATAAAATATTGCACTCGAACTCTGGACTGAAATACATAATACTAGATGTGAGTCATTCCAATGGGAGAACAACACCCAAAAGTGGAAAGTTGCCTATAATCCATGCCAAAGACAGAAAAGGAGGAGTCCCTGGAACCAGTGGGCCATCCTAGCTCTGCCAAACTCTATTTTCAATGATTGCTTGAAAACTTAACAATCAAACTCAACAATAATCTCTATAGCCTCATAAATAAATTTAAAACCACAATATAAAGCAAGTCGTGCTCTAGTCACCCCATGTTGTTCCATATATTGAATTTAATCATCTTGTGAAGGCTAAGTTCTACCCCAGTAATAATGACAGTTTAATCACTTGTCTTAGTCTTTTCAACTTTAAGATCAAATTTATTAGGCAGACTTACTAGATAGAGGCCAACTGTCCATGGTTTAAGTAGAATCTATGGCAGGCTTAGAAAACAAAGGGTAGAGTATGACCACTACCTCCTTCTAAGTCCAGAGAAACATGATGACCACTGGACTCTGTCCCACAGTATTCACCTTGGCAAACTAGCAGGAAGAACCATGGTTGATGAGTCTCAGTACAGTCATTTTGTACCTACCATAATTAGTTTTCTGCAAATCTGCCAGAGAGTGTTCTAGGAGAAAGAGAGCTTACCCTGTGACCCAACACTTCAAACTAGTCTTCACACCAGTTTAAAACACTTTATGGCGCCCTTCCATTCATATAGTATTCTCCTGTATGTTCCTTTCTGCCTCAATTGCATCTTTAGCACAGCTGACAAATGCTGCATGGACACACAGCTGTCTCCCAAGAGGAGCCCCACACTTTTTAAATAGCTTTGCTTCATGACCTGACCTACAGGCAGGACGCATACTTCAGTGCTCTGACAGCTAAGTCATGTCTTTTGTCCCAGGCACACAGATACAGCAGGGTAGAGCAAGTTCACGTGGAATGCTCACATTTCAAAACGTAAATAAATGGCTCACACCAGAGGCCCAGTGCACTTAAGTTTGGAAGACAAAACCTCCCAATGAAAAAAGCGACCCAATGGGGACTTTTCAGAAATCCCTTCAGGATGCTGTGGCTATGATGGCTGCACCTGGAGGGCGGAATGAGGCAGATCTACTACTAACAGGAGACCAGATGGCCTGCACTGGGGTGGACATGTCAACAGTCTTAGTCTCTGTTCCTTCCTGATCTTTCCCCTAAAATATTATTCTGATATATTTTTCCCTACTGAATCCTATTCCTTTCATTTTCTTTCCTTTGTCCCTTTTTTCTCTGTTATATTTTGTACTTCTTATTCCTCCAGCTTTTTCTCATATTTCCTGGTTCTGCAGCTTCTATTTTTCTTATACTTGGAATACTTTTATTTTCTTCCAGTTTTCTAAAGAAATTTCACAGCTGGTCCCATCTGCCTCTCCTAAAGGATCCTCCCCCTCTTTAATCCTCCCCCATTTCCTCTCTGATTCCACCTGTTTTTTATCGTCTGGACCCTACAGTCTTCATACCCTAGGTCCTACTAACAAATATGGGTTGGAGATAGGGGCCACTAGCACCTAAATTCTATACCCTTTAAACAGCAACCACAGACTCATTCATGGGTTACCACCCTTTCATCTTTCCCTACAGTTTTTAAAATTTAACCTATTTTAAAATTTTCACAATGTACAATGTGCACGGCTTGTAGAAAAAAAAAATTATACAACACATAAGTAGGAATACAAAATAAAAAATCATCCGCCATTCCACCCTTCAGAGAATGTTATAGAGCAACCCCGATATTAAACAGGTTCCTGGCTGTGGGTCCTCACCCGCGCGCTTTAAAGGGACTTATGAATACTCTACTACACACACACACACAAAAGGTTAATAAAAGGTTTATTTACAAGAGAAAAGGAAATAAGGAAAATGTACAACTCAGGGAGAAAATAGGGAAACAAAGTCTTTAATGCGTCCTACCCGATCCGACGACCTGGAAACCCAAAGTCACTCTCAGAGCTGGCCGGACGCTGCGAGCTGGCAGAGAGCCAAAATGGGTGATCCCCAAAGCCCACGTGTCTGCCTTTTCTATCCACCTGGCTGCTTAACCCCACCCTCAGGTCCCAGCCACCTTCCCTTTGGTGGTGATGGGATTTGGAGTTCCCAGTGTGTTTGGCTTTGACCTGGGGTGGGGGTGGAGTCCACAAAGCCTATATGGAATTAGCTTTGGGACATCCTTTTTCCCCTAACAATTATACCTCTGTGTTCACCATTAATTTGATAAGCATTGTTTTAACAATATAAAGATGAATTACAAAAACACTGTCCTTCCTCTGAAAGAGCTTCAGTAGAGAAGAAAATTAGATAAACAAATACAATATAGCCAATACAGAAAATAACAAGAATCAATAGGAGAAGGGCAAATAATTCACATTTTGGAAGGTTTCCTAGAGAAAATGTCCTCTGAGATCAGCCCTGAAATACAAGCAGGAATTAATCAAGCACCAAAAAGCATTGAAAGAAGGAAATGGAATATCCCATAATAAGTCCTTAAAGATAGAGTGGGTTTGACTATGGCTGATAGCAAGGGGCAGTGTGAGTCAACAGACCTGGAAAGGTAAGTAGTGGACAGAGGGCATAGGGTCTCCTAGGATCACATGAAAAGGTTTCTCTGAAAGCAATTGGGAACACTGAAGAATGTTAAGCAAGGAAATGACATAAAGAGGCTTTCATTGTTTTTTTTCAGTGGGACTTTGTCTTTATCTTTTCCCATTGTTGAGATAACATTGGTTTACAACACCACATATGACTTAGGGGAATAGGTTCACACCTGGTGATATGTATGTTATTACCCAACCCCATCATCCAGGCACCCATATTCCTTCACCATATACCATTGTGGTCCCTTCAAACTTTGTCCCTACCTTCACCCTTCCTCCCCTAGTAGCCTCAATTCTGTAGTCATATTTCTAGGGTTTGTTTTGGTTTAGTTTCATCAGTTTCTTTGTGGGTTTTTGTTATTCAGTTTATTTGTCTTATCTACATTCCACATATGAGTGAACTCATCTGGTATTTGTCTTTTTTCTTTCTGAATTATTTCACTTGACATAATTCCCTCCAGTTCCATCCATGTTGTTGAAATGGCAAGAGTTCATCTTTTTATATCTGAATAGTATTCCATTGTCTCTATGTACCACCTCATCTAAGTCCACTTCTCTGTTGATGGGCATTTAGATTGTCTCCATAACTTGGCAATTGTAAGTAGTGGTTTAATGAACATAGGAATGCATATATCTCTTCAAACTAATGACTTTATCTTGTTTAGGTAGATATCTAGGAGTGAAATTGCTGTATCCCATGGTAGATCTATTTTTAATCTTTTGAGAAACCTCCATATAATTTTCCATAGGGGCTGGGGGCCAGCCTATATTCCCACCAACAGAGTACCAGGGTCCGTTCTTCTCCACACTCTTTGCACATTTGTTGTTTCTCCTTTATTATATGGGCCATTCTCACAGGACTGAGGCGTTATCACATTGTGGTTTTGACTTGCATTTCCCTGACAATAAATGATGTTGAACATTTCTTCATATGCCTATTGGCCATCTGTATATCTTCTTTGGAAATGCTCATTTTTTATTGGATTCTTTGTTTTCTTTTTGATGAATTGTTTGTCTTTATATTTTGTGGATATTATCTCCTTATCAGGTTTATTTATGTGCAAATATTTACTCCCATTCAGTGTCTTCTTGTTTTAATTACAGTTTCTTTCACTGTACAGAAGTTTTTAGCTTGATATAATCAGATTTGCCTAGGTTTTCTTTTATGTATTTTATAGCTTCTGGTCTTACATGGAAGTCTTCAATCCATTTCGAGTTCATTTTTGTGTATGGTGTTAGAGAGTAGTCTAATTTCAGTTTTCTGCATGTGGCTGTCCCGAGAGTTTCACAAGCCTAAATGTTAGAACAACAGTATGTAATAGGTGGCAACCTGACAATCAGAACTTTAATAGAAAGGAAGGAAGAAGAAAGAGAGAGAGGGGGAAAGGGAGAAAGGAACATGGAAGTAAGTAGTGGAACCAGGATATAACCTCTAGCAGTCAACTGCATACTCTTTCTTCTATCTGTTATATTCTCTTCTGAGTTCTAACTATTCTGCGTAATCAATCAGGAAAATTAGTCCAAAATGTTTGTATACCTCACTTGTTATAATGGAATAGCCCTTTGCCTTTGACTTGAGTTGTTTATTTCCTTGGAAGTGAAGTGAGAGCAGAAGCTTTGTAAGGAACAATTCACAGCACTCAGTATGTAAGGCCAGAAATGATCATGTGAAATCATCTAAGGTTGCTGTTTTGACTATCTTAAAATCACAACTGACATTTCAACCTTATGCTTTCATTTCTCTGTGCAGCTCTTATCACAGCATGTTTCTAAATATTATTATTGTTGAAAGTTGGTCCAGATCCTAAAAAAGCTTATGGTTTCCCTGCTCTTGGCAATGCCTTTTATATTACTCACTGACACCAGAGCAATTTCTGTTGCTCATTAAAGCAACATAGTCAATATCATTGTTGGAACTTGAAGCTTAAGATTAGACAGTGCTTCTTAAACATTTTATGGATACTCAGAAAAAAATGAGTATAATTTCACCCTGAAATCTAGTACAAACAAAAATATATAGTTGAATAAGTTTGAAGAAACAATAATTACCCCACAACATGTGATACAGACTTCCATTTGCTTCTTCATTCCATTCTATCCCATCCTATTTCCATTTATTCTATCATATTCAGTTCTGATTTGATACAAATACATTGAGAAATTCTTTGATAGGATACATGTAAATGAAATATACTAGACCTGATGACCCAACAGTTTCACTCTTCGGTATACCCAAAAGGAATGAGTGCACGTGTCCACAGCTGACTTGTTTAGAATGTTCAGAGAAGCAACATGAACAGTAGCAATGCTCATAAGGCCAAGTACCAGAAACTATCCAAAGGTTGATTAACAGTAGAATGGATAAATGGATGTCAGTATATGCATACAACGGAGCACTACATTTGTTTACAACAATATGGGTGAATCACCCATGCATAATATTAGACACAGAAGTGTTAATACTGTGTGATTCTAGTTACATAAAGCTCAAAAACAGCTCCAAACAATCTATGCTGTCAGAAGTCCTGACAGTGAGTTCCTTTGGAAGGGTTGTGAATTGAAGGAATCAGGTGAGGGAAGCCTAGTAGGGAGCTGGTATTTTTTTAATCAGGGTTCTGGTTACAAGGGTGTGTTTCCTTTGTGAAAATGCATCAACTATATATGTACTTTTCTATATGTAAGCTTTGTTTCCATAAAATGTTAATAAAAAATACTTGTTATAGATCACTAAATTAGATCCTCCCACCCACTAATTACTTGCAACCTGAAATATGAAATTTACTAAATTGGATACCAAGAACACCAAGGAAAGACATATAATGAGATGTCAAGATATTTATAATGTATTTAAAATAATAACATAGAAAGCTCAAAAGTCTCATTTATGAGTCATTAGACACCATCAAAATAAAGAGAATCCGGGGAAAAAATGAAAAAGCTAAAAATAAGAATATACTATTCCTTCCTACTTGATTTTAATAACTTTACAGCTGCTTTCAATTCAAATTTTATTGAATCTTTCACATAAATCTATACTTGCTGCCAATCACTTTTTAAGAAACACACAGTTTTTGAATATGCTTACCCAGCTTTTCCCATGATGTCCAAGCCACCAGTCTCTTCTTATTGGAATAATCAAGAGCAACTCACTAATAAAGAAAATCTTCTCTAATGCTCCCCATCATGGCTGTGTCTTTTCAGCTGCCCTTTCTCCCATTGGAACCTTTTCTCCTTGGAGCTACCATCCATGACAGTCCATAGACTCTCACACCTGCACCAACCCATTCTAAAGATGGAAAGAGATACCACCCAACTGTAGCTGGTTGCAATCAACATCTGCACATTCATAATTGAGTACAGTACTGAGTATTTTAAAAAGACCCAGATGTATTTCCATTCAGAATCATTATCTTTATCAAGCAAAGTATAGATTACAAACTACATTGCATATGATTTTTGTTTTTCAAACAGCAGATTGTTAAAACATATATATATGGGGCAGATGTCTTCCAGGACATTTCTTGGCTGACATCTTTATTTCGTGATTCTTTGAGCATTTTCTTCAAATTCTACAAAATGGAAAGATCTCCAAATGAAGGCGATCCAGCTGTCTTAGGGAAGTGTTTTCCGTTCTTGCTGGCCTGTAGGTGTAAATCCATCAAGGATTGCAGATGCCATTGTTTAACTTGAGTTCCCCCAACACCTCTCTGTGGAACCAACAGGTCTTTGGGATTTTACAGTCTCTTTTGAAACCTAGATTGCATCAGATTCCAAAAATCTCTAACTTGTTCTGGCTGACCAAAATGTCTGCCCAGGTCCCCCTGGCTCTGCACATCTATCCAAACACAAGGAGCAGAGCTACATTGTGCATGATGCAAAATCTAGAGTCAGTGATTGATCTTCGAACTCAGAGGCAATATTGAAAATGACATGAAACAAATTCGACCTGCTTTCTACAAAAGCAGAATTTAAATTTTCTGTCTGCTACAAGTACATTTGAAAAATGAAATCTTTCCATATGGCTTTATTTTCTTCTATATAAAAGAGACTGAATTCTGCTTTATTTAAAAAAAAAAAACCTCTATGTACATAGTGCTGACATATACACTAAAGTCATCTGGAAAAAATACAAGCTACTATAACTAATGCCAAATGCCAAAAGTAGCCAGTCTCACTCTATTGAGACAAATAGATTGAAGGAGAAATGTGTCTAGTTGACAGAGCGAATAGAGAAAATCGATCTCCTATTGTTAAATACACTGCAAGTGAACATGAGAACTGAGAAGTTCTCAAATGCTGTAGTTTACACACAAGATAAACTAAAAGTCTTCAAATGAACCTATTTTAAATGCTTCTTAGTGCCAAAGATGAAATAATTCACACCAAACTAAGTATTTACATTAGATATTCCTCTTTAATTCAGGAGAAAAGGAAAAGCCATCCTTCAGTGAAGTGTATTTTTACATTAAGTTTTGAATTGCAAATGGAAACAGCATTTTCCATAAAAAGAACATCTAGCACCTAATGTTCAAAACATCCTGCTTGGGTCTTCTTTTATATGAGTGCACAGTTGTATCAGAGCCCAGATATTTGAAATGATATAGCAACCTAGTAATAGAACCATATTTCCTTTTGGAATACAATACAGCTGCAAACAAAATAAATGTCATATTTCTTCCAGTTATTTGCCAAATAGCCTTATTCTCACACCAGCAAATAGTCTAATGGAAACCAGATCTTCAGGAAAAGGGACAAGGATAAAATGAGGGTAATCAAAGCCTTCTCTTCCCTTTACCCTAAAATAAATCCAGAAAGAAGGAAAACCAAAGATCACAAACCAAAGATTGTATTTTAAACATAAAGGTTTGTTTCTTTATTAATGTCTTTTCTCTTTGGCCTAAGATTCAAGAACTTATTTTTGCTGTTCCACAAGAAAGCATTTCACAGGACCTGAATTGCATAAAACAGTAAAAAAAAAAAAAAAATCCACCACTTTATGGACTAGTTAGCATAATCCCCACACTCTCAGCTCTTTCAAATAAGACTAATTACATTTCCTTCCATTTTGCTACCAAATTCTGCAATTCTCCATTGACACCTTTTCTCTTACTTTGTTTTGTCTTTCCCTTCAGTAAACTCGACACTCCAGTAATTCAATCTGCTGTTCAATGCCATGGTTGAATCAAATCGCTGTCACTCAAAATACAACCCAAGGCTTGAACTATGGCATGGTTGAATGATCGGGGCAAATACCACCAAATCTGGAATTTCTGGGTTTTCAGCTATCTAGCTTCTAAGTGGCTTTAGACAAGATCTTCCCTCTGCCTCTTGAGAACAGGTTAAATCCTGTTTGTACTGACAGGGACTCCACAGGATGGGACCCCATATGCAAGGAAAACTCCACCTGTGACAGGACAGCCTTGAGTCAGAGAAGTATTGGTTGTAATGGGATTTGAGCAGCAAATTGGCAACTGCAGAATTGACCTCTCAAGATGAACATAGGAAGTAGAAAACAATGCAATAGCTTAGCAAATGTTATTTCCATAATGGGGCAGAAATTTAAAAAGACCTAAAGGAAGCCCTGTTTAAAGATATCTTTACTTTGGCAGTGTAACTAAATAGGTTTCCAGGAAAAAACATTTTCTTTCCCACCATTAGTTTTACCTAAACAACTTTGAAAACGAATATAAGCACAGTGTTGGTTTACAAGGGTTAGGAGAAATAAAGGAGGTTGGTGAATCTTCCTTGGTATTTAAAGAGAAAATCTTAAGACTGGGAAGCAACAAATTGTAATGATACTGGCAGAGAGAGAGAGACAGATAGACAGACAGACAGAAATGAACCAGGACTAGGCATATCATGTAAATGTTATCAAAGAATAAAAACTATTCTAAGGACTGTGGGAGAAGAACACCTGAAGAAACAAAGCTTCATCATTAGAAGTTACAAATGATTGCAGCCAACCGACCTGCTGGACATTTTCTGTGCACTGTGAGAGGAGTGTTGAAAGGAGCCCAGAGGAGTTGAAAATGGTGTTAGGAAACTATCTGACAGGATCCAGAGCTAAGACACCCAATTCAGAGATCAGAGACCTTTGCCTAGCAAACTTACTCCAAAGGAGAAAGAAGGCAAGCAGATAGCGCTTAGCTGAGTCCTATCACAAAGTAGGCACTCTATAAATCTTTGTAGAATTGAGTTGTTGAAATAAACCACACTCAGATGGAAGAACTGGGATTTCTCAAATTAGAACAGCTGCCTTTATAAGTTGCACTGCTCAAACAGAGAGTGATTTGGGAAGGAAGGGATGCCAGAACTAAATAGTCTTTTTTGCAATTGATAGTAAAACTAGAGAGAAAGCAAACAGCAAGAGAGAAGACAATCAAAATCAAATGGATGTGGACCATTTAAGTAATTGGGTCAAGGGATAGTAAATGCAGTTCAATTTAGGATAATGTTCAATAAATTGCTTTAAGAAATAACCTAGGGAATACAGGTTAAATGGAACAACCATGTAGAAGATTGATCTGCAAATCACAATAAAGAAAATCATTGAAACTAACCACCAGAGCATTACCCACATTAGTAAAAAGGCCATTGCAACCCTAACAGCAAAAATGCAAATAGACCCTCCCAGACCACAGAGCAGCTGTCCTCATTCATGCATTTCTCGCTACTCTTCCTATATGAGTGAAAAGTTAACCATTTTCCAAGCAGCTCTCCAAACTTGAAATATTTCAAGATTACTAAGAACTTCCCCTAATTTCTCT
The DNA here is from genome assembly GCF_014898055.3 of Talpa occidentalis. Lineage (NCBI taxonomy): Eukaryota > Metazoa > Chordata > Mammalia > Eulipotyphla > Talpidae > Talpa > Talpa occidentalis. Next base: position 120,655,647 of record NW_023604972.1, read on the forward strand.
CTGATTTTCCATTTTGCTTTAAAAATTAGCAGTTATACTCACACATAAGAAGTACATCTTACAAACATTACTAACTCATCAAGTTCTTTGGTGGACCATCAGGAAGTGGCATTGCAACAGGGTGGTCCCCAGGAAAGGGGGAGGTTCCCTGCCCCACCCCAGGGAGGGTGGAGCTGAGCAGCAAAAGAAGAAGCTGCAGGAAGAGACTGAGGAAGGAAGCAGGATGGAGCCAGGAGACCTGGAAGAGGCGCATGGAGCCTAGAGACATGTGAAGAAACTGCGCTTGTCTTTTGGTCGTGGACTGGGTGACACAGATGTGGGTGAGACCCGTGGGGAGGTGACCATGGCAGCTTTTATCTTGATGTTGATTTTGCTCTTTTCCTTCCGGGCTTGTCCGGTTGTTTGTGACCCTTTTCTGTGGGTCCCCACTGGAAGATGCTTTAGACTTTTAGCAGGCTTTGGGGCTTTGCTCTGCGCCATTCCCATATGGATGGACTTTTACCCACGAGGGGATGGGTAACTTTGGGTGCTTCATTTAGAAACTAGACTCTTTGCCTCACCTGTATTGTTTCCTAGTTTTTATTAAAGTTCCTTCCCATTAAAGTCTCCTATGTTTTGTGTTGATGCGGCGGATGGCAGAACCCATTTAGAATAGGCAGGTTTGCGGGGCTTGGGCTGCCCCTCTCCCTGTCCTATAACAGCATCAGGAATTCAAATGCCACAGTTAGAGAGCTGTCCCCTAAAGAAGATGGGATGTGGCACAAAGGCAATGCCCACCTACAATAAAACTACAAATAAACCAAGCCCACATTCACCCCAGGAACAGAGAGTTGCAAATGATGTCATTGATTTGCCTATTTGATTCCTTTAGTTACAAACAACAACAACAAAAAAAATGGGGATACAGTCAATTTCAATGGGCACTTGCTGCACTGCATGCCAGAGAGTGTGCTGGGTGCTGGAAATTCCCCAATGATTAACTACACTCCCTGAACCCCAGAGACCCAGAGTCAACAGGGAGACAATGATCACAGCACCTTGTCCAGAGCTAAAACAACTTTGTTGCGCACAAGGTATTCACACACATTCTCTGCAGACCTGGTCTGCATGTGAATTTGAAATAAGTTTCTAAAACACAGAAATGGTTTTTGAAATCTTCATCGTTACTTTTAAGGTCTGACTAAAGTCAGGGTGATGAACTGCAGTCATTTTGATGAACAAAAAAGGTTTGTTCTTGCCCATAAACAGCAGCTTGAGAAATAATACTCCTGTCAATTTCCTTTCTCACTTCAATTCTATCACATTTCGCCCCAGCCTTGGAGGAGTTTGTCCTCCCACCTGAGAATCACCTAAACTCAATTCAAGACTATTTCAACCAGACTGGTTAGGTGTCTGGATTTCACCAGCTCAAGCAAAGAAAACATTTGAAGGGAAGGCAGAAAGGATACTAGAATCTGAGAGAGGTCAGTTTGAATCCTGCCTCTTTACTAACTCAGTTTTTCCTTAGCCTCTCTCAACCTCAATGTACTCATCTTTGTAATGGGATAAAGCATTATTTCCATTATAAAGATGACTATGTGGAGGTCGAGAGAGGCTAACATGAACTGAGAATGTGCTAGGCACTGTGTTACATATTCAATTTGTGTTAAGACCCCATTCCATGCCATTGCTCCTGTCAGATGCTGGGAGAAAAACGTTACTACATTCCAGTCTTTCAGTTATCATCACAGTGGAAATTGTCTCTGGTGGATATGGAATTCCAAGGAATATCTAAATTTCTGGCAAACATGATTTTTCTGTTATGGGGAAGCCATCTTTTCTAGCAGCAAATAATTTCAGAGTTCTCTCTCACACAACAGTCTTAAACATGACGTTTTTGGTGTGTTTCCCTCACGGTTTTGTTACAGAGAAATCATGTCCTAACCAAAGTTAAAGAACTGGATATGATAGAATTTTGCCAAGGTAAAAATGAAGAATGCAAGTGTGATAAAATAATGCTATATCATTCTCATGTTAAGAAAAGAATTTTATGAAAAGAGAGATTGACTAATTGGCTAAAGACAAACAGCACTTCAGAAGTAGAGCTGGTAAGCAGCATGCCTCAGTTTCCAGCACTGTGCTCTGTTTTTGCTTGAACTAGATCTGCCCTTTTTTACTGTCAAACCCTTGACTCCTAACCTCTGACAATGCCCAGAACCTGCAACTCCTGGCAATACCTGACAACACTTGACCATGGTAGAAACTCAGTAAGTGCTTATAAATGGATAATGTTAAGAAAGGCAAAATTAAAAGCATGCAACAGTTCAGAAACTGCACTTAAACCAAAATCTAATAAAAAAAAAAATAGAGACTGAAAAGGTGATATCCTGTTTCAAAGCAAGAAAAAAAATGAGACATTTTGTTCTAAACTAGCTAAACCATCAAATAAGTTCCCCCAATCCTCCCAATTATTATCTTGCAATATTTTCCCCTGACTTTCTTTTTTAGGACAACTTGCCATCGATTCTCAAAAGTAACCCTCCAAATACAATAGATTTCATCATGATTCAAACTTACAACATTTTTAAGTAAAGAAACACCAGATAAACACTAGGAGAGCTAATATTTTGTGCCAAACAACCAAACAGATGTGATTCCTACCACTTCCTACCTTTCCAAAAGACGTGATTAATGGGGAATTATAGGAATATTCTAATTCTTGTTGAAAAGCTTGATCGATTTATTGGTGCATGCAGCCAAACAATAACCAGGTCCATGCTTCAAATCATTGCAGATGACCTAGAATCTGGGGCTCATCATGATTCTATACTTTGCTACAAAACTGGTGCCAAGAAAATTTCCTCCCTACTCAGTAATCCTTCTTCCTTTCTGGATAAATTCTACAAGTTTCCCTTTGCTCTTGCCTCCACTTAAGATTTCTTGCAGCAGCCTTGTAAATGACTTCTGTCTTTGGAAGTTTCATTAAAGCTACACTGTGTCTCTGATTCCCACCCTTGGGCCAGTTTCCGCTTTCCACCCAAATAGGACCTTGAAGAGAAGTATCAGTCTAGCAATTGCTCCAGAAACCACCATTGATTCTTCTTTCACTATACTAGGCTAGATTCTTCTGCTCCGTGTTCTCACAGTATTCAGTGTCTTCTGTCTCCCCCACTGTCACATCATCATGTTATTACTAATCTCTACTTACTTACCTCTTTCCAACTGTACTATACAGTCGCAGAAAGTCATCACATCCTCTACATGGTGGTTGTGAAGTAAATGAATGCACTGCAAAGTTTTATCAGCCCTTAAAATCCAAATTGCATTCCTTCTCATGAATGAAACCATAGCACTTTCTCTCAAACTAGTTGTCTCCTACCCATTCTAATCATCATTCTTTTGATAACTTAACCCCAGGAGTTTTGGCAAGGAAAAAGGACACATATCCAGGTATTTCCAACTTCCCTTGCAGTTAGGGCCCTGCCAGCTGAACGTGAGCACAAGAAATGTGTGCATCTTGCAGATGGTATCCTTAAAGGAGAAGCTGCTTCTCCTCCACTTGCTACATTCTCTTTCCTAAAGGCTGGAAAGCAAACCCGGTGGTGGTGAGTCAAAGAGATGAAGACAACCACCCAAGGGATGGCATAATAACAACAAGAAGAAACCTAGTCTTTGGGTGACCTGAAAGAACAGACCCAACTGGACTGCTTATCTGCCTCTAGATTTTCATCATAGACAAGCAAGCTTGTCTCTTTGCTTATACCTCTGAATTTTAGTCTGTCTGTCTGTCCCTCTCTCTCTTTCTCTCTCTCTCTCTCATTATAAATTGAACCTTTAATAACTCACATCAAGTGTAAATTCCTCTAACTTGATATTCCCTACAGAAGGGGAGTTTTTTGAAGTTTCCTATTCAAGTAACCAAGCATTGATCATCACTACCAGCATGAATACAGGAGACTGAAAATCATCTATTACTCACATAGCTATATCCAGAAGCAATAAATAATTCAGTAGAATATAACTATGTTTACCATAGGCACTAGAGTAAGTGCTTTGTTTACTTAATTGTTTGGCTGTTGTCTTAACTTGGAGTTGTAAAAATATTTTGTGCTAGGTCATACAAACTTCAAAGTAACAAATTAGCCTTCCTAAACATCATTTTGGAGCATGATTTTGTTTAAGTAGTGTATTTGACTAAATTTAAAGAATTTTTCAATATCTGTTACCCGCAAATAAGAACTGATAAATGATAGCTTAGAAGACATGTAACTGAGAGCTCGTGAAATCAGTCCTAGGTCTTCAAGGCACACCTTGTATATTTGGATGTTTTAGAAAATCAATATTTTTATGTTAAAAATAACAAACCTCAAGAGACATTACAATAGACTTGGTCCTTCTCTTTCTTTTTCAAAATACTGAAACCTGGATGTCAGAGAGAATACTCATACTGGCTGGAAAGAATTGTCTCTGCCTTCAAACTTTTAAAGACACATTCATCCTGTCACAGACTATGTGTTGGATTCACCCTTTGCCATAATTAATTTCCTGTAAGCAGACTCTGTGTCTTGTAGAGTTTTCCAGGTGTCCAAGATGGAGCAGGTAGAAATAAGCACAAAATCTTCTAGCAGGAATTCTTCAAGGAGATAGAGCACCTCCTCTATGGATATTTTCTTGCTTTGAACCAATTTAAGCTTTCAATTAGATCCAGAATGGATATCATGTTCTCACTTGAATCTACCTACACAAAAAATTACAGTCATTCTTTTGAGTCTTTATGCAAATGTCATCTTACTTGTGAGACCTACTCTGTCGCTTTCCCCATCTAAAATCCCAGTCTTGCTGATGTTCACTATCCCTGTGGTTTTATCAATGGTACTCAACTTTCCACCGATTTCTCTTATTTATTATGTCTCCCCTACAAGAATATAATATCCATGGGGGTAGGGAAGCATATCTTTTTTATTTAGTACTATATTCCCAATTCCTAGAATAGCACGTGGCACTACTATAGGTGGGACTTCAGGAAATACTTGATTGATGAATGAATGAATATATTTATTGAGCAGCTCAGCAGTACATGCTCTCATCCTAGTGGTCGCTCACACTTTTTTTTAAGTTTTTTTTTTTTTTTAATACAAGAGCTGGGGTAAAAGCTAGAGGCACAGGAGGTGAGAGGATTCACCAGAGACAGAGCTGGAAACAGAACAGGCAGAAGACCGAAATAAGCTGCTGAGGGAAGCAGCGGGCGCAACAGGAGAGATCTGCCGCACCATGTGGGAATCTCCCTGGCCAGCAGGGATCGAATCCACACTGCCAAGGCTGCAGAAAGCTTTACAGCCCCACGCTCAACCACCTGTACTACCAGGGAGGCCCCTGCTCACACATTTTGATTGCACTAAGCATGTCACTCACAGACAGCAAGTCTCCAATTTGCCCCTGATTTTTTGTTTTATCCATAGCCACAGATGAAGGAATTGGTAAGATACTATTGTGGGCAACAGAAAGTCTCAATCCAAAATGCCCTTAAACCTAAAACCAAACAAATAAACAAAAATACTTTTTTTTCCTGTAATAGTTGAATAGGTTCAGCTTCTTTAATTTTTTTAATTTATTTTTTAATTTTATTTTTATATTCCCCATACAATTGCAACCCCCTTATTTTTAACCCAATCCCTCCTTTCCCCACCCCCCAAGCCCCATAGAGTGTCTCTGGTTCATAGTTGTTTGTTGATTTTGATATTTTCTTTCTCATAATTATTCTTTTTCCTCGTCCCTTATTTAAGTTTTCTAGATTCCTGCTATGAGTGAGACCATCCGGTATTTTTCTTTTTCTTTCTGGCTTATTTAGCTGAGCATGATCCCTTCCAGCTCCACCTATGTTGCTGCAAATGGCATGTGTTTATCTTTTTGAATGCTGAGTAATATTCCATGGTGTATATGGACCACATCTTGATCCAGTCATCTATTATTGGGCATTTGGGTTGTTTCCAAAGCTTAGCTATTGTAAATAGTGCTGCTATAAACATAAGGGTGCAGGTGCTCTTTGGAATTGATGTTTCTGTGTCCTTTGGGTAAATACCTAGGAGTGGAATTGCTGGATCATATGGAAGCTCTATGTTTAGTAGGCATATGAAAAAATGTTCAACATCACTTGTAATCAGGGAAATGCAAATCAAAACTACAATGAGATACTATTTTTCACCAGTGAGAATGGCACATATTTAAAAAACTAGCAACAACAAATGTTGGCAAGGGTGTGGAGAAAAAGGAACTCTTCTGCACTGTTGGTGGGAGTGCAAACTGGTCCAACCACTATGGAGAGCTGTGTGGAGATTTCTTGACCTACTAAACATAGAGGTTCAGCTTCTTTTAATGACTGAATTGTGTTCCCCCACCCAAAGTTATATTGAAGTCTTAAAAATTTCCATACCTCAGAATGTAACCTTATTTGGAAATAGGGTCTTACAAGTAAAATGAGGCTATTGGGATGGGTTCTACCCTAATGTGATTAACGACTTCTCAAAGGGGGAAATTTGGACACAAAGACAGACCTGCACAGAGGAAAGACCATATGAAGACACACTAAAGATGGTCATGTGACTGCAATGATGACTCCACAGCCCAAGGAACACGAGGATTATGAGCAAATAGCAGAAGCTGGACGAGACAGGAAGGATTCTTCCCTAGGGGAAGCAGAAAGAAAGCTTCAGCAAGGAAACTCCTGTCATAGGAAGCTGCCCAGAATCTTAGCTGATGCATTTGTCACCAACACATGTACTGACTGCTCTTCAGCCCCGTGGTGAATGACAGCTTACCAGCAGCAAGATAGAAAGAAAAGAGTTAGTAGCTAAAAGTATAGTCTTCACCTGTACTGGAGGAACTCGAAAATGGTTCCTTTAAGGAGATCAGCTTTGCTCACCCTCCCAATTCAAGCAGCCTATCGCAGGTAAGCTTTCTCCCACAAGTTCCAGAACACTTTGTCATTGCCTCTGGGTGGCAGAGAATAATCTATGGCGAAAGCCACCCTATGTCTCCAGCGAGCGAAGGCGGTGCTTTGCAAGTGTGGCAGGACACATCCTTCCACTCTCTCCTTTGTTCTCTGAATATAAGCAGATGTTAGACATTCTTCTCATTATCTTGGCATACTGTATAATATTATTACGGTGTCAGGCTATTAGAGGCAGCAAATGCTATATAACAACAGCCTTAATTGAGGCTTAGAGCTGAATTGTAAGTATGTAACCTTACTTCGGGGTGTTTGCAAATGCTTTCTGGAAACAGTTAAAAAAGATGTTTTCAATTGTTCAAAAGGCGGCTTGCCCTGCCAAGATCAAGCAAAAGCTTCTTAAGATATGGGTACAATAAACATATTTCTTAAGATTTCAATTTTTTTTCAGCCAGAAGCACAGCAGATCTGCGAGCCAGAAAGCTTCATGCATGCCACTTCCTGGACTGTTCCAGGGAAAATCTAATGAAATGCTGCAGAAGTTGCACTCAGATCTACCGTGATCTCACGGCCACAGAATTCCACCCTTTCTTTGAAGTTCCTCTACTATGATAATAATTATCTGTCCATGAGTCTGCACTTGGCACTGCCCAGCCACAGAGATGGGGACTTGGGTGCCTACACCAGTCAATCCATCTTCTTCAAGGAAACTCCTGTCATAGGAAGCTGCCCAGACATCTTAGCTGACACACTTGTCACCAACACATGGAGAGACTGCAGTTGAGCCCCATGGTGAGTTTCAGCTCTCCAACATTTGATGGAGTGATTCTGAGGCACAGGATAAAAGATAGAAAAACCTGGGTCATTTGAGATAGTTCCAAGCACAAACTATTAAATGACAGCCTGAGTCTCCTTTACTGGATAGAGTAAAGGAAAACAGAAACGGAACACTTTGAAAAGTACATGCAGAACAGAATCCAGAGTTCCAAGGCAAATTATCCAGGCTATGGATTATGCAGGCCACTTTTTCCAAAGTCTGCTCCCAAAAAAAAATTGACTCTGTGGGGGCTATTGTTTTTTAATGACTTGTTAGGTTAGCATGTAAACAAGACAGGCTTGGTGGTAACAGTGATCAGAAGTTAGATGGAAAAATTCAGAGGAGAGAGGGATTATAAAATCTCAATATAGAGATACAAGAATCCAGAATTTAAGATCATTCTATCGGGCCTCCCCGGTGGTGCAGCGGTAGAGCGCTGGGTTGCGAAGCTGCCCGAGGCCTCTGCGGTGCCGGTTCAATCCCCGGCTGCTCCCCGGCCACCGGAGGAGGGTCCCACATGGCGCGCAGACCTCTCCTGCCGCCCGCTGCTCCCCTCAGCAGTGTACTTCGGTCCTTCTGCCTGCTCTGCCCCTCGCTCTGGCTCTCGTGAATTCTCTCACCCTCCCGCGCTTCTGACTGTACCCAGTGCATGTATAAACAAAACAAACAAGCAAACAAATAAATAAATAAAGATAAACATGCCTCTATTAAAAAAAAAAAAAAAGATCATTCTATCATTGCTTGCACTCCAAGGATATTAAAAACAAGAAAGAATGGAGCTTGAGTTTAAACAACTTATTCTCTTATGCATGATTCCATATACTTCAGAGGGTAGGGAAGAGATACAAACAAAAAATCAGTTAGTAGAATCTAAAACCAATAGTACTTGCCATGGAAATAATATTTACCTAAATGGAACTGTGCTCCTTTGAAAAATAAGTCTATAATTCAAATACCTTCATTCAGTTGGTTGATCCCACAACTCCATCTTCATAACCACTAATGTCTGGTTTAATGAAGTGTTTATTTAATAGATGAGATTTAGCCTCTGTGGTTTCATTTATCTTCATTTCTCATGATCAAAACTCATGTGTATGAACAGGATTTTAATACCAAGTTACCTTTGGCAAGTAAAGAGGATTCCCAGCACTTAGCACAGCACTTAGCATGTAAAATTTTCTCTGTTACCTCCTCTCTTGTCCTTCTAATATTAATGACATTTCTAATTTATTGCTTCAAAATACTACTTGAGGCAGGAGACTGAAATTAACACCAAAAGTCCAAAAGATCAAAACGACTAGGATGGTATGGCAATGTATTTATGCTAGTCATTATACGTATGTCCAGATCTAGGTGTATGATCTGCCGCTTACTAACTGTGATACTGTGTAAGTCTCTTAACTTCTCTAAGCAGTGGTATCTGCATATACTTAATAGGGGTAATGATGTACTTCACAGTTATTGAAAGGATAGAATCATTTATGCATACACTTGCCACAGATCTGGCCACACAGCAGTTTATTTAATGTGTTTATAGTACTGCTTAGTTGCCAGCACTATTATAAGTAAAGAAACTGAAATTTGAACCCCAGACCATCTGGTTTTGAAGCCAAGAGCCTATAAACTACTATGCTGAGCAGCCTTAAGATACACTCAAATGGGAATGCATAAATGGAAATTATTGCTACAGTTAAGGTTGTATCAGCTAGTTGTTTCTATATAACAAAACATGCCAAGGCATGGTGGCTTAAAACAATAACCACATGCTATTTCTCCAGAATCTATAGGTCAGCTGAGTGCTTCTGCTTGGCTGGTCTTGGCAGACTTACCTGTGGTTGCTGACAGGTCAGCTAAAGACTCAATGGTCCTGGGTGTATGCAGATGACCTAGTATTTCCCCTGTATCTTTCCCAGTCTTTTAATGGACTAGCCAGTCATGTTCTCACAGTTACTGCAGATGGGCAAAGTCCAGAGTACAAGTTTTGGACCACATTTTTTCACAGCCTATTAGCCAGAGTAAGACATGTGATGGACCTAGAGTCAAGAGTTGAGTCAAAATGCCCCTCCCACAAAAGGAAGAGTGAAAATTTGGCACTGTCAATGCAATTAATCTACTGAAGAAATACTCAGAATAATAGGGGTGGCTGAATAAAATGTAAAAAATGAGATCTTTCAACAAATACGTACTGAAAACCTATGTGAACCTATGACTATTTAATATAAGCTTGCTAAATAAAATACAAGATAAAGTTACCTTATTAATATTTGTTTAGCGTTCTCACATTTTTAAGTGATATCACAGATATTTTATACTTAACCCTCAACAACACACCATACAGAAGACAGAGCAGCAAGAGTTTCTAGAGCCAACATCCCTTTAGTTACTTTTTCAGCCTGGGTTATGCTAATGAAACTGGTCAATTTTGTGAGGCCAAATTATGTTAAGTAAGAGCAAACTAGTTATAATGAGAATCAATCCTCCTGACCATAATGATGGTGGTTTTACAAAATTCAATTTGTAAAGTATTCTGTGAGATTAAGAAGTTAGAACTGGTACTTTTGGGTAAAAAATCAAGATATCTTTTATTTTAGGGTACTGGGTAAGATGATTTTATTGATAACCTAAGCATAGCTTGAAAATACAGAGTAAAACTTTGTCATGTAGATGACATTTGGAGATAAAGGCCATCAAAATATTTCTAAAATAGAGTAAAAGGAGGTATATTATGCATAATTCTGAACAAGATGAAGATTTTTTTAAAGATTTATTTATTTATGCATACAAGAGCTGGGGTATAGGCCAGAGGTGCGGGAGGGTAAGGATTCACCAGAGACAAAGTGGGGAACAGAACAGGTGGATTGACTGAAATACACTGCTGAGGGGAGCAGCAGGTGAAACAGGAGAGGTCTGCTGCACCATGAGGGTAGCTCCCTGGCTGGGGATTGAACATGTGCTGCAGTGGCTGAGGACAGCTTCATAGTGCTGAGACTTAATCCCTTGAGCCACCAGGGAGGCCCAAGGAAGATTCTTTAATGAGGAATATTTGGATATATGGTATAGACACCACTAACAAGCTTGGTGACCTTGGGAGGATTACTTGTCCTCTCTGTACCTCAGTTTTCTCATTTGTAAAATGGGACTAAAAATAGTACTTATTTCATAGGGCTGTTATGAGGATCCAGTGATTTGACATATGTCGTGAAGTGCTTAAAATAGCACCTGGAACACAGCGTGCCCTCAGTAACAGCACTTCTCATCATTATCAATATTAACACAAGAGAGTTTATGGCAAGCTTTCACTCTGTTATCCGACTGCTCTATAACACATTCCCTTGAAGTAAATTATACGTTCAACTTAAACTAGCCAAATTATATTTGCATTTTATAGAATCTGAAGTTTCCAATTTAGAAAATGTTCAGATGGGAGTCTTCATTTATCAGACAGTGACATCTTCTGTGGAGACGCAATACCACAGCCCAGCTTTACGGGCCACGGAATAACAGACTGAGGAAGAGGGAATGTCTCAGGATGGTATAAAAAGCCTAGGGCTATGACAGGCTAAGGAAGAACAGGGGTAGGAGGGTCATAGGAGAACTGAGAAAGGCCACGTAATGGCTAAGGGTTTGGGTGGAAACTGCAGACTCCAAGAAACACCCCTTGCCTTCCAGGTGGGCACCTTTTCAACACCTTGTGCCTGCGTTTTTCAACACTCTCTATTGGATGATTTTCTACAGACGAATAAATCTCTAGGGATGAATGAAAAAGGTTTGCTTTCTAATGAACTTTTCTAGAATCTCTGTTGCTGGGCATATTGAAGAAGGCCTACGTGCTTTTCTAAGGACGATGTGGATGTGAAGCATGGAAAGGGATATTGCTGAAATTCTTTAGCATAGATTAGGCTTTACCATAGATTAGACTTGGTATAGCATTTACCCACTTTAAATAGACTAGAAAATGTGCTAGCAAGTAATCAAAAAAAGCACCACTGAAATGAAATTTGGCTCTATGTATTTATTATTATTTGAAAAACACTCAGAAATTTACCTAGAACCCAGCAAAATGGAGATGTTGGAAGGTTCCATTCTCACCAGTATGAACCAGCAAGAGTACCATGGGAGTGCCCAGCCCCAGGTGGTGGCTAACTCAATGCAGCAAGTCTCTCATCAATGCTTCTTATTTCAGAGGAGTTCAATTTGGTAAAAGTCTGATATATAACACACTCTTGATTGAATTTTTATAGGAACATATATTAAGATATGGAAAAATAGATTTTCCCAACCATGAATCTGATGTCTACTTTTATTAAGTATAATTTGTAATTAGTCTATCTTTTATACATAAAGTCACTTAACTGGTGTTACTGAAAAGATCCTCTAAGAGTTTGTTCTGACAAGCAATCTCAATGTTCAACCCTGGGATTCATTTTTATATATGCATTTGCATAGGGTTGTGAGTGTTACTGTATGGTGGGGTTGGTTTCTAATTGCTATATTGGTTAGAAAGCAAAAGTAAACATAAGCCCAGCCCTTGTCTATTTTATTCTGAATCCCCTTTTAGTGGGATCGGATTGAAAAGGTTTTCTATCTATCAAAGGCCTCTGATAGGACCACAGATGCCATTCTGAATAAAGGCAGGACAAAGAAGAGAGTGAGAAGAGAGGGAAGACAGGGAAAGTGAGTGAGCAGGGGGAGAAAATGATAAAGCAATATTGAGTGTTCTTGCTAACACTAGCTTGAAATTAATCAAACATCCCAGGGAAAGAAAGTTTCCAGGTTTCCACATCGGAACCACTTCAGTCACTCATTTATATTCAAGAGCATTTATTGAGAACCTCAAACTCACCAACTATTGTGCAAAGTATTGTAACAAACACCAGGGGCAGATCCTTATCCTCCAAGGGCCACAGCACAGCAGGGAATATAAACATGGAAGCCACTGTCAACCCGCAACAGGCAAGGTAATTCTAGTTGCTTTAACAAACCAAAATGCCCCAAATCTCAAGGATTGATCAACAATGTAACAGCGGTTTATTTCTTGCTCATGTAACAACAGGAGGCAAGTGCTTCTGACTGGTTGACCACTCTCCTCCACAGGACCTGGGTTCACTTACTCTTGTAGCTTCAGCACCTTCAACATTTGGATTTCATAGTTATAGTAACTATTGCCAACTGCCCACATCAGGAATGAAAGAAGGGGTTATCACCACAGATTCTACAAACATCGAAAGGGTAGTAAATAAACATTATGAAAAACTTTATGCCAACAAATTCCACCACTTAGATGAAATGAATAAATTCTTGAAAAATACACCTTGCCAATACTACTGCAAAAAGAAGTAAAACAGTTCAATAGCCCTATAGCTATTAAATAAATTGAATTTATTATTTAAAACCTTCCCGCAAACTAAACTCCAAACCCAGATGGTTTCACTGTTGAATTCCATCAAATATTTATGGAAGAAATAATTCCAGTCTCACAAAAACTCTTTTAGAAAACAGAGAAAACACTTCTTAACTCCTTTTACGAGGTCAGTATAACCCAGTGTAGCTTAATACTAAAACTAAGGAGATTATAACAAAATAAAATTACAAAATTTCACTATGCATCATCTCCATTCTAGTCAAACAGAAGGGGAAATAAACATAGACGATTTCATGTGAGAAGTTTTCTTAGGAGCCAGTTCTATATAGGGAGTACACCGCATCTACTCATGTTCTTTGGCTATTATTCAGTAATACAGTTGTCCCTGATGGTAAACATTAGTCTAGGCTATGTGCAGTGGAGAAAACAAGAAACAAAATTTGGAGAGAGTGCAAACTGGTCCAACCACTATGGAGAGCTGTGTGGAGATTTCTGGACCTACTAAACATAGAGCTTCCATATGATCCAGCAATTCCACTCCTAGGTATTTACCCAAAGGACACAGAAACATCAATTCCAAAGAACACCTGCACCCCTATGTTTATAGCAGCACTGTTTACAATAGCTAAGCTTTGGAAACAGCCCAAATGCCCCAAAATAGATGACTGGATCAAGAAGATGTGGTACATATATACCATGGAATATTACTCAGCATTCAAAAAAGATAAACACATGCAATTTGCAGCAACATGGATGGCGCTGGAAGGGATCATGCTCAGTGAAATAAGCCAAAAAGAAAAAGAAAAATACCGGATGGTCTCACTCATAGCAGGAATCTAGAAAACTTAAATAAGGGACCAGGAAAATGAATATAAGAAAGTGAAAATCAAAATCAACAAAAAACTATGAACCAGAGACACTTTTTGGGGTGGGGGGGTGGGAGGGGAGGGATTGGGGTCAGAATGGGGGGTTTGCAATTGTATGGGGGAATATAAAAATAAAATTTATTATTTAAATAAAAAAAAAAATCCAGACCACTGTTAGGCTAGAGATCATCATGTAAAAAAAAAAAAAAAAAAAAAAAAAAAAAAAAAACAATACATTGTGATAAGTAAGAAAAACAGATAGAGTCCCAGATCAGCACAAAGACAAGCCTGTGAATGGACCAATGGAAGTGAGGGATGGAGGGCGGAATCAGCAGTTAGCTAATGATATAAACAAGCCACCTTAAAATTACCTCTACCTAGTCCCAGATGAGGTCACTGTACCAACAGGAATAATGATTTGCAAATCACTAATGGGCCCTGTTTCAGTGTTAACTTGTGGCTGAAACACTGAGTGTGCATTTGCTTTCTGTGGGACTTGGCAGCAAGCCTGGCCTAGAATTAAATGTTGCAGCCCCAGCTCCACATTAAGCTAGTGGCATTCTTCTGTATTCACTTAGCCTACCACCACCACCGCCCCCCATGCACTTCCCGTTTAGTTTCTTTGAGAGGTTGGGGTACATGGGAATAGGAGGGAGTGGGAGACATCCAGAAATATATCCTAGTTGAATTTTATGACAAACACTGTGTGGTCTCTCTGTATACATGAAAGTTGGTAGAAATTGTTTTAAAAGATAGGAAACTTGTCTCATTTAAATGTATGCCACATGCCTCCCCTGCTTGTTAGCTCTCTCCCATTTTCTATAGCTGTTTTCTCTTATTTCCATTCTCTATCTATTTTTCTTTTCTCATTTCCTGACCTACCACAAAATAGTCTGTTTGCCTCTAAAGAGATGAAGGAAAGTTAGGCTTTCTGGAAGTTTCTGCGAATGGCACAAATCTGTATTGTCATGCTCTGAAAATCTAGACAGCTGTTTCCTCCAAACACCAGCAGTGCTTTTTGGAGTAGAACCTTGGAAACTTGAAAACCCTGGCTGCTGAACTAAAAGGGAGCACGTCCTCACACCTCTTTTATAAAGTCTTCAGTCAACTGATGGTGCCTCTAGCAGGTGTAAGGATTTCCACTGGTCCTCCCCATCCACCACCACCCTCCACATCTCCCTGGGTCACAGCTGCCCAGGACTTTGCCACCACTCAGACCACACAGCGGAATCAGGGGGTCTTCACTAAGCACCCTGAGGAGCCCTGCATGGAATCAGAAAAGTGCCCTTCAGCCCCACCTTCCATTTCACTTGCACAGGCCACCTCCCTGAGACACCTTATGTTCAAACCCAATCATTTAGCATTGAATTTGTATTTTATTGTTTCTAATGTATATTAGATGCCTACTTCCTACTAAATTTTAACCTCCTTGGGAGCAGTCTCATCTAAAACTGCTTTGAGACTTCCACACCCCCACATCCAGTTTGGCAGAGAATTGACTCTCCATAGGTGTACGGTGATTTGATTTAGGTCAAAGAAGGGTGAAATCTCAAGTTAAAAGGCAAACATCCCTGAGAAAGATAGTATTCTAAGTCTGCTGTATCACCTAACACCTGCATTGGAATGGTGCTTCTTATTATGCTGTTTGGATTGGGAAAGAGAAGACCCAGAGGAATATTCAGGATCGAGAAAGAGGGGGTTGGGGAATAGGGAGAGGTGATGGTGGCTGGAGCTACTTGTACACTGACTCCAAGACAACCAGAGTTCCAACAATGACCTGCTCCTTGGTGAGAGAGTGCTTGAGAAAGACTGAAAGAGGAGAGCTTCTTGAAGGAGTATGCTTTTATTAGGTCGAAAAGTCAGAATGTGATTTTCCAGATGGGGGAACAGAAAAAGAAAAGGCAAGGTAGCATGGGAGAGTTTGATAAGTCAGGTCCTTGAAGAGGTGGTGCTGGTTTAAACCAAGAATGTTGGGGGGCCATGGGAAGCATGGTGGGGTTCATTTATAGAGAACTTTAAAAGTCAGACATGGCAGCAGGAAACCCTTACATGTTTTCAGTCAGGAAAGCCCTGTGAAAGTGTTATTTTGGGAAGATTCCTACCATGGGGAACTGCTACTTCATCTCTGAATACTGCTCACTCTTCCCATATACAGTTCTGAGTGGATCAATCATATCTTTGTAAACTTAAGCTGAGCCAAACACTACCTTGACCTTTTTTTCTCTTGTTCTCAGATTAATCTGTTCCCTACTGCCCGATTCTATTATTAGAGTCCTCTGTAGTTTAGCCTATTTATTCATGACTTGTACAATGACTTTTTTTCTCATTTTGCAATACTAAGGCAATCAGGGAAGCCAAAGTTAGAATCACGCAGACTCAGTGCTGAAGACAGCACACTCATTTAGCTACTGCTACATGAAGGATCTCCAGCAACCTTACACACCAGTCACTGGGACATATATATGAAAAAGACACCCACACAAAAGAAAAGTAACCACAAAGAAGTAGTGGTATCTGGAACTTTTTTTAAAAAAAGATTTATTTTTATTTATTTTTGCATACAAGAACTGGGGTCCAGAGGTATTGGGGTGAGAGGATTCATCAGAGACAGAGTGGGGAGTAGAACAGGTGGGTCTACTCTGAAATACACTGCTGAAGGGAGCAGCAGACGAGACAGGAGAGATCTGCTGTACCATGTGGGTCAGCTCCCTGGTCAGGGACCGAACTCAGACCACACTGGCTTCTCAGAGCTTGACAGTGCTGAGACTTAACCCCTGCACCACCAGGGAGGCCCCTATCTGGGACTTTAGAAGCTAGTTTATAAGAAGTTTTACAGCTTCTGTCCAGGTCTTTTGGAACATTTGCTCCAGGAAATTAACCACCATGGTGTGAGGAAGCCCAATCAAAAGAGCCCACTTGGAGAGAAACCAAGACCCTGGTGGACAGTCCCAGATGAGCACCAGTCTTCTGGGGGAGCAAGCCATCAACATGACTTCTGGTTGAAGGTTATTATAAGTGAAGGTGGGTAGTTCATCAAGTATAGTCATAACTTCTGGGAAGACCAGTTCCTTCTGAAATACAGGTCCCGTCTGATCAAAACAGCTGGAGAACAAAAGAAGATTCCAAAACAAGACAAATCCTAATGAAAATATAAGGCATTTGCCAAAATAGCCACTTCCTTATGCCCATTTGGGACTCAAAGAAGGGTTTGTTTATTTGGAAGAGTGAAAAAATGTTAGTAGGTGGGCTTAGTTTATTGCTGAAATGTGTAAATTTCTCTGCTATATAATATTAAAAACAGAAAACTAAGGTTTCTCGCCTAATGATTCTTTTTTTTCCCTAAGACAATCCCTGGAATGAGCTGCCCAATGTGCTTGACTGGTGTGTCCACTGAACTGTCCTCTCTGGCGAATATGATTTTCATTCTAGAAATAAGAAATCGCCTGAGCAGTAGCAGTAGCATGAAGTTCAAAAACATCTGCACCGCTAGGTAAGGCTGATCTGTATACATGATGTGGGGCAGTGGTGATTTCCTCCACTAAGTTTCCAAAATAAGAGAGACTGTGAAGGTAGCAAATCTGCCAGCCTACATGAACTCTCTGGGGTTTCAGAAGTGATTTCAGAAAAGTTCTCTAATTGTTTGTGTGTTTTATTAAGTAGATCCCATTTGAGTCTACAATCATATGCAATGTTTAAATGTTACTTCTGTAAACTCTACAACACTATAATTTTCCAGTAAAGAAAAAAAAAGATGCTGTCAAATAAGAAGAGATATGAAATGAGATCGTTCCCCTTGTTTGTGAGACAGATGTTATTTTTGGCTCTTCTGTATAATGCATTCCATATTATAGTTTCTTTTTAACCAAACACTGGGAATAGCACGTGTTTGCACACAGCACACCAAGACCATTATCAGGAAAACTTCTTTTTATTAACACTGACAACTTTTCAGTTCCCCGATGAAGGAAACTCCAGCAGTCGGCTGCAACTAGGGTCCATTGTGTCAAGGCAGGATTTTTTTTTTTTCATCCCTGCAACATTTTCCTGCAATAGAAATAAAGCCATATAGTTCCTTCAGAGCCTACCCCTGGAGGTGGCAAATGATTTCTTTTTCCCCTGCGAAGCTCCTCTCCTTTTATGCTAGTAGATTACATAAGATTTTAGTTTACCTTTCCTTATCATCTTCTTTGGAAGAAAGTAGAAAAATAAGAAGCCTGGCGTAAATCTACAGAGAAAAAAAAAGACTTCATCACACCAACTGGTCATTCTACTTCTGTTTATCTCCCAAAAGTTTGATGCTGAATAAATATCAGCTGAAACTAATTAGCGCCAGGAGAAAAAATCTCCACATTGAAGTGGGATGACAAGAATGCAACCAGAAATGAAGAAAATGTACTGGTTGGAAGCAGACGGCAACTTTGCCAACTAGTGTGTGCAGAGGGAGAAACAAATGGTTAGTATTAGACTGATTTAATTTTCAGTTGGAGGTTCTTCTTCATGATGGAGAAGCTGATGTTCATTTAAATAATTTGACCTCAGCCAACTACTAACGCTTTCTGGGTCTGCCAAGATATTTCTTTTATTTTGCAGAGTTTTTAAAGATGGTGTCTTGCCCTTCTACAGCCGGGGGCATCGCCAGCTAAGATAAAGAACAATTATGACTTGAAGAGACAAGAGTCTGGAGATCTAGAATACACAGCTGTTCTCTACATAAAGTCTGATGTTCTTCATGGTTGCATAGATGTGAGGAGGAATCTACAATGGTAGCACTTGGGGTCTACAGGATCCACAGTCTTCCCTGTTTCAAAGAAGAGTATGTGAGATTTTGAGGAGATTTCTGGGACCACAAATGGTTTTGCTCTTTCCCATGGAGTGAAAGTAGATGGTGGTAAAGACCCACCATCAATAGTCAAGACTATTTCTCTTCCAATTCTCCTGCACCTTGGGGTCCAGCTCCTATCCCCTTCCCAGGACAAGGTCTCTGTAGAGCAGGAAAAGTAGGGGTGCTGACATCCTGTCCATTCCCTCCAACACAGCTCTGGGAGGTTGTTGGGGAGGCTCTTCTGCAACGAACAGACCAGTCTGCTCCGCTGTTGGATGGAAACTGTTCTTATCCCTCCAGCCCACTTGAAGGTCACTTTTAGCTTCTATAGACAGTTTCTGAATATGCCAAAGATTTTTTTTCCCTCAAGAAATGATATTTCTGTTTTATCTTTCCTGTGAGGCTCTTGTCCTCTTATGTTGACATTGCTCTGTCTATGTTGACATTGCTCTGTCTGGACTCTGAAACACGCTTGGCCATAAAGCCAAGGGAAAGAAAACATCACATGGGTGAATAAGGTTAAGTAGGGGGTCAAAGTGGACAAGCATATTGGCCTGTGTTTCCAAGTAAAGGGAATGGTGTTTGCAAAATCAAAGAGGTATGCACGTTCAAGTTAGGGAAATTTCAAGAACACCAGATCAGAGGATGTCTTGGGTCTCATGTCAACTTTATTACTGAATAGCTTCATGACCTTCAACAAGTCACTGAAACTGAATGGATTTCAGTTTCTTTAACCTATGAAATGGTTGGACTGCATTAAATTTCACTTAAAATTGTATATAGATTCTGGGCCTCCCAGGGGGTGCAGTGGTTGAGCGCTGGGCTGCAAAGCTGCCCGCAGCCTCTGCAGCACCAGTTCGATCGATCCCTGGCCACCAGCGAGGGTCCCACATGGCATGCAGATCTCTCCTGCCACACCCGCTGCTCCCCTCAGCAGTGTACTTTGTCAGTCTGCCTGTTCTGCTTCCCACTCTGGCTCTGATGAATTCCCTCACCCTCCCGCGCTTCTGACTGTACCCAGTGCTTGTATAAATAAATAAATAAATCTTTAAAAAAAAATGTCTATAGGTTCTTAGAAACTGCAACTTTAAGGAAAATGAGCAGCAGTTTTCTCAATTTTATCAGTGGTTAATTGATATAAACAAGAGTTAAATTCCTATAGCATACTCTAATCACAAATATATCACCAAATTTCTAAAGATGAAAAGCACTTCTAATATTCAAAAATAATTTGTATTCATTCATTCATTTTCCAACCCCCTTCATGCATTTCAAAGTGGAGGGTGGCCAGCTCAGGATGCTAGGTGGGACCCAACCCTGGAAAGGGTTTCCTTCCATCACTGGGACCTCTCACACCCACACCCACACTCACTCAGTCTGGGACAACTGAGCCATGCCAAGGAACCTTGGGTCATGGAAGGAAGGCTGAGTACCTGGAGAAAACATACACAGGCTTGGACAGAAAGTGCAAATTCCTTGGCTAGGAATGGATATTTTTTTTTTGGTCTCATCAACTTTATAAGAAAATGATGTTGAACAAAATAGCATCCCTGGAGGACCTGCTATGTGCTAATTTCAAATCTTTCCTTCCCACCTTTTATACTAACAAACCTCCCATCTAGTACAAAGAGGCAATGTGCCCAGGTGAGGAACCTGACTCTGACTGTGTCCTTGAGCAGCTCCCCCAGCCTGACTCTTTGCCTCTGGACTTCTCTTACTTAGGGGTTCAGCAAATCCCTTTGCTAAGCCATTGCATTTATGCTTCTGTCACATACAGCCAGTTGCAAACCAAAAACTTCTACTCTGTATCTGTGGTTCTCACTGGGAGAATGCACCTCCCCAGCAGCAGCATCTGGGAATGGAGAGACAGGCATACTGGCATTCTTATTGTTTCAGTCACTAACACTGCAAAAAGTCAAGTTTAACAAAAACCATTTGGCTGGTAGGGGTATACAAAAGAGAAGCATGAGTATAAAGAAGCTGAGTAGAGTGAATCTGATGATTTCTCAGACTCCATTAATATCTATAAATTTAATTTAAATCATTTTATCTAATTAGTTATCAGTCTCTAAAATACAGTAGAGATACAAGGTCATGGGACAAGGGACTAATATATTAGACAGGGGAGAGAGTGGCTAGCATTTAGGGTCCCACCCCAGTTCAGTGGGATCCAAAGTTGAAAGTACTAAATACTTCAGTGGTTTTGAAAGGGCTGAGGATGTAAATAACACATACCACAGTGACCGTCTCAGATTTTCTTAGGGTCATTTTATAGAGCATAAAGTGAAAGGAGAAGCAAAATACACAGGATGAAAAGAAAAGCAGGAGCGCCCACCTTACCTAAACACTTACGGCCACACGGGCAGTGCTCTGGAGGGATTCTGAAACAAATGCACATTCCGCCCTCAGGCCTGTGCACAAAAGAAGAATTTCTTGCTTAAGAAAGAAACTCATGGGTTTATAAGTACCAGATTTTTGCGAGCATATTCAGTAAAGAGTCCAGATTGCTGGGGTTTGCACACGATCTATAGTGTGTTCAGTTCTATGGGCTGCATTTGAATGTCCTAGCATGTCATGTGTAGATTTCAATAAAATAAATTGATAAGTGCCATCTGTCACAAGTATATTAAGTACAGTATTCAGAGTCTCTAAGTAGAGGTATAATGGGATGCCCAAGGGTTTTGCTGATAGTGACTGTGATTAATGGATGGAGGCAGAAGGAGCAACTGTAGACTCCAAGAGAAGGCCTAGAATATGAGACCAGAAGGCACAGGTCTTTGCAGAGAATCAGCTTTTGGGGTTACAGAGTGACCGTACTAATGTCTGTCTAGTTTTTCATTTCTGTGTAATTAATTTCTACCTTCATCTATTAATTCCTTCATTCTATAATTTTGTTTATTTTTCTCATATATAACTACTTCTTGATTTCAAAGATTAGTTCATTCATTTTTGTCTTGTTTTTCCTAATAAGTATGGTTATGATAAATATTTTTCCCAGTACTGTCCATATCATTGGTTTTAACATATTATACTTTTGTTATCATGCATTTCTAAATAGTTTTTTACTTCCTCTTTAACCCAGGGGTTACAAAGAAGTGGGCTTTTTGTTTTTTAGTTTCAAGGACTACAGTTTTTTATTTTAAGGCATATAGTTGGTTTTTGGCTTGGAGTTTTTGGAGCCTTTTCCCTTCAATTTCTAACTTAAAGCATTATGATCAGTGAATATGGCCTATGTGATTTTTTTATTTGATAACATTTTCTAATACATGATCAATTTTCATATGAATGCTTTTGGAAAAAATAAATGCCATTCATTGGCTATATATGTGTATGTATTCATTGTGTTATTCAAATCTTTTATATTCTTACTTATTTTTCGTATATTTGATCTATTGTTTTCTAAAAATTCTATGGCAAAGTCCATCATTGTGACTGTGGATCTGGTCATCTGTCCTTGTGTTTTTCTATTTGCTTTTGCTTTATGCCTTTGGAATCTGTGTTGTAAGGTCACAAAGGTATGCATGATGGATAAGCCCTTTCATTCCTCTGAAATATTCCTCTTTGGCCATTTTAAAAATATCTACTTTCAAGATGTGGTACATACACACAATGGAATATTACTCAGCAATCAAAAAAGATAAACTCATGCAATTTGCAGCAACATGGATGGAGCTGGAAGGGATCATGCTCAGCAAAATAAGCCAGAAAGATAAAGAAAAATACCAGATGGTCTCACTCACAGCGGGAATCTAGAAAACCTAAATAAGGGACAAGAAAAAAAATAACTATGAGAAAGAAAAAATAAAATCAACAAACAACTATAAACCAGAGAGACACTATGGGGGGGGGGGAAAGGAGAGATAGGGTTCAAAATAAGGGGGGGTGCAATTGTATGGGGAATATAAAAATTTTAAAAAGTAATAAAAAATAAATAAAAATATCTACTTTCAATTTTCTTTTCTCTGATAGTAGTATTGCCAAATTTGCTCTATTTTGGTTAGCATTTTCCTTTTATATTTTTTTTCCATTCCTTTCATTTCAAACTGTGTGTCTTCAGCCTGCTATAGGAAAGAACAAGATGTGTTGTTCTGGGCGATCTGACCTCTAGGCTGTCTCCTGTGAATTACATGAGTTAAAGAATGTGAAATCTCACAGGGCAAGCCTTCAGTCACTTCCTGATGCAGAGACTCACTTTTTCACCTTAGTGTCACAGCCAACAAAGGCCCACCTAGCCTTGTCTCACTGACCGCCCCTGCCTAAGGTGACAGACACATTGGACATCCTTTATCTGGATTGGGAGAGGCAGAGGTGAGGGAGAACACAGGCGACCAATGGACCTGATCGCCTGAGGATTCTGATGCAAAATCCCAACTGATCACCCTGTCAGTTGCCCCAGGGGACTTCTTGCCAGACCTTGAAAACCCCAATATAAGGCTATATTGCTATTTATTCACTATTTTTTCTGACTTGGATTATTTTTAATGATTTCTTTTTATTTTTATATTTTATTTTTCTATATCATTTCAACTCTTTTATTGGCATTTTAGTTATAAACCTCTGTTTGGCTATTTTAGTGATTGCTTTGAGATACAGTATAGAC
The DNA here is from genome assembly GCF_014898055.3 of Talpa occidentalis. Classification (NCBI taxonomy): domain Eukaryota; kingdom Metazoa; phylum Chordata; class Mammalia; order Eulipotyphla; family Talpidae; genus Talpa; species Talpa occidentalis. The sequence goes on from NW_023604972.1 coordinate 120,679,039, forward strand.
CTTTTGCTTATCACCGTCCACATTCGATGATCTTATAACACGTTTTGAACAAGAACCTTAACAACATCATACTTCCAGTCTCCCTGTCTGGTCTTTGTGCTCCTTTTACGTGTGTGTGTGTGTGTGTGTGTGTGTGTGTGTGTGTGTGTGTGTGTGTGTGTGTATACTCTTGAAATTTTCCCATTACATTTCTTGCAAGGTTGGTTTAGTTCTGAGGAATTCCTCAGAACAGTTTGTGTTTCTCTGGGAAATTCCTGTTCTCTTCCTTCAATCCTGAACATTACCCTTACCAGCTACCAATTCTTGGTTGGAAATCTCTTCTTTTCAGGACTTAGAGTATCTTGCCATGGTCTTCTAGCTCGTAAATTTTCTGTTCCAAGGTCATTTTGTTTTTCCCTTGTATATGACAAGCTGTTGTACTCTTGATGCTTTTAAGATCCTCTTCTTTAGCTTTAACTTTGCTATTTTAATTATAATATGTCTTGGTATGGATCTCTTTGGGTTCCTCTAATTTGGAACGCTCCAGCTTCCCATCCTGAGATGTCTATTCCCTTCTTTACAATGGGTATGTTTTCAGCCTCTACATCCTCAAATAATTTTTCTGGTCCTTTCTCTCTTCTCATATAACTAATAACATAATGTAAATATTATTCTTCTTGATGTTGTCCCAGAGGTCCCCTAAGTTATCTTCACTCTTCATTATTCTTTTCTCATTTTGCTGTTCTGTCTCGGTGAGTCTCATTGCTTTGTCTTCCAGCTCATTTATCTGCTTTTCTGCTTCATTTAATTTTCTGTTGGACCCCTCTATTGCATTTTTAGTACTAGTATTGCATTTTTCAGCTCTACAACTTGTTTGTATCTTTATAAAATTTTCTTGTTCATCTATTCTTCTCCCCAGTTTACTAAGTGTCTTTATAACTGTTACTTTTAACTCTGCATTGGGTGGTTTGCTTATCTGCATTTCTTAAAGGTCTTTTCCTGGGTTTTATCTTCTCTTTCCCTTTGGGGCCTGTTCCTCTGCCTTTTTACTCTTTCTGATTCTCGGTGTTTGTCTCTATGTGCTGGGCAACTCTACTACTAATTCTGGTCTGAAAGATAGATCATATGGATGTGATGTCCTGTGAAGTTCAGGATCACAGTTCCCTCTGGCTTGAAGTAAGCACCTGAGGTACATTCCTAGTGTGGGCTATACCCACCAGCCTGATAAGTCAGGGCAACACAGTATGTAGGGCTGTTGATCTGGCTCAGCAACGCCAGCTGCACAGTAAGGCCAAGTACAGCTTTGGGTGCAGCATGCAGCAATTGAGGGCCCAGTATGGAGCTCATTAGATTTCTAAGAAGTGGACCTGAGATGTATTTCCAAAGTACAAAGTTCTGATGCGTCAATATATTCCAGAAGTTGGTGGAGGTCACAGTGGGGGTTGGCCACAAGTTTTAGTTGGCCAGAGAGAAGGTACAAAAATGGCACCTTCAACACTGGTATCAGCAAGACTTCCAGAGGCTGCAAGATGGTGCCCACTGGTGTTTCTTATCCCTAAAGGCTCTTGCCTCACAGCCAGATGCTGTAAGAGTGATAAGTGGAATTCTGTCACTCATGTTCCAGACTGGTGTTCTGCAGTGGGTCCCGTGGTAAGTCTATATGCAGGCTCTTTAAGGTTCTCCATTGATTATAGTTCTTTGATTTATCTGGGTGTTTGTCACATCCTCAATACCAGGGCTCCAGGAACTTGTATCACTGAGCTGGATCAAGGCTTAATGCAAGGAAAACTCTTCTCACCACTCCCCAGGTTTTCTTCCACATAACTTATTTCATATGTAATTGTAGATTTGTTGTGTTTGTGGAAGGTGGTAAGTTCAGGCCCTCTCTATGCCATTATCTTGAACCATAACCCCTGTATTTTTTATAATTGTTATCTCTCTGTGATTCATGTTTGAGTTTCCATTATCATGTCTTCAAATTCACTGAACTTTTCTTCTGAAATGCCTAATCTGCTAGCAATCCCATCCAATGTATTTGCCACTCCAAACATTATGACTTACCCATCTAGAAGAGTCAATGAGAATTTAAAAATATATATCATTCATAGGCCTACTTTTTGAACATGTGGAATATGGTTGTAATAATTGGTTTAATGTCCTTGTCTCTTAATTCCAACATCTGTGTCAATTATATATGTTAGTTTTTATTTTTCTCCTCATTATGGATTATATTTTTCTACTTTTTTGCATGCTCGGTAATTTTTTATTGGATTCCAGTCATTGTAAATTTTACTTTATTTGGTGTTGGACATTTTTGTAGTCCTATAAATAATTTTGAGCTTTATTCTGGGATACAATTAAATTACAAGGGAAGTTTGTTCCTTTTTGTTCTCTTTCAAAACTTGTTAGACAGGGCCAGAGTAGTATTTTGTCTCAGGCTAATTATTTCCCACCACTATGACAATGTTTTTCTGAGTGCTCTATCCAAAGTTATAGTTAGGTTGCTAGGAACAGACATTATTCCTGACCTTGCATGGGGACCAGAGATTATTCTTTCTAATCCTTTGGGTGGTTATTTTGGATGGTCTCTGGTGTCCTCTGTCTTGAGAATTATTGTTTCATTTATTATATCTTGGTTTTAAATATTTTTTTAAGATTTACTTATTTATGCATACAAGAAGTGGGTCACAGGACAGAGGTGTGGGGGGTGAGAGGATTCACCAGAGACAGAGTAGGGAACAGAACAGGCAGATTGACCTAAGTACACTGCTGAGGGGAGCAGCAGCAAGTCAGGAGAAGTCTGCTGCGCCATGTGGGTTGCTCCCTGGCTGGCTGGGGATCGAACTTGTGCTGCAGAGGCTATGGATTGCTTCATAATGCAGTGCTTAACCCCTTGCACCACCAGGGAGGTCCCCTATTATATCTTTGTTTTAAGCGGAAAGGTAAATACAATATTTTTTAATCCATCTTGACAGGAACAAAACTAATCCTCTTTTTAACATCATCTAACACAGGTAAAATACAAAACTCCTGATTGAAAGTAAGGTAAAGGACTCATAGCCTGAGAAAACTTGCTTATGTAGCTTCCTTTCTGATACTCTCAGTATTTCCTATGGACTATCCTGTGATTTTTAGAGATTCACCAGATGCAATTTAAAAAGCACCAGGTCTATTCAACCTCCTCCCTTTATATACTTGATGCAACTGAGACCCAGAGTGGTTAAGTCATTTGTCCAGAATTACACAGCTAAAACCTAGGTCATAGGATGAAAGGGAATAATAACTATATATGTATAAAAGTTTCAAGAATGATAGCAATGTTTACTTGGTCTGATTTTGCATTTTTAAATTTCCTAAAGTCTGTGTTAGTGACTGCAAAAGAAAGATAGACTGTGAGTTTACAGAAAAAATCTGGTACTAAGAGCCCACTTATACGTTCTGCTATAATTCAGGTTCATTTCTTAAAGCCTGTTCTCCTAAGGAAGGCTCCCATGGTTCCAGATCATCTCAAAGATCTCTACCAATTGCCATATCCCTGAAGACCAGAGCCCAGGTCCCAGAATCATAGACAAGTGTTCTGTCCACTGTACCCTATCATCACCCTTTTACTGGTAAAATTCTAAAATCCAGTGGAACCCTTTTTTTTTTTTTGCTCTCCACCAAATATTTTAAGAGATTGACCCAGAACAATGTGTTTGTGGTTGTTGGTGTTCTGTCCTATGAGGACAGAAGGAAGTCTCAATCCCTCACTAAGCAGTACAGATTTCATTTTGCCGTGAATGTCATGAGGTAGAATGCAGTGTGATGCTGTTTAGGATGTAAGTTAGAAGGAAGAGAGATAACCAAATTGCAAGGAAGGCTCTAGGCCCTCACATAAAACAACAAATCAAGGAGAACACAAGTGCAAAGAGTATCTCACTCAGACATTGACATACTAGATGAGTCTGGATTTGCCACTCAATGAATCTCAAATTCCTGTCTTTAAACAATATTCATAGAACCTGCCCCTACATGCTTTCCAAAGAATCTGGGAGTTATAAGTAGATTTAAAAACAATTTGCAAGTCGCTTACAGCTCCTTGGAGAGAGGATGATATATACATATGTGCTATTACTATTATGTCAACTATGCTTAAATATTTACAGCATTACTATTGAGTGGCATAATCTGCAAAATTCTAGCGTCTTCTCCAATTAATTTTCCAAATGATAGGGAAGTTAATTACTCTGGAGTCTTGCTATATTGCAATCTACTATAACCCAGAACTTGAGATACATTTAGAATTCTTTCCATGTTAATGAGAACTGAAAGAATCCCACATCACAACATCGCAGTTTGTATTCTGAGGCAACACCAAAAAAGAACTAATTGTCTTTCTTGAAGATTCAGTCTTGCCCAATGCTAGAAGGGAAAATTACCAATTATTTTGATTCATTTAGTCATCTAATTGCTATTTTTTTCTGTATATTTGTTTGCAAGTTTAGCGATCAAAGGGTGAAATATTTCACCTAAAGCTGTGCTTACAGTTTAGGAAGACAAGAAGTCACTGGGTGGATAATGACTTCATGATTTGAACTCCAGAGCTGCTGCTAATGGCTATTCACGTATGAATGAGTCCTTGAGAATGTTCTGTATACAATGGACACTATCATACGTGACTTCACTTACTCTACTTTAAGACTACAAGAGAACAGTGAGTCCAAAAAGAAAATATGAAAACTGAGAAAATAAGGATATATGAGGAATTCTAGCAAAAGAATTCCTCAAAAAGATATCTCTACACAGATATTAAATCTGTTCTATATGCCATATTAGTGAATCTGTATACAAAATATATTGCATTTACCTGAATAAACATACTGTATTAGATTTACCCATAAAAAACTACATAAACATTATATATGCATATTGAGTCCCAATTACTAGACAATAACAGGCATACCATAAAAATTCAAATAGATGAATGACAATATACTTTCTGTCATAGTTGCACATGTGGCAATTAAACTAAAATTAACTGCTGCTAATTTTCATTAGGATGAAGACAGACCATTTGTTTTCATTCAGTCATAAAGGCCCACCAGGTTGAGAAGACTCCAGAAGAACCCATAACCAGGAGTCATAAGCATAACCATTAAAAGTGATTTAAGTGCTTTCTAACCATCATAAATTAACTAAGTTCTCTATAACATGTTCCAGAAACAATTTAATTCTAAAAATCCAGTTCCTGAAACTCAAGCAAAGAATACTGTTTTCTTTTGTCCTATTGTTATAGGTAAGTTCCATTTTCCAAGACCGGTCATCATGAAATGAAGGAACAAGCATTTGTTTATGAATCGGAAGACCTGCTTTGCAGCACCAGCTCAGTAGCTAACAAGTTGAGGGTAACTGTTCCAGTCATCTCTCCCCACATCTTAACTGCTTAGTGTGTAAACCATACAGTTGGATTTAATAATCTATAATGTACCTTTAAGCTATGTAAGAATATTTTTAGTTTTTGAGTTTAAGGTCAATAAAATAGACTATTATGACAAAGCTTTAACACAAATGGTCATTAAAATTTATATTTTACTCTGAACAATCAGGCAGAAATATAAATTTTATAACTAATTTTTTGAAGGAGAAATTTTCTATGATTATAATCACTGCGGTAGCTGATGAGATCAGCTATGGCCCTCGGTTCACAGGGTTATCCCCAAGCAAGAAATCCCTCCTTATATTCCCCTAGATGAAGACAAAAAACATTCAGCGGGCACCATTTTTCTTAAGTAGTGAACTGTCACCGCGGGGTCACGGGGTAGCATATAATAGAAGAAATCAGAACCGGGAGACATGAAATAATATTTCAGAGGCCACCCAGCTAGCCATGAACAGCAGAGATATTAAACACTCAAGAGCTCTGACCTGAGGTCAGCGCCTGGTTTTAGGTAACACACCTCCCACCACGGAGCGGCAGCCCTGGTGCACATGCACAGGCTATGCCCTGGAATCTGACACGAGCCACAGGGAGCACCCGAGAAGCTGGAAAGGCAATGGTACCCTCAGGGCGCCTGTGGCGTGTGTATCCCTTCAACTCCATCCCTCTTTCTTTCACCACAGTCAGTTTTAACCTGATGAATTAAGTGTAAAGTCTACTTCCTCCTGTGCACAGAAGACTTTTGACAGTGGGGTGCCCGGGGGCAGAAGCATCAGCATGTCTGCCCCATGGCACCAAGCAATGCCAAGACTCTGGATTGGAAACATCATGCTAAGAAACCACCTCCAGTTAAGGGCTTGGAGAGCACCTGATCCCACTGGAAAGATGCCCCTACCCCCCCCCCAAATCTTAGACACAACCCAGGCTTATCAGTTGCCCATTGAAGGCATCCTATTACTCTGAGGAGGTGCCTCCAGGGACTATGAAGACTACCCATTAGGAGTAAATTTTGACAGCAATTTGAAGGAACAATTCCCTCACTTCTGGAGCTCAAAGAGTCATGAGGCCCCTCTCTGCAGGAATCCATATTTTCTGATCCTTTTTCTGATCTCTATGGGGAAAAGCCTGAGAAAGAGCAATGAAATGCAGCTTCCAGAGAAAACATGGTCTGAGGGGCAGCAACTTAAAATAACTTGTCTGTTAGCTACCCCATGAAGCACCCAAGGGCCAGCTGGGATGGTGCTTCAGGGAGAACATCCAAATCATCATTTCACTTCCACAGTATCTGTGCAGGGTTTTAGAAATGAAGGAAATCTTAAGGGCCATGTGTGGCCACTAGGATAGCAAAATAATTATGCCACAGCTACTTAATGGAAACTTTGGGAATAGGCCTTGGCTACCACTACTCCTAATTGGGACTTTTTCCTTTCATTTTTCTTTCTCCAACAAACATTTGCTGCATGCCTGCAAAGACAAGAAGAAACATTGCCAGCCAAGCTCTGGCTCTGAAAATTTGCCATAGGGGTGACACATTCTTTCTGCTTACATTTCACAAGACAACATAAGTCATTGGCCATGCCCAGTTTCAACAGGTGTAGGGATGGATTATCCTCCCATAGAAAGGACATAAAATATTTGTCATCAGTGGGCCTCCCTGGTGGCCTAGAGGTTAAGTCTCAGCACTGTCATCACTAAGGCCTGAGTTCCATCCCTGGCCAGGGAGCTGACCCACATATGATGCAGCAGACCTCTCCTGTCTCGCCTGCTGCTCCCCTCAGCAGTATATTTCAGTAAATCTGCCTGTTCTAGTCCCCACTCTGTATGTGGCAAATTTCTCACCCCCCCACACCTTTGACCTATACCCCAGTTCTTCGTCACAAAATATATATATTCATATATATGTGTATATGTGTGTATATACATATGTATACATGTATGTATATATATGTGTGTATATTATACACATATGTGTGTTTATATATATATTTGTGATCAATAAATTCTCCACAAGATTGTAGGAAGCAGGACAAGACTTGGCCTCACCCAGATTAGCTAAGAACTGAGGACCCTAGAAGATGAACTGTCCAATACAAGGCTGGCTACTGGCAGACATACTGTCTGTGTTATTTAGGCAAGAGGTTATAATCAGGCAGGGTAGGTCCCTACAACCACATAGCATGGGTTTGACTTGAGTTCTGAGATAAGCCCTATTCTTAGACAATGTAAGAATTTTAGTTCTTTAGACTTTTGCTCCAGACATGATCCCCAAAGACCCTTGGATTCTGGATGTCTATGGTAGCTAATTTTATGCATGAATCTGGCTAAGCTTAGATTCCCACTTGTGTTGTGAAACATTGTCTAGGTGTTGCTGTGGAAGTATTTCTAAGATGTGATTCCATATTCATTTAGGTAAAGGAGGTTGACCCCTATAATGTTAGTGGACCTCATCCAGTTGGTTAAAGGGCTTGAGAGCAGGCTGAGGTTTCCTGAAGAAGGAGGAATTCTGCCTCAGACTGCAACGCAGAAACCCTGCCTGAGTTTCCAGCCAGTTGGCCTGGCACACAGACTTCAGATTTGCTAACTATCACATGCTCATGAGCCAATTCCTTAATAAATCTCTCTCTCTCTCTCTCTCTCTCTCTCTCTCTCTGCTCTCCCCCCAACCCCACACACACACATAGGACACAGATCTCCTATTGAATCTTCTTTTTGGAGAACACTGTCTGACACAGCATCTGAGAACCACAGCTTCTCATGTGGACACAGCTGTCATTGGCAGAAGCCCCCAGGAGCGCAGGGCCACATGGCAGTCCCACACGACAGAAACCTACAAATGCAGAAAGCCCATGTTAGCCTTCACCTTAGAGGCCTTCTGATTAAAAATTAGCTCAGAACTGATTATTTTAAGAAAATATTCAAACAGAAAGGGTAAGGCTTTGGAGGTCAGGATCTTAAAGTGATTTCATGACTATTTTTAACCATTTAGAAAGTGCTTTTACATGCATGACTTCACTGGATCTGGCAGTACCTCTCAGGGATATGAACTCAACTCTCATTAAATTCTGCCCATTTGAGATAAATGGAATAAAACGTCCAGAGAAGGCAGTTGTGTTCTGCCACAGGAGCTCATACGGTTTCACAGCATTTCTCTAGCCCCCTGGGCACTGAGCATTTTAAATAATCCATATCATTCAGCTGATATTAAAGCAAAATGAATGTTTAAAAATAGCTCAAACAAGAACAACGTGCCTTGATTTTTCATGAGCAGGTGCAGAGTTTGAAATGGCAGGTAAAGTCCACCCCACTTCCTGAACACACACACACACACACACATACACACGACCTCCCTTAATCTTTCCAGCAGATTGATCTGAAGAGCTCTGACCAATGGTCTCATTCTTGTGTGCACACACTCCATAGACACTTGCACACAGATCACTATCACTCTGCAGTGATCATGGACCAAATGTCATTTTCACCTTCCTGGGGTTTACACTGTCTCATTCTCGAGACTCTAGCTGTCAGTCTGTCCTTCACATCTTGGTGGTATTTTTAGCACCATTTCTTTTTAGTTCTGCCTTTCTCTTGAATTGCCCTGACAAGGGGATAGTTGCTTTCTAGCTTTTTCTACCTTTAGCAGTTAACATTTAGCCAGAGAGAACATATTAAGACGTCTTGGTAGAGTAGCCCAGGTCATCTACTCTCTCTGCCAGTGATTCTGAAGATGAGGCAGATGAGGAATAGTAAGATAAAGAAGAAGAAGAGAAAATGGCAGTAAAGAAGTGATGATACCTTCAAGTTTCTTCAGACAGGATCTGAGTCTTCATCATCTTTGAATCCTTGATTCTTAACATCATGCCAGCACATAGCAAGTACTTATTCAATTTTGGAGAATTAAATAATGCAAAGAAAATTAACAGAGATGAAAAAGAATGATGTCTGGAAAGAGAAGGAGGGAAGAAGAGGATGAGGGAGGGAGAGAAGAAGAAGAGAGGCTACGAATGAATTTATTTCAATTTATTTCTGACAATTTGCAGAGACAGGAAATTACAGTTTCTGGAGTCAGTTTGAATTAGTTTGAATCTCAGCTCTGGGACTCATGAGCTGTGTAACCTTGGGCAAATTTGTTAACATTTCTAAACCTCAATTTCCTCATCAGTGAAATGAGGATTATTAAAGGACCTACCTCATCAGATTCTTCTAAGGATTAGATGTAATACATGAATAACACTTCACAAATGTTAATTACTATTATTTTCTCATCATCACATCAGCTCCTAAAGTCACTATTGTCCATTGATCTTGAAATCAGATCACTTGTTCTAGAAATGTCTTGATTTGGTGACCAGAGAAAAATTAAGAAGCCTTCTACTCAGGAGGGAATTTACCATGTTAATTTCATGTTCAGGTAGCGCTTCAGGACATAGCAGAGTCCATTAGGAGTTTCTTTTGAATTTAGATATATTAATCAATTAATTTCACATTTCTTCTGAATGTTCAAGGCATAACCTAAAAGTGTGAAACGGATGCATCTTTCATCATGTTAATCATATTAATCGCATTACAGTGAATTTCCTTCCCTGGGTTCACAATGAAATGAATGTTCCCTTACATCCCAGAATGCTCCCAACAGCCAGGCTTGGCAGGGACCCAGGGCTCATGGGCACTCACTCACCTGACAAGCAATCACATTTCATTTGCAATGAGAAGGAATTCCCTTTCTGATGACAGATGCACTTCAGGGACACACCTGCTGGGTTGGGCACTGTCTCATGACCACTCAGGGGAAATGACCCAACAAGCTTTCCCAATCGTTGGGTGAACACTGGTCACAGCCTATCCGTCCACATCCTCAGAAAGTGAATGCAGAGGGAGCAGGAGAGTTTCTAGGGAAAGACAAAAGGAGGCATTAGTCTATGTCTTAATCCCATATCCATCTGCTTTTTATTCTTCTCACCCACCCAATAGTAAAATATGCATTTGCTAAAAGAAAAAAAAAAGACAGGTGCTGAATCACCATCTACTCATCCACTTGTTTTACAAAATTACTACCCTAAGGTTACAATTTTTTATAGGTTTTTGGGCTCTTCCCTCTCCCATGGAGCTAGTCTAATCACATAACCTTTACTCAGGTCATAGTCATAGACCTGATAATCAAGTCTTTTTTTCAGTGAAAGAAAATAATTACCACCTGTGTTACAGTATACAAAGTTTTCAGATTGCAGGAAATATATTGCTGTTAAATCAAACACATCGATTTTTGCAAACCTTTCTCCAAATCTGTGATTCTCATCGCTCCAATAGTCTCTTTCTTTAAAACCCCAGGAATGAAGCTGTGAATGACAGCAACTCATCTCAATTGCACATAATAATTATAATGACAGCATTTATATCTGACAAGTGAAATTCACAAGCAAGGAATTCTATTTCCATTTACAAGAGTTTTTGAAAAATGCTCCCCTTAAAGAGCAGCATTACAAGAGAGAATTTTCCTTTGACATAGGCTGACAAGAAAGGAACTGGAAGAAATCACAGCCTCTGCTTACCTGAGGCTGAGACTTGCTCAGCCAACCTGGAATTCACTAGCTTTGAGTTCTCTTAAAATGTCCCTCCTTCATTGCAGTGCTGGACAGGTTTGGATTCTAGGTCACTGCGCAAGGCATGGTCTTAGTTTGTTCAGTCTGCTATGACAGAAATATCATAGACTAGGTGGCTTAAACAGCAAACACTTCTCACAGTTCAAGAGGCTGGGAAGTCTAAGATCGAGACACTTGCAGACTCAGTATCTAGTGGGGGCCTGACTTCAGGCTAATGGCTGTCCTCTCCCTATGTCCCACATGGTTTTCTAGGGTCTCCTCTATGAGGCACTAATCACCTCCCAAAGTTTCCCTGTCCAAAAACCACCACATTGAGGGTTAGGTTTTAATATATGAATTTGGGGGACATATTCAGTTCATTGCAGAAACTGACTCTCCAAACTCATAAGTGTTGGGTAAATTTGAGCAACTCCACTAACCTTGCTGTTGTCTTGGGCTCTCTCTCTGAATATGGGGTTACTACCAACTTCACAGCACTGTTTTGGGGAATAAATTATTTTATGAGGGAATCTAGTAAACTAGAAAAAAATGATAATTTTCTGCTATAGCAAGTAGGAAAGGCACCATGAGAAAGGAACACTCCAAACTGGATTCTAAAAGTAAAAAGGTTTTACTAGGTGAAAGAAGGGGAACATGGTGGGTAATAATCACAACAGCAGCAAAGACAATAGCAGCCCAAGGGGTGAAATAGATTAACGGGAATGGCAGAGAACTGAAATCATGGGAAATAGGCCTCTGTCTGGTCCTTCTGTTTGAATGTCCAGAAGGATCCAGAGATTAAAATTTTATAAGGTGGTACTTGCAGAAAAGTTTGAGAAGATCTTAAACTACTTAAAAATATTAATTCCCTATTAGACATGCATGTTCCTGCCCAATTTTATTGATAAACAATCCTCCCTGGAACTATACAGCTTCTAATCAGTACCCCCAATCACCAAACCAGAGGTCCTGCAAGTGTGGTCCCCAGGCCAGCAGTATCAGCATCCCCTGGTATGATGTAAGCAGAATAATGGCCCCCAATATGTTCACATCCTAATCCCTGGAAGTTGTGAATAGCTCATGTTAAATGGCTAGGAGTAATTAACTTTGCAGATGAAGTTTTTTTTTTTTTTAAGATTTATTTATTTATACAAGAGCTGGGGTACAGGCCAGAGGCATGGGAGGGTAAGAGGATTCACCAGAGACAGAGCGGGCAGCAGAACAGGCAGACGACTGAAAACACTGCTGAGGGAAGCAGTGAGCGAGACAGGAGAGGTCGGCCATGCCATGTGGGAATCTCTCCGGCTGGCCAGAAATCGAACCCGTGCTACAGAGGCTGCAGACAGCTTCACAGTGCTGTGCTCAACCCGCTGCACCACCGGGGAGACCCTGCAGATAAAATTTAAACTGCTAATTACTCCGTGTAATCACAAAGCTATGTAGGCAGAAAGAAGGAAAGCAGAAGAGTCAAGAACCAGAGAAATGGCATCATGAGACAGACTCCACTGGTCACTGCTGGCTTTGAAGATGGAAGGGGACGATGCGCCATAGAACGCAGACAGCCGCTAGTGCCTGCAAAAGCCAGAAAACAGATTCTCCTCTAGAGTCTCCACACCACCCTGCCAAAACCCAGCAAAACCCATTTTGTACTTTGGTTCTCCTAAACTATAAAATAATAGATATATGCTATCTTAAGTCATTAAATTTGTGGTAATTTGTTACAGCAGCATTAGAAAACTAATATACCTGGAAAGTTGTTTAAATAGTGCATTCTCTGGCCACATCCCAGACCTACTGAATCAGAAAATGTGAGGGCGGGCCCAACAATCTGTCTTTAAACAAGTCTGGAGGTGATTCTGATGCACGCTAAGGTTTGCGAGCCACTCACGAGACTAAGCAATCACAATTATTTCCCTGAAGCAAACACATTCAGACACAGATCCTCATGAAAACTCAACACTGACAATGACTGATTGAATATGATAAAAATCTGCCAGTGCCATGTCCTGCCTTGACAAGCATAGAATAGGAAACCCAACCGAATCACTGGTGATTCAGATTCCTTCCAGGCTCAGGGTCTCATTTAAAACACTCGTGATGAATGTGCCCTAGTCCTGAAACCTATCCTAGAAGCTCCTTTTTAAATTCCTTTCTGATTCTAGCGAGCCTATTGTGAGATAGAGTCACTTGCTTCTTTCTCACTAAACTTAAGTGACAGGGAAAATGTGGGTGGGTGAGGGCCCAAGGAAATTGAAGATTCATGATGGCCAATTCCATGGAGAGATACGGGTTCTTAGAGACCATGGAGCAGGTCCTCCCGTCTAGAGTACAGGTCCTGTTCACCACAATATTGCCACCACGCAGTCTGTTAGCCTCAGCTAGAATATTTCCAATGATAAAGGACTCATTACCTTTCATACCTTACTATTCCATTCAGAGAGGGCTTTGTGAGACCTAAGGTCCCTTTATCTGGTAGCCACTTTTCTTTTGACTTCATGCTTGACTTCCTTTAGCCTATACTGACTTCTTTGAAGTCTCAGGTGCACACTCATATGCAAGACTGAAATATGGCTAGTTTGTAGCCTTCAGTACACACATTGGCTTGTTTTCTCAGCACTATTAGCCTCTACTGACCTCAAAGGGAGGCATGTGTGTAAGCTGGGCAGGAGGTAGACATGGACCCTGTTACAGGCAAAGTGCTTTAAAAGCCTTTGATGAAAGGCTTTAAGGCTTGAAAGGGTTGTTTCTGAAATACTACACCTCCCTTTTAAGAACTCTTAAGATCTGGAGGGTGATACTCTCTCACCCCAGAAGAATTCAAGCATGAATGTTCTTAGAGCCTCCAATTTAGAATCCAATTCCATCTCCCCAGATGCTCATTTCCACTGAAATTACCTAGTTGGACCTTTCTTTTCTTTGTAAGGAGCAAACTAAGCCATGCTGAACAATATCTTGTTTTTAAGTAAGCATTTAATGGGTATGGACACATTAAGACATAGAAGTCCAATAGTTCTACTTAGTACATAAAATTATAAATAGAAAAAATAGCCAACCTATTCTTACATTACTTATTAATTTATTAATCTAGTTGTTTGTGCATCTGTTAGGCTCCAGGCACTAAGCTAGGTATCAGAGCATGATGAACTAAACAGAGTACCTGATCTCCTGAGACTTGGAAATTCCACTTAAACAACTCATCTACATTAAGGTCTTGTGGCATTGAATTTCAGGTGCTTCTGTTCTTTATAAAATAACTTAGGGAGATGTATTTGTTGCTTGGAATGCACCTGGATCCTTGATTCAGATGGCTAAATGATGTTAAGTATTATTTTTAGAGAAGAATGTTAAAAATATAAGACAAAATAGTCCTTGGTTTTTCTAAATGTTGCATGTTAAACACATCAAGAATCTCATTCTTATTTATTGCTACTGTTTTCTTTACAGAAATGACTGAACTGGTGTCTAACAGAGGCTTAATTTAATAAGATGCAGTGATTTTTTTCTTTCTTTCTTACTTTATGCCTCCATGTTTACTCTATCGCCACAGAATTCAAATTTGGTGGCCAGTGTCACCAGACATCAGCAGGAATTTGTGAAGCCAGAGTATACCCTGGCACCTCTGCCAACCACAGGAGGCTGGCTCCTTCCATTCTACTCTTTAGTAAAAAGGCATGAGCTGCCGGCTGCTGTTGTAGCACTGGCCCTCATCACTTCCCTGAAGTGTTAACATGATATTGATTCTCCTACATACCCAATCCTGAGGGATCAGGACTTGCCAAAGAGATGTAGAGAATACTCCTATGAAAACAGAAGAGCTACTCCTCTGGGTCAGGATGCCAGCTGACACTCTAAAAAGCATCTTAAGGAAGAACACAGTTGTCCTCTTTGAGGTCAATGCAAAAAATCAGAGCAGAACTTTAAAAAATTAAAATATCTCCATCCCCTTCACAGTCAACTCTCTCAACGATCAACACATAACACATAAATTTATATCGTTAGAAATCTCTTCAATTCTTGGAGCAAAGAAAGTTTGTTCAATAAATGGTGCTGGGAAAACTGGGTCGCTACATGCAAAAGAATGAAGCTTGACCACTACCTCACACCATACACAAAAATCAACTCAAAATGGATTAAAGAACTAGACATAAGACCTGAAACCATAAAATACATAGAAGGAAATATAGGCGAAACACTACGGGATTTGCACATCAAAGACATCTTTACAGACACATCACCCAAAGCAGTGATAGTGAAGAGAAAGATCAACAGCTGGGACTACATCAAATTAAAGAGCTTCTGCACAGCAAAAGAGACAATAACAAAAACAAAGAGAAACCCCACCAACTGGGAGAACATTTTTGCACCCAACACTAATGATAAAGGACTGATCACAAAAATCTGCAAAGAGCTGATGAGACTCAGCAACAACAAAGAAAATAATCCAGTCAAAAAATGGGCAGAAGAGCTAAAAAGAAACTTCTCTGAAGAGGAAATGCAAATGGCCAACAGACATATGAAAAAATGTTCAACATCACTTGCAATCAGGGAAATGCAAATCAAAACTACCATGAGATACCATCTCACACCAGTGAGAATGGCACATATTAAAAAAACTAGCAACAACAAATGTTGGCGAGGATGTGGAGAAAAAGGAACTCTTGTGCACTGTTGGTGGGAGTGCAAACTGGTCCAACCACTATGGAGAGCTGTGTGGAGATTTCTGGACCTACTAAACATAGAGCTTCCATATGATCCAGCAATTCCACTCCTAGGTATTTACCCAAAGGACACAGAAACATCAATTCCAAAGAGCACCTGCACCCCTATGTTTATAGCAGCACTGTTTACAATAGCTAAGCTTTGGAAACAACCCAAATGCCCAAAAGTAGATGACTGGATCAAGAAGATGTGGTACATATATACCATGGAATATTACTCAGCATTCAAGAAAGATAAACACATGCAATTTGCAGCAACATGGATGGTGCTGGAAGGGATCATGCTCAGCGAAATAAGCCAAAAAGAAAAAGAAAAATACCGGATGGTCTCACTCATAGCAGGAATCTAGAAAACTTAAATAAGGGACCAGGAAAATGAATATAAGAAAGTGAAAATCAAAATCAACAAAAAACTATGAACCAGAGACACTTTTTGGGGGGTGGGGGGCGGGAGGGAAGGATTGGGGTCAGAATGGGGCGTTTGCAATTGTATGGGGAATATAAAATAAATTTAAGATTAAAAAAAAAAAAAAAAAAAAAAAAAAAAAAAAAAGAAATCTCTTCAATTCTTGAGTAGTAAGAACAAGTATATAATCATTATATGAGTCGGACTTTCTTATATTAAGTTTACCTATCAAAGGATATTTCTTTCAAAAGTCAGAACTGAACTCTTCATGATTGCATCCTTCAATCTTTTCCTTTCTAAGCAGAGAAATGCTGATATTTCCCCTCTATTTTCAGAAATACAGTGTCTGCTCTCAAAAGCAAAATTAGCTGTTACCTCACAGTTGTGAGAAGGGCTTCTATCAAAAAGACTAGAAGCAACAAGTGTTGGTGAGGGTGTAGAGAGGAAGGACCCTCATACACAGGTGTTGGAAATGTATTTTGGTGAAGCCTCTATGAAAATTATGGAGGTTACTCTAAAAATTAAAGTAGATCTATTATATGATCGAGCAGTCCCACTTCTATCTATCTGAGGATTATGAAAACACTATTTGGAACAGCTAGACACCCCTATGTTTATTACAGTACTATTGACAATAGCCAAGATACCAAGATACGGAACCGCCCTAGATGTCCATTGATGGATGAGTGCATAAGGAAGATGCGGTATACACATGCAATGAAATATAGTCAGCTATTAAAAACAACAAAAAGATGAACATTTGCAACTACATGGATGGAACTTGAGGTGATTCTACTAAGCAAAATAAATTCATGGAGAAATACAAATAGTGGTTGATTTCACTCTTGTGTGGGATATAAAGAAACAAAGGAAAGGAGCAGACAAAACAAAACAAAGACAAATCCTTGGGTTCTGACAGCAGAATTGATACTACTTTGAGAGGGAGTGGAAGGGGGGCACAGGGATGAGGGGTCTCTCAGGCTGTGGAGGGTTAAATTCAGACTTTGGTGGTAGGTGTGGTATAGTGACACACACTTGAAGTATGAACCTGTACTCCTAAAATATATACAATATTGAAAACCAGTGTCACCTCAATTAAAAAAAAAATAGCCCCAGCCTCCCCTTACCCTTCCTCTATCTCCTCAACCTCCCCTGATCATGCTTAGAATTTATTTACACTCCATAGCCTTCTTTTCTGGAGGCATCTTTTCTTTACTGTGGTACCCTGCCTGGGCTCAAACACAGCACAGTTTGCTGGAAGTGAATCCATCTTTCTCTTCCACAATGTCAAGACAAACTATTTCATTTCCAACACCCTTAAGCAACAGACAGAATTTGTTGGGTTGTTGCAACCAAAGTTCTGATTGACTCATATGCCCTTTTCTAGGTTATATCTGGTAACCTAGTTTTACTACATCACAAATGTGCAGCTTATGAAAAAAGTCTAAATGTTTATTGCCAAGAATAATACATTATTGAAGAATAATCTGGAATATTGCACTGCATAAGAGCAAGGCAACACTCTTCCCTCTCTGGCTCCCAACTTCTGAACCCACTTCACCCTTATCCTACTGCCCTTCCTCTTAGGAATCTGACAGCAAGTCTGGCTAAGTCATTTTATCACTATTAAAGAGAAATAGTGGGGCTACAGGTGGGGGACATTTTCTATAAGATTTGCATGGAAACTTTCGTAAGAGCATCTGGTAGCCAGAAGCCCTCTCCTGTGGCCCATTTCTCTTGTGTCTCTCAGGGAAGGGTTTCTCAAATCCATCAGCCATGCTGTCATTCTCCATCCTCCATATATCCTTCTCGGGCTTCTCTTTCACTCTCCTTGATCATTCACATGTCAAGTGTTCCAGATCAAGCATTATTGTGTAATGCTGGGCATGAAGAATTTCGGGTACCAGGTAGAGCTGCCTGTCCAGCTCAATCTTCTTTTAATCTGTTTACCAAGTCAAATCTTTCTTGACCACTTGTTCTACCACTACCTGACATATAGGTCAGAGTGGGAGATTCATCCTCTGGCTGAGAACACAATGCTACTGTCTTAAAGGATCAGCCATTGAGTCATCACCCTACTGTGGGGTGACACCTCTTTAGTTTCATTCTCTGCTTCAATTAATTCTAATTATTTTAAATGCCTGTTATTGTTCTAAATAACAGAAGGAAATAGTATTTTTTAACTACCTATGAAGCTTAAAAGCCTATAGTTTTCACTTAACAGATAATATTAATGAGAAACTTAAGATTCAGCATCACAAAGATTTCTTCAAGGTGCAATTCTCATCTGCAATCATGACATGTGCTCTAGAGAAATGAAGACTGTTGTTCCTTTTTGTCTTTTCCCTCCTGTACCTCACACTTAAGAGGAGCTGAACTCCCAAGAGAGCCACACAGCCATACAGTGTCAATTACTAGGCATTCACACTGAGTTTGAAATGAGAAGATTTTAAGTGTTGCCAGTAAAGATAAGTAATATTCTCCTTGGGAGGGAAAGTCGGCATAGAGAGATATGAACTGTTTCTGCCTTACACAGACTAGAAATCAGCACTTTCCTCAAATCACAAAAATAATTTCACTCAGCCTGCTCCAACTGCAAAAAAAGCATCTTCATTTGTTTATAGGATCACTACTAAACATACTGACTTCTTCCACCCATGGTCTGGAAAATAATTCTCCAGCATTTTTATAAACAAGTCAAGTGGAGACTCAAAGCTATTTTCTCTCTCTAAAGGAAATTACACCCAGCCTCCAAGCTCTAGCATGCATGAATTCAGCGTCCAAAGAATTCAAGCTAATCCATTCCATTCTCAGGGACTGAGCTGGTGATCCACATGCATACCCTCGTATCAGAAGGACATGGTCACCGTCTCGTTAGCATGAGGTCTACACAAGTTGGAATACCTTCTATTTCTCATGATGCCATTTTTTTTTTAAAGATTTATTGATTGATTGATTGATTTATACATACATGCATACAAGCACTGGGTACAGTCAGAGGCGCGGGAGGGTGAGAGAATTCACCAGAGCCAGAGCAGGATGCAGAACAGGCAGAAGGACCGAAGTACACTGCTGAGGGGAGCAGCGGGCGGCAGGAGAGGTCTGCGCGCCATGTGGGACCCTCCTCCGGTGGTTGGAGAGCAGCCGGGGATCGAACCGCTGCCGCAGAGGCTGCGGGCAGCTTCGCAACCCAGCGCTCAACCGCTGCGCCACCGGGGAGGCCCTCTCATGATGCCATTTTTAAAAAGGGGGAAAGCAACATTTGATAGTTCCAATTTTTTGAAGAACTTTTGCTCCTTCACCCTTGCCCAGCATTCCACATTCTTTACCAGCAGCCTTTGCACAGCCATCTGCATATGCCCTCCCACTGCCCCCTAAATCTTGTGCCAGGTCCAAGCTATTTTAACTTCTATCCCCCAACCCTACCTTGGATAGTTTCTCTGACTTTGGAATTCTTTCCAATATTCAAAGCCCAATTGAATATTCATCTCGTCCTTAAACTCTCTCCTAAAACTTCCAGCTAGAAAGCTCTACTTCCAATGAACATTTATAGTTCTTCTTGCTTTTACTGTTAACTTGCCATTTTTATATACTGATTTCTAGAGATGATTATTGGTTTATTATTTTGAAATTCAAGCATTATCTTCCCCCTTCTAATTCTCCCACTAGACCGAAAGCTTCAACATCCAAGGGGGTTATAAGGAGAATATCTTTTGCTTCTTTTGTGTCATGTACATCATCTACCACTTATCTTTGCACAGAGCGGGTAACCCACCAAAGTCTATTGACAATGTTTTGAGAACTAATGATCCCAGACAAAGAAACCCAAAATAGGTTGTCAAGTGTAGGAACAGATTCCTCTTTAATAAAACAGCTGAACTATATATTCATTGTGTTCCTAAAACTGTTTAAGCCAAATCTCTTCAATTCATTCTATTTTTATTTCATAGACATTAGCAGTCATCCAGTTAAACTCTCACATTATGGATAATGGAGTAGAGACCCAGAATTTAGCCCAAGATGTTCTTGCAGAGTTCTAAGTTTGCCCTTCAGCTATTGTATAATATGTTTGCTCCTGAAAACCTTGAGAAATCCTCAAATTTGGGATTACCCAGAATTACTTTATCCACATAAAGCCAAAGAGGATGTAAGAAGCAGAGTCATCTCTCCCCCTTCCCAGTATCCTCAGAACCCCCAAAGCCAAACCAGTCCTGATTCTTCAGATGTTCAGAAGAGGACCAGTCTCAGACATGCACCTCCCTGAATAACTTCCATAGTCCTTGCTTCATATGCACAATCAATAAATGGTGCCTATGATTATTGCCTAATTTTCTCTCTGCTGTCTTATAAGAAGTAGGGCTCATCTAAAGACTTTCTTTAGACTCTGAGAAAATCCTCAGCAGTCAAGTTCTCCAACATCCAGCAAGAATATATGGCAAGGATATATATTTGTACACACACACATACACCCCATACAGATAGATATCAATGAAACCATGAATATAAACTATCAACAGAAAATTGCCATCTCCTTTCTTGAAAGAGGTGTCCATTATTACTCCTCATTTTTGAGTTGAAACTCTTTCTCTTCTTTTTTTTTTTTAAGATTTATTCATTTATTCACACAAGCACTGGGTACAGTCAGAAGCACGGGAGGGTGAGAAAATTCACCAGAGACAGAGCAGGGAGCAGAACAGGCAGACTGACAAAGTACACTGCTGAGGGGAGCAGCGGGCATAGCAGGAGAGGTCTGCGTGCCATGCGGGACCCTCGCCGGCAACCAGGATGGAACCGGTGCTGCAGAGGCTGCAGGCAGCTTCGCAGCCCAGCGCTCAAACTCTGCGCCACTGGGGAGGCCCAAAACTCTTTCTTTTCTTAATAAAATATTAATTCCAGGGAATAATAACTGTTAACTTGTTTCAGTGGCACTACTGAAAATAAGAACGGCAATCCTGGGCCTCCCCGGTGGCACAGCGGTTGAGCTCTGGGTTGAGAAGCTGCCCGCAGCCTCTGCAGCACCGGTTCGATCCCCAGCTGCTCCCCGGCCACTGGAGGAAGGTCCCACATGGCGCACAGACCTCTCCTGCCGCCCTCTGCTCCCCTCAGCAGTGTACTTCGGTCCTTCTGCCTGCTCTGCTCCCCGCTCTGGCTCTGGTGAATTCTCTCACCCTCCCGTGCTTCTTACTGTACCCAGTGCTTGTATAAATAAATAAATAAATCTTCAAATCCTTTAAAAAAAAAAAAAAAAGAACAGCAATCCTACGCTTAACCTCAAGATTCAAAAACTGTATAAATCTGGAAAACTCAACATTACCACATGATGTCTCTTGCCCTTTCTTTTCATTCTCACCTTTCTTTAAGCCATCATACATACAGGCAACCACTGTATGCCTGGCACTGTATGAGGGGTTGGAATGACAGACATAGAAGACAGTCTTGGTCCTAAGGGAAACTGTGGTCTGGGGAAGAGGTAGGAAGACAAAGAGTTAGCTACAAGACACTGCCTTCATGTTCCTACCAAGGTGGATTCTAGAAAAGGAGTATCTACTGCTCTAGAATTCAACCTCCCATTCTTTTGAGTGTTTCAATCTATGTATACAAGGTATTTGTCCATTTTTTGTAGGATCCTAAAAATATAAGACCTCTCGTCCTCTGTGGCTCTTTTTTAGTGCTCAGTAAACAAGCATCCCAAACTCATTTTGACCTTTTAGTTGCTTCCTTCAGCCTCAATTAACATTCAACAAACCAAAATATGTCATCCTTTGCATTCCACAATTCCCTTTGCATACGTTAATTTTAATTGTGGTATGTTACTCTTGCAATATTTCTTATAATAAAACACATCACCTTTCCCAAAGGAGATTCCAATCAAGATATAAAAGAAAACAATTAAGAGGTTATTTAAATCAGAAAGACATGAAGGATCATAATCATAAATTAAGGTAATCAAAGGATCATAAAATTTAATGAGGACAAAAGGAAAATTATAAAGGCCTTTTTGTCTACACAGGAGGTAAAAAGCTCCTCCATTTCAACTTCTTATTTCCATACTCCACACCCTATAGCTAGCAAATGAGGAGAGTTAGTTGCAATGGCATGTAGCTAAATTGACTATTTGAAAAATAAAAAAATCTCTCATTTGTTGTGTTTGCCAACTTCTAATGGGACAAATCCCCCACTATGACAAATTGCAAACTACCAACCATTTAGCAACTAGCTCAGAAAATTCCTGAATATCTAACTACCAGTTCTCATGAGCCCATATGAACTAGCTCCTTCACGCCATGCATCAGTGGAATTTGAGAAGTGATTGCTCTGACCCTAGCTCCCCATTAGTTAGTAAGAAGTTTTTTTAATGAGACAAGGTAACTCCTTGAAGAAGGTGGGGAGCAAGTAGGACATTAGCAAGGGTACATTTAGTCATTGTTGTTATGAGGCTGAAGAAGGGACCCAATGACATTGACCCAAATCCTTGACCAGAGTCAAGGTAAAAACTGATGATTCAAAGAATGTCCAAGCTCGGGTGGACGCTGTCCAGACATTGGTGTGCAGAAAGGAACCACACACCAAAAGAAGGCATAAAAGAACATGGGGTGTTAGGGGAGAGAGACCTGGGGTTAGTTGTGAGGAGAGGATGACAGAGATTCCCCAGAAAGGACTGAAGTACAAAATAGGTCATTTCATAATTTTACCTGCATCTAATATATGTTTGCAGAATTGAGTTCTCTGAAAAGTTCTACTTGGTTTCCATGGAAAGGAGTTGTGAAAATATGGTTTTCTGTCATTTATTCTCCCTCCTGACACCCCTCCACAGCAACATGATTGCAGGAATGTGAACTCAAGCTGATAGCTCCTTTCTACACACATGGACTAGCTTTGGAGTGGGAAAAAATTTTGTTTTAAAGATTGAGAAAATATCCCTGAAGAAGAACTTGGCTTTTGGTTAATGGGCCTGATGAATGGCTTGAGGGGAGTGAGAACTGTGACAGAATAGTTTTTGAAATGCTGAGTTACTCTTCCCTCAACTACAGGCACCTTCCTTTTTCCTTTCTTCTGGGAACCCATATCCTTACATCCTGAATATTGAGAACTACTGCGATCTTAATCTGAGGTACCTTCAGGTCTGTAGCCTGTAGCCAGGTATTGTGACGTTTTTGCAAGTCTCTTTAAGAACATGTTTGCAAGTCTTCCTACTAGAGGTGGTGGATCAGTCATTCACCTAGTTAGCACTGTGGCCAATATGTCTATTCTCTGGCTCTTAGAAGATGCCTACTACTCTCTGGCCCTCTTTTCTATTATACAGTGTCTTCCATTTTTTTGTTCTAAATAAATATATGTGAGTCCATAGTGGCAAACACCATTACCCAGAGTGCCTATCTGCATCATGTCAGCCCCCTGCAAAGAACCACAAGCATATTCTGCTTCCCCTTCAAAGGAAGAATGTCCATTACAGGTCAGCTGTAGGCTCTGGTCTGTGTCATCCCTGCTCCAGGACCTAGATGGGTCTGCTACCCTTTGAAGCCTTGCCAGTCACAGGCGCATGGGAAACCATACACTGGATCTTAAAGTCCATTTGAAATGGCACACATCCCCCACTCACATTTCTTTGGTCAAAGCTTGCCACGTGGCCATAGGGACCACAAGGGAGTAGGGAAGTTGTTACCCCACATGTGCTTCATGGAAGGTGATAGGGAAATGCTGGGTGACGAGCACTGCCTGTTATCACAAGTTCTCCCAGGACTGCAAGTCCTCCTGCAGAACTGACAAATATGTTTCAACCCAGTCAGTTGGCAAAGCTTGTCTGGATGAGATCACCAGCCCCTAATCCCACTTTTCCTGGGCGCTCATGGTTCTTCATTGGGCCCCTCAATCCTTGCTCACCCATACTCTTCTGTTTCTCAGCCTTTCCACACTCAGAAATTCCAAAGCCAGTATTAGAATTTTATCATGATAATATGCTTTATACACACATTCCTGAGAGTGTCCACTGAAGAGAAGGAGGATTATTTGCTCAAAGGTTCCCTGGACCTGTACTCACTCTTTGCTGCAAATCACCCGAGACCAGTGGTTACCTAACTGAATAACTTAAGTGTCCATGGGTTTATAAAAAAGATAATGTAATGACAAGAGAGGATTCTTAGGATAAAATACAATATGTAAATAAAGCAGTGTTCTCAACTTTGTGAAACAAAATATTCACAATATAACTTTGTATGGGTTTAAAACTACTTCAAAATGATAGAGGATTGTTTCTCAAGAGTAGAAAAGAGAATGCTTTTTTATACATTTTCAAATAGGAATATGTATATATGCCTTATAATTAAGAGAAGGGTGTTTTAAAGGATTTAAAGTCCTCAAAGATAGAGATTTTTTTCACCCTCTCATTACCTTTTCATGAGTTTTATAACAAGAATCTTCCCTTACAGCTCATGAAACTCTCACCATGACATAAATCTATCTCATCCAGTGTGGGTGGGGGGAAAAAAGGTAGGGATGGGGTGAAGAGAGGAAACATGTCTTTTCGATTACCAGAACAAGCCTGGAACATCAGTCAGGACAAGTGCTCCATTCCCTGACTCCTTCGACTGTGGAGCCCGCCTAGAGGAAGCCTCAGCCCTTGTTCCTCTAGCTGGACTAACATCACCTGTCTGAGTTAAAAGGGCACCAGGAGAGGGGCAGGGCTGAGGGTGGGCAGGTAGGATTTGAAGAATAGCCTGCCTCTTCCAAGCCACTGTGCCTTCACAGGGGTGACAAATTCCTTGCCCCCTTGTGGTACCTTCACAGCCAAATCTAAGCAGGCTTCTCTGTGCTGCCCATGAAGCTTTGAGTTTATCCCATTGATTGCGAGTCCTCAGGCTGGGTGCAGAGTGTGGCTGGTGAAATTGTGCAGGGGGCAGGCAGACTTGACTTGGAACATGGCTGGCTCACATGTAGCTGAATGGTGGTGCAAGACCCCCACTGGCAATTTCTCAGAGTCAGCAGGGACACTGACAGTTATGCATGCTCTGGGATATTTTTCTTTTCTAAATTTATCTAGAGACTACGCCTCCTTGTTGCACCAATTTCCGATGGTCACTGAGAGAGAATACAAGGAAAGTCATCTAGAAAAGGGGATACACCAGCCTTTGATGAAGTATAGTAAAAGCCAACACTCAAGCACTTACTTATGTGCCAAACTCTTTCTACATAGCATCTCAACACCCGTGACAGGAATTAGAATAACCTGCATGTCATGGATAAGGAATCAAAACTTCTACAACTACAACAGTGGAGCACAGTGGTTCAGACCATGGATTCGAGAGCAAGACAGTATGAATTTGAACACAGTTTCTGGCATTTACTAAGGTGTCTGACCTTAGCATGTTACATAACTGCCCTGAGCCTCAGTTTTCTCATTCACCAAATGAACTAAATGAGTTATAATGCAGAGCACTTAGAAAAAGTTCCTGTTGGTGACAAAAAAAAAATGGTCAACAGTTAACTCTTTGATTTGCCCAAGGTCACAGTCAGGAAGTCACAGTGCCAAGTTTAAAGGCCAATCTTGTCACTCCAGAGCTGCTATAATTTACTTTGCTCTGGATAAAGAGGCCTCTCTAGCTCTAAAGCGCAGCCTGCCTCATCTGACCCTCGAAATACACCCAAAGGTATCCTGTTTGGAATTTAAATGCACCCTCTGGGCAGCTATTTCAACAAACATTATATTTTCAACATGGCATTCTGAAACGAATGGATGCTGACATTTTGAGTCACTGGTGTGTCACCAACACCCTTGTCATCCAAACTCTCACTACTCACTGTCAAATCACCGTGTGTCACAGCAAGAGCTGGAACTGTCCTTGTGGGGAAGGAAAGAAACAGAGTCAATCTACTCCTCCAATTTAAACACCTTCCTAAGCGCTAACTCCCATCTGGGGCCTCTCTCCACCACAGGGTTTGGCTCGAGAGTCCAGCTGTGGCCACACTTCAGCAGGCACAGCCTGTCACCCTCCCCCAGCCCTGCCTGCTGCCTTCAAGCAGCCTCCAGCAGCTACAAACATGCTAGACCTGCAGAATCCCTGGATTTCAGGTCTTGCCTGAGATTTTGATGTATGTCCAAATTGGAAGCTTAGTTTAAGGGAAAAAAGTCAACCCTTTCAGCTGACACCCAAGCCAAATAAAGGAAGTACAGGAGCTGTGAGCACTAGTCCAGACACGAACTTCCTTTCCTTTCCTTTGCTCAGACTGGTGCTAAACTCGGAGGCCTAATTACGGCAATTCACATTCCAAGCGCCTTAACAACTTCAGTGCTGCCTCAAGCAGCAGATGGAGCAAAACTGACTACTCTATGAGGTTTGTTATACCTCCAGGGTGCAATGGCAGAATTTGAGACTAAACCCCTAATCCATTAGTTGCCAAGAAGATGGCCTGGGGTAAGATAGGCCAGTGTCTTCATCTGTAAAACAGGGGGTGGGGGATACACCCACCTCACGGTGTTGCTGGGAAGGACAAGAGAAGGCATAGTATCAATGAAAAGGCTCTCAGAGTTTTCTCTCCCAGTTCCAACAGTAGTAAGGCCAGGTAGCAATTTGTATCACTCATCCTTTTATTTTCTATCATTTACTACACTTTGATATCTTGAGGCCCTGTCTGGCTGAGGAAAGACTGCTCCTTTGAGGGTTAGCTAGTTCCTAGAGATGTAAACAACTTGCCAATAAGTATAACTTTCATATACAAACCAACCAGTCCAGAGCTCATGTCCCCAAGTGCCTCCTTCAACTAACTCACATACAATAAGCAAATCTGTCTCCTGCCCTGTCACCAGAGGACCGGGTATTAGACAACTATATACCATCCCTATAGCCCAGAGCCTGCCAAATTGTCTAAACTACCTAATCCTAAAATATTTACCTTTCTCTGTTTTGCTTTTCCCACAGAAACCACAGTAAAGTTTCTTTCCCCTGCTTCGTCTTGCTCATTCCCCTGACTGACCCAGGTACTTCCCCATGTAGCTCTGTGAAGGGCCTCTTTTGAGGTCCATAAATAAGGTGGTTCAAAAGAAAGAGCCGCTTTTGCAAGGTACAGGATGCACCTCCTCTTGAAAACTGTAAGTAAGAAATTTGACAATGACCTCTCCATGTTATCACTCAGTGACCTCCATAAATAAAATTCTGATACAATCAAAATACTCTTGCAATCCAAATTTCTACCACTCACTGTCAAAACTGAGGAACTAAATAAGTCCTGGAAACTGACTGTTCAAATAGGATTCAAGTCAATTCAATGAACAGTGGATACTTGGCTATGTTTGCTGAGTCCTTTTTACTCTCAGGATATGGAAGATGCTGTTGGTGGCCCACAGTTGTTTCCCCAAAGAGGTGGCACCAAGTGGGTCATTCACAAGAACTACAATAAAGCCCCACGAGATCCTTTCACAAAGGAATATAAGCCCTATTTTTTGCCTTCAAATAACTGGTTGTGCGAATGACATCCAGTTACCCCAAATATGTATGTCTATACATTATAAAAATAAGGATATATGTACATTTATATATATATATATGAATAGGTGAGAAATGCCAAATGAGTATTTTGTAGTATGAAAGTTCAAAGTAGTAAAAAAGCACCAATAATACAAATAACATTCAGCAGAGAGCCAAGCATAATAGCTTAAAGGGAAATGAGAATGTTCTAGGTCCACATCCAACTCTGAGGTTCGCTCTTGTGGTTTCCTACGCACGTGGGAAAACCCTCCATTTGGCAGATATTGGCATCCTGCCCCTTTGCCTCTTAGGTTGCTAGTGCCTCCTCCCTGGAAGAGCCCTCTAACCCAAGGCACCAAGCCCTTAGCTGTGGCTATTCCTTTCATGGTCTACGATGCTCCCCATACTTTCATGTGGCTTTAAGCATCTTTGTTCCACTTGATTCATTTTTGCCCCCCTCTAACAATGGCATGAGTATCAGCTGACACAGTCTTCAGGGAATGTGTTTCTGAGAATGCTGTACCAAGTCTAGAGGCCGGGCCAGGTTACCATACCTTGTCATTGGTCATTACTGCATGTTCACAGAGGCCACTGAGGAAATGGGTCCAGACATCAGGCAGGCTAACCAGAACTGGCCAGGCAAGCAGTGGATTGGCTTTCATTCTGGGCTACAGATGAAATATTTGGTGAATGCATAGTATGTGATTGGCCTTTTCTCAGGAACTGGAAATTAATCTGAAAAATTCTTCATTTCCATTAGATGCTAAAACATGTTTCTAATTGTGTTTATTTATTTACTTGACTCTCACATTAGTTCAATGTTTGCTTAGTTGTCTTTTGCAAGGCTAATAATAGGAATATATGCATTGATGAAAGAAACTTCCAGCAGGCAGAATATTCTTCATCTCTTACCACTAAGGCTTCATACAATAGAAGGAGCAGAGCCTTGAAAATCAGATCTATTTGGGTTTGAATGTTGCTTCTGCCCCATCCAGCTATTGGACATTGAATAAGTCACTTAAACTCTTTAGCTTTCAGTGTAATGAGGAAAGTTATACCTCATAGGGTTGTGGTAAAGATTAAATGAGAAAACACAGGTAAAATCCTTAGCATAATGCCAGGTACCCTAAAGATACTTTTAAAAAAATACATTTTCTAGCCTAGCATAGTTTTCAATGCCTACTCTATGAAAAGAATGTGATGATAAGACCCTTAACCTCAAAAACTAGTATACTCAGGTTGTTAACAAGGCACTGGCTGTGATGAAAGTATGTTAGGATAGATTTGGTTGTGCTGCAGTAACAAACAGCCTAACAGCTCAGTGGCTTAAAAACAAGGAAAGATTATTTCCTGCTCATATTATATGTCTATCATGAGCAGCCAGGAGCTCTACTCTACTTAATCCTCACTCAGACACAGGTAAACAAAGACTCCACTGTAGGAAATGTAGCTGGGTATCTTGGCAGAGAAAGAGGAGAATTGTAGTCCAGTTCCTAAATATACTTCAGCACAACAACTCCATATTTTGTTAACTGGAAATAGTCACCTGGCTATATATAATTTCAAAGGGACATGGAAGGGTAATCCCCCTGAATGTCCAGAAGCAGAGTGAAACCAGAGATTGATAAAAGTCCTCAGGTCTTGCATGGAAGGTATACCATGTGCAATGAGGTCACAAGACGGAAAAGCCTAAGTTACCTCAAGTGTCCAGAAGTGCCTCTCTCAGGTAGGTGATTCTCATGGCGGAAATTTAAAAATTAATTATAACTTCCCAGGTATACAAAGGAAGACACGGGTGTCTCAGACAGAAAAACTACCACAGGCAAAGGATTGGAGGCCTCGGAGAACGCGATGCTATCTGGAAACAAGCTATTCAGTGTTAATCAGTGTTAACAGGGGGAGAAGTGTGATTTTAGGAATAAGAACTGAGGTTGGACAAGTGCAAGGGCATGTCATGATAAGGAGTTCAGACTTGTTCGTGTAGGTGATAAAAGGAAAGACAGAAGCACTGAAAGGTCCTGAGCAAGGGAGCAGCGGGATCATTTCTTTGCTCACTTATTCAGTCAACAAATAGTCATTGAGTGTCTACTAAGAATAAGACACTATTTGAAGAGGCGGGGATTTATGAATGAACAAAGATAAAGTTCTCACCCTTCTATGAAGGGTGAAATCCTGACAGGAAGTTCTGCATCCAGGCACACAGCTATAGGAATAGATATTGAGTAAGACTTAATGAAAGTCTAACTCTTACCACTACTGTTAGCAAACTTTTCCCCTACTCAGCAAATAGAGTCTTGGATTTTCAGTACCTACATTTTACATGGTTACTTATCCCCAGTGTAAATTTTAGCCTTGAAAAGTCCAGTTGTACAACTTCAGGCAGAAAATGTATAAAATAAATTCCAACAAATTGAACCTGTCATTTAAGGGCTTTGTATGCATTTTTAAGGAAAAGTCAAACATAAGTAACCCAAATCTGAGCATGCAAGTCTGTAGCTAAATTTCACTCCAAGGACAAAGAACTTTCCAGGTGAAGCCAAGTGTACCCTTAGATCATTCAGAGAAACAATTCACATAAAAGGAATGGCAAACTTTGTTGAAAAGGACTCTGCTGTTTAGTCAACATCAGTATGAGAGTTCTCATCTCACATGGTTCTCAAATCCTGATTCGTTTGAAAATCAATCCAAATGTCTCCCCACCAGCCCATTCCCTTCTAGTAAATTTTATTAAGCAATAAATTCACATCAAACATTATTCATTGGGAAACTTTATATGAAAGGAGTCAAATTCACTATACAATAGACACCCCCAAAAAAATCAACATTCCTTCATATTTTTTCAGACGGAGGGTCTCTGAGACCTTTTCCCCTGGGCCCTAACTTGCTGGAAGCAGTTTTGGCTCAGATATGGAGTGAAAGGCTTGCAGAGCTGAGACTTCTGCATTAAATACCCATGTGGTTCCAGCCATGCTCCAAGTGTTCTTAGCTCAAGACCTGCGGTTTAGTCCAGACTTCATAGCTGACTCCTGAAGGCACCCAGCTGCAAACTTTCTTGCCAAAGGCCCCAAGCAATAAACTCAAGGTGCTTCCTGACCCTGACTCAAGCAGCATGGAACAGCCCCTGTTGACAGTGGTGCAGGAGCCGCCTGAGCCTTCTCTAAGGGTCCTCTGGAAAGCATTATCCTACCCAAAGAGGATGAAAGTCTCTTTGAAAGCATTTCTCCTAGCCTGCTCAGAGATGAAGACAAGAAACATAACACATGGGAAGGACCAATATCCCACGCACTGCTGACTGATGTTATCTGGGTGTTCTGCTTTCGAAAGCATTTTGCTTATAAAAGAAAAACATGTTCCCATCACTCACTGTCCCTGGAGTAAGTTATCTGCCCTTTTGTGGTCTCAAGGCCTTCATCCATAAAATGAGTTGAATTAAATGACTATTGAGCTTCCATATTGTCTAGTAATAACAACTGTCTAAAGTGGTCCAGATATTGAAAATTTCATATGGTTTAATACATGAACACACATGCTCACTGTGCATATACCCTCACAACCAGCTATTTATTCATTTGATAATATTTAGTGCCTGCCATAGGCCAAGCACTCCTCTAGGCACTGAGGATATAAGCAACAAACAACACAGAAGAAGCCCTGCTTCCTTGGCACTAACTTTCAAGGGGTGGACGGGAGCAAAATGATAAACAAAAAAGTGTCATTTAATTATAACTTCTATGGAGAAAGATAAATAGGACAGAACTGTCAGTATTATAGGATGATCTACTTAACATTTGATCATGAAAGACCCCTCTGAATAAGGTGACATTTGAGCAGAGCTCTGAAATATTATAAGGGAGAGATCCCTTGGATATTTGTGGTGAAGGGGTTCCCGGTGGAAGTAACACCATATGCAAAGGTCCTGGGAGGAAACCCTCTTAACCTACTCAATATTCAATGAAATGCAAGAAAATTAGTGGGGCTGAGAGGGACTGTGACCAAGGGGGAGACTGGAAGGAGATGAAGTTGAGAAGATGCTAAGACACTGGCAAAACCTTGTTTTATTCTGATGAGGACCTACTGAAGGGTTTGGACTTCACAATGGCATGATCTGACACAGGGGCTTAAAAGAGTACTCTCACTGCTGTATGTGGTAAATGGACTCAGAGGGAGGAGGCTCTCCCTTTGAGCAGGGAGACCAGTTGAAGGCCATTGCAATCATCCAGTTGAGGAATGATGGCAGCTTGGACCAAGTGGCAACAGTGGAGTTGATAAAAACTAGATACTAAAAAAGCTACAAACTGTATATATTTATTGGGAAACTTTAGATGAAACGAATCAAATTGAAGTTAACAATTCACTAAGGATTTACCTCAATAAAGATAAGGTCAAGAGAAGGGTGAGAGATCGAGCAGAGTCAAAGATGACTCCGAGATTTTTCACTTGAATAAGTGGAATGATGGCATTTCCATCCACCAAGCTGGGGAAAACTATGAAAGGAACTTACTTGAGGTGGTGAGAAATAAAAACTTGGGTGTTTAATTTTAGACACAAGAAGTTTGAAATACTTTTTGAATACCTTATGAAAGTATAATATTCATACCACAGGCTACTAGACTCTTAATTGAAGAATAATTTAAAATACAATCTCCAGTGACAACACACATCTTCTATGTGGAAATTGTCCACAGAATACCTGAGATCAGTGGTATGCTGGCAATGTTGAATTCTCTAATTAGAGGCATTTGCCAATTTCCATGGTGTAAATACTCCCACCATGGCCAGTTTCAAGCTGCCAATGTGAAGGCACTGAATCCAGAGAAGGGAAGAAATGAGCACAGTGGGTTTTCTTACACTCTTGCCAGCACTGCAGTGACCTCTTTCCGAAGCTCCTCACACTCCCCTCAGAAGGGGGAGAAAGAGGAACAGGAACAATTTTTGATAAGGAGATGGTGATGGCTTTAGGCTGTTATCCTTTAAACACCTTTGCAGGGATTAGGGGGAAAAAACAGTTGTGAGAAAGTCTGAGCCTTTGTATTATAAACAGCTGCCTTATTGTCGTAACAAAATGATCCAAAGTCTGACATTAATTATCTCTAATGTGAAACAAATTCACTCTCAAATTTCAATGGGGGGGGGAGAGGAGGAAGGGAGGATGGGGTCCCTGGTCCCAACAATGATCCTCTAAGTCATTTCAAAAAAGGCAGGCAGGCTCTGTCCTCTGTGTCTGTTGCTAACGGTTTCAAGCCCAGGACCCATTTTTGACTCCTCCATGGACTACCTGGTGACTTGCAAGTTGTTCTCTAGGCTTTAGGCCTAGAGCCTAAAAATTTTGCTCTAGGATTTAACCTGCTCCTGGAAAGAACTGTTTTCTCAGAACAATAAATGACATTAGGTTTTTGTTAGCAAACTAGCAAACTGTTGTCCTGTCAACAAATTAAAGATTCTTGAGAAAAGCTTTATTTCCTTCTCCATCCACACTAGAACACGGATTCTTAATCCTCTCTGCATTTTCAAATTAACTAGGGAAAGTTTTTTAAATACTCTTGCAGGGGGTAATGCTCACACCCCAATATTCCTGCTCAATTGGTCAGTGAGACTTGGGTGTTCACTTTCTTATAACTGCTCCCCAGCTGATTCTAATGTTATCAGGATTGAGAACCATGCACCTGAAGTTCAAGGAATGCATGGCAAGTTGGAAGGAAACTGATTACTTCGAAGTTGTTGAAAGAACATTCACATACAGAGAGACTTCACAGGGGGGTAGATTAAGCACCCAGCTATGAACTGGGGACTCCAGGATTCCATTTGTTGTTTTGTTTTGTTTTGCATAGAAGAACTGGTGCATAGGCCAGAGATATGGGGTGTGAGAAGATTCACCAGAGACAGAGTGGGGAGCAGAACAGGTATATCTACTGAAATACACTGCTGAGGGGAGCAGCGGGTGAGACAGAAGAAGTCTGCTGCACCATGTGGGTCAGCTCCCTGGCCAGGAATCAAACTCCGGCTGTAGCAGTGATAGCTCTGACTTAACCCCTAGACCATCATGAAGGCCTGAGTCTAGGGTTCTAAATGTCTTGCTGCCATCTCATATGTGTCCTTAGAATGGCTGCTGGATTATGTGAACACTGAGGGTCAGGACACATGGTCTCTGGGTTCTCTTGTCCCTTTGACATTCCACGTCTGCACAAATAGGGGAGCCCTAGCATTGGAGATTCATTCTGACACCCACTACGAGAGCTGCCTGTATGATGTGAGGGTGTGTTTTCATAAGAATGGCAGCCATGGTCCTCCCTGGTGGCACAAGAGGTTAAGCACTGCATTATGAAGCAATCCACAGCCTCTGCAGCAAGAGTTTGATCCCCAGCCAGCCAGGAAGCTACCCACATGGCACAGCAGACCTCTCCTGTCCTGCCCACTGCTCCCCTCAGCAGTGTACTTTGGTCAATCTGCCCGTTCTGTTCCCCACTCTGTCTCTGGTGAATCCTCTCACCCCCCGCATCTCTGGCCTATACCCCAGCTCTTGTATGCATAAATAAATAAAATCTTTTTTTTAAAAAAAAGAAAAGAATGGCAGCCATGATTGTTGTAACTTGCAACTAATCAAAGAGCTGGCATAACATTTTGATAAGGAACATCTGAGCAAAACCATGTTCTACCAAGGATTTTCCCATCACAAACCATCTTGTTTGAGATGGAGGTTTCACTTTATACAAAATCCTATACTTTCCCAGCCCCATACCAAGAATAGTTTTCTGATTTACATTCCACATGTAAACTTCATGTAAGGATACAGAAGAACTAATGGAAACCCAGCTCTCTTCAAAGCCCTGAAATTTCACATAGTTCCTGACCAAATAATACAGCAATAAATGGTCAATTTGAAATATATTCTAAAATCAAGCAATTTTTGATTGCCTGATCTTCAGCAGGGGCCTCCTCTGAAACCATGACAATTAATTAATGGTCACTTGCAACAAATTCTCATTGTAGTGTAAGTCTACATATTCTCTCTCCTGTCCTGTCCCCCAGCCAAGAACAATCCTCTCCCCCAATCGCCATATACATACTCCCACATTCATACATAGACACCAAATCAGGGCAAAATGAACAGGCAGAAAAGACAGCAAACAAAGCAGAGTGGATAGATAGTGGATAGAAAATGCAAGACAAGGGCCCATGGACCAACAGAAGGACAAAGATCCAGAAAATGACTGTCTCCGAGGACAAGTTTGCAGGATAATCTCCACCACAGAGCAGAGCCCCAGCCAAAAGCAATCCCCCAAACTACAGCCCTCCTTACCTTGGGGGACACAGCCACTGAAGGAGTCAGACCTGGCTCAGGGCAGGCAACCCCAACCTTTACTTAACACAGTGAAGACACTTCCGGTGCTTCTCCCATCTCCAAGTGTGTCTCTGGGGGAGACTGGAAAGGAAGAAATGCTGGATTGCCAGTGGCTGCAGAGGCTTTTGATTAAGGGAAGTCAACAGAATGGAAGCTTTATCTTTTAAGTCCCCTGAAAGAGTTTCCAAAAGACAAATGTAGATAGAAAAGGAAGAGGAGCAGAAATGCTTAGAGTTTCAGCCGAATGGCCAGATGGGGGAAGCAAATAAATTTAATGCTTTCAACAAGAGAGTGAGGTAATACTGCCAAACTAGAGAAGAAGGGAGTTCTTTGTGTATTTTTTTTTTTGACTTTTTGGGTTTTTTACCTCTCTTCTCACCCAAGAACACAAGTTATGAATTTCATGAAAATGGATGGTAGAATGACTCAGTTACATTCACCAGTCACCCTTATCCAAATACAATGGCCAACTTAGCAAATCTGATCTCTTGCCTGTGCTGGTCCCTCTGCCTGATACTCTTTTTTATCCCTCAGGACCCAGCTCAAATGTCACCTCCTCTGTGAGGTCTCCCTGGACTACCCCAAGTAGAGCCTATGGCTACTTCTTTGTTCCCAAAGCCTTCATATTTACTCTCCAAGGATATATTGTCATGTTGTCACCTAGTTATGTTTGTCTCTCCGGAGAGGTCTGGGTTGGAGGCAGGGTACATAAAACTAGACCTTGTTTATTTTCTGATCCCTAATACCTAAATAATGCTTATTAAGGGAACAGATGGAGGGACAGATACAAAGATGCC
The DNA here is from genome assembly GCF_014898055.3 of Talpa occidentalis. NCBI lineage: Eukaryota > Metazoa > Chordata > Mammalia > Eulipotyphla > Talpidae > Talpa > Talpa occidentalis. Next base: position 120,714,729 of record NW_023604972.1, read on the forward strand.
AGGAGAATACAGAGGGGTGACTGTCATGGACAAGAAACTATGTCTATGGGAGACAAGGGAGCTGCCTGACGTTGAGATATAGATTGCGAGTCATCTTTTCTGGAAGTTTGGAAGGGCTGTCAGCAAGATATCTGCCAGTCTCCTCTGTGTCTCTCTCTATTTATACCCTGGGGCGAGGAGACAGGAGAAGGCTGTCTGAACTCAAGGACAATAGATGGCAAGTAATACCTTCTCTACATTTATTCTTGGCAGGGACACCAGAGGTTAGGTTTCCTCTAGAAAGTAGCCACTGAGAGAAATTCCATTTTTTTAATTCTCCTGCTATTGCCAAAGAAATTGACAAAAACTTTAAATATCCACTCTGTAGTCTTTAAGATGTCAGAATTTACCCTTAGGCATTGCAAAAGCTGCTGACTCAAACAATTACAGGCGGTAACTGGAAAGGGAACAGTAAAAAAGGGGTAAAACTGAAAGAATCTCTAAGAGAGCAAGAAAGACTAGTAGGAGGAAAAGGAACATAAAATTGCCAGCCTCTCAAGTATTTACTTTGTAATAGAGCAAAAAAAAAAAAAGTTCAGTAAAATAGTTGGGCTCATAATTAATGGATCTAAAAGTAAATACATAGACACACACATAATAAAGCCAAGTAACTTGCCAAAACCTGAATTGTCTCCTTTTTGAGAATAGAAGCAAAAGTCACAGTGATTGAGAGTACATGTTTGAATGACAAGCCTGATTTGAATCCCACTGTACAGAAACACACCCCCCCACACACCGAGGTTCACTTTCTTTAGCTATAAAATAGGCTCTGGTAGGCTCTACAGGTGTCTCCCACTATCGGAAAGTGGAATGTTTCTATTTGGCATGATTTGGTAGGTTATTTGGGGGATCTGGGATAACTCAAAAATTTTGCCTACAAATTAATAATAATAAATCACTCCCAGGCCCAAAGATTAACTTACCAAATAGGAACAATCTACTTTTGGATTGTAGGGGAACTGTATGTAAAAGATCTCAGCAGAGTGGCAGGCACAAAGAAAGGGTTCAGGTGGTGGCGATAGAAGTCTTCAGAGTCATTATACTCATCATCATAACAGCAAGAAAACAAATGGATATTAGGAACTTAGGAAGAAAGAAAAAAATCCCCCTATTCAAAGGCCCAATTTCAGGAAGAATCTGCTCATCTTTCTTCTATAATTTCATCTCTTATTTATGGATGTATTGGTTTTTCTGTAGACTCCTCAATGGAAGAAAGATCCAATTATGGTCATGGAATTTACCAGGAAAAGTATTAACACATTTAATCAAACTTTCCAACCAAGTGGTTGAGACAAAAAGGGTTTCTTTTCCAAACATTCATTTAGCAGGAAAACTCCACACACTAGGAGTCTGGTTTTCCTAAGGTTAAGCATTGACTGGTTTCATGAAGTCTGAGGGATAGTCTAAACTCAGATCTCTTTCTAGAAATACATCAGAGACTTTTCGATTGTATGTCCCCTTCACTCTGAAGGAACTTAAATACACATCCCAAGAGGAGAGGGGTTTTGGAATTAAAAATGAAATATGGAATCAAGTACCAACCCCAAGCTCATGAAGTTGGTAATAACAGAGTTCACCAGAGATGGCACTCTGTCACAGGAGCTTAAAAATTTCAGCAGGACAAAGTTGTTCTCCACTTTATTATAGGGTTTCAGGAATTAAAAACCAGGTATTTAAACACAAGTATATGTGTGTGTGTGTGTTTATGTGTGTGCACACACAACAAAAAGCAGGTATGAGGATTATGAACCATGCCTCACATCTGATTCTGCCTTTTTGAGGATGCTTCTAATTTGTACAATGTGCCAGAAAGAAAAGACTTAAAGCACCAGTGAACACACAATCAACTTACAAGTAACAGTACTATCTTAGTTCGTTCCCTTCTATAACACAATGTCAAAGAGTTGATAGCTTATAAACAACAGAAATCTTTTTCTTATAGTTCCAGAGTCTTCAAAGTCTAAGATCAAGACCCCATCAAGTGAGGGCCCACTTCCTGGTTCGTAGAAAGCTGATTTCTCACTGTATCCTCACAAGGCTGAAGGAGCAAGGGAACTTTCCAAGGTCTCTTTTAAAAGGGCACTAAATGGGGCCTCCCCGTGGCGCAGAGGGTTGAGCGCAGCACTGTGAACCTGTCCGCAGCCTCTGCAGTGCCGATTCAATCCCCGCCGGCTGTGGAGCAACCCATATGGCACGACAAACCTCTCCTGCCTCACCCGCTGCTCCCCTCAGCAGTGTATTTAGGTCATTCTGCCTGTTCTGTTCCCTGCTCTGCCTCTGGTGAATCCTCTCACCCTCCCACACATCTGGCCTGTACCCCGGCTCTTGTATAAATGAAATAAATCTTTAAAAAATTAAAATAAAAAAATAAAAGGGCATTAATCCCACTCATGGGGGCTCCAACCTCATAACCTAATCGCCTCGCAAAGTCCCAGACTCCTAGTACCATGACATTGGAGGTCAGAATTTCATTGTATTAATTGAGAGCAGGGGCCAGAGAAACAAATATTCAGTCTAGAGAATAGAAAGTACCAACAATCAAGATGACACAAATAATTTCAAAGGGCATATTTCTACAAATATTTCATTTTTATCTCATAGCAGAATATATATGTTGTTATTTGCATTAGGAGTTTTTTATTCTTTCATAGTTTATCGATCTTTAGAATTTGGGAAGGGTAATTACAATATACATTCCATAAGCACAGGCCAAGTAATTATTACAGAATTATATTGATATAGAAAGAAGCCATTTTTGGATGAAAACATGCTGGAGAAAAAGAATGGATAATGATAGAGAATTAAGAATTGGTTTATCATGTTTGTGTCTCTACATGTGAGTATATATACTTATACATGTAGCAAATCAACACCAATGGATATATGTCTATGTGTGTGTGTGTATATGTATATATCTGAGTATACACGTGTGTGTATATACATATACACAGGCACACACATATATAAATGGGGTTAATGTGAACATATTCCTATGTTTAAGGGTATATATATGTGGGCATATATAAATAGATATAGGCATTGAACAAATTCATGTATGTGAACAATATATGTGTGTGTTCTTGTGAAGTTTCATCCTCACAAAAGAATTTGTCTCATGAGCCCTGTCTGTAGCTGACATACGGCCTTGTTTTAGGAAGCATGTTTTCCATTTATATGGTTTATTACCCACTGGTTATTTCCTCCCTCCAGTGAAGAAATTCTGAACCTATAGTTCTTCCCTCCATTCCACCAGATCACCTGCTCCTAGTGGGGAAATTCAAATCCTCCTCACTCTTGCAGGACCATGACTCCTGCCATCCTACTCTGTGGACAGCCTCAAGCAGCCCTATCCCCATCCTAGGTGACTGACTCTATCAATCCCTACTCCTTCCTCTCTAAGACCCTTCTCTGCCCCAGTAGAGTGTAGATTTTGGTGGGAAGCTTCAGGCAGGCAGTTTCTATGGGACATGTGACATCTGGATCCAATAACACTTTATAATAAAGTGCCTTCTGTAACCAAGACCACATCCCCTAGGTTAATACTGAAAGTCATCATCTCCCTTATATAAGAGTCTCTAGAGAGAGCACAGATTTAAGTTCTGACTTTTATATAAATATGACCCTGTTGCCCTTGAGGAAATGTGGGAAATTCTCTACCTTGTAAAGGGTCTGTGTCCCTCTGCACACTCTCCTGAGGCCAGATGCACATTCCGTGTTGACTACAAGGCCTGGGACAAGATGGCAACATATCCTCAGAGAGCAAGGATGAAGGTCTTGGGAATGGAGAAGTAGCCACAGGTTCTACTTGGGCAAGTTTAAGGAGACCTCACAGAGAGGTGAGCATAGAATGCAGCACCTTCTCCACCACCACAATGCCTCACCCCTCTTCAGAGACAAAAAGAAAAGCTAATTTTCCCACCCACAGTGTCACTCCATTTCTGACTATGCTATGAGTAGAGTCAGTCAGCTACCTGAGTCCAGTTAGGCAATGAGATCTTAATATACCTCCACCATTCCCTGCACACTACTCCTCTCCTCTGGAAACTTCCTTCATGTCCCCAATTGCCAGTCTCAGCTCAGGGCAATCCCCATACTGAATTGAGTCCTGTAATCCTGAATTCTCCTTAAACCTTCATCATCCTCATCAAAAACAGCAGTCTTCTGAGTCCCATGTCCCTAGAAGTAATGGGAGAGGACAAATTACTCAATTTGTTAGCTAAAGGATTATCCTTTATTGGGATCTATAAAAGGAAAAATGAGAGCTAGGAGTCTAAAAATCCCATGTAGGACAAAGACGAGTAACTAGAGGGAGGAATGACTGATCCTGTTAGGTCATCCATGTAAATGTCACCAACAAAATGTGCAGCAAAGCCAGGAAGAGTAACAGATGATCACTGGAACACACTTCTCTGAAAAGAATAGGATATGTGCTCCTGATACTCACCTCCACCCCTAACCTCTCTCCAAACCACACACAGAGCCTCTCCCGCCTCCCACATTGAGGGTGGGCTTCTTCACCCAACAGTAGGGGAGTCCAGCAGACAAACACCACTCCAGGAGCTGGGAAGCCTCCGTGTGCTTCCCCAAGGGCACACCAAAGGGCTGGAATACATGGAACTTGGAAGCCAAGCAATCAAAAACACTTCTGGCAGGAATACAAGGGCCATCGAGAAGCTAATTTAGATCCTGCCTGGCTGACATGGGTCTGGAAGGAACAGAGAAAGAGCAAGAAAATTATGTAGTGAATTGTCAGAAGGCAGGAAAGACCCAAGGCCTTGGTCTTAATCATGTTCCATGTGAAGAAGTTCTGGCACGGTGCATGCATGAAACCTGCCAAACCTTGAGTAATGGGAATGAGCAAGGGAGGAGGGAGAGGGAGGATTGAGAGCAACTGGTCAGGAGAAGGAAATCAGGCTATGTATAGGTGGTGCCAAACATCTGGGTAAACTATAAAATGTTCAAACCAATAGCCAGCCACAATGTCTATAAAACAGCAGACTTCAAATCTAAAAATGTCTAAGTCATCTCATTGCGATTTTATTTTATTTTATTTTCCAGTATTTGTGCAGATGTTTAAAAGTTCCTTGAGGGCATAACCAAGGTTTATTTTCAGGTATCTCCACCTTCCAGCACTCTCTGCCTATGATGGTGCCTAGTAACTACACGTGTTGAGAAAGAGAGAAATGGAAAGCGGAAGGAATTCAAGTATAGATCACCCCCAAATTCTTAATAGCAGGGTGACCAAATACTATATTGTCCCAAACTAGGACAACTTTGAGAGTAAAAGAGCATGCTAACACTAGCCCAAGCCATATGGCCACCCTACTGATGTAGGGAAGAATAAGGCCTTAGAAAGGAACTAACTGCTTTTGTTGTTTTCTGAACACTGTAAGTTAGACAAGCTTGAAATACCCAAGAAAGAACAAGAAGACCAATGTAACTAGTGCAGGGAGAGGAAAAAGGAGAGGAGATAATCAAGCTGGAGTGACTGGCAGGAAGTTGGACTTCATTCCAGGTGGAATGGGCACCATGGGTTAGAGATGGGGAGTTGCCTGGGTGAGTGACATGATTTCTGTTGTAAAGATATGACTAATGGCAGCAAGGAGCATGAATACAGGGAGGCAAGGACAGCGTCCAGCACTCTAGTGAGCCAAGTGAGAGAGAGGACAGTGGCTTGGGTTGGGGTGGGAGGGTGGCTGCAGAGATGGAGAGAAAAGCAAAGTTTTGGGACAACTGGTCTAAGTTGAGTTACTGAAACAATAGATCAGTAGGTAAGGAAAAGAGAGGCATTGAGATAAATTTGAGGCTTAGAGGCAGAGCCACTGGGTAGTTACATGGTGATATCCTTTATCTACAGAAGCAAGGAAGGCCAATAGTTGGGGGTCTTCACTGACTTTCCTCTAAAAAAGAGTAACCCAACAATGCTCTGCCACTTCTTTGTCTCGTCCCTCTGTCCACCTCCCGATGGCTCTTGTCATGATTTGTAACTATTTTATTAGTTAGCTTAGTCAATGACTATCTCTCTACCAGATTATTAATCTCTAATAACAAGGGACTTCGCCTTATTCACTGCTCTGCCTACCCCCATGCCTAGTATCTAACAGATGCTCAATAAATACCTGCAGAAAAGAAAACCAAGGCATATTTTTAAATATGCTATACTTGAGCTCTAATACATGTTCTGAGACCAGCGAGTTGCAGACAAGCCATTGGGCCTCCCCGGAAGTGTGCTCATCAACAGTGTCAAAGTTGCATGAAATGCTTGCCCAGGTCCCTTCAAGCTCAAATATTCTGGGACCCTGATTACAGTCTTTGATCCTCCCAGGTAAACCAGAATCAGCAAAACCCAGCAGGTGGTGTCCAAACTCTCTGAATTGAAAGGAAAAAAAAACAGTTTTGACCTAGAGCTTGGAAGAGGCCAAGCCCTCATCCCAGAAATGAAGGCCCACATCAGGTAAACCAGGCTGGGCTCCCTCCCACAGGTCTTTAGTGCAGCAGGTAAAACATGACCTAGATTTCTAGTGTGTAACCGAATGCCCTGTTTTATTCCAGGATTCCAGGGAGGAATTCTACCACTCTGTGAGTCACCATCAGTGCCACCCCCCCTCTGCTTTTCCTTCTTGTCTCTTCCCATTATGCAGTTCGGCATGTGCTTTATGTGCAATAAGCCAGATCATCTTTCCATTAACAATGACTGCTGTCCTCTGACAAAGCAATGCACCATTTTTCATTCTCCTTTCCTCCCTCCATCTTTTGACTCCATGGCCAGGTGGGAACTTTGGAATGAGCCCTGTGAAAGCTGTTACTTTGCCAATAGCTCTGTTTTCTCTGGGTCTCCCTGATTCTGTGTTTGGCATTTCCAAACCAAATATCTTCCCTGACCATTCCTCCCTCCATGCTAACAGGAAAGAGTGAGCATGTATAAAAGAAACTGACAGATAACCCAAAACCCCATGTTAGTCATTAGCTAAACCCCCCTGCTCTGCTAACAAGAACCAGAACTCATCTTAGGAATTATTTCAAAATCTCTACATTTAGGCCAAGTTGGTGTCAAGTTGTTGCACTACCTGCTTCAGCTTCATAAACTCATGTCTCATGCTGATGCCCATGCCCAGAGGAAAGCTCCAGAAACCCCAGGCAGAGCCCAGTGTCCTGAGCTCAACTCACATCCCAGTCAGGAGCTGGTGGGTCCTCTCTACCTATCTCTCCAAACCTACAGTCCCTCATCCCATCCCATATCCAGAAAAAGAACTCTTCTGCTCCACCTTCCTGACTATCCTGGACTTGAGGTCACCTACCTCTGGTGACACTGCCTGTGACCCTTGCCTGACACGGGATCTCATCTACATAGGAACATTGGCACTAATGTCCCATGGACTCAAAGAAGCGAAACCTCCATGAGTTTACCAGTTCTCTATTTTGCCTTTTTTCTCAAATTTGTAGCTCGTAACCTGTATCAGATCCTCTCTTGAACTTTTTGAGCTGATCTGAGTCTCTTTTTAGGTTAGAGTCTCCAACTGGGGAACTCCCGTTCCAGAGTTTTGTCAGAAGCTTGACAGGCAGCCACACTGGTGACTGCTCTACGAAACATGTTCTCTTGCCCACCTGCTGCTTCTAAGTCTTTCACTGTAGAGACATGACAAAACCCTCTAATTCTTTTTTTTTTTTTTTTTTTTCAGATTTCACCCAGTTTGAAGAAGATTGAACATATCTGAGAGCAACTGCTGGTGGCACAGACATGCTTTCCAGGTCCAATCCAAACCCCCATCGTCTCTCACCCGCATCTGAAATAGGGCCTCATTGTGTCTATCTTTAGTAACAAATAACTGCCCCTTTCTCCCTCCCTACAAATATTCTCTATACCCATGATTCTGTTCAAACAGAAGTCTGAGCATGTAACACCTGTGCTCAAAATCCTGCAACTTACCTCCCACTTTTCCCATCCAAAGTCTCCATGATGGTCCAGAAGTCCCTCTGAATCAGAGGTACACCCACTTTTCTCAAACACACCAGGCCACCCCTGCTTTAGGGACGTTCCTCTCCCTGTAGTAGTTTTCTCCAGATAACATGACTCACCCCATCGACTTCCCTCAAATCTTTGCTCACATGTCCTATGCCAACCATCCCAATTATAACTTCAACTTCCATTTAGCCATCCAAACCCCATTAGCTTGCTGTTTTTTTTCTAAGTCACACTCTAACATATTATACCATTTACTTGTCTAGAATGTTATTCTTTATTTATGTCTCCTCCAGTAGAATTTAAGTACCAAGAAGGCAGGAATTTTTATCTGTCTTCTTCAGTGATGAATCCTTCATGCCCAGATCAGTGCCAGATACATATTATTACTAAATGGACCAATTAATTAATTAAGATTGATTGATTTGATAAAGAAGTTTATCAGTAGTTAAACAAGTCCAGAATTCAGTCTTCATGCTGAATATTCTACTACCTGTGTGTCTCTGACTATGTTTCTTAACATTTTTTATATAGCAGTTTATCCATTGGTAAGAAATGGAGAAAAAAATAATTGTAAGTATATAAGAGAATTGTCTCTGAGAAAATTTATATCATATATTTAGCACAGTACCTGGAATATAGAACAAATGCTGTGGATGGTAGGTATTATCTTCAACTTTGGAGGGTGAATTGGACTTTTGGAAATAATCAAAAAGCCACCTGGACTGATGCCTGGTGAGTAAGTAATAGTGTCTCTGCTCAAAATCAAGAAGGGAAGATAATACAATGTGAGCAGTTCTTTTTTGTGGCTTATAAACCAGCTCCACAAAAAACAATCCTGTGAAGGGGAGGAAATGTACCACTTGTGGTTTAAACACTAGTATCCCAACATGGCCACTGGGCAGGGCCACGCCCACTGCATCCCGCACGTCTTGACATCCTGAGTGTGTGCTGATCCACAGAGTCTCATGGTAGAAACAGCGACCCTGGGCAGTCCCCTGTGCTGCTGCCTGCTGCACCCACTCATGTTGTTTTTCTGCCAGGAAGAACCAACTGCTCTCTGAGTATGTGGGTCAAGAACCTCTCGGGAGGGGAGTGCCGAAGAGGCTTTATGAAGAGGATGTCAGAGAAAGTGATACCCTGAACCAGACTGAGCAGTAACCTGAGTGCCATGAGGTCTAGAAACCCAATCTGGGGAAAAGGGATCAGAGACAGGACAGCTTATTTGCAGAATAGACTTTCTGGGGCCCAGAGGAAGGGGAGACAAGGCAGACTCAACCCCAATGAGCTGACCACCAGTCATCCTGTTACAGCTCCCTGACCTTCCTGATCTCTCCTGCTTCTGGCAGCTCAGGAAAGAGAGGAAGAGTGTATAAGAAAGGCACAGAGCAACACCCTCAATGGCCACTTGAGAAATGCAAAGCTCAGGTCTCCTGCATTCTAGATGGGCCTGTGTCTTCCCCAAGAAGGGAACTTAGAGCTCCTCATTTTACAGAGGAAGCAACTGCAGCCTAGAGAAAGAGTGTTGGGGTGTTAGACACAAATGGTGACCCACCCATATCCTTCACCCACTCTGCAGACAGACAGTCCTACCCTGTTATGGCTTCCAGCATCTTCCTGCCTGAGGCATCCTCTGGCCTCAAGAGCAGACCAGATGTGCCAGGGTGCTAAGCTCCCCAAATAGCCCCCAACCTACCAGGAGATCTCACACATCGCCCACAGATTCTTAGAGGGAAACATCCTCATCTCATTCAGTCCCCAAATTTTTAAATAATAAGGGAAAATATTTTCATATTCAAAAGAGAAGTGCTAAACAGTTATATTTTTATTCCCTTTAACTTCCTTGGCAATCTGGTAAAGACTATAACATGTCTCCTCAGGTTAATTATTTTTAATACACAAAACCAAATGTACACGATTATAAAAGGACACTAAATATGTGGAAAGGCAACTATCAAAATAATTTTAAAATAATTTTGCAATATCATCATACTCCTCATACTCCATTCAAGTTTTGAGATATCATCATAACGCACAGGCTTCATTTTAGAATAAGCAATAAAATCTAAAGGAGGACCTTGTAATCACCATTAATTTTAAAGCAGCAACAAACAAATAGTAGTTTCTCCAACAGAGGTGATGTGACATGGAAATGTGTAATTTCTGTTGTTGACAAAGTCACAGGCATTGCTGATACGATTGATATGTTGTCCCCATTTGAAATTGAAGGAAATGGTAAAATTCAGTTAGAAGCTAGAGAATAAAGATACCATTTTTGTCCCCTCTAGGTTTCATATACACCCTTTGGGGATCTATGAATCTCAGACAGGTTAAGAACCCTTTGCTGGAGAATCTAAGTAGGACTTGCAAACTGCTGGTTCAAAGCTAGTTAGTTCCCTTCCTTGAACTTCCCTTCCCTTCCCGAACAATTAATCCAATCCTAAAGCCAGTTGTTGGGGCCCAGTAAGGTAGTCTTGTGGTGGGAATGGAGGAAGGTACAGAGGCCCAGTCCAGAGTTTAAACAGAATGAAGAGGGTGGCCCTGCTGGAAAGGAGGGGCAGCAGATAGAGATTGATTATATATAAAGACATTGAACAAGTCAATAAATACACAAATAATAGATGCAAGATTTTTGCTGTTTGAAAAGATGATTACAAGTAGAGAAAAGAGGAATGCTGGAGTGAGTAGAGGGAGTCCTGGTGTCAGATTACAATTAGAGACATCTGTGAACTCAAGGCTTCCAATACAGAAATGTTAATGATTGTACATACATGTATGTTCTCTCTCTCTCTCTCTCTCTCTCTCACACACACACACACACACACACACACACACACCCCTAACTTTGCCATTGAGGGCCTAGGAACAGAAATACCCCAGTAACAATGAGCATACCTAGCATTCAGATCTTGGCTTCTAAATAGTATTTTCTATTAAAAGAAATCAGGCCTCCTTAGAGAAATGGCTGATTCCAAAAACAGAGCATAAAAAGTTAAGCATCTTATTTATCAGAAAGTCAGGAAGCATTTGTAGAATAAGGTTCATGTGAAAAAATACAAAAGCCAGATTGAATGGGCCCCCATGGCCTAAGCATCAAAATCAATAAGAAGAGTTAAAATTCATTCACTATAATGGGAAACCATGAGTCTACACAGATGTAAATGAATAGATGAATAAATTCAATGGCTGATAAGAAATAAGAGGTTTGTCAAAATAAATATCAACTACACAGGAAGAAAGTGTGACTTGACAGCGGGGAAGCCTAGAAGACACCAACTTGATGAAGCAAAGTGAACAGCAGTACAGCACAGGGAGACCTCTGTGCCACTACATAAGATGCAGTAAAAAGGACATAACCTAAGCACTGTGGGATTCCTGCCAAAAATGCATGATCTGAATATACTCTCAAGGAAACTAATGTAAAAATAATTGATGTTCCACAAAATAATTAGCCTATTAGCTATAGGGTGAAAAGGTATGTCCCGGACTAAGGGAGACCTAAGACAATGAGAAAATGCTGCATGTGATTCTGAACTATATCATTTGGCTAGAAGGACATTATTGGGAAAATTGGCCAAAACTTGAATGGAGTATGAGGAGTAGATGGTAGCAAGATGTCAGTGTTAATGTCCTGATATTGATGCTGGTGTTGTGGTGACATAGGAAAATGTCCTCTTTTTTTGTAGGAAACATACTCCAGATATTCCAGGGAAATTGGAAATTCACTCTCAAAATATTCAAGGGGAAAAAGTTTCTTTTTATCAATCTTCCTATTTTTTTAAGCATGGAATGGTTTCAAAATTTAAAAGAGGTGGATAGGTTGCTTCTGTGACCTCTAGTTCATCACTTACTTTTAGCCAGTAGATAAACTAAAACAAAAAATAATTGAAGGAAGAATTGGAGAGTCAGGAATACTTCAGAGTGTTGTGACCTCTTATTTATAGGCTCCTGTTCATTTCAGCTGGGGGACAGGGAGAGACAACCCCATCCCCACTCAACCTTTAGAGAATGTCAATCTGAAAGACAGATTGACATAAAGACCCCTCGGCGTGATGCTTGTGAAGAAGCTGCAGAAACTCCGAGTCACCTATTGTTGAAAAGGATTTCTGAAGCCTGTCCAGAAATGGGTGAGCAAACAATCAAAAATATCTCCCAGGAGCACTGGATGTCAGGTAGGACAACTAAGCTTAAGCCACCAAAGGCGAGGTCATTCCAGCAACAAGAAGTTTGGAAGAGAAGGAGATCAAAACAGGGAAAAGGAGACCCAGAGGGACCTAAAGAAGGGTGATCCCCAAGTCAGGGAACAAGACAGTGGACAGTGTCTGATACCCTCTTGGAAATGAAACCTCCTAAGACCTGCAGAAGCACCACAGGAGAGAAAGCCAGCATTTTGGGTATCTGATGCCAAGGCACCAACATCAGAATATAACCATGCTAATAGCAAACTAAAACCACAAAGAACTTCAGGAGTACAATAAGAGACAGAAGAGGAACAAAAGAGCAGGAAAGAGAAATGATAGAAAAAAACAAGTATACTCTACCCTTTCCCATTGTAAGTTTCCAAGCCTGCATCATGCCTGGAGATTCTGAATTGGAAGAAAGCTTGAAAATTTTATTTGAATAATAAATTTTAAACCAGAAAGCAAGATTAAAATACCTACAGGTGACTAAACACCTGTGGAATCTTCCAGAGACAGGCAAGGAAAAGTCAAAAGAACCTGCTTCAGAAGCAGTGATGGACAAGAATATTTGACTCTGTTTCTCCCCATTGAGTTCGCTCATTCAGTCTGCTGGTTACACACGTGTTATCCTGTTGTGTCCTCACAACACCCTAGACAGGTGTTTTCACTACAAGCTTTGCTGAAAGGGACCCGGGCACAGGCTCAGTAGTACCAAGTCATAGCACCCGGAGGGCTGGCTGTCCAGAACAGGGTGCTACTCTGTGCCACCATTTCACACGTGGGTCATGAGGGATCACAAGACCGCAGCTTCACACATGGGTAAAGAGTGAGAGAGACCAACAGGAAAGCCAGTAGGTGGGCAGCAGAAATCAGTGGGGACTAATGCAAAGCATAGTTGCAGGGAATTTGTTTTGCTTTGTAGTGGCTTTCTGGGGAAACCACAGTACAGAGAGGATTAGCAATCAGGGATGGGGTAGTCCTTCCAGCACAGAGGCTCTGGCAGAACACACACTGTGAAAGCAAAAAGCCCAACAAAGAAACACCCACACAGGGATGTTCTCCAACCAAGATTCTGCTTATTTATAAGCCCGCTGCCATCTTTCAAAACTTTGCTCATACACTGGAATCACCTGAAGTTTTTAAAAATTCTGATGTCTGGACTCTAACCTCAGAGAGCATAGGCACTGGAATTGTTTTTATAGCTCTTTGGATGATTCTAATGCACAGCCCAGGTTGAGAACCACAGCTTCATCTCAATGGATTTTGCGGCTTAAGTTTAAAGAAAGAAAAAAAAATGTTTTGTCTTGATTACAAATATCAATTCCAGAAAGGTTTGGAGGGGCATGAGCCTTAACTCAATAAAGTAACTAGTTTAAATGTAAACATACTCTTTGTTTTTGTTATTGTCTCTTTTGCTGTGCAGAAGCTCTTTAATTTGATGTAGTCCCAGCTGTTTATCTTTCTCTTCACTATCACTGCTTTGGGTGATGTGTCTGTAAAGATGTCTTTGATGTGCAAATCCCGTAGTGTTTCGCCTATATTTCCTTCTATGTATTTTATGGTTTCAGGTCTTATGTCTAGTTCTTTAATCCATTTTGAGTTGATTTTTGTGTATGGTGTGAGGTAGTGGTCAAGCTTCATTCTTTTGCATGTAGCGACCCAGTTTTCCCAGCACCATCTATTGAACAAACTTTCTTTGCTCCAATGCATAGAGAAACCCCACCAACTGGGAGAACATTTTTGCACCCAACACTAATGATAAAGGACTGATCACAAAAATCTGCAAAGAGCTGATGAGACTCAGCAACAACAAAGAAAATAATCCAGTCAAAAAATGGGCAGAAGAGCTAAAAAGAAACTTCTCTGAAGAGGAAATGCAAATGGCCAACAGACATATGAAAAAATGTTCAACATCACTTGTAATCAGGGAAATGCAAATCAAAACTACCATGAGATACCATCTCACACCAGTGAGAATGGCACATATTAAAAAAACTAGCAACAACAAATGTTGGCGAGGATGTGGAGAAAAAGGAACTCTTGTGCACTGTTGGTGGGAGTGCAAACTGGTCCAACCACTATGGAGAGCTGTGTGGAGATTTCTGGACCTACTAAACATAGAGCTTCCATATGATCCAGCAATTCCACTCCTAGGTATTTACCCAAAGGACACAGAAACACCAATTCCAAAGAGCACCTGCACTCCTATGTTTATAGCAGCACTGTTTACAATAGCTAAGCTTTGGAAACAACCCAAATGCCCAAAAATAGATGACTGGATCAAGAAGATGTGGTACATATATACCATGGAATATTACTCAGCATTCAAAAAAGATAAACACATGCAATTTGCAGCAACATGGATGGCACTGGAAGGGATCATGCTCAGCGAAATAAGCCAAAAAGAAAAAGAAAAATACCGGATGGTCTCACTCATAGCAGGAATCTAGAAAACTTAAATAAGGGACCAGGAAAATGAATATAAGAAAGTGAAAATCAAAATCAACAAAAACTATGAACCAGAGACACTTTTTGGTGGGTGGGGGGCGGGAGGGGAAGGATTGGGGTCAGAATGGGGCGTTTGCAATTGTATGGGGGAATATAAAAATAAAAATTTAATATTTGAAAAAAAAAAAATAAAAAAATAAATGTAAACATACTAATGAACACTCAAGCCTGACTTTGTAGGTATAAGTACAGATAGAAATCTAGAGACAGATTTATCCATCCTTCTGGAACTAGTGGTGAAATATGTATTTTAAAGTGTTTTTCCTACCTTTGGCAGAGATGGTCCTCAGTTCAACTCAATCACATCTATTCCCTGGTGCTACTAGCAAAGAAATGCACACTTTTCCAGAGTCACTGTCTATGATACTAGTTATGCAAGAAGTTACAGAAAGGAGCAAAGTCATTAGACTGACTTGGGGATTGAATTAGGGGCTTTGTTTTATGAAAGCTGTTCTGGAGCCAGCAGAACCCCCACACAATAGCATTTCTCTGCACTCATTGGCACTGGTGTTTCAATAAAAGCAAACAAGGAGCAATTAGGCAGTCTTCCTTTTCATGAACTTCTACTATATATAAGTCCAGTGTCACTTTCAACTTTTATCTGCTATTTTCAGTTTTTTTAATTTCCCTGTTATTCACCTAAAAAGGTCCAAATTCCTTTCTAAAAGTTAAGGTTCTTCTTAATCTGTTTCCAGCCTGACTTTCTACGTTCATCTCCCTCTCCCCATCAGATTCCACAACAAATTATCTTCAGTAGTTTCCAAGTCCACTCATTATCCCAAACATTCTAACACCATCTTGTTTTTGCATCTGCGTAACTTTTTCATTATTAAAAAGTATTTTTCAAAGAGAATTTATTGACTACTTTTTTCCTTCTGAAGTCAATAATTAGCATTTAATCTTAAACTGAAACAAGAATGTTTTAAGTAACCCTACATACATATAATTGTCTCTTGTACTAAAATGCTCATTGTACCAGCAACACGCCCTGTGCTAGACTGATAATTCTTGTGGCTCCAGTGTTTCAGATCATCTACAGATCAAAAGTTGGCCCATACTTCTCACTCCTTCATTCTCCATGTGACTTGCTTTGACCAGCTCACAAACCAAGGCTTAAAAAGAAGCACACACATGTTTCTGCTTTTGCTCTTGCATGTCTCTGATGACTTGGAGAACATGCCTGGGTTACCCCATTGGAGGATGAGAAGCATGGGGCCCCGATGAACCCAACTGCCCTGGCAATGATCAACTACCACGCATGTCTGTAGTGAAGTCAGTTGACACCCAGAAGACCCTTCTGGCTGAGTCTAATCCTAGATCAGCCAACTCAGAAGACTATCGGACTTATTTGTGAGCCCACCCAGACCAGAACCGCCCCAGTAAGTGTAGCCTAAACTGCCACCCTGCAGACTCATAGTCTGAATAAATACCAATTGTTTTCAGTGAGTTTCAGGATAGTTTGTTATATACATGACAGTGGCAATAAATAAATGAGAGACAAACCCAAGCTCAAAACTGAATAGTAATCTTTAAGTGAGGCAAAAACAACTGGGCAAAGACTAGACAGGGCAGGGGCTATGAGGGTCATTTATGGCTGTGACCCCCATAGTGGCTGTCGTAGATGCTCAATAAGCGTGCTGGTTGAAGTAAACATCTGGTTGTAACAGATTTTGTACTGTAACAGTTCTCAGAATCATTGTGAAATCATTACCTTCCAAACTTTTAAAAATATAACTGACCCGGGACTCCCCGGTGGCGCAGTGGTTGGGCACTGGATTGCGAAGCTGCCCACAGCCTCTGCAGTGCCGATTCGATCCCCAGCTGCTCCCCGACCACCGGAGGAGGGTCCCACTTGGCACGCAGACCTCTCCTGCCGCCCGCTGCTCCCCTCAGCTGTGTATTTCAGTCTATCTGCCTGTTCTGTTCCCCGCTCTGGCTCTGGTGAATTCTCTCACCTTCCCGCGCTTCTGACTGTACCCAGTGCTTGTATAAATAAATAAATATTTTTAAAAAAAATTTAATTGAAAAAATATATATAACTGACCCATTATTATCATTTACTTACCTTTTTTCCTCTCCAAGACAAAATGCTCAGCCAGCACACATAAACCACCCAGTAAAAGGGATTTCTATACAAGGCTTCCCCCAAGCACTCCTATGACTCTTTGCCCCATCACATAAAGCCATTTCTCTCCAGCTGCCAGGCTGCTTCTGCAAGAGCTCAAGCCTAGCCAGTTACAGTAGCTGGTGTAAAAGCTAATCTTAGAAAACACACATCACTTCTCCAACCCCATAATTAAGACCAGAAATCCGTAACTGAGACATTCATAAAACTGGGGTTTCCAAGTGCCAGCTTTGCTTTAGAATTCTCCAGAATGGGCCAGATTGGAGGAAGGCTGCCCAGAACAATCTGATGGCCAGGAGAATGGCCTCCCAGTTGGTCAATGGTCAGTGGGAGGAGGCCTAATCCAGTACTTTCCAAATCCTGTCTCCTACTTCATGGCTCTGTCCACATTTGAGCAAATTGTGCGAGTACTAATCAATTATTAGCAAATTCATAATAGAAGAATAAAGTTCTATGGGCAAGATTAGCAATTTGTTGGTTTTTGGAGATCTGGTTTTATGAATGTCTCCAGTGACCAGTTGTAAATGAGAAGACTGTTAGTTTCTCAGAAGGATATTTCTATTTCACCGATTTTATCATTCACAGAAGGGAAGGGACCAGTTTTAACCAACTGTTTCCAGTTTTGATACTATGATTCAAGTTGGAGAAGATATTAAACTTATTTAAACAAGAGCTTATTGCTGATTTCTGGCTTATTAATATGCCTATTTAGACATAGCCATCACAAGGATGGGTGAGCTACAGCTCCTCCTTCCCAAATTGTAGACATTCTACATACACTTTGCCTCCGACTCCAGAACTGCCATGTATCTGGACAAAGTGCTGATATTGGCAGGTCATCTTTAAATACACTTTAGGCGTCTGTCTCTCTGATACAGCCAGGAGGCTAAACCTCCATATTCACATATGTCTTCAATTGCTAAGATACTCTTTTCCCACCACTTCCCACTGTGGAGACTTTTTCAATCTGTTTTAATACTAGGGAGGAGCCAAGCTGCTATTTTGGGTTTTACTATGAAATATTTATTGAGTTCTATCTTACCAAAAGCTATTCAAAAACCCAGAACCTTAGGATTTGTATCATTTTTATTAAAATGGGCCTAGAAATTGATCAGATAATGGGAAGAGGAAGAGTGGAGGTCACCCTGATTCAAAGGGTTGGCAGAGCAGGGGGCTTGAATTTTAAGCAGCTAGAGGTCTGGAAGGACACATTTTGAGTGCTTCATTACTTTTATGGGCATACATTGCAAAAACTGAATGCACCCTGAGATCATGAGCAGCACACTTTGCATTTTATGTGAGAAAACTGAGGCCCAGAGAGTTTATGTGACCTCCCCAATGTCATATAGCTACTCAGTAGAAGAATCATATTTTCTTTTTCACATTTTAAAATATTATAGCAAATGAAGACATCCATAGAGATAGGATAGTAGTGGGCCTCCCCTGGTGGCGCAGGCGATTGAGCGCCGTGCTGTGAAGCTGTCCGCAGCCTCTGCAGCGCTGGTTCAATCCCGACCAGCCGGCAAGGATCCCACATGGCGCAGCAGACCTCTCCAGTCTTGCCTGCTGCTCCCCTCAGCAGTGTATTTTGTCAGTCTGCCTGTTCTGTTCCCCGCTCTGTCTCTGGTGAATCCCTTCACCCTTGCGCACATCTGGCCTGTACTCCAGTTCTTGTATAAATAAATAAATAAATCTTAAAAAAAAAATAGGACAGTAGTACAGGACTGGTATTGCAGTTACAAGCAAGAGTGCAGAATTTCTAATATTCCTACCTCCTCTGGGGCCCAATCTCAGTGCTCTCATACTAGTAACATTTCTCATTCTACCTTAGCTCCCAAAGGTGGAGAATCTGTGATTTAAAGCCAAGATTCCTACCCCAGGCACTACTGCCATTTTGGTGTGGCTAATTGTTTACTGGGGTGGAGATGGAAGACTATTCTGTGCATTAAAAAATGTTCTGCAGCATCTCTGGCTTCTACCCATTAGATACCAATACAATGTAGTTTGGTTCTCCAGGGCCTCCCTGGTGGCTGAAGGGATTGAGCACAGCACTGTGAAGCTATCCGCAGACTTTGCAGTGCCAGTTCGATCCCCAGCCAGCCAAGCAACTACCTACACAGCACAGCACACTTCTCCTGTCTCACCTGCTGCTCCCCTCAGCAGTGTATTTCAGTCAGTCTGCCTGTTCTGCTCCCCACTCTGTCTCTGGTAAGTCATCTTACCCCCTGCACCTCTGGCCTATATCCCAGTTCTTGTATGCATAAATAAATAAATCTTTTTTTTTTTAATGTAGTTTGGTTCTCCAGACATTGCCAAAATTCCCCTGGGAAGCAAAAATCACCCTAGTTTGGAAGCACTGATTTAAACCAAAGTTAAGCTGACACATCAGGACTCCATACCAGCAGCACTGAGCTGCCCAATATATTTGTACTGACAGTGAAGAAGGTAGAAAGACCTAAAGATTCTCTGAGAAAAACCTGATATCTTCTTTGTATTCTCCAGTATCTAGAACCATACTCAGTACCAAAAACTCTTACACCCCATCTTCTTAGAAAGTAATATAATTAGGGTTTATTATTTATTATTACTAATACATATAAATTCATTTAAATCTGAATAATTTGAGTTTACATGCAAATAATTTTCTCCCATTTTTCTCATTCCTAGCGTACAGTCAATAATCTTTTCCTAATGGTCACTGTCGCTCTTCTTTAAAAAACAATTCAAAGCCTGAATACAATTTGATACGATACACAAGGCAATAAAAGCAATCCCCACAAAATAACAATAACCACAAAAACCTCATTTACATTTGCTACTTTACCAAACTAAAATTCATTTGGATTAAGGAGCCAGCACCCAAGGAGGCTGAGCTTGCTTTAGCGAAAAGGGAGGGTTGCCTTCCCAGCACCCAGATTTACTAGCTGGTAATGAGGATGGCAGCGCTTAGAGGGGGTAGAGAGAAAAGTAGGATGCTGGCACCACATGGTTCCAGTTTCATTTCCTTTCAAACTCCCAGTATGAACCAACTCCAGTGGAATGATTTGTTACTTTGGTAAGGTACCAATTTGAGGCTGGTGTGTCTGAGAAACGGGTGAAAGGAGCCCAGCCAGGCGGGCAGCGGCCCCAGCTGAACTCACCCTCCATTGCTCTCCACTCACTGAAGATACAAAGTGACTGACAGGTGGCTTTTTAAAAAAATATATTGTTTCTATGTGAAAAATAGCCAGTACCTGAGAAAAGATACTTCTGGAGAGGTTAGAAAGGTGGTTAGTTGTACTTAATGAGCAACTTGAGGGCCAGCACACAAACATCTGAGTCTCCTGGAAATATGAATTAAGAGAAAAACCAAGAACTTAATACACTTTGTCTTCACATTTCATTTGCAGATTTTGGGGAGTCAGAGTCAAGTCCTCTGAATCATCGAGGAGTTATTGTAAATTCTCACGTACCCAGGAGCACAGCAAAAAAGGGTCCATTGAGTGAGGGTCCAGAGTGAGGGGCTTTGAACAGCCCGAGGCCAAGGTCTTAGGGAGAAAGAGCAGGTAGGAGCCAAAAGCAGCAGGTCAGTTGGCAAGCCTGCCTTTCCAGAGCTGCCTCCCCAAGTAGCTGTCAATTAAGTTCAGCGCCGAGGAGATGAGGCTGCTGTCACAGTGAAGTCATTCCAGGTGACAGGTAAGCCAGAGCAGCTAAGGGTCAGTTTGGACCTCAGGCCTCCTGCCTTCCAGACCCCATAGAACCACATCAGCTCTAGAACGATGCCAATGTTAGGAAAATAAGCCAGGTATAGGGTGTCTTACAGGGGCTGGCTGAAAGCCAGAAAATGCCTGTTCTCCTTAATTACTGGTGAGGGGATGGATGTGGCTCTGAAGGCCAGTGGGCTGTTCTGATTTGTTTACCCTGCTAGAGCCACCACTGAGGCCTCAAGAACCCCAGACCCAGTAATGCCTTGAACTGCAATTTCCTGTCACATGTCCCCTCCCTAAAACCTGGATGAAGACACTAGCTGCCTCTCTTATTTCAAAGGGGACAAGGAGGGGATTGCCTGCTTGTTTGCATACCCAGCAACTCCAAATCTCTGCTAACCACAATACCCCAGGCACCAGCAGGAAGGTGCTTGGGAAAGATGCTTGGTTCTCCAACCACTCACCAAGCTGGATGGAGCCCCACCTCTGTCGCTCAACAAAATACTTTGTCCTGTGATGTGCCAGGTGTTTTATATATGATCTTGTTTATATTTTGTAACAACCTGCCTTATAACAACACAGGAAAGTACATATTTATAAGTGAGGAAATTGAAGCTAGGAGAAGTGAAGTAATTTGCCCAAGGTTGCACAACATGTAAGTGATCTGGCTGGGATAAAACCAAATCTAAATCCTGTGCTGTGATGTCCAAGACCCAAGAAAGATGTAATATTTAGGACAAACTGACATGTGGAAGGCAGAGAGATTTGATGCATGAATACACCCCCAAAGTGGCCAGTAATCGGGCCTCTCCCAACCGCTTTAAAACCCACTGACCCGAGATGACTCACATCTGCCTGCTGTCTGATTGCTTGCTCTTACCAGTCCCTCTGGCTACGACTCCCCTTGGCGTGCAGCATGGGCTGCAACCCCCTACCTGAGGCAGGCTCCAGGAGCTGCAGTAGCATTTGTGGTGACAAGCTTGCAAATACTGAGAAAGCACATGGGCGACCCTGAAGGTGCCCTCGGAGGACCATGCCAACCCACCCCAGCAACTCCCGAGTTCAAAGCAACATGTGAACTCTCCCCTCCCACTGGGAGGCATTGGGGTGGCTCTATGTGTGAAGGCTCTGGAGGTAAAATTCAAATTGTTCTAAGTACAAAGTAACCCTGGCAAATGGGAGGCATACAATGTTGACTCCTGCCTGCCTCTCTCACATCCCCTAGGGCACATTCCCCTACCTCCCAGTTTTAATAAACAACTACATCACACCCTCACCCCCAAGATTTTGCATAACACTCTGAAGAGTTACCCCAATTTTGAGATGAAGAAACTGAGAGTTAGAATAGATGAAGAACTTGTCCCAGGTCAGGCCTCCCCGGTGGTGCGGCGGGTTGAGCACCACCCTGTGAAGCTGTCCGCAGCCTCTGCAGCACTGGTTCAATTCCCAGCTGGCCAGGGAGATTCCCACCTGGCGTGGCAGACTTCTCCTGCCTCTCCCACTGCTCCCCTTTGCAGTGTCCTCTGTCTGCCTGTTCTGCTCCCCACTCTGTCTCTGGTGAATTCTCTCACCCTCCCGCACCACTGACCTGTACGCCAGTCCTTGTATGGATAAAAAAAATATTTTTAAAAAAAGAAAAAAAGAATTTGTCCCAGGTCAAATAACGTAGAAGGAAGAGTCACACTTGAACCCTGTCTGACTCTGAAATGTAAAGTTTCTGCTTCATTATATGCCCTCCGGACATGCTGGAGGAGAGAACTGCTGTTAATGCCTCAGGGCATCGCCAGCCGACCAGGAGTGTCCACGACACACAGAGCTGCAGAAGGGAGTTAGACGGTTGGAAAAAATTGCCCAAACATTGAGGATCGGGTTAGACCCTTGGAGCAAATTTTCCAAACATAAGAAGAATGAGATCCTCACTCAGATTATCAAGTTGTCTTTCTTTGGAATCTTTTGCAGTACAGTTCACAGATCCGGTAGCTGACTAATGCTATTCACAATTTTCAAGAGGAGGAAGAGAGGAGAGAGAGTGGTTGTATCCTCACTGGTTCTGTCATCTTGCAGCCCACAAGCCCCAGATATTCAGAATGGGGGCAGGGGGGGAGGGAGGTAGCTGCTCCAAAGGAAACCTGCTCTAAACCATGGTCTCAAACTTTAGAGGGCAGGAAAGTCACCAGGAAGAGGGCTTAGCAAAACACAGAATGCTGGTGCCAGCCCCTACATTTCTGACTCAGCAGGTCTGGGTGGGAGCGGAGACTGTGCATTTCTAACAAGTTCCCAGGTGGAAACCACTCTGGGAAGCAGAGCACCCCTGTAACCTTATGGGCCTCAGTGGCCCACTACAGACAGTAGACTTCCTCCCACTCCTGTGTGTGCCCCTTGGACTAGAGTACGGCCCCGTGCATTTTCCAGGTTCTTTAGAACGTTCTCTCAAAATCTTGCCCAGACTATGATTTTTCACAAAAGATCTAACAGAGCAGTTGAGTGATTGCGCCGAGGATGTGAGTCGTCTGTTTACCAAGTTGGCACCAGTGTTTGCTTAACCTCTGCCCAGCTGCAGTCTTCTGAGGACCTTTTTGTCCCGCCGTTGGCCAGGCTCATGTTTTTTCAAGTTTACTCCTGAGAAGCCGCTTTTATTTACCAGTTGGGGAATCTGGGTTTCTTTCCTGCATGTGCCCCTTCTGGACACCCCACCTCAGCTGTCACACACCCCACTGTGGTGGCAGACCAGGGGACAAGATAATCTGTCCCCTCCCACCCAACAGCAACCCAGCAGCACTAATGCTGTTTTATCATCAGTGTTGAAAATCACTAGCAAATGATGATAGTAAAAAATAATTTGTTTTATTAATCTTTTAAAATTCCCTATTGACAATGCACTTCCCTACCGCTACCTCTGTGGCTGCATCTGGAGTATGCAGCTGCCCCCCACCTCCCACCCTGGTATACCCAGGTCACTCGCGGCTGCTATTCTAGAAACCTTTAAGTTGAGTATCCTTCCTAAAAGGGTCACTGATACAAAATCTCAAAAGACCATTATCCAATGTCCTAGAGATTTAGTGTTGCTTCCCCTTACACCATCACCCCCAAAACCACCCACCCACCCTCCACTACCAACCTCAGTGTTCCAGACTCATTCTTACCCACATCTGCTAGTCTCCATCTCTCCCTGCCCCACCACACATCCAAATCTACCAAAACTCCAAAACTCCTGCCTGTGTGATGAAATGATCTACCTCATTCTCCCTGAGGTCTGCATGGGAGGCAGGACTTCTAGACCTCACTGCAGGACTCTTAGATGGAGAAGTATCCATTTGCAGAAGATCAAATTGCTCGTGGTGGCAGTGAGGCAATTTGAGGCTCCAGAAAGAAAAGGTAAGCTCTGGCCAGGCCCCTCAGATAACTCCATGTATGGAACTCTGCCTGTCCTATGGCGCCAGTCTTGTTTTAATATGCCAGCAGAATGATAGGAGCCCCAGCCTGAGGGAGTGCAGCGTCTCCTCTAGACTCCTAAGGGAGGGAGCCTGGGCAACTCATGGTCTCCTGGTCTCCACGCATTTCACTTCTCCCTCTTGGTGTGCACCTGCCATCTTGCCTCCTGGCGTACAGTCTCCTCAGCACACATGTTCATGCTTTGCCCTCCGGATGCTACTCCCTCCTCCAAATCATTCCCCAAGTCTATGGAGAATCACTGTTGTGCATGATGATGTTTTTACTGGGAAAATGGGACACAGCTTAAAACTGGTTATTACTCGTCAGCATTCTTTAAGCTGCTGTTCTGTCCTATCACTCTCGCCATCGCTGGCAGCATCTTTCCTCTCTCAGCTTCAGTTTTCCAGGCTCCACATCCCTGGTTCTCCCTCTGCTCCCAGCTGCCAAGGGGAAATGGAAAATTTCCCTTTCTCTATTATATGGACATGTTTCAGTCTAAACTACCTCCATTTGGGGTTTCTTTCACTCATCTGCTCCCCTTTCCCTGGCATGAGACCCACCGCTCTAGCTCACCAGCAAGCCACCGCCATTTCTATTTTGCAATAGCAAATTTCCTTCCCTGACACAGAAGCAATTTCCTCGTCTGCCAACAGCCCTCCCTTTAGTTCCTAAACCATAAGAAGCATATCTTTGTGCCAATTCACTTTTCTCAATTATACATATGTACATCCATATATATTCATAATACTATAAAGCCATTCTATAAATTATTGTAAAGCAAAAAACATGATCACATCACCCTCGTAGCCATTATTTTCAAATGCTCTGTTTTAGTCTCTGTCCACCGACACATTATTTTCAGACAACTATGTTTCCTCTTTGGTTTCCTCTTTTTGATTCTACATTCTACAAACAGTTTGCTGTGTCCTCATTGCTATTGTTTTAATAGTTGTGGAGCCCCCAAACAAGACAGCAAGATCCCCATGTACCAGCAGTGCCAAGTTATGGCTCTAAAATATTAAGCAGCTCCTCTTGTCCTCAAAGGCATTCAACCCAACATAAACATGCAGGAGAATAATTTGATACCCAATGCAGATGACCATCAGTATAGGATACAACCTGAGCACAAGCTGATGGCAGAGATGGCCTCCCGGCCTGCCCACTGCAGACAAAGCCCCACCTGCCTCATGCTGGCCTCACAAGCCCCACAGGACTCTTTCCAGAAAACAGAACCATCCTTTTACAATCTGATCTCCAATGTGCTCATCCTAGAAGAGGCCACCTTCTTTCAACATGATACAGTAGCACTTTATTCATTAGAACAAAAGATATTCAAATAGCCCATATTCTAGGCAGGGGACAATGGTATGTTTACATATACCATCTTCTTAAAACTCTAAGAATAAAATAAAACCATGTTGCAAAGGGATGGAGCAAAACTGGCCTGACAATAACCTAAGATTTTCCTCTCTCTCCTCCTGGGTCTGTCCATCCTGCAGTTAATATATCCAGAGTTAGGAGGTCAGTGGTTTAAGACCCCAGAATATCTATGCACACAGCAATTCAGCAGTAATTCCTAAAAACCAGCAAACAAACAAACAAAAAAGACCTCCCTGGTACCTCATTTATGACTGCAGACACAAATAATGAGAATGGAAAACATCTTTGGCTGGGAAAGTAAGTGGCTTCTGTTCCTTTAGTGTATGATTTTTTTTAATCTGTTAGCAAAGCTTTACTGTCTTGTCTGGATTCAGAAAGGTCAGTTTGAGGTTAAGCCCAAGTAAATGGTCCATCATGAAGTAAACACAGCTCAACGTAGGGCTATGTGCAATGTTATTATTGCACCTTCTTCCTGGAATTTCATAGGCTGTGGAAATGGAATGTAAAATATGGACAAAATAATGTAACAGTACAAAATAATGCCAGGGAAAAATCTGTTTCCTTGGATTCAAAGCAAGATTCAAAAAAGAAATAATATATATTTAAATAGTAGATCTGCTCTCCATTCCCTAATAACCCCTCATCCTTCAAACAAGAAAATCTGTAATTTCTTACCTCATTTCTTTCCAGGAGACTTTTCTTGTTTTGAGTTCTCTTCTTTTTCATTCTCTTTCCTATAAACACAAAGAGAAAGAACCATAAGATACCAAATCTGGATGGGAGAGCGGAAGAATCAGCAAACGCAGAGTTTTTCAAACATTTTTAAACCATGGGATCTGATTATCAATGAAAACTTATTTGTAAGTTGTATTAGCTATGGCTGCAATAATGCTGTGTGATAAACCCACCCTAAAATAAAATGGCTTTTAACAACGTTTATTCTCATGCTCAGAGTTCTGCAGGTTGACATAAGCAGATCTAGGCAGGACTCAGCTAGGGAAGCCCTGCTTTGGGGTATTGGTCCAGGGGTTGGCTACTTGTGGATGTATTTTCAAAGTAAAAGAACCCAAGAGCCAAGTCAAACCACACGAGTACAGTTAAAGCCTGTATGTACATCCTATCCTCTCACCTTTCATGGGTCAAAGTAAGCCACATGGCCAAGTTCAAACCTAGTAGGAAAGGGGTCTGTGGTCTGCTCCTAGGGAAAAGGAAAAATGAGTGACTATTTGCTGACCAATAAGTCCATCTAGCAGAGAAACCAAATGTAAAATACATATGAGTGGCTCTTTGCTAGTTGAACAAGGAATAAGAGGAGTATGCTCCTTTGTCCCTTCCCAAATTCCCAAGTAATAAATTCCCATGTAAGAAAATAGCATGTAATGGAAGGAAATCCACTCACTGTACAGATAAGAAAATCATTACAGCAACGGAGATTCAAATCATTACAGCAACGTTTTCACAATCTGAGAAGAAAGAGCCATGATACTCCAAGTGAGAGGACTCCTTCTACAAATTTTCCAAATCTGATGACAACTGGTTATTTTCTAGTCTCGTCATAGTTACGGAGATTACAAGAGTTACATCGTTTACAACTTGTTTAAATTGCTTGCAGCTGGAGAAAATGTTCACAAACCAGGTAGTAAATAAAGAGGGACAGGAGGATACAGTTTTGACTACCAAAACACAAACTTGTATTTCACAGTTAAAACTCAGACACCCGCCCATGACTTGATATAGATTAGAGCAGTGACCAAAAAAAAATAGGAGAGAACAAAATTGAGCTAAATCCTAAATTCATCTTGAATGAAGAAACCTTTTAAATAAAAGAATAAAAGATCATAAGACTTCAGAAGTCAGAGTACTAGGAAGAGGGTAAAAGCTTTCTCAAAGCTGTAACTCCTGAGCACTAGAGACGAGGGTCTCAGAGCACCCGTGGTCTGAGGATCTTGACCACCAAAGACATGTATGGGTTCAGCTAGAACATCGAGCAGCAACTGATGTCAGAAAAGGAGAGTAGGGTCTAGACCAACAAAAACAGGACACTGGGCTAAAGCTGGAGGGATTCCAGAATCCCAAAGAAGGCTAGGCGCTCTTAGCCTTACCCAATCCATGGTTGCAGGGTCAAAGATTTGTGTAAGGGATGGGTCCGCAAAATGGTCCAGGGTGTCTGGGAATGACAAAACACCCCAGCATCTGACAATGAGATGAAATGACCAAACTATTCTTTGATCTGATAGTGCTTCTGTAGTCCAGACTTTGGCATGCCCTTTGGATCAGTTCTAGTTCTCTTTGCCTCTCCAAGCTGGAAATGTTAGAGGAAAGTGGAGTGCAAAGACCTTCTGGGTACTGAAGCAATAATATCTCTGATCTACATAAGGCCCCCAATTTAGTGATCTTGTGCTGAGTCACAAAATAAGCAGGAACTACATTTCCCAGAGTTCCTTGCCTCTATGGTTCTGGATTGAGACTGGCAAGGAGAGAATATGCCTGAGATACGGAAGGTGGAAGGAGCATCAGCCATCATATTCAGGGGGTTGGATAAGGGCAGAGGCCCAGTGGTAGCTGGGTCATGTTGATGGTACAAGACAGTAGCTGGGACCACAGCAACTGCATCTTCTTCAGCTTCTCCAAGTCCTAGGACAGGTGCATGTACAGCTAAAGAAGTGAAGCCCAGGGCCTCCCTGGTGGTGCAGGGGGTTAAGACGCAGCACTATGAAGCTATCTGCAGCCACTGCAGCATGAGTTCGATCCCCAGCCAGGGAGATGACCCACATGGTGCAGCAGATCTCTCCTGTTTCATCCACTGCTCCCCTCAGCAGTGTATTTCAATACATCTGCCTATTCTGCTCCCCACTCTGGCTTTCACTCCCCCCACACCTCTGGCCTGCATCCCAGCTCTTGTATGCATAAATAAATAAATCTTTAAAAAAATAAAGAAGTAAAGGCCGGAGTAGCTAAAGAAATTGCTCAAGTTTACATAAGTGTCAAAGCTGGGATGGTATCCCAAGAACACAGCTCCACAATCCTCACTCCTAACACCATAACCACACAGGATCTCAATCCCCAGTGATCCTGGGGTAGATATTATTGTCCCCAATTTTACAGGTAGGAAGACCGAGGTTCAGTAACTTTCTTAAACTGACACTAGCAGAGCCTGGATTTGTAACCTTCTCAAATAGAACATACCAGAGGGGCTTAGGAACAATTTGGCCCAAGGTCAGAATATTTCTAAATGTCCAGGTCTTCCCCAACACCACCCACTCTTCACACTCAAGAGGCTACACAGCAATAATCTTCCAAATAACTGCATTTTTAAAAAATCTCCCCAAGACCCAAAGCAGAATTGGCATGTGTGCAGAGTCTGAAAATGACACATAAATAGTATGAAGGGTGAATCCAGCCGCCCTCTAGGTTGGGCAAAACATCTCAAATTATTTGTTTCAAACATTTTGCAATTGGCAAGACCCAAACCACATTTTTCCAAGCATTCCCTTCTCCACACTCCCCCCACTACCCCGCTTTACATTATAAGCCCATGTGTATTTCCCCAAAAATGTAATCCATATGTCTCTGATCCGTTTACACTTAACTCATCAAATTGTTGTTTGCTAAGAGTTGTTTGCTGCCCATGAAACCTTCGGAGACTGTCTGTGAGGCCTTCAAAAGACTCTTTCAGTCTCTTTTCTTAGAAACAGGAAGCTACATTTAGCCCAGGGCAAATGAAATTGAAAATGTTGGCAGTGGGAGGGAAGAGACTCTGGGACCAAAAAGGTTGTTCTTATTCTCCACATGGCAGAACAGCAAGGAAGGTCCCCCCGAGATGGTAGTTCAAGGTTCTAAAAGCTTGCTCTTGGTGGAACACCAAGACCAAGACTGGGTCCAGGTTTCCTTTTCGCCACATTCACAATCCCTCTGTTGCCATGTCTGCTAAGGTAGCTCTGGAATGTCATGGAGAGCCAGCAGAGTGTCCCTGACCTGGTCACCAGTAATCCCAATAGCATCGACTGTTTTGGTGGAGCTAAACCCCATATGCTGAGTTCCCATCTCAGCAAGCAGTTAAAATCTTGCAAGTTCTGCTTTTCTAAGTTTTTTTTTTTAACTCACAAACAGATAGACAACAAACCAAACACTTCTCAAAACAAACCATTACATATGATATGGTTTAACTCATCCATGTTTTTTGGCTTTAGCAAAAGGTTCTAGTTTTGTGTTTCTTTATTTTTTTTAATTGCTTTAGTTCAGCTAACTTATGTCCTTTGGGAAAACTGATCTATGTAAATGTGATTTAACTAAAGGGGTTTGAGCCATTCACATGTGTTTTACATTTTCTAATCATCCTGAGCTCTGTACATAGTGAGCAGACTGAAAAATGATGGTGGTCTCATTTCAACATCAATTTTTATCTATCCTATCTCCCAAGAATGCAGAATGATGGCTGGAGAGAATCTTACTTCCTATTTCCAGACAATCAGAAGCTGGTAGGATGTATGGAAATTCTGGAAGTGTGTGAAATTGATGAATGAGTAGAAGACTCAAAGGAAGTTAGCAATTCTTTAAGATGTCTGGAGTCTCAAAACTGGCCAAAACTTTAGTAAAGATTCATTTTAAATATTTTATTTCCCTGACTGAATTAAATTTGACAAACGTCTATGTGATACTTACTATATTAGCTTACTATTGTTGCATAACAAATGACCACAATGTTAGTGGCTTAAAAAAACATATATTAACGATCATAGTTTCCATGGGTCAGGAGTCTGGGCATGGTTAAGCTACAGTCTCTGCTCAGGGGTTCAGAAGGTTGTAATTAAGGTGTCAGCCATGCTACGTTCCCATCCAGAGTTTTTACTGGGAAAACATCCATTTCCAAGTTCACTCTCATTGGCAAAATTCACTTTCTTGTGTCTGTATGGCTGGTCCCCATTTTCTTGATAGCTATTAGTCATGAACTTCTCTCAAAACCTAAAGGTCTCCCTCAGGTCCTTGCCAAGTAGGCCCATGTTCTTAAAACATGAAGGAAGAGAGTAGTCCTCTGTAAAAGACTTTTATCTGATTAAGACAGGCCTACCCAGCATAATCTCCATTTTGGTTAACTCAAAATCAACTGATTTGAGTCCTTGATTACATCTTTAAAGCCCCTCACTTTTGCTATGTAATTTAACCTAATTAGGTTGGGATCATATTTGCAGGTCTTGTCTCCATTCAAGGAAAGAGATTATATAAGAGGCATACATCAGGGCAAGTGAGAATCTTGGTGGCCATCTTAGAATTCTGCATTACCTACCTTCAATGTGCAAGGGTATGGTGATACTCAAGTTATGAATCTCACACCCTAACAAAGTATCGACAAATCATTACTACTCCATGAAATATGTTCTTTAAGAGTTATGTTAGGGCCTTCCCAGTGGCGCAGCAGTTGAGCGCTGGGTTGCGAAGCAGCCCGCGGCCTCTGCTGCGCCAGTTCGATCCCCAGTTACACCCCAGCCACCAGAGGAGGGTCCCACATGGCGCGCAGACCTCTCCTGCCGCCCGCTGCTCCCCTCAGCAGTGTACTTCAGTCCTTCTGCCTGCTTTGCTTCCCGCTCTGGCTCTGGTGAATTCTCTCACCCTCCGGCGCTTCTGACTGTACCCAGTGCTTGTATAAATAAATAAATAAATAAATAAATAAATAAATAAATAAATCTTTAAAAAAAAAAAAGAGTTATGTTAATTGTTCAGAAACAGTACAGAAGTGGTCACATAGAAACTGGGATTTGTAAGATAAGTGGGAGTTCACCAAGCAGGCAAGTATAAGGAAGGGGAGATTAAGCAGGACTGACTTGAAACGGTATTTTGACTTACTTATCCTCTTTAGGAAGGAAGGAAGGGATGGAGGGAGGACAGAGGGACAGAGGGAGGGAGGAAGGAAGGAGCCTTAAAGCCTAGTTGACGGATCATGTGTATATGTGCATGATATGTTGCAAGTGACTCATCCACTTTAAAAGCAATGATGAGAGTAACACTGAGCAGAACATGTCAATAAACTAACATTCTAGCTACTATGTATTGAACGTGCTATCTCAAAATTCATATATTGAAACCCTAATCCCCAGGGTGACAGTATTCAGTACTGAGACTGTAGAGAGGTAATCAGGTCAGGGAGATAGAGCCCTCACAGAGGGATTAGTTCCTTTATAGGAAGCAGTATGAAAGAAATGAGACCCTTCTTGCCACCATGTAAAGATGCAGCAAGAAGGCAGCCATCTGTAAACCAGAAAGGGGGCCCTCATGCTGGCTATGCGGGCACCTGCTCCCACACTTCTAGCACACAGAGCTATGGGGAAAAAATGTTCACTGATCCACACAATCTGTGGTATCTTGTTCTAGCAACCTGACTGACTAAGACACCAACCCTATGAGAGCATGTGCTCCTGGGTCTCCTTCAAACTGTGTGGATTATTTAAAAGCAGAAGTTTCCCTTGGAGAAAAAAATGTTTATTCCGGAAAGATGGAAATTAGTCTATCCCTACAGGTACAGCAAGAAAAGCCAAGGCCATTTCTTCATTCTAGAGCATAAGCCGCATCTAAAGCTGGACTTGAAACCAGGCCAGGCCCAGTGACTAAGGTGACACCAATTGAATGCACCCCACATACTAGTACTTTCGTTACTTGAAATGTGATTTACTTTTGAAGCTTGAAATGTTCTAACTCTTCTACCACAATATATAAACACAAACCAGAAAGAAAATGCCTCTAAAAATACAATAACCTTTATGTCAACTCCAAACACTTCCTGAACCACTAGAAAGATGACAATACTACAAATGAAAATGCAACCATCTTGTAGGTGGTTTGGGTCTGTGCATTTCATTTCCATTGCCAAGTCTAACTGTGGGTTACTTTCTACTTACTCAGACCTCTTTGTGGCCCTCCTGATGAGTCACAGAGCAGTCAGTTTAGATATGACATTGGGAGAATGGGGTTCCAGTTTCAACTCAACTTGCTCTTTCATTTAACAGGAATGTTGGAGGAGACGTGAGTTTTCCACTTACTAAAAAAGTGAGCTTTTCAGGCAATGAAAAGACTTTTGCTGGGGCCTCCCTGGTGGCATAAGGGGTTAAGCACCGCACTATGGGGCAATCCGCAGCCTCTGCAGCACGAGTTCGATCCACGGCCGGCCAGGGAGAGACTCACACGGAGAGGCAGACCTCTCCTATCTCGCCCACTGCTCCCCTCAGCAGTGTATTTCAGTCAGTCAGTCTGCCGGTCTGTTCCCCACTCTGTCTCTGGTGAACCCTCTCACCCCTCCCCATCTCTGGCCTATACCCCAGCTCTTATATGCATAAATAAAAAAATATTAAAAAAAAAAGAAAAGACTTTTGCTAGCTAGTAAATATTTGTGGTTTTGTTCATTAAATAATGGAGTTCTTCTAAAATATGGTATATACTAAGAGCATGGGTCCTGGCACCAGGATGCCTGGGTTTGACCCCCAACACCACCACATGCTCACTGTGTAATGCTAGACCATGGACTAAACTTTCTATGTCTCTGGGGATAGTCTATACTTCATAAAGCATTTGTGAGAGTTAAATAAGTTAATTATATAAAATACTTAGAATAGAATCTGGCACATAATAACCATTTCAACTAAGTATTATTATTACTATAATACAGAAACTAAAATATAAGAGATAACCATTCTGTTCTCAAGGTCAATCACCGTCAACATTATGCAAAATACTGAGTGTGGGGTTGGGGGGGCCTGGTGTGTATACTATGTACCATGGTACATCTACTGCCACTAAATATATATCAATACCTATACATCTATGAATATATAAAATCATGTCTTTATGGTACCCACTAGAATATATTAAGGAGACTACATTTACCCTATTTGACCTCAGAAGGGATTTTTCCTCATTAAAACAGCCTTGCCCTCTCTCATTGCTCTAACTGCTAGCAGTCATGTCTCACTGCTTTCCGCTTCTGAGTTGTTCTCTTCTTCGAGACTGAGGAACCAGACTAGCATGAGAGTTGGAATAAGAGCCCAGAGGTCTGAAAGAGAGTTTTATAGGTTCCTTGATGAACTAAATAAATGGACTTTAACATTTGGACAATGTATCACCTGTCTTCATTGATCAGATAGCAATGTTTAGCTTGTCTTCTGGATCTTGAACATGTTCTAAAACTGTAGTTTTCAGATACACCCACAGGCCCTTCATGCCCTGTGAATGCGTCTCAGGGACCCCCAATGTGGGGAAGAAAAAGGCAAGAGGAAGGTTATCCAATAAGACTCCAAGCCTTCCTTTTCCACCATCAAAGCTCTGGTGTATTTTTTAAATAGGTGGACTGAATACAGTGCCATTAGAAAAAAAGGTTCTACTGCTAAATCAATAAATTATGTTGACAGCTACTGTTCAACAGAGTTCTGTTTGCCAGATAAATGATATCTAAATATATACTCTTTTCTGTATGTTGGAAATATTCCAAATTAAAAAAAGAGTCACAGTCCAAACCATCACTAGGAGTTAACCATAACAAGAATTTGTTCATGACAAATGAGACTAGTTAGATATAGAAAGCATTTCCAAGTTAACCACCATACTATGACTTGTAAAAATATTTAATGAGATTAGGTTAACCCTATATCCTACAGAGAGCCACCAAGTTAAAAGTAAATAAATGTAAGGTGAGTAATAATTTTGAGAATTCTAATATTAATGATGGATGCAAATAGTGGGGATTGAGCTACATGGTAGAGAAATGCCAACAATGACTTATCAGTGTTTTCCACAAATCATCAAAGGAAATTCCAATAGCTAATGCCAAATTTTCTGGTCAGAAACATCCTTAGAATGAAGATGGACATGTTAGCATGCTATAAATGAACTTTCAGCAACATCAAACTCTCTCTTGTTCTAACTCTACCCTTACTAACTGCATCACAATTGTTTTGGCTTGAAGTAAACCAAACTCATCTGAGCTCTGTCCACAGTGAGTGGACTGGAAAAGGATGGTGATCTCATTTCAACATCAATTCTTATCCATTTCTCTCTCCCAGAATGTAGTATGATGTCTGGAGAGGATATCACCTCCTATTCCAGGCAATCAGAAGTTGGTAGTATGTGAGGAAATCCTGGGAGTGTGTGAAATTGATTGAATGAATAAAAGACTCAAGTTACAATGTCTACATTCTCAAAATTGGCCAAAACTTTAGTAAAGATTCATTTTAAATATTTCATTTCCATGATTTATGTTAAAAAACATTTAATAAATCCTACATTTGTTATTGTTGCCCAAACAACAGACCAACACCCCAAACCTAGCCTGGAACAGCCCATCAGATTTAACTATTTTATAGTGAGGAGCAATGTATATATAATATATATACACTACCCTTTAGATCTGTTTCTACATATGACTATAACACATATGGGGAATAATATTACTACTTTAAAAGTCACAAAGTTAATTTATATTTTTCCACTTTCAAAAATGAAATCCAATGTCAAGCTCTCTTCACCTTTCACATCTGTGTTGCAGAGCCAGGAAGGATCATATGATACATACAAGTATGTGGACAAAATCTTTAGAAGAAAGGTCTAGCAGGATAGCTATCTGGAATCTGCTGTTTCCAATGACCAATGCCACTTGTGCCTTGACATCTCTTGGTGCTGCTCTTGTAGTGTGGACAGCAAGAGTCCAGTACTCAGCTCTGGAAGTCCCAGATGTCAGCTCAAGAGAAAGTAATACAGATCAAATTATTTACTCTATTTTGTCCTCAATTTTGCCCTCTAGCTCCCAGGGTTTATGAAGTTGAAGAGGACCTGTCCTTCAAACGAAAGCTGTTTGCTAAGATCATAAAAGGATGTTAGTTGAGGGCCTCCCTGGTGGTGCAAAGTGTTAAGCACAGCACTGTGAAGCTACCTGCAACCTCCACAGTACAAGTTCGATCCCCAGCTGGTGAGGGAGCTACCCACATGGCGCAGCAGACCTCTCCTGACTCTCCCACTGCTTCCCTCAGCAGCGTATTTCAGTAGATCTGCCTGTTCTGTTCCTGGCTCTCTCTCTGGTGAATCCTCTCACCCCCCACACCTCTGGCATGTACCCCAGTTCCTGTATGCATAAATAAACAAATCTTTAAAAAAAAGAATTACAAAACAACAATGTTGGTTGTGTTGTTGGAGTTCGGGGATGCGGTGGGAAGCATGGGGACGGATGAACAGGCAGAGCACAGAGGGTTTTTTGGACAGTGAAAATATGAAAGTACTCTGAAGGATACCATAATGATGGATACATATCATTTTACATTTTTGTCAAAACCCATAGAATTTATGATAGCAAGAATGAACCCTAATATAAACTATGGATTTGGGTTGATTATGATTATCAGCATATGTTCATCATGCGGAACAAATGTGCCACTCTGGGGAATGTGGACAATAGGTGAGGCAATGCAGGTGCTGGGAGAAGGAATATATGGAGAATTCTGTCCCTTCCCTCAGTTTTGTTGTCAACAAAGTCAATAAAATATCTACAGACAAAATGATAATGAGCCTCATTAGAATTATAATTTCTAATTAAAAATAACAATGAGTTTATTTCTGAACATAATGACTTTTTAATGTTTTGTTTTATTTATAATTGGCTTATAATACTATATGATATTTAGGGGTATAGTTTCATACCTCCACAAATGTGTGTACCACATTGCACCTACTACCAAAGTTCTAATACCACTAACAGCTATTAGATTGACCCACCACTATCCATTCAATTGGGTTGTCTGTTTTTATCTTTTGTTGCTGAGTTCATTGTATGACTTCTTCATGTATATTAGATATTAACCTCTTGCCAAATGTATGATTTTCAAATATCTTCCCCTAATCAATATGTTGTCTTTTTGTTTTTGTAGTAGTTTCTTTCTCACTGTAGACTTTTTTTAATTATCTACCTTTTTTAAATTATCTAGCTTCTTGTTCTACTCATCTGTTCTGGGCCACTTATATGCACAATAGAATACTACTCAGAAATCAAAAAGATAAACTCATGTCATTTGTGGCAACACGGATGGAGCTTGAAAGCATAACGCTAAGCAAAATAAGTCTGAAGAAGAAAGATAAATACCAGATGGGGTCACTAATATGTGGACTGTAAAGTAACTAAATTAATACTCAGATAAAGACAAGCTGAAAAACTAACCCTTGCTAGCTGACTACAGAACTAAGACACCAAGGGGAGAGGAGTTAGAAAAGGGGATAGAAGAAAGGGTGGGAGAGGGAGGAACAGGGTGGGAAGCCTAATGGTCTGCGGTGGTATGTACAGGTGATTTGTTGGTGGATGCATTATGATGGTAATATCTGATGGGGGCACCCCATGTTACCTCACTTAAAAATAAATTAAAAAAATAAATTATCTAACTTAATTTCTAAATCATCCAACAAATAAACATATTATCTCCTCTCTATTCTTCCACATCTCTTTCTCAATCAGTAGTTTTTCAGATAACATGAGCCAAATCCACACTTTGCATGTCCACATTGTCAAGTTTTATATATTTTCCAATAAACCCTTTAAGAACTTGGAAGCATTTTCAGTCTATATTTGCAATGGTCTCTAAAAAGAAGCTTTTTAGTTTGATGTGATCCCAATTGTTTATTTTTGCTTTTCTTTCCCTTATTATTGAAGTTGAGTCCCCAAAGACAACACTGAGGCCTAAGTCATGGAATATATGATCTTTGAATTTTATGGTTTCAGGTCTTATACCCAAGTGTTTAATCCATTTTGAATTAATTTTTGTAAATGGAGTTAGATAGTGACCACCTTCCTTCTTTTGTACATGTCTATGCAATTCTGCCACACCATTTATTCAAGACACTTTCCTTACTCCTTATGTGCTCTTGCATCCTTTACCATATAGGTGCAGGTTTATTTCTGGGCATTCAATTCTTTTCCATTAGTCTTTATGTTTGTTGCAATTACAATACTCATATTGATTTTTTTAATTACGATAATCCGGATGTTCACATATGATAGGTTGTATAATGAATCTTTTCATCAGATCTGACAATGAATGCACAAACATTTCCAAAAGTGTTCACTGTGTTTTTAAAAAACCATTAGTCACTGTCCAGATAATTTTACCATAAAAGTAACAAGATTAGATCAGTTCAAAACCCAGATCTAAGAGAAACAATGTGAGACCTTTCCTTGTGCAGCTGGGTGACCTAAACATCTCTGAGTAGGGAGAGAGAGATGTCGCATCAAATGCTCCCACAACACCAAACATTTTCTCTCTTATCCTACATAACATCACACACTTTGTATTACTGACCTCTAGATTAAGGTGGCGAGGCTGTGTCATCTGGGAAAGGAAAGCAAAAATCCAGCCAGTCCACACTGCCCAAGGGCCCTGATGGACTGAAGGAAGGTAATCCTTCATGTAAGGAAATAGACAGGGCCACAGAGCTGGGATCTGCATGATTGCGGTGGACCTGGTGATGGGATGTGACAAAGGACAATATGAGAAGCATGAGGTAATGCCAATATACTTTGATTATTGCAAATTTTCTCAAGAGTCAGTACTTCTTACTGCGAAAAACTAGAACTGGAATAAAATGATGAATAATTCCATATAAAGTCACCAAATCTTAATAATTTTCAAATGTTGGTGTGTTTTTTTAATTCTCATGATTCAAAGCACTCCTTTTTACTTTTATCCAATCCCCTAATAAAAGCCGATTTGCTCTCCTAATTTAGCCCAATTTATTGGCATTTGAAGCATATTGACTTACTAGTATGTGATTGCCCTCATTATACTGGAACTTCCAATGCCAAGGAATTCTGCTGATGAAAATAATCCCTCCCTAATATTTCCTTTCTGACTGGGACCTCCGTGCATTAAAAACATGATTTCAATGCAAACTAGAAAAGCCTTTCTTAGTTCTTCTAGAATTAAACAGGAGGTGTTAACTTTTCTACTGGAAAGTCAGTTTGTTTTATAAGCCCTTTATTTAAGTCACATTGGGAATGGCCTGAGATATCTCATCAGTGAGAAGGCCCATAGTATATATGGGAGGAAGGAGAGACAAATCAATGACCCTCATCAACATTTGTTTTTTTTAGTGATAAGCAGCTTAACCCTAATAAACTATTCTACTGAAGCTAATGGGAATAATTCTATCTGAAACAGAAGTCCCTCATTACTATGTGGTTTCATGAACAGATATTCTAGAGGAGAAAGAATTTAGGGATAGGGAATTGTCAAAATGTGACCATCAAAACCAAACATTGTAAAGTCTATAAACACAAAATGGAGACAGTCCCAATTCCCAGTATATCACAAAGGCACTTCACAGACCTGAAACACATCACCTCCCTGACTTTCCCAAGCACATGTACAGCTTACTCTGTGCCTTTGGACAAGTCACTTCTTGCCTCTGAGTTTCATTTCCAATCCATGCAGAAGGAAGGCTGGACCAGGAGATTGCTACAGTCCATTATGGCTTCTCCTAATCTTGAATCCAGTCCATGGAATTATGTTGACTCTCCCCTAGTGGCCATACTTTGTCTTGGCACCCAATTCTCTGTGACATCACTCTTCCAAAGTCTCCCCAAGGAAGGGTACTCTGGTGGGTTTCTTAAAATCCTATCTCCAGGATGTCATGAAAGAATAGCTTCAGGTGCAAATTTAGGGTGGTTCATGAAGAATCTATGGTCTGCTCAATAAACTTTCTAAACACCATCCTTGCAGAATGGCCAGAAGCAGGGGGTGCTCTGGCCCCCCAGGAGACAACTGACAATATCTGAAGATATTTTTGTCACCACTTGGTGGAGAGGGAAAACTCTTGGCATCCAGTGTATAGAAGCCAGAGATGCTGCTAAACATCTTACAATGCTCAAAACAGCCACAACCAACAAAGAATCATTGATCCCTCGAGGTTGAGAGTCTCTGGCTAGGGCCACAGAACCAGAGAGAAGATGCAACCAGCTCCCACTAGGCCCCTAGTTACGAGGTACATCTTTCCACCTCCACATACAGAGATGACTGGTAGCTTGAAATTGGCCATGGTGGGAGTATTTACACCACAGCCAAGGACACACTCACAAATAAGCCAATTTTATTTTTGAGAGCCAGTTGTGAAACATTTACCAACATACCACTACTCAGAGCCAAAGCCTGATATATGTGATTGAAAATTCAAAAGTGCTCCCAGTATGGGAATTCAGGTTGGATCATGAGAAAACTTGAGATAATTTTCTGTATGGGTAAGGAATCTTAACCCATAGCATCACCATGACACCAAGACCAACTAGGAAGGGGATAGTATAGTCCGAGGGACATTGAGCTTAAGTATTTGAAGACTCTCGTGTGTTGTTTGGTTTGCTTACTCATATATACTCTGCTTTCTTCCAAAAAGCATTTGAGGGAAGAATTTAGAAAATAAACAGTAAACTTGTTTATTAAACTCCTTAGAGGAAAAGCATGACAAAATAATAATAATAATCTAATAGGTTTAATTTTGAAAACTTGCCAGACCGAAAAAGGCTCAACATAGAGCAAGTGCAAAGCCTGCGGAGCAAGCAAGTCAGTCATTCTGCACCAGGCCCAGCTGACAAGAGACGTATTTCCTAATGCTCAGCTGATGAGAGACGTATTTCTTGATGCTCAGCTGACTGAGAGGCGCATTTCCTGACAGAACCCGGAAATCAGAAAAGCCTGACCCCATGAGACCCTCCACAGGGAACCATGGAACCAACTCTGGCCTTCCAGCACTTTGCACAGGACATGGACACCCTGCAGAGACTCAAGCCACATTGGAGGAAAAACCTTTCCCAAATTTGCTCTTTATTGCTGTCTTCATATTTGCCTCTGTTGCTATGACAAAATCTGGCATTGGAATTTTTCTGGGAACAAATAGGAAATAGTTGTGGAGGGAGGTTCAAGACCCTATGCACATTTAGGTTTAGTTATAAACACTCATAGTAAAATAAAGCATTGACTCATTAAAACCAAAATAAACCCCCAAAAAGTTTTTTAATCCCCATTCAAAAACTCTTTGTTCCAGAGGTGGCCAGCATGAAAGCTATTTGTTCTTGTAGACAAGGTCACCAGTGAAATAAACTAAGAGGATGGAGTACTGACCAGTTAGGGTACTGGTCACCCTCTGCCAAGATACACTCTTGCTTTTAGTGTGTTTAGTGAGCTGGAAGTGCTAATCCCACAAAGCAGAAATTTTCCATTTGCACGAGTTGATTATTTTATCCAGCCTCACTGAAGAGAAAACCAGGGCTGCAGTCATTCAAACACCAGCACCAGGGGTCTGGAAAGTCTTACAAGGATATACAGGACTATGACATACCTCGACCCAGCTTCTCTGGGGTGTCTCTTTGTTTTTGTCTATCTCTCTCTCTCTCTATCTACATCTCCGATATCTGAAGTTGTGTTCTTGAACTTCTACCTTTCACCTAAGCACAAATTAATCTCTGAGTTCACATCCACTGAATTTTCTTCTAGGACTAGCCTTCTATATGAAAGAAGCAGGCCCACCACTGCAGAGTGACTTTAGAGGGAATGAAAGCCCTCTCCACCTTAGATGGTCTGGCTAGTGTGATGGGGTGTCCCTGGCATACCCAGTCAAAACACAAAGGCTATGAGATGTGCTGGAGAAGCGCCCTATTCATCTTACAAATGGCCGTCTGCCTCCAAGCTATTTTTCCCATCCTATGCCCTAATGCTCCCCAACAAATCTCTATCCAGTCAGACTCATTTCTCTCTATCTCTTGCATCCATCATAATGCCTCAGAAGTAATGTTACAAATATATATATGTTACTACACACAATTTTAACTTATCAGACTCCCTCTAAAGAGCGAACAGATTTTAGGGAAGAAATATTTATGTAATCCACTTGGAGAAGAGAGGTAAGATCTCAAGAGGTGTTCAAAGAGCAAACAGTGGTCATTGAACCACTATTCATAAAAGAAGAGAGGAAGGGAAAAGTTAAAGGCAACCAAAGGCTGGACCTATGTGGGAGGGGATTAAAGAGGCAAAAGCTACAAAGACCAACTACTTTTCTAGTTCTACCATTACCCAGCACTGTTCCATCCCATTCTATGTGCCAACTCATTTAACATTTACAACAAGTGGGGCCTCTCTGGTGGCACAAGAGGTTAAGTCTTCAGCACTATGAGGCTATCACCAGCCACTGCAGCATGAGTTCAATCCCCAGCCAGAGAGCTACCCACATGGCACAGCAGACCTCTTCTGTCTTACCTGCTACTCCCCTCAGCAGTGTATTTCAGTAGATCCACCTGTTCTGCTCCCCACTCTGTCTCTGCTGAATCCTCTCACCCCCCACACCTCTGGCCTACACCCCAGCTCTTGTATGCAAAAATAAATAAATCTTTTTAAAATCATTTTTAAAAAACATTTACAATAAGCTAAGGAGCAGTTAATAACATTATCCCCCTTTCACAGATGGAGAAACAAAAGCCCAGAGTGGTTTAGTGACTTGCCCAAGGTCACTTGTCCAGGCATTACTGAGATACAAAGCAATGGTCTGACCCTAATATCTGTGCTTTGAATCACTCCACTCAGCTGCCGTAACTGAGATAGCTGAGGTCACAGTTGAGGAAAGACAGCAAAATGCAAAACTCAAGACTACTAGGATTTTATGAAATGAAAGAAGTTGCCAATGTAAGACACACGACTATTTTATGTATAGCTACAAAAATGCTGCCAATTATGCCTTGACACACCATCACAGTAAGACAGATTCTTGTTTTAAAGATATCAAGTATTCACTGGAATATGAAAAAGGAGCATCTTAGAAATGAAGTACAGGGTGAAGGAGGATTATGAACCTGTTTGCTGTGGGGTGAGCAATGAAAACTTCTCCTTCATCTCCCCATTAAATCTTCACTAAAGTCTACTTTCACTAATGGTCTTGTGGGTCTATAATATTGGGGGAAGAATGCAGCATAAGAAAACTCATGGAAGTACCATGTGTGTGTGCATGTGTGTGTGCATGTGTGTGTGTGTGAGTGTGCCCATACACACTAGTGCACAGGTACACATGCAGTTATGAGTGAACAGATGCAGGGCAAAGACAGGGTAAGCTCAGAACTTACTTGCCCTGTATATAGTGACATAAGAAAAAAAGGCAGCATCAGTATTTCTATAATTGATCTAATCTTTTCCCCAAGCTCTTTGCTTACTATAGAGAAGGAAATTTAAGTGTCATCAGTCTAACAACTTAAGCAATACTCTGGATATTTTATTCTTGTAGTTTTCCTCCCTCGCTGTCCCATTTCTCTCCAAGATGGCTCTTGGGGAAGATTTTACTACACCTGGGGGTGGCAGTCAGGGAATGGAGTTCCTTTATGCGTATGATTCATAAGTGCAGGTGCATGAACCATCCTCCAGGGCCTCCCCGGAAGGGCTGGATGCATTTGCCAGGCCCTATTGACTGAGCTCACTTGTGTATGGCCATGTTTCCATTTGATGTCCATCCTGGGCATTCTTCACTGTAGCAACCCCCTAAATTCATTAATCTGGATTCCCCATGGCATCCATAACACTCTTGCTCAATGAACTTGGATGGAGCTGGAGAAACTTCCCATCACAGTGTGCTGCCAGCAGACACACTGAAACTGGCATATGAAATAAGCTACTTACATTCTGGATCTACCAGTGATTCCTTAGGAGGCACACCTGTTGGCAGTTACCTGCTCTCAGGAGATAATAATTACCTGAAGGTGGAAACAAACATTATATAGACCTGCAATTAGAACTAACTGAATGAATGAAGATTATTATCACCTACTGAACACATTACTAGATGCTCTAATCCTAGTTCTAGTAAATATTAAACCATCTCTCTTCCCAGGCAAGAGGGGAAAACACACTGGTGTGAAGACTTGCTGTTCAGGCATCCTGCTATCCAACTCCCCTGGGGAAACCTGGCCCAGGATAGGCAAACAGTGCCTATGTGTGTGACTCAGCAGCTTATCCAGAACTTTGGGTTGTCATGGCTGAGAGATAGACAGACAGGCTGATGCTGCCGAAATCTCATTCACTTCCAGAAGCCTAACATGAAACCATGAAGACATCCAGAGAGAATGGGTAGCACATCTCTCTCACCCCTCAGACCAGAATGGCTGAACATGGAGAAGTCAAGATCCCAAAGGGACAGGACAGCAGATCTTAAGCCTACCCTTCCTCTTCCTTTAACATCCACCGTCCATCCACCTCAACAGACCCTCTGTTCAATAGTGGAGAATTTGAATTGCACATTTTAAAAGAATCCTCAGCAGTTCAAATCTTTAAAAAAAAAAAAATGCATGTGAAATTGAGTTTTAGAGGAAAGAATAGATCGGGGATGAGAAGAACTGCTTTTAGGCCCAGAAAAGAAAGCCTCTTCCCAGAACCCCACCGTTCAGGTCCTGCAATGACTATGGGTATCCTATGGGGTGAAAAGTGTGCATCCCACAGAGATATGCCCACTTCAGATAGTGCATATCACCTTCAGATTGTGCCCAGGATACCAGAGACCCTGGAATTACCAGCCCACTTCAGGGCCTAGCCCAAGCCATTCTCCAGGACAGGCCTCACCTCCAATATGCACATCTGTAGGGTAAGGAAAAATGTCAGGCTTTTCTGCCCTCCCTCCATCAGGATAGATGATGGATCCTTGCAGTCCTGAATGCATGTCTGATGGTGGGCACCTGGAGTAGGGTGTGGGCATAGGTAGATGGGATTCACCTGGACTAAGACTGGGCTTTTAAGGGCGGCATCACGGGGACCACAGTAGAAGCCGAAAGAGAAGCTGAGAAAGAAGCAGCAGAAGCCCAGAGAGAAGCAGAGAACACCAGAGAGCCCAGAGAGAGTGAAGACTTGCTGGGGGCTGGGAGGCCTGCCAGCCTCCCGGCCTCCCGGCACCCATACCTGCCAAATACCTGGTAAATCCCCAATAAAAGCCTGAAAAACCACTGAGGACTCTGACTCCTCCTTTACCAGGTCTGCTGGATTTTAGAAAACCTGCTCCATGTCCATTCCTGCCTCTACGACATCCTAAGCTCAAGGAGTGCA
The DNA here is from genome assembly GCF_014898055.3 of Talpa occidentalis. Lineage (NCBI taxonomy): Eukaryota > Metazoa > Chordata > Mammalia > Eulipotyphla > Talpidae > Talpa > Talpa occidentalis. Next base: position 120,759,116 of record NW_023604972.1, read on the forward strand.
CATAGGGGGGCTGTTTGCAGGGATGGAGCTTGGATGCCAGGCTGGCATGTCTGCACAAATGCACACACTGCTTGGGAAGGAAGAGATGGGGATAGGGGACAGGCAGCAGGCATGGGCCACTGCATTCCTGCCAGGCACTCTGGAAGCACACGAGTTCTTAATCCAAACTGCGCTCTGTATAGGTGTATTTGTCAAGGCTGGAGGATGGAACATATTTAACAGCTTGTCAGTTTGATTTATAACTTTTAAATATTTAGACATGGTATACGAGCCTCTATTTTTATGCTTGCCAGGGCCTCAAAATAGTTAGGGGAGGAGCCTGGGGAATCATTTTGAAGGGAAGGATGGGAGCGGGGGACTGTCTGGATCAAAATGAAAAAAAAAATCTTTGCCGTGTGGTACTTAAAGCAGTGTCTGGAACATAATAAATACTTAAATATTTGTTGAAAAGGAGAAGGAACAAGGAAGAGGAGGTAGGAGAGAGGTGAGAGGGAAGAGAGGAGGAATTTGTTACACTTTTCTCACTTTCAGGAGTTTGTTTTAGGAAGTCACAAAGGCCAGGACACAAATCCATTTCTCCCTTTTCATTCCAGTGTCCTTTGGCAAGGTTGTCAGCACTTCCGACCCTCAGGGACGCCGTGTGTATCCCATAATGAGAATAAATAAGTACTAGTTCCCTATTTTTTTCTCAGTCATCACTGAATTATATACTCTACCCCTCAATCCCATCTATGTCATTGTTGAGGAGCAAATTGAGGAGCAGTTGTTTCAAACTCTTTCAGGAAGACTTTTGCTACTGATCTGCCCAATACAAAGAGAGAAATACCTCATGATCCCATTTCAACCCCACCAACATTCTCTAAGCCCCCCCTCCCAGCACAGCAGGAGTGGCTAGTGGCCCCCAGGCCCTGAGTATGTACATTTCAGTAATCCACGCCTGGCTTCCGATCACCAGGAGCAACATTTATTTGCATAAGGGCATCTCAGTTTTCCAGAACCCACTTTGCCACTTGACTGACAGGTCAGAAGTGCTAGGAAGTTAATGCCAGGAAGCAGCCTTCAACAGATGATGGATGGGAGGAGCATAAACACCCCAGATCTCACCTCCCATGGTAAGATAACCCTTGGTGATCACTGACTGGGTAGTGACCCTTCAGATGTTCCACAAGTGAGAGTGCAGCCATGTCAGTGGCCCTTTCTGCTCAGTGTTCATGCTTTAAATATTAAATAGTTTGAAAATCGCCTCTTCACATTTAACCAATAATGTGCTCCCAACAGGTGCTTTTCGAGAACCATCAATATTCTACAAAATTAAGTGCAACTGCAATTTCACCTAACACTAATATGCTTTTTTCCTCTATAATCTATGGCATGAAAATTCAATAGCTAAATAAAGGAGACTAGATAATAAAAGATCATTTAATATTTCCACCCGCACACAGAAGCCAACAAACACCATGGGTTTTGTTATTTTCCTTGTTAGAAATTTTCCCATATGTGCAAGTGCGGTGTCATGACCCCACACAAGTGTACCAAAGAGGCATCCGCTCACAAGCGCGTCTGTACTTGGCAATAACCTCAGGGCTTGACAGATATGGTGTCTCCCTGTTTTGTTTATTATCTCATCATCCTTTGGATGGTGACACATTCTGAGATTATAACAAACATATTAAGATCCCAATATGAATATAATATACCAAAAGAGAGGGCCTAGATCTAGAGTAGGTAGACGCCAATGCAAACAGTGGCTGAACTGGGCAGCTGTTTGCAATTCGGTCCAATTAACACGTTTAAACACAGCATTGCTGGGAAGCTCTTGAAGTGTGTTGCTCCGTGAAGGTTTTTCTTGAAAGACGCTTCCTAAGGAGACCCAACTGAACAACTTTGACTTTCTATTTTGACTACAGTGCCATGTAGAGTTCACAAGTTTAATTCTTTCCCCCAGTTATGTGTATAAATATTTCAAACATTTAATGAAATGTCTGGGAAGGTATCTTTTCTGAAAAGAGTATTTGTTTTGTTTTTAAAGATTAATTTATTTTTATACAAGAGCTGGGGTACAGGCCAGCGGCGCGGGAGAGTGAAAGGATTCACCAGAAACAGAGCAGGGAGCAGAACAGGCAGAATGACTGAAATACACTGCTGAGGGGAGCTGGGAATCGAACCCACGCTGCAGAGGCTGCAGACAGCTTCACAGCGCTGCACTCAACCACTCAACCCACTGTGCCACTGGGGAGGCCCTGAAATGAGCATTTGTAAAGCCAAGAAGATGAAAGCAAGGGGCAGGGCTCCTGGGCTCAACCTGCGTTCTTGAATCACAATCCCTACTAGAAATGTACATTGTACTAGCATATTTATTTAGTCAACAAGCATGTAGGAGCATTGTCTACTCTAAAATAAAAGCTCCATGAGGGCAAGAACTGGATCTGGCTCATCGCCTGCTGAAAGCACAATCCCCACTGTTAGGTGGCCAGTGGCTTTTCGAAAGGATTCGAGAATCAGACAGCCCTCCCCTGGAGACTGGCAGGGCTCTCACAAAATGGATGGTATTTATAGACAGAAAGAGGGCAGGATAAGGTTATTAGCAAAAGAAAGACTATTTCAGATAAAGTCACCTTCCCTCGTGGAAGGCAGGGGGAGAGGGAGTCACACAGATGACCTCGCTGCTGCTGTTAGCAAACTCCGCATTGATTGGCTTAGGGTGACGCTGGGGAGAGGCTGAAACTGTGAAAGGCATTTAGTCTGGGTGGAGACCCACCATGAAGGACTTCATCTGCGGTCTGTTTTTTTCTGTTTTGAACGTCCTAATGTCTGGTGCTTAAACTGGCACATAGCAGACCTACACCAGATACTCGCTGAAATCCTGAATGGATGTTTACTGAGTGAACAAATAAATGCATGAATGAAGTAATAAATGAATAAATTATATGCATATGTTTGAAAAACACAAATCCCCGATCTACATATGTTTATGGGGCACAAAAGCACACACACATACAGAAGGGGTGGAGGGGCAAGGGAGAGACTGAGGGAGGGAATTCTCCTAATTGTCCTAATTAGTTTGCTGGAACTGCCTATTTGGAGATTGTTTGCAACTTAAACCTCTGCTTCATTTTTCATATCTGGCTAAAAGGGGAGGAACGCAAAGTTTGGTGGGATGCACCTTCATGGTACTTGGCACATGGAAGCACTTAATAAATATTTAAGGACAAATAGCAATAAAACTAAATGGTGCTTTATTCTATAATCCTGAGCCAGAAGAGGCGCCAACATCGAAGGATTCCACTCCTTGTACGTTTCCTAAGTCTTCCTGCATGACATTCTCATTCATATGCACTAGACACAGCCATGCAGGAGACTTTTGGAAGAAGAATATGTAGCTTTGTTGCAGGTGAGGAAGACAGGAGATACTCTGCAGTTCGTGAGAGAGCTGCTAGGACGCAGGGGTTCTAAAACTGGATTGCCCACTGCAATGCAGATCACTGGCTCCCGGCTCCTAAAGGCTCTGACACAGGCCTGGGATATAACCCAGGAATCTAAATCACAACTACCACGGTGGCTGATAAACTGTTAGAGATAGTGGGTAGAAAGGAAAGCACATTGGAAGGAGAAGAAGTTTCATCCAAAGTACCTCCAGGACAGTCATTGCCACATTTAGTTGGTTGGAACATTCTTCAGGGAAATTCTCAAGCATTCTCCAAACAAGACTTTAACTTATGTTCATTTAAAAGTGAAATATATAACATGTTTTCTTTCTTTCCTGTGATATACACATACCAGCATCCAAAGTGTTTTAGCTCCCTAAAAGTCTGAAAACTAAAGAAAGAGCTCCTGACAGAAGTCTGGGACACCTTCCCCTTCTCCTGTGTAGAAAACTCCCTTTTCTCCTCAAGGAAAGTCCAAGGTTTGGCTGTATCATAGAAACAAAAATAAAGATAACTACAAAATAAAAGTTGGAAATGTGGATACTGCAGAAAAGCAAGGCAGAGGTGGTAAGGCATCAACATTTGACAAAAAAGAGATCCGAAATTGCCCATGTGACAACCACTCAGGACAGAAGAAATACTGAACAGAGTTGAACTCCATTAAAGTATTGGAATGACAAGCTCCTGCATACTGAAAATTTAGAGACTTGTAATGTGTCTGTCCTCACAATTGCTAACTTCAGAGACAGTGGTGCACTCCTTGAAGACAACCTGGAAAATCCAAGACAAACAGTCTGTTAGCATAAAGGATCTCAATGGTTTAACTACTCCATCTATCATGCCTGCATGAAAGGCTTCCTCTGTAAACAGAGGAGCTACACCACACTGCCTTGTTTCAAGACCTTCTCTGCTTGTTTTAGAGGGGGCATTATTTTCCACTGGGCATGTGGTTTCTTCACAATTTCACTCATACACACACACACACACACACACGCACACACACATTGCCTGTGTATGTGGCAAAAACCTCTCCTGACAGGTTCTTGAGTAATAAAGGGCTTAGCTTGTTTTGTTCTACCTTGGGAAACTTAAGGTTACAGATCAGACCGAAGCTTCTATGGCACCAACTGTTTAGACTTCCATCCCTCTCTGAGCTGGCCATCAATATCTCCTCCCTTCCACCCACCTTTACACCCTGCAGCCATCAATCTAGCTGTTATCTATTTGTCCTTGAACCCCTCTGAATATATATAAGTAGTTATTTTTTATTTACTTGCCATCAAATATGGTTTGTAAAAATTAAGTGGTAAGTGGATGTACGTATGTCAAGTATAGACCAGATGAGATTCAAATAATTCTGTTGACTCTCAACTATAAGGTTCATGGCAAAAGTCTTATGATTATAATATAGATGGGGGGAGTTACTCATAAAGGTTGGAAAGAAGGGAAGGAGGAGAAGATATTGCATTTACACCAGGCTACTTTATGCTGTGATAACAAATACTGCCAAGGCCTCAGAGGCAAAAAAGAAAGACACCATCCCCACTCCACTGTATTCCCATGACAGACTGGACCCAGGCTGAGGAAGCGGCCAACTCACATGTTACCAGGTATGATGGAAAGAAGCTCTTTACTATCCTGCCCCAGCAATTGCATGTGACACATATCACCTTCACTCACATCTCACTGCCCAGACCTAGTTGTCAGACCAACCCCTAGTCACCCAGCCACAGGGATCCGGAAAGTGAAGTCCTACCCTATACTTGGAAGTCAGAGGGCCAGCAAGATTTGGAGAACAGCACTAAGGACCACCCAGATGGAAGGAAGGGAGAAGAACCTAGTAATTGACAGCTGTTGAGGAAAACACACCGAGGAATCTTATTTTCACTGACTGTCCCCTAGTCCTGATTCAACAGCACCTACCACTGTCTACAAAACCCGGTAAAGCAGAGGGTAAGTATGTCCCCAAATGTAATCCAGCCTTCATCCCATTTAAAGAAATACTCACGTGCCTCTATAAGATCGAGTTTTGAGCAACAGATATTTTGATTGTAATTTTTCAAAAATAACGAAGATTTTTGCCTTAAATATAATTTTTGTTTTGCATGCATGAGATAAATATTCTTGTGTACTACATTTAATGACAAAAATGATCATATTTTCCTGGATCATTCTTGTTAATGTGTAGAAAGAACATTTAAAAGGTTCATTACTTTTGACTCTTTAATTCTATGTCTGGAAATTAATCCTAAGGAAACAGGTCTTCTTAGATGTCAAATCAGGGTATTAAGTCATATACATTATATTTCAGAAGACTGAGTTTTTCCAGTGATTTCAAATTTGTATTCAGATGTTTTGTTGAACACTTGTTCTATTTGTGAAAGGAGAAAAAACAAGAAAGAGAAAGAGAAGAGAAAGGAGGAAAAAAGGGAAAGGAAGAAAAATAAAGGGGTGAAAGTAGAAACAGACAGTAGAGAAAAGTGGGGAAAGGGAGAAGAAAATGGTTTAGAAAAATAATTGCAGTTGCTACCACAGTATCCTATGCTCTCCATCCCTGGCAAAATCCTGAAGGGGAGACTCTTTTGTGAACAGCAAAAGAATAATGTGATTTTAGTCCACCAAGAAGTGTGAATTTTTGCTAGTTGTTACAGAAGGGAGAAGGTACAGAAAAGTTCTTCAGTTGCTCTACATCTCACTTACAGACACAGTTACCACTTGGAAAAAGGAGTTCTGGCATCTAAGCAGTGTGGCCACTTGGGAGGTTCACCAACTACCCATAGAACTGGCCGGGTATCTCAGGAGCTCATGGTCAATTCCCAGCTGGTAGTGTAGGTGCAAGATCTGGGCTGGAGCTTAGTCAAACTTTTTATGCTCTATCTTTGAAGGTAAAACAGGGGACCTAAAAATAGTATTAGAAGTCACAAAACGTGTAAGAAATTTTTTTCAACCAACAATGAGATAGATTTTTTTTCAACCAACAATGAGATAGCATCACACACCCACCAGATCAATCTAATTACAGATTGACAATAAGAAGTGTTAGTGAGGTCACAGAGCAACTGGAACTCTATTACATGACTAGTTCAAGGGTAAAATGGTACAACCACTTTGGAAAACTGGCCACTTTTGATGTAACTCCATTCACAAATATATACTTAAAAGAAATAAATGCATACTGGTTAGTCCAGGTTGATGTGGAGATTCCATCCTTGTGAGTCTCAACTAGTAGCCTGACCCTGCCAGTTAACTACAATGACCTTCAAATGTATGTGCCAATGAAAACAGCTTGTATGGTACCTGGAAATTCATTTTTGCAAATCCTTGGGAAACTAGCTATTCCCCCAATCAAATGCCAGCCATGTAACTTGTAATAGGGAAGGAAAATAATGTTGCAAATACCCTTAGTTGTGCCCCATCTTCCTCACTAGCAAAATCCTGGCAGTTCAGGCAGCATTGTTCTCAATTCCAGAAGCTGACTCACACACAGTTTGGTCTATAAGCCAAACACATTGATCCTCTTCTTTGCCAGTGACTGTCGGATGAGTATGTGAAGCAGTTCTGATGAATGAAATGTGAAGGCATGGCTGCTGAAGAAGTGGTAGGAAAGATTTTTCTCTTGGTAAAAGGATAGAAGAAGATCCCTTTTCTCTCCATCCCCTATCCCACCCCACTTCCTTCTTATTAGGGATGCTGTTCGCTATGTGAAGAAAATACTCTTGGAATCATAACATTCCTCTTGCACTGTAAAAAAGAGGTATCAGCAGCAAATAGATATTAGCAGAATGTAGAGCAGATGTATTGGGTCTTCGGCAACATCCTTGAGTCATGAACCCACCCTGGAACCTTGTACATCCAGATGAGTGATCATCTGGAGTGATCCAGATGATTCAATCCAGTTCTCAGCTGCTTGTGAATAAATTCATTCCTGATGCAAATCATAACATAGTCAATATCTTATATTCTTCATGGCACTCCACATTCTTCAAAATACTTTCAGTCATCACCCCATTTAATCCTGCCAAAAATCCTGAGAAGAGATAGTAAAACTATCTCTTACTAGTTTACAACTATTACTATGCCTCATTTTACAAATATAGAAACTAAGCTTGAAAAAAATTAGTCTTATGCAAAAAAAGAAAGAACTAGGACTAAAACTGATCCAAGATTCTTGGGTTTAGTCCAAGGGTTGCCAAACTATGATCATGGGACAAATATATGACCAACCAAGAAATTTTTTTGCATATTTAAATGGCTGGGGGAGATGAAAAAGATCATATTTCATGAAATTCCAATTTTAGTGTTCATCAGTAAAGTTTTATTGGAATGCAGTCCTGCTTATTTCATCTACAACTGCTTTAGTGCTACAATTGCACAGTTGAGCTTCTGTGATAGACTATATGGCCCACAAAGCCTAAAATAGCTGACCCTTTACAAGAAAAGCACACCAACACTGCATTAGTTCCATAATGTCCAATCAAAAAATTCATCTTCCAAAAAAGGGCTTCTGTCGTGAGTGGCACACGCAGGGCAGCTCGATTGCTCTGCGTGCGGAATCGACATCAAAAAAATTCATCTTCCAATAAAAAACAGGTAGAGCAGTGAGGATACCATGTTTTATTCCTTAGCATAGTAATCCTAAGTTTGGTTTGCTAGTTGTCTTTTTTTTCACCTTCTGAATATAACCTACTGACAGCCTCATAATTCCCAGACTACCCAGTTAGGAGGAGCAGAGAAAGGTCTTGACTAACTGCTAATTAATCAGTCTGGCTTGAATTCTCCTCTCAGTAAACACCAGAACACATCTGTTGAAACAATGTTTTGATGAAAAGGTCCCTCAATCATAAAGAAAAAACTAACATCACAGACATGCCATTCTGCGGGTAGTTTTTCTTCTCTGAGAGTGGCCATCACGTGAATGTAAACGAATCAGGCTAAATCTAGTGTAAAACACACTGAAGACTTCCTCTGGAGAGAGATTATGGGCAACCATATTATGCAAACCAAGATTATGCAAACCATAAAAAGTTGATAAGGTTAAATAAGGCACATCATTTTACTTCTGAATTGTTTCCTTGGTTTTGATCTTCATAACATTTAACAAGCAATTTATTTCAGTGGAAGAAAAAATATACATGCAAACATTTAAGACAGTATCTCATACATATTTTGTGCTCATCACAAATTAGTTGAACCTGAAATTCCATGAATCATGAGAAGAGTACTTCAAACTATGTGACTATTAAAATAGAGGGGGGAGGTATGAATCTTTAGCACATAAATACTCAGAGACAGCAGTCTAGTAAATTTCATCTGAAAATAAATTTTTTCTCATTTTTGTGGGTTGGGTTTAAACCACTTCATAAGAACCCTCAAGACATGCCGTAAAAGATACAATGCCAGCTTCATTCCAGCCAACATGGTCTTGCCACAGTTTAAATATCTTTGCATTGTTACAAAGCAGAACCAACATGCTGGTCTGTAAAGATTCCTGTAGGAGTTTTAAATTAAAATTATACTCACACCACTATCATCATCAAACGAAGCATGGGTCCTCCACAATAAGTTCTTTTTAGGGCTTCAGAACTCTTGGCTCCCTGTCACCCAGAGAACTCAATGTTTTGAATTTTTCCGCTCCCAGTGCTGCCTGGTTCCATGGTAATTACCAGGCTCCAGGAGCTGGGCTGACATCTCATGTGATAGAAGTATACAAGCGAAGAAGTAAACACAAACAGCTGTGTTCGTTCCAGCAGCGTTCAAATCTTAAACAAGCAGAGGGAAAGTTGCTAAATCCCAAAGGAACAAGCCCAAGGAAACAGTTCTCTCAGCCTTCTAGCAATGAACCTAAGAGCTACACCCCCAAGGTCCAGACATCCCAAACAGATGAGATTGTAAAGTATGCCAACCTTTAAAATATAATGGTTGACAACATTCCCTCTTTCCTAGGAAAAAAGCTTTATGTGAGAGACTGCACATTCACAGGGCGAATTCATGAGATTCTAGCGTTAGCAGGGCAGTGGGGGATTGAAGATGATGGAATGAGAGAAGGAATCACTTCTCACTCACAATACCTTTGCATCTTTTGATGACCTGTGTGTGGGTATTCTAGTGGAGTAACTGCATTCATTCAGGTTTTAAGATTACATACTATTCACCAAGCATATTGTGAATAGTTTGTAAAATCACACAATGCAAGTTATGACTGCGAATGAAATTCTTCACTTTCTTTCATTTTTTTAAAGATTTATTTATTTATTTTCATTTAAATCCTTTCTTTTTAAAATAAATTTTATTTTTATATTCCCCATACAATTGCAATCCCCTTATTTTGACCCCAATCCCTCACTTTCTTTCATTTTTTTTAAATAATAAATTTTATTTTTATATTCCCCCATACAATTGCAAACCCCCCATTCTGACCCCAATCCCTCCCCTCCCGCCCCCCACCCCCCCAAAAGTGTCTCTGGTTCATAGTTTTTTGTTGATTTTGATTTTCACTTTCTTATAGTTATTCATTTTCCTGGTCCCTTATTTAAGTTTTCTAGATTCCTGCTATGAGTGAGACCATCCGGTATTTTTCTTTTTCTTTCTGGCTTATTTCACTGAGCATGATCCCTTCCAGCGCCATCCATGTTGCTGCAAATTGCATGTGTTTAGCTTTTTTGAATGCTGAGTAATATCCCATGGTGTATATGTACCACATCTTCTTGATCCAGTCATCTATTTTTGGGCATTTGGGCTGTTTCCAAAGCTTAGCTATTGTAAATAGTGCTGCTATAGACATAGGGGTTCAGGTGCTCTTTGGAATTGATGTTTCTGTGTCCTTTGGGTAAATACCTAGGAGTGGAATTGCTGGATCATATGGAAGCTCTATGTTTAGTAGGTCCAGAAATCTCCACACAGCTCTCCATAGTGGTTGGACCAGTTTGCACTCCCACCAACAGTGTAGAAGAGTTCCTTTTTCTCCACAAATTCCATTTATGTGCTAGATACCAAGGATGCAAAAATAAAAGAGATGAGGGGCCTCCCTGGTGGCGCAGGCTTTTGAGCGCAGCGCTGTGAAGCTGTCCATAGCCCCTGCAGTGCCAGTTTGATCCCCGCGGGCCTCGGAGCAGCCCACATGGCGAGCAGACCTCTCCTGTCTCACCTGCTGCTCCCCTCAGCAGTGTATTTCGTCAGTCTGCCTGTTCTGTTCCCCATTCTGTCTCTGGGGAATCCTCTCACCCTCCCGTGCATCTGGCCTGTATCCCAGTTCTTGTATAAATAAAAATTTTTAAAAATCTAAAAAAATAATAATAATAAAATAAAATAAAACATGTGATTCCTGCCCTTGCAGAACCTCGGGTCTCACCAAGCATGGAGATGCACACAAGCAGTTGCACACACTAAGTACACGTAGGAAAAGAGGGAACGATGCCCATAAAACAATGGCACATATATTCCCATATGAACACCACAGCCTCCTCGCAGTCACCTGGAGACAGCATTTACTGATTGCAGCAATGCTGCTATGCTTCAACAGTGGGAATTCCTCTTTTGGAATCAGTTTACAAACTGTACTAATTATCTAGAGCTATAACAATGCTGTGTAATAACCACCAGATCCCACGAGCATACAATAAAAAGTACTTATTGCTCATTTATCTAGAGGGGCCCTAAGGCAGCTCTGCTCATCTTCACTAAGTACATTTACATGTCTGGGGAAGCACCTGGGAGATGCCTGCAGTGGTGCCAGCTGGCTTTCAGCTGAGCTCAACTGACCTCAACTATGAGGAATAGTGCAAAGCTACTCTGTTCCATGTGTCTTTCATCCTTCATCAAGCTAGCCCAAGCGTGTTGTCATGTTAATGGCAGACGTTTGAGAGAGTCAGTGAATATACGGGCATGATAGCCTCTTAGACTCAAAAAGAGACACATAACCATTACCATTGCCTTCCAAGTCACCATGCCAGTTTCGAGGCAAGGGATGGGGAACGGACACCACCTTTTTTATTAAAGTCACATGGCAAAGAGCATGGACACAGAGAAGGGTAAAGAATAGATAGCATCGTTGCAATTTCCCACCAAGTCACACCAGAAATGCAATCTCTAAATCTCTCTCTCTTGGTTTTAATTCACCTCTTTCATTTATTTCAGATGGTTTGGCCTCTGCCCCAAAGTAGCCCCATCCTCACAAGCCAGATAACTGCCACCACTGAATAAAGGGATGCTACCTCATGCCTTTTTATGTCCCTTCACAACCGCCAACACAAGGCCTTGTGAGGGGAGGTGCTGCAGTGAAGTTATTGGATAAATGAACAAATACAAAACACAAGTGTTTTGAGGGACAAGTGTATATGAGGATATGCAGTGTTCTCACGTAACCATTTTGAACCAGATGCCACATTCTAATAAGTAAGTGCTCCTGTGTTTTCATTTAAAAAAATGATCCATTCTATTTAAGTCATACTACTACTCAAAACATGAACATTGTAAACATTGTTTATTCAACATTGTAAAGCAGATACTTTATTCTATTTACCTTAATTTTAGCTTTTATTTTTTAATTCAGATTTCTAAAATGCACTCCCAAACCTTTCACCCATTATTTTTCAAATAATGAAGTCATTTCCGCAAATATGTTATTCCCTAACCTCCAGCTGGGTATTGTGGACTGATCTATCATTGACAAGAGAATGATTCAAAAGGCTAACAATGACCTACCTTACAGGAATGTTCTGGGAAAAGTTACATAATGGATTTCTTGAAGCCTGGTGTGCTAATGCACTTTTTGCAATATTAATTCTTGGAATTTCTAAAGCCGACTTTCTCTCAAAGAATCCAAGCTTTTAACATATGGCTGGCCAGATCCTCTAAGAGTATAAATTATGCCCCAGGAGTAAGTGAATTGCTTGGAAGGACGCATTAACTCTTTCAGGTCACTTGGTTTCCACTTAGAGCACTGCAGGAGGGCAGTCATTTCCCAAATAGTACCCCAGGGGACAGAAAGTATATGTGCAATATAAATTATTCCCAGGAAGGCATTTATGAACTCAGAAAATCTGGTTTATTATCTCATCTATTCACACACTATCCCGGTGAGGAAAAGGAGCAAGAAGAGAAAAATAGGTGAGGCCAGGGGTGCTAAAAGTTTCCCAATTTCCTCTAACTTGTCAAGGGCAGAGTTTTTTAACTCGAATTGCTGGTTCATGATCACAGCATAACTGTCTCCTAATTAATGGTCTCAGGATTTGGGGCTCTCCCCTTAAAGTTTCTGATAGTTGAGGAGGGGACAATCAAGTGAGGTGCCCGTGATGCAAAATAAGAAGCCTCAGCTGCTTCATCCTGGTCTCAGCCCTGCTGCTAATGGAATGGTGGGGATTGGGGTGGCTGCTTCAAACAGTCAAATTTCACATTTACATTCACTACTTCTTCTAGTAAACCCATAAATATTGATGAGGAATCATTACTTGATTAATTCATTTTCCACTGTAGGGTAAGGAAAAATATCAGGCTTTTCTGCCCTCCCGCCATCAGGCTAGATGAGGAAACCCTGTGATCCTGAATGCATGCCTGATGGCGGGCACCTGGAGTGGGTACACCTGGGCTAAGATTGTGCTTTTAAGGGCGGCGTCACGGGGACGCCAGGAGGAGCAGCAGCAGAAGCCGAAAGAGAAGCTGAGAAGCAGCAGAACAAACGCCAGAGAGCCCAGATAGAGTGAAGACTTGCTGGGGGCTGGGAGGCCTGCCAGCCCCCCAGCCCCCCAGCCAGCACCCCTGCCTGCCATATGCCTGGTGAACCCCAATAAAAGACCTGCAAAAAACCACTGAGGACTCTGACTGCTCCTTTACCCGGTCTGCATGGGATCAGAAAACCTGCTCTGTGTCCAGTCCTGCCCCTACACCCACACTGAGGAAAAGGGGAGAAGGCAATGTGGGTGGTAGTAAAAGGAGAGAAGGCTACCTTATTGCTCTGTCACCAAAGTTGGAAGTGGCCAAATAGTTCATCTATTTCAGGGCTGGGAAGCCTAGATTGAAGTTGATATTATATAATCAATACATGTCAAATTGGAATATTTTGGCTTGAAGCTCCAAATGTCGAGTCCTTGTCCCAGAGTCAACTATTCTCTATGGCAGTATCTTTACTATTATTTAAGAATTTCAGCTCTTTAGGAAGGCTCCAGAAGCTGTGCAGTAGGCACTTGGTGGTCTACAAAAGAATTGGAATACTGGTATCCCACTCAAATCCCTCCCTCTCTCTCTCCCTCCATATCTCTCTGCGCCTTTGGGATGAGATCCTGTATACCTGCTGTCTAAAAAGAAATCACAGAAATAAAGTGGCTTTTTCAGGAGGAAAGAAATAATATCTATTTAGTGCTCTGCTCTGTCTGGGAGCCCTGCTAGTCTCTAAAAGGTAACAATCAATTTCTGTTCAAAGTTCTGTTCCCCATTCAGCCTGACATCAACCTCTGGCTCCAATAAGATGCCAACTGATTTCTCTATATTTTGACTTTTTTCTCACCTCAATGAAATATACTAAATCTGAATTTGAATGACAGATGACACAACATACCACTAATGTGTTCTGCTTGCTGCTACTACAAGTGTGCATTCATATACAAACACACACACACACACACACTAGTGATGTATATGGATCTCACACTTTCTTAGATGGTGGATTATGGGACTCACTCAAAGAATGATTTGAATAAGACACTCTCTACCATAGTCTGCTGGAAAAAAACCACAAGATTGGACTAGAAACCCCATATGGCTCCCAGGACTGGAGTTTCATAAATCTAGAACTCATACACATAATTCTTTAACCTAGGATGGAGTCAGCAAACAATAACCCAATTCCACTCCTTGTCTACTTTTATATGGTTCATGAGCTAAGAATGGTTTTCACACTTATAAATGGGGGTGGGGAGAGGAAAACCATATAAAATTCAAATCTCAGTGTTCACAAATACAGTTTTATGGAAACACAGTCATGCCCATTCACTTATACATTATTAATGACTGCTTCAGCAATGCAGGGTAGAGTTGAGTGGCTGCAATAGAGACTGCAAAGTCTGCAAAGCCTAAAATATTTACTATTTTTACAGAAAATGGGGGCTTCCCTGGAGGTATAAAGGGTTAATTCTCAGTAGTATGACGCTATCGGCAGCCACTGCAGCAGTGAGTTCAATCCCTGGCCAGGGAGCTGACCCACATGGCACAGCAGACCTCTCCTGTATTGCCCGCTGATCCCCTCAGCAGTGTATTTCAGTAGATCTGCCTGTTCTGCTCCCCACTCTGTCTCTGGTGAATCCTCTCACCTCCCCCACACTTCCACCTCTGGCATGCACCCCCCTCTTGCATGCGTAATAAAATAAATCTTTAAAAAAGAAAATAGTTGTAACCCTACATCTAATCCATTAGACCATCCACATAGTAAAAAAGTCTGCTGTAAACCTGTAATCTCATTGAAGTTTTCTTTCTGGAAAAGAGGACTATCATAAAGTTATCTAAAGAACCAAAAACAAATTAGTGGATAATTATACAATCTGATCCTTATAAAGGAAACTGCTGGAAATCATTGATAAATCTACCATGTCAATGACAGAATTGATTTCTTATGAGAAAAAAACTTAACTACAAAGAGTTTGTCTCTTCTGCTTTATGAAGGAGTCATTACAGCCTATTTCCCTTTTTTTCCTTTTCTCTTTTTGTAAATGGTCTGAAGGCTAGCAAATTTATCTCTCTGAGTAATCATATCATTGGTGAAAATGACTGCTAAAAAGCAAGCAAGCATAAAAGAAATCCCTGCCCAATAAAGTGGTGACTTTGAAAAGGAAATTGCCCTGTTCCAGTGACGGATTCTGTTTCAGCTGCTATAACCCACATATGAGGGTGTTTTGGGACCCAGGTCCCTGGCCTTTATCCGCAAAACAGCTGCAGAGTGTCCCTGGGAGCTCAAGGAGGATGTTCTGTGCACAACCATTGCTGACCCACCGCCCCACAGCCTACAGGCTGCACACTCAGCTCTGGATCTCCAGAGCTGCCTTCACCTAGCCTGGAATGCCTCCCTTACGCCCCCTCCTTCCTGCGTATCTTCCCCAATCAAGTTTGAGTTCCAAATATAGGAATCCTGGAGGCCCATAACTTCACGATACCCTGAATTATTTTTTACCATTTTGTTTGTTTTTTCTTCCCAAGGACAATGCGAACCTCGAGCGCAGAAAACAATCATCTGAGACATCTTTCAGTTAGAGAGCCACAACACAGCCTAATGAAGATGATATTGGTGATAGGGGAAATTAGCAGGATTTGAAAGCTTTTTCTCTAAGACATGAGAGGCTTAACAATACTTGCTTTTCTCTCCCTAATTCTCAGGCAGAGCTTTCTCGATGAAAAAGTGAGATCTAGGGGAAATGTGAGAATTCCTTGTTTTTTTAATTAAGGTAACAGTGACTTACAATATTATATGATTTAGAGTTCTAGAATCACCCTCTTTGGGTGTTGTTATCACACCATACCACCACAAAGACTCCTGTGGTCTCCACCACAGGCCACCAAGTCCACGTGAGAATTCTTAGCAATAAGTTTTGTTACTTATTTTTTTTAAGATTTATTTTTGCATGCATGCAAGAACTGGGGTACAGGCCAGAGGTGTGGGGAGTGGGGGGGCTGGTGAGAGGATTCATCAGAGACAGATTGGTGAACAAAACCGGAAGACTAACTGAAATACACTGCTGAGAGGAGCAGCGGGCGAGACAGGAAAGGTCTGCTGCACCATGTGGGTAGCTCCCTGGCCTGTCAGGGATCGAACTTGTGCTGCAGAGGCTGTGGATAGCCTCAAAGTGCTGTGCTTAACCCCTTGCGCCATTAGGGAGGCCCTGTTATTACTTTATAAAGGACACTCTACCTATGCAGAGCAAAAGTGGTGCTGCAAATTGTTCTCTTCTGGATTTTGCTGAGGAATAGCTTCAAATCAAATATATATTTGTTTTCTTAAGAAAGGAGAAGATAGAGTCAAGAAGCTAGGGGGGCCTCTTTTAGCATTTAGGGGGTTTGAAATTGTGACATCAGTTATTGTGGCGGTGAAGCTGAGGAGGTTTTATCGGTTAATAATTATAGTATATTTAAAGGTTGGACTTTGTGGTTGGAAAGTTTATGACTTCACCTTTTCTGTCACTCAATGATGAATGCACCATACAAATCTTTCAAAACAAGAAAACAAAAACAAAAATTTGGTTTAACTCTCACTTAAATTTCATATTTCCCCCCTACATTACCATTTAAAGTTAATTAGTAGTATTTTGAAAATAAGTTATATTTTGGAAAAGCTTTAGTCCTAGAACCTGTCAAAATAGGTGAGTCTCTTGGTTTTACTCTGGGAAAAAAAATCATAAAATGATTACAATCATTGGGCAAAATAATAAAGCTAACATACCTCAACCTTGGCTGCATTTAGAGCAAGCTAAGAAATATTTTTAAAATACCAATTTCTGAACTTTGCTGCCAGGATCTCATGTATTTGTCCAGGGATAGCACTGGGCATGTGTATGTTTTTATAATCTCCCCAGGTTTATGAAGATCATCTGTGAGCATCTGCTACAAACATTATTAGAGCATTTATACCTTTATACTAGATTGCTCGTGTACAGGTTTTCCTCTGCTTACGATGACAAGCTACAAGTTAATGTCTTGTTCATCTTTGAGTGTTACAGCAGAGTTCTGCTTACTCCAAATGCCTGTTACTAATACAGCTCCTTCTGGGGACACAAATCCTGTGAAGGGAAGCCAAGGAGGGACCCTAGGAAGTTCCTTAAACTGAGAAACTTAGTCATTCTGAGCCATATGCCCCCAACAACCTGGACATGGGTTATAGTCCAAAATCTGATCTACAGGGTGCCCAGCAACCCAATAAGGAAGCCTGAAACAAAAGTGCAGTTCAACTCTAGTACCCAGTTAGTGCCCAGCAGGACCAACTGAAGCCTTTCACCACCAGAGTTAAAATGTGAGATCTGAGAGCTGAGCAGTTGGTAGAAAGAGCAGAAGCCAAAAGACACCCGGAGTAAAACAGCGAGAGAGCCGAGTTGAATCACCTTGGTGGCTAAGCCTATTAGTAGGGATCTGAGATGCCTGCTGCTCAAGGGGGCAGTGAGGTAACCCAGTCACAGAGTTGTCTCCGGAATGCCCTTCCAGTTCCTGAACTTCAATCCAATTTTCGTGAGGCCTGGCTAGGTGGCCTTTCCGGAAGGCTTTTCGGAGACACGTGGCTGGTGAGTGGTAGAGATTCCGGTCAGCTTTCCTTCCACCGTAAATTCCCACTACTTAGGGTAAACTCTGTGGAATCTACTCTTTATAGCTCCCAAAAGTCCAGTCAGCACCATTCCCAGGGTCTATCACTTTGCCTGGAACATAGCAAGGGCTAACTCATTGTAGGTGCTCTCAGACAGGACGGCCATCCCCAGTCTACTGAAAATGAAGACATCATTCATTCTGACTTGAAATTGCAAAAACAATGCTAATCTAGGTAAAATATATTAAAGTGATTGCACACTCCCACTTCCAAATCCAGCGACATTTCTACCATCAATACATCGAAGCAGGATATGCTACTGATTGCAGATTCACAGTGCACATCCTAATTTCACCCAAGTTATGTTTGGACGACTAAATTTTCACTCCTCTTAATCTTAAATCACAGTAACATTAGTAAGAACAATTTTCCTCCCACACGAGCTTCACTGACAAACCTCCAAAGTAGCTGATCTTTGACTTTTAAAACGTTTAATAATACATGATCTTCCCCCCACATTGCCACACACATTTCCCCTGTCTATTGTCTGTATCAGCTACTTGAAGAACACATACTCCCCAACAACCGGATGAGTCATAAAATAAGAGGTACATGGATGTAAACTGAGCCTGTTTACGCTTTCCCTGACCCCAGCTAATAAAATAAAAGAGGTTCCACTGAATTCGGGTCCAATGGCTTCAGGGAAGCAGGTTTCTGCTAAGCAAAGGCATAGATCATTTAGTACATTATTTTTGAAGGTAGAGCCCGTTTCATGCCCTTTCTGAATGAAACGCATTTATGGGTAGAGTCATGTGCAGGGTGTGTAAGGACTTGCCCTCCTCATGTCCTCTACAAAAGAAGTCTCTGGCTGCTCCTGGTGGTAAGCTAACCAACAAAAGGAATGCCTAAAAGATCTCACCTCTTCGGTTCACAGTGCACAGGACTGGAGGCTGAGCTCCTGCTCCCCTGGAAACTCAGCACCCCAAGGAGAACTTTCTCAGGCTTCCCAACTGCATTTTCAAAAATCTGGACAAAAGCAGGTTTGGCCCAACCTGACCTGCTCCTGATAAAGTGATCTTATGCCTCTGGAATTGGCTTTTTGAATGTATGTGCCTACCCCACGTCTGGTGTTATATTACGACAGCATGAAAATGGAGCCTAGGACGGAGGAGCCGGCCAGCCTCAGAAGCCTTCTTCATTGCCTGCCATGTAATACATGATATGCAAAGCCTCTGACTTCAGCCAGCAGATATTTGGAGACCGTGTTGGCCCTAAACTAATGGGGACTAAACTAATGTGTGTTTAGGTCAGAAAGCGAATCAGAAAAGCCACTGGAGGGCACGTCACGGAGTGAGGGCCCTATAAAAGCATCCTCACTCCCCGCGTCCCCTGGCAAGCACTCGGCTTCCCTGTCTGGGCTGCTCTGCATCTCTCCTGCCTAGTGCTAGAACTCCGGCCAGCAGCTCCTCTCCTCGAAGCTGCCTTCTGCCCTGCAGAAAAAAGCGAGAGGGCTAGACACCCAGGGAGGAAGGAAAGCCTCCGGCAGGCGCGAGGAAAGCCCCGTGTAGCCCTCCCACCCACCGCGCGCCCTCTTCCCCAGCGCGGGGCGCCGGGGCGAAGTCTAGCGTGGGCGCCGCAGCCAAGTTCGGATTCCCCCCTCTGGTCGGGTCTGCGCCGAGCTCCGCACATTCCTCCGGATCTACCCAGCCAGGAGGCGCGAGCCGGGGCTCCGCGCGCTGAACGCTCTCCCTGCACCCCGGGGAGGGGCGCCCCGCGTCACCCGCTCTTGCCCCGAGCCCCAGCCTCCGGAGCTGCGGCCCCTCCTCGCGGCTCGCCTTTCCTCCCCCACTGCCGCCGACCGACCCCTCCCCTCCCGGGGCCCCGCGCCTCCCCTCCCCCGCCGGCCCCCAGCCGGGGCTCTCCAGGACCAGCCTGCGCTCCTGGCTCCCTCATGTCTTCTCGAGAGTCAAGGCGCCCATTGACGTGGTGTCTCGCTCGGATTTCCAGGCAAGACCTCAGCTCCGGCAACAGCATCAGCCCGGCCCGTCTCGCGCCTGCAAGCGCCGCGCCCGGGGAAGGCGCACAGCGCAGCCGCCGCGGCTGAGCAGCCCGCGGCGCCCCGGACCCGGCAGCCCCAGCCCAGGGCGCAGCGCGCGCCGCCGTGTCACCCCCCGCCCCAGGCAGCGGCCGCGGCTCGGACCTCGAGTTCTGGGGGAGCGGGGAGCGGGCAGGGGAGCTGTCGACATCCCGCGCCCTGCTCGCGGCGGCGGCGGCTGGAGCTTTGGCCGCCGCCTCCAGCGCGACTTTGCCGCCGGGAGTGACCCCGGGATTTCGAACTCCTGCCCCTGACCTGCTGGGCGGGGCTCCGCGCTCCTGCCCCCGGCCCGGATGGGTCTCCTGGCTGGGACTAGAGGCTCCTGGAGTTAATGTCCAGCTGGGGGTCTGCGGAGACCGGATCCGAGGTAAGAGGGGGACGCACGGGGGTGGCCAGGAGGTGGACGCGGGGGGCTGCGGGACGCGGGAGCTGGGGGCGGGCCTGGACCCTATCGCTGGCGGTGAGGTGGGGCAGAGGAAAGACGAGATCGAGGGAAACCAAGGCGCCGGATGCCAGAGGAGAAAGAGAAGTTGAGCACTGGAGAGGCCGGTGTTCTTGCGGAGGGGCAAAGATCTCCAGCGCCCTCGTGGGCAAAGCTCTCTCGAGCTGCTGATACCTGGGGACCCCGAATTATCGGAAGGGCAGTTTCCCTCCCCGACTCTGCGGGGCGCTCTTCTGTCAAGTCCCGGGACCGTCTGGGGTCTTCCGTGAACCCTTTGCGAGCAGGAAAGCTCCCTCCGAACTTGCAGCTGCGGAGACCTCGTTGCCGGGGTGTAACTTACTTGGGGCTTGGCTGGGTTTGTGCAGAGGCAGAGCCGGGCCCAGGGAGGGGCTGCTGCAAAGGCGGCGCGACCTGACCCGGAGGCTGCTCTCCTTCGGGCGCAGTCTCGACAGCTGCATCCGTCGCCCTTTTCGGGACCCGGTTGCATGCACTTTCCACATGTCCGACACCCCGACTGAGCCTTCTGGTCGCGGTTAGGAGAGGGGCTCCCTGCACTGTCTGGGACTCGGCTCTCCGCCTCCGACAGGCTCTTGAGACTCCTGAAGGTCTCCGCTCCTGTTGTCTGTGCCAGTAGCTCCCCCACCACTGCCTTGCACCACCTCGGGGCTGATTTTGCCGCGGTTTGGTTTCCAACCCCACCCGGCGAGAACTAACCCACGAGGGGCAGAAAAAGTGGGGACTTTCGCGGGATTCCCCAGCCCCCAGGCGCCTCCCTACTTTCGGATGTGGCGGGACGTTCCTGCAGAGCCGATTCGCGCGTCCCCGGGGCTACCCAACTCCATGCTCCCCACATTTTTGCTCCCTGGCGGGGACGAACAATTCTTCCAGCCCCTGCCGCGGATGTTCGCGTGCACAGGACTCTTAAGTATTCCGAGGAAGAGATGCTGCTTCCAAAGTCACGCACGCACCGCTCCCCAAAAGCCCTCAGAGTGGTAGCGGCTGAGCTGCCGCCCCGCCTGTGCCAGCTCGCACCCTCCCTGCTTCGCCACACCTTCGCCTCGCGGAGTAGGGGGATAGCGTCGCCTTTTCAACAAGTGGCAGGTGTCCGGGGAGCCCGCAGAATCCTCAGGCCATTCCCGAAAAGGCTTCGGGTGCCCCGGATCTGGAACTCAACCCCGGGCCCCTTACTACACGGAACCCTTCCCCAGACTGTCTGCAGAAAGCGCCTCATTTTCTTTTTCCTTCCCCAAATCCAAGGCCCAACAGCTACGGGAGAGTAAGTCCTCTGCCGGGCTAAGAAACGAGGCGCGGTTAAGAGAAGCAAAGCATCTTTCCTCAACTTCTGTCCCTACCCTACAAGAATCCCGGGGGGTTATAACACACCCCACGGCCATTCTTTGCGCTCCCCGAAATCTGCGTTTGAAGGCAAAGCCCAAACAAATCTCCCAGCCTGCCTGTCACCAGAGGCGCGGGGGCGCCCGGCGGGAGCGCTCACGGCGGGGAAGCTGCGGCTGGAAGGTGGGGAGCGGGGGAGAGGTTTCTAAAAGCAGGTTGCTGAGAAACCAGCGCAGGTGAGAAGGGAAGAGAAAAACTGAGAAAGGATGGGGAGGTAGGAACCTGAGAAGCCGAGCTGCTGGTGAGGCTCTCCAGAAGTTTTGGGGCTAACTTGGAGAGGCGGGGGCGGGGAGGGGGAATTGTAGGGAGAGTGCTTGCTCCCCGGTTTTTGTTTTTATTCCAAGACTACTAAGCCTCCCCGCCGCGTGGGCGCTACCAGAACTCGGGCGGTTTCTGGTGCCCCCTGGTGCCGGGAACCCAAAATCGCCGGGTGCTTTGCGGATCCCTTCCCGTGCCGCTTCCCTCCCCCGGGCGCCCTTGCTGCTCCCTGGCCTGGGGGGCCACCAGGTGCCCGCGCCCGGGACGTGTCCCTTTCGCCCCGCGGGGCGCATGGCTCCCGGGCTCAGGGGAGGGGGCGGGGCCACCCTGCAGGTACCGGAGCGGGTGCGGGGACACCTGGTGGAGCCGACTTTGGGGCGATTGCTTCCCGCACGTGGCAGTGCGTTTAGCAGTTTGCACGTGTAGCTCCGGGGCAGAGGGTGACAGCAGCGGCGCCTCGCCAAAGTGCTTGCAGAAAGCGGTTTGGAGACTAGCGGGAAAGCCGCGCGGCGCGTTGGGAGGCAGGACGCTGCACAGGCCCTAAGAAAAATGTCCTAGTAAACCGCTGTGTGTGCGGGATCTCAGGCGCCCTCCTAGTCCTCGGATCAGCAGACACCGGGCATTTAACCGCGGCTGGGACTGGGGCGCGGGTGGGGCGCTTGGAGGGGCGAATGCGCCCTTCGCGTGCCCCGGGGCCGGGAGAGCGCTCGAGAGGCCTGTGCGCCCGCACCCAGCCGAGGGCGGGAACGGGAGCCTGGAGCTTCCTCTGGCGAGACAGGGAGTTTTCCACTGTGTCCTTTTCTGCCAGCCTCGCCACACTTGTAATTGAGGATCTCCACGTCCAATTTAAAAAGCCCTCCGTCGGCCAAGCAGGAAAAAAAGGAAAAACCCTCTTAATGCTGAAGGGAAATCTGGTGCCTCTGTCGCTTCCTGCCGGCGGACACCGCGATTTGGAAAGGCGCTTGAACCCGCGCCTCCCTGCTCCGGGGGCTGCCAGCCATTTCGCACGCACCCGGGAGCTGCCTCCCAGGCGAGGGGGTGGGAGGGCTCGCCGCGCCCCGGTCCTCTCGGCGAAGGCACCTCGTTGCGTTCATTTTGCTTGATCTGAGTGCAGCACCGCTCGGGCCGGTGCGCCCGAACCCAGAGCCTTTGCTTTTCTCGGGGTTTGTAAACCAGCCAGGAGGCGCGAGGGGTCTGGAGTCTCTGGTCGCGAGGAGTTCCTAGTCCCTGCAAACTCCCTGAGCCCAGGCGCTGCAGTTTGTAGTGTGTCGAGCCAACTCAACGCCTAAGGGATGGAAAATGCATCCGTCTCCGCTGCGGTGGGAGGTGGTTCCCCGGGGTAACGAGCAAGGGAACCCCGGCCTGAGATCTGAATGGCGACCGGGCGCGGAAAGGGGCTGCTGGATGCAGGCAAGCTGGTACCTGGAAACTCCCTTAATTAAGCTCGCCCTTGGAAAAAGTTTAGCTTTACCTAAGAATCCGTTTTATTTGGACGAGAAGGGAAAATCAGCTGCACAAATCTCCTAGTTCCCTTGAGAATGCGCTTGGAAGGCGGATCACTGACTTGGGGAAGGGACTAAGAAGCACCACGCCCGGACCTTCACCCACATACCCGCGTCTTCTGCTCCACCTACACCCTGGGTGCGCTAGTCGCCTTTCCCTAGCCCGCCCTGGGCTGCGTGATCCCCTTTTCTAAGGTGATTGAGAAGCCCGATGGAGCCCCCTGGCAGAGGTGCTGGGCCCCCACCCCGCGCCCTCTTGCGGCCCAGGCCCTCCAGCTCCCTCGCCTCCCCAGCGCCGGCTGGAAACGTGCAGCCACGTCTGTGACGGTGGCGCAGGGAACTCGAGACTCCTCTGGAGGGGGGGTATTTAGGGACAGAACCCTCAGAGTTGCGAAAATAAAATCCAGGGAGGGCTCGGTTATACCACGAAGGATTAAAATTTTCAAAGACTCATGTAATCCTTACCTAACAGCAGTGGTAAAGCATCTGTTGGGCACTTGATGCCTTCTAGGCCTTTCCCTGCGTTATTTAATGTTCGTGACCTTAAGAGCTGGAACTGTTATTTTAAACGAGTTGGTGCTTCGAGAAGTTAAATGACTTAATGCAGTATTCCCATCCAGGCCAAAAGTCTCCAAGTCCTTACTTCTTGTTCGGGCGACAAAATAACTTATTAGGTAGGAATAATAAAGCGCGGGCCGGGAGGGGGGACCGGGAGGGGGGTGGGGGGCGGGATGGGGAGTGGTGGCTGGGAGCGCGCCTGGATCTAGCTGGGAATGGAGCGGGACCTCTGGCAGAGAGGATGCACTTGATTTTATTCCTGAAATGACTGGCCAGTTGTGCCTCCTTAGGTCGAGGGTGGTTCCCGCCGCCTGGGCGAGCTTCGGGGCGGGGGAGGGCTAGGTGTCTGGCTAGGGTGGAGGATGCAGGGTGGGGGCAGATCGATCACCCCTCATCCCAAGAAAAGGGGGTGGAAGGGTGGAGGGCGGGGAAAGGAGGTTGCGCATCTGTGGACCGGCTGGCCTGGAAACCTGGTGTCGCTCGTTGGGATCGGTTGGGGCAGCAGCCCTGCTTGAAAATGTTCGGGTGATGGCAGAGGGCAGTTGCGCACACACTTGTGGCGCACCGGGGATGGAGATCGAGCGGAAGACTTTGGGAGAAGGGCGGGTGATGCCCGGGAAACCATCGCCGCGAGGCCCGGGAGGAGAGCGCTGGCGAGTTTGGAGAGGGACTTGGGACCCCAAGTGGGCGCCGCGCCAGCCGCGGTCCTAGGTGTCCAGGCTTAACGCGCACCCTGCGCTTCTCTCCCCGCGGGTCTGCTCAGGTGCCGCCGCCGGACGGGACTCTAAGATGAAGTTATGGGATGTCGTGGCTGTCTGCCTGGTGCTGCTCCACACCGCGTCCGCCTTCCCGCTGCCCGCCGGTAAGAAGCCTCCCGAGGCGCCCGCCGAAGACCGCTCCCTCGGCCGCCGCCGCGCGCCCTTCGCGCCGAGCAGTGACTGTAAGAACCGTTCCCTCCCTGCTGGGGGGTCGCCGGCGGACCCCCACGCGCGCCCGCCCGCCGCCCGCACGCACCCAGGCCAGCCCCCTCGGCTGGGAGGCCTCCCGCACCCACTGGCAGGGTCCCGAGGCGCGCAAGTCCCCTCTCTGCGCGGGCTGCCGCCCCAGGCCCCGCACGCCTTGTCTGTAAATAACACGTACTGGTTTGCC
Organism: Talpa occidentalis; assembly: GCF_014898055.3. NCBI lineage: Eukaryota > Metazoa > Chordata > Mammalia > Eulipotyphla > Talpidae > Talpa > Talpa occidentalis. The sequence continues at coordinate 120,784,209 of NW_023604972.1, forward strand.
CGAGGGTATCAGATTTTTATGTTGTCGGTTTAGCATTGCCATGAAGAGATATTCTTCCCACCACCTTAGGAAAACACACAGTTGTCCCCTTCTGTGCACTTATTCACTGTCTATGCACATGCACACCCGGGTTTGTTTGTTTGGTTGTTGTTTTTTTTTGGGGGGGGGGTTGTTTGTTTTCCTTTTTCCCAGTGGCTGTGTGGGTGTGCTCTGCTGTGCTGAATTCTGGAATCTGTTATATTTCCATCCTTAACTACCTGTGCAAAGGGAGAGGCCTAGTTTTCAACCAGCCAAAGTCAGGAAATACTAGGGCCTTGAATTCCAGAACTAGCATCTAGGCAGGGTCCAAAAAAGTATTCAGAAAAGTTCTGGTTGTAGACAGACTTAAAGGTAGTGTTAGGTGGATTGGGGGGTGCGGGGGAGGCAGTCATGGGGGGATGAGGAAGCTGTCACCCTTCACATGACAATGCTAATTCTTCAGAGAAGTATGTGTTGGTCATATTATAAAACAAATCTGTGATTTCACTCTCAAAAACTAACATGTTAGATAGCAAGTATGTTAGAGCATGCTTATGGTGATACAGTTTACCTGACACTCTTGAGAAGTTTCTATGTTTCATAAAATGAGGTCTGCTGCATTACAAGTTAGAGGTTATCAGGAAGGTATGTAGGTAGTGAAAACAGCAGTAGAAAATTTGACCCAATCCCAAAATTAAGCCACAGTGAGCTACAACTAGGAGGTCTTCCAGGCTGCCCCCTACTCCCACTTCTTACTCTCTGGATACTTTGCACTGGAAACATACTGGGGGTGGGGGGTACCACCCCTTAGCTGGTGTTTACCTATGGCCTTGGGCACTGTGATGTGCTTACTTTATGCTTTATGCTTAATTGCAACACCTCTTCCTGAAGTCCCAAGACAGAGGAAAAGTGCATCTTTATGAGGCAAATTAAAACTTAAAAGTGACTTAGGCTTAGAAAGAGAACATGGTTGATCCCTTGAAATTGTGGTAACTGTTTCCAGAGTTTCTGTCAATTGTATAAACCTATTTTTAAAGGCTTTGATTTTAACTATGAATTTCCATCGTCGTGTATGTAAATGTTTCTCTAATAGAAACTTAAATTTAAAATTTTAACATAGTGCCATTGTCTTCATCATAATATTCATGAAAACGAAGTCGTTTTTCATTCGTTTCAACAGCCTAGGCCAGAGGGACAGAAATACAGTGGTGATAATAGTTCTCTGGCCAAGACTTTCAGGAGAGAAAAATGACTGTGCCTGGCTACAACAGAGCTGATTTGATTAATTCATGAAGACTTAATTGGCCTCTGAGTGTGCTGTCTACCCCGGCTTATTTAATCTGGTTCTGGCCCTGCTTTCAACTCGCTCTGTGATTTTGGACAAATTACTTTATAACTCAATGAACAGTTTGCCACTATACATTAAAGAAAGGTTTTTCTGGCCCAAATGTCAGTCGCTGTCCTCTGGGTAGAGACTTATAAGGAGATATCCCTATTCGCTGGAATCACTGGGGAACTTTAAAGAATACTAATGCTGGGCCTCACCCAAGAGATTCTGATTTAATTGATTCAGATATGGCCTGAGCATCTGGGTTTTTCGATATTCCCCCACAGGAATCTAATGTCCAGTGAGGGTTGAATCACTATGACTCAGTAATACCCTAAGAAAAGATGTGCCTCAAAAAGCTACAACCAGTCACCAAGCAGCAAGGTTACAATAGTCCTTCTGATTGTGAGGGGAAAGCATGCTGAGGGATTACTTTTTTATTTCTAGAACTGATACTGCATCATCAGTGGGCAAGATTCTGACTACTGTATTCATATTCAAACCAGCAGAACACAGTCAAATCTGTTCTATCTATGGGAAGATACAATAGACCCTAGAGTAAACTTGTGAGAAGTGTTCTCACAGAGAAACTGAACTGCATTCCAAGCCAGATTGACTTCTTTCCAGGTATGTTCAATTCAGTAGCAAGCTGTCAGTGCAGGGAAAGCAAAAGAATGACAGTGTGCAGACTTTGAACACTCAACCAGTGTCAACATGCCCCTGTCACAGCCTGACATTTATATCCTGCTCTGTACACCTTGCAACTGGTTAAAGCTTATGTAGAAAAACATTAAGTCACTCATTTCATCTGAAAATAGAAGGTACCATAAATTCTGGTCCTGCTTCCCTTTGAATGCTTCTAACATAGTGAGGGAGCAAAACCTCTTTCGTGTCACCTTAACAGCCATTCTGCGCTGTTCCATATCCTCATACTCACCTTTAAGGGTATGTGTGTTCTGCTGGCTTTAATGTAAACGAAACTGTCAGAATTGAATTCCTTATATTATCACAAGGTGAACTGCCCACAGAGAACTCATAACTGGCTTGCTTGCCTAGCGGGAGTCTATAAGTAAGTTGTGCCACCTGCTGCAACTTCAAACTTGTCTAAACTCAAGGCCTTGTGATTTGGGGGAGTCTTCCTGACTTTTCCCTTGAGCTATCTTTGTTCTTTGATTTTGTTTTTTGCCAGTATTTTCTCCAAAGTGTGATAAGCAGGTATGAAGAACCTAGAAGATAAACTAGCAGATGTCATAACATTTTAGAGCTGAAAGGATACCCCACATGATTTGGTTTGGAAAGCAACTGTCCAAAATGCCAGAGTTCCATGAAAGCAGGAGGCAGGGCCACAGAAGCCTGGACCAGAGTTTCCCCAAACCACTGTGAATTAGAGCAGTCCACTTTGCTCCTTAAGGGAAAAGAGGAAGATCTTCAACTAATGACTAAAACCATGTTGTACAAGATTATCTGAATTAATTAATGGTTAATCATATTCATACCTGTGTGAACATTCTAAATGTATTTTGCAAGTAAAAGCATAAAGTTTACAGGGTTTTTCAAATTTACATCAAAAAACACATACTCAGTGAGATATTTGCTGTGTGCCTGTATGTGCTAGACACTGTCCGGGGAGCTATAGTCCAGGGTACATGTGATAGACAGAAGCCCTAGGAACATACTATGCAGTAAGTGTACTGTGTGATGCAACTCAGTAACATTACAAGCTAAAAGTAAACATGAAGAAACCTGGGAAGGTGGCATTTTGTGTGACCAGAAGTCAATCACAAGAGTCTTTGAGCATGTTAAATTGTGATAACAAATAGTCCACATTGTCTTATAAGGATATGATAATCCTCCAGTTTGGTAGCATGTCACAAATTTTCCTGTAGAAACAAACTTATCAGTCTAGCTGTTAAGTTCCCAAACTAGTCCACCAAAAGCTATGTAAACCATGATATCACAGGACTATAATTCGCAACACTATTAAGCTAGAGTCTTTCCCGCCCAGGGTGCCAAGTCCCATAATCTGGGGGAATGTTGGGGGGAGGGGTGTGTCACAGAGCACGAAATAAAGAGTTTTCAACAAGCAAGAGTTTGAGTTCACACATTCAGATCAAAACAAAGTGTGGTTTGGATCTCAGCCTTAGTGCTTGACCATCTATTTACTTATCTCTTAAACCTCAGTTTCCTCACCTGTGAAATAGAAATACTAGACCTGCCTCTTGGGGCTTCTGTGAGGGTTAAATGAGATGATTTGTAAAACCAGTGACCCACTTACTTCTGTTATTCCCCACTCTCCTCTTCCAAAGGCCCTTCGCCACGAACCCAGTCACCATCTTCTCTCTCACCACAGCCTTTCACTTTGGCCTCTGCCAAGATACTGCTTTAAATGGTGGGATTTCAAACAGCACAGTGTAGTACAGAGAGCGAAATGAATGCCTTGCGGGGAGGCTATTTTGGGCCCTATAGTTGGTCAGCTGGTCAGCACATAGGCAGGCCTGCCTTGCCTGGGATCATTACCCGCTGGGTCTTCCCAGGTTTCAAGACTCCTTTTACCCATTCTTTGAACCCATATAGGTCCTGTGCAATTTTTCCACCAGGTCCCCATGGTCATGTTAGGGACAGCCTTTTTCCCCCAGAGGGAGAAAGGAGTCAGGGCAGGCTAAACTCTTTATTAAGTCGTGAGGGGGTAGAGTCTACCTGTATGGATACAGTGTTTCTGTTTTAAATAATCCCAGCTGGATATTTAATTTTAAATGTTTCATAAGCCCAGCAAACATCTTTAGGGAACTTTAAATTTAAGAGATGTTCAGCCCATTGTTATACTGCTAAGCTGCTAAGGAAGCTTCTCGTGCTACAAGCTAGTGAAATATTAAGCTTTCAGATTTAATGTTATGGAACATAAAATTCAGAATAAATAAGAACCTTCCATCTGTTGTTTTTTATTGCTTTCAGGGACCGTATGAAGGAGGAATACTATAATAAAGTAACTACCTAAACTGTCAAGGAGTACTACCACCTGGGACTGGGATTTTGGAATAAAGAAATTCCATATCGGACTCTTTTAGGAGGCATTGATTCCTCACTTGAGATCTGAGACCAACATCTTAGTCAGATCTCAGTCTGGAGACCTATTTCAAACTGCTGCTATTTAGATAAATCTATTTCAGGCCTAATTTGAATTAGCCATTCTTAGGATCTTAGACTGATCCAACAGCCCAAGAATTATGCTCAAAATATTCTACTTTTACTGCTATAAAAACAAAGATGGTCTGGTATTTCCTCTTCCTAATGTCCTTTTGTTTATTTAGCACTTAATGGTCCATAGCACCTTCATTCAGTTAAAACACTTATTCCTTAATTAATCACTTGAGCTCAATCAAGAAGTGAATATTAAGTATCTTTCATATGGTAGGTGCTGTGTGGCATCAAAAAGGCAAAATTGTGAACTTAAATAACTTATGATCTAGTTGTAAACTGTAGATAGGCAGAGGGGCGATTGGGTGGGTGGCCTGTCAGAGAGCTATTGCCTATGAAGCATTTTCATTAACTGTGGTCATGGTAAGAATTCCTAGCAATCAGGTCACTGGGATTTGGAGGTGGTGGCAGGAAAGGATTCAGGGAAGAAAGAAGATTTGAGTTGGTACTTGAAAGATGGAAATTATGTAGGAAAGGGTAAAGAGGACAGGGGCACATTCCCTTCTAGGGAGAAGCTTGGGCAAATTTGTGACCACAGTGTGGGGGAGGGGCAGATGGAGGTACAAAGAGGAGCCTAGCATTGGGAACAGGTGGCAGGAAATGGTATGAAATTTAGGATATCTCTGTAGGTGATACCCAGATTATGAGATACTGTAAAGTCCAAGAAAAGAAGGTGTTTGCTGTCTTGGGGAGACAGTAGGGCACCAGTGGGACATCTAAAGCAGGGGGGTGGCAGCAAGCAGGACTGTAGTGCAGAACTGTCTTGCTGCAAAAGTTACTCATGTGGCCAGGCTGCTCATAAATGAGGTCTATAGCATTGGTGTACTTTTCATTTCGAAGTATGGTGCTCTTCTTTTTAAAAAGCTTCTAGGAATAAACATAATTGAATCAATATATTAATCCCCAAGTAAGCGATAAATAAAAACTTAATATTAAAGTCAGTGTGAAAACAAAGGGTCAATCAAAACCAAACCAAATAATAAAGGTCAGGGGGGTGGGGTGGGGTGGGGGGAGTGTAGAGAGCAAGGGGTTTCCCCTTGAAAGGGGGGACCCAGTGGACTATGAGGAGGGGACACCTTGCCTGTGAGTATGGTGTAGAATATGTATCTGAAGAGATATAACCTATACCTCTGAATTATATACAGAGCTGTAAACCAGTGTTACCTCAATAAAAATTTTAAAAAATGTTAGTGTGATAGCACCTCTTAGTTGTGCATATAGTTAGACTCAGTTTTTAACAAATAGGTTTTATACCTTGTCCTAAAAATCAATGTTTGATCTTTACTAGACAAGAGGAGATACTACTACCCCCATTTCACAGGTAAAGAAATAAGAACTGTTCAAGATCACAAATCTAGTGAGTGATGGAGCCAGATTTCAAACCTCAAACTTCTAGTCCCAAAACTGATCTTTTTTTTTTTTTGGCCTTAACCAAGACTGCATTCCCATATTAGTAGATTAAGAAATGCAAACATTGGCTTGCTGAAAATACATTCATTAATCCTGAAACACAGATTTCCAGGAAAAGCAGAAGAATAAGCTCATAGAGAGAAACAGACAATATTAAATTCCTATAGGCCCTTGCTTTGATTTCTGCTTGGGCCACAGTGGACCTTGGGCTGTAGTATTAACAGCTACTTCAAATCAGATTTGAATTACTCCAGGACATTTTAAAGACAGAAACATGAATTTCTCTACATATTCCTATAATATTGATGCTTTTTTTTTTTTTTTTTTTTTTTGCCACGAGAGAAGGCCCCTTAACTCTTCGGGACCAAGTGAGGTCTTCTGGAATGCTTGATAAACTCACAGCATTTGAGAGACTTCTTGAAGGTGCTTGTTTTCATATTACTCCTGCTCTGCTCAGTCACCCAGGAAGACACAGTGACTGCCACAGTGCCCCAGCAATCTCCACAGGAGAAATAGAAAAGGGTTTGCCCAGGCAAGGTGTGAGTTGCCACTGGGAATCAAAGACATTATCCAATACAACCACAATTTCATTATCAGTCTCAGGAAGTTTAACATTGATACAATACTATCATCCAGTAGATAGTCCATATTCAAATTTCCCCAGTTGTGGCAATAATATCCTCTGTAGTATTTCTCCTTAATCCTTAATGTCTCCCTTTAGTCTAGAATAGCTCCCAAACCTTTTCTTCCCCATGGTATGGATGTTTTTGCAAAGTTCAGCCTCTCTTGCCTACTGTTCTGCAGACTACCCTTCAATTTACACTTATGTAATTATTTCCATGTGATTAGATTCAGGTAAACATCCTTGAAATGTGAAGTTCACAAGACTGTGTCATCAAATTAGGAGCCACCATATCGGTTTGTCTCAGGAAGCCTTGTGTGTCTGATTGTCCTGATATGGCACCTGAAGGTTATATCCCAGAGTGAGATGAATGAGAAGTCCAATTCTCTCCTAAGATAAAGGGGTGTCTGTGGAAGGGGGTGTGAAAGGAGAGCAGCAGCATGAGTGTTTCTAGACAGACCAGCACATGTAGAAGTGAAGATCTGGAAATTGATTCTTTGTCTTCTCATATTTATGAACCTGCTACCATTTGTTTTCCATCTAGTTTTTCATTTTTTGCTCGTATAATTAGTTGTCTTCATTTATTTAATTTTTAAAAATGTTTGACATAACATTGCAGTATACTGTTGTATAAGTTTCAGGTGTGCATCATTGAGTGCATTCATTCTCTTAACAGTACCTATTAGGCACTGTCAAAGTCTTCATGTGACCCCAGAGGACAATGTGGCCCACTTTAAAAACATATCTACGTCACAGTGGACACAGAAAATATCGCTCATGTGCTGTGCATTCAGTTGATATTTGTGTGGTTAATTTGAGACATTTATAGGAACCCAGAAAGGGCAGCACAAACTCCCAAAACAGGCCTGCTCTTTGTGCCCACAGATCACGAACCTCCATGCCAGGGGCTGCATCTCTCCCCTGTGGAACATGCTAGACTAACAAGGGGCCATGTCTACACTCCCTTTGGGGTACTCTTACCTTGGCTAGAGCTGTTGATTGCAGGCCACTGACTCCTCATCACTGAAGAGTTAGTTCAGCCGTGACGACCATTCAGACTTTAGGCACAGTGCTAAAACCTTTTCCTTCATGATTGTAAAGGTAGGGCTAGCCCCAGTTCAAGGGAAACTGGTATTCCAAAGGGTTCCGCCACTTAGCCAGAGCCTGGGCTGAGGCAAACCAGAGCCAAATGCTCATTCTTGTGACCAGGCCACAAAATCACTTCCTGGGGCCCAGGATGCTTCTCCCCAAGGCCCTGAATAGTTCAGAGCATCCGTGAGAAGAGGCAGGTGTTAGGGGTTTTTAAGTGCTTTCATTGTTAAATGGTACATCTGATTACTGAAGAGTCAGAGGTTTCAGTATAGTCATTCCCTGGGGGTTTGGGGGGGGTTGGGCAAGAATACCCCCTCACATCTGATCCCAGGAATCTATTAAATAGGCTCAAACGATAGAGACCACTTTTCGTTCACCCCCTATTTTAGTTAGTCCCTCCTCTTTTTCCTGAGCCCTTCAACCCCCCACTCAGCTGGCCACTGGGAAGGGCTGAGGGAAGGCTATGCAGAAGCCCTGAGAGAATTCTGGGCCCTCTCCCCACTACAGGCAGGGCTTTTTGAAAAGAAAGAAGCAATGGTTCCTTTGCTTCCAAGTCCCGTTGGGGTTTCCCCTTGGAAATCCACCCGCCTATGATAATACCACAAGGGATTATTTCTCCAAGTGGCTTTTTGTGCACTTAATTTTATTGGGTAACTTTCTCACCCTTCCCTGTTAAGTTATTTATAAGGGCAGCAGTGGAGCTCATGGTGTGAGCTCCTTAGCAAGTCATGTTTACTGCTGACTGGGAGTGCTTTTAGCTCACACCAGGTGTGCATGGATTAGCTAACAAATGCACTCCCTGCTGGGTGTTTTCTTGACTTAAAAGCAAGAGAATGGATATTTCCCCTCAGGGAAGCCATACTTTATTACTGTAAAATTATTAACATAACTATAATAAAAGTATGGACCGCATAGGAGGGAATCAGAGTAGGGCAATCAGAAACTGAATAACAAAATGAATATACTGTCCTGTCTCCCCCTGAGTCAGGGGTTTTAGGTTTTTGTGAGTTTTGTTTTTTGGGGTGTTTTTTGTTTTTTTTTTTGGCTATTTGTGTTCATGAAATAATTTCCGTTACACTTAGGACAAGTTTTCATAGCTAAGCAGTAGGATAAAAATTCAAGATACAATATAATAAGTATGTGCAATGTTGGTCAAAGTAGTTAGAGATGGTAAATAAAGTGGCACTTTGGTGGGCAAAGTGACTTTAAAATGTAAACCTGGAGACTTCTTATTTCTGTATTCTGATTAAGTTTGCCATGGTTGGTCTTTTTCTCCTGCCGTGAGAGGATCCAGAAATGCTTCTTAAAAACAACAATACACTGATGTTTTTACAACTCAAATACTTTTCAAATAAACTTGTGTCATGCCTTACTGTTAACAAACCACTGGTCGTGGAGAGAATGTGCTGGTAGCTCTGGCAGTGGTCACCATGACTTAGTAAATTAACTCCGCGGGTGATTATTCTTAGGAAATGAGATGCTTTGGGCCCATCTTGATGTTTAACCCAGAAGTCGTCTGTGACCAGGATGGCCTGTCCAGCGCGAGGGGAATACTCTGTCCAAAATAGGAACGCAAGGACAGGCGTTATATGACATAGGATGCATCAGCATTCAGTGCTTAGTCACTATGGGCATTGTTTTTAATGAGTTCAAATAAAAGGGAGAAATAACACCTTTCCATAGTAGTCGATGGCAAAACCTTGAAGAATTTTTCAGAGAACTGGAACATTATCATGGACTGATACTGCATATTTCAGAGGTCACTGAAGGTCAAATAAGAACGTGGGTTGAAAGCCTCCAAGAGAAGCTGAGGGGCTCTCATGATCTGTTTGGCAGCCATAAGCCAGGATGACCATGCTTGAAGGAGCAAACACAGAAATGAGCACCACAGAGATTTTAAGAAAATGGCAAGTTGAGTGTTTGACTTTGGGTGATGAGGACTGAAGGACTTTAGCCTGTTGGCATATATGCTCACTCAAAAGTCTCTGGCTCCATCTCTACCTTTTCAGATAGAGACTGGGGCGTGATGATGCCACACTCAACCAGGTGTTTAGGGCCTCCCCTGGTGGCCCAGGCGGTTGAGCACAGTGCTGTGAAGCTGCCCGCAGCCTCTGCAGCACCGGTTCAATCCCAGCCAGCTGGTGAGGGTCCCACATGACGCGGCAGACGTCTCCTGTCTCGCCTGCTGCTCCCCTCAGCAGTGTATTTCGTCAGTCTGCCTGTTCTGTTTCCCGCTCTGTCTCTGGTGAATCCTCTCACCCTCCCGCACATCTGGCCTGTACCCCGGCTCTTGTGTAAATGAATAAATAATCTTAAAAAAAAAAAGGTATTCTCTTAAAAAAAAAAAAAAAAAAGAACCAGGTGTTTAGCAGCTCAGATCCAGGGCCCTGTCTACACATCTCTCACCAAGCCTGAAAAAGGGCACAAGAAAAGAACTTGATGGGTCTTGTTTGGTGGTGATTGTTTCAAATATACTTTGAGCCAAGAAGTAAACTGAAAAGATTGGGGACTACTGAACCTGAAATACCTTCTGCAGGGTTTCGGGGGTGGCTGAGCAGATGTTGCTGAGGCATCAGCAGGAGGTGGTCTTCCCCATGACAGGTGACAGAAAGAGAATGTCAAGCAACCTCATCCCACCAAGACTTAGACTACCCAGCTTTAGCACTAGGGAGGGCACCAGGGAGAATCTACTTGACCTCAGAAAGATTAAATGACTAGTTCAAGGTCACCAGGCTGGTCAGGCACTGACCTGGACTGGAATCCCAGGCTGTGTCCTCTCCAGCTCTGCAGCAAGAGCCTGGTCATTTGGTGCCAGAGTGAGTTTGCGGAGCTTCCGGAGACGGGGCCTGTCTGTCTGAATCTGCTGCCGCCCTTGGCTGCCGCTTTTCCGGTTTTAACTGGGTGATCGCCAGCTGTACCTTAGAGTGAAATGCAGAACCAAAGCAAGGGAGAGCTGCCCCCGAAAGGCCTAGCTTTTCCCTTTTTGGAGACGGTTTACTGTATTCTGTGGCCTGTGGCCGCCTAATTTTAGAATTAACTTAATGTACTTCAGTTTAGAGGGACCTTCCTGACAGAAAGTCGATTTCTTCCTTCCTGTTCTGAATTTGGTAAATAAGTGCAGGTGAAACCAGAAGATAATGCACTTGTCCAGAGTCAACTACCTCATGCCTCAAGTCTTGAAAAGCTACGTGGCAGTAGGATTTTTACTTGGAAATAAATAGGCAGCATGGAGCATGAGAACAAGTTTGAGCTTTGACACTAGACCCGCCAAGTCCACATTTACTAACCACAAGGTCTTGAATAAGTATTTATCTTCTCTGAGTCTCAGTTTCCCCATTCATAAGGTTGAGAGAATATGTGGTCCCTACTTTAGCCTCACAGGGATTTTTCGGGTTGAGTTAAAGTGGTGTGAATGTAGGTATCATTCTTTTAACCTGGTAATATATTTAAGTCCTTCAAAGAAGCTTTTATTGAAAATACAGAATCATGAAATCCTGTAATTGATAATAGTAGCGACTCCACCATGGAGTTCTTATAATATTTTGATACTAGTAAAAGAAAAACATTTTTATACTATATTGAAAAGTAAAAGTAACCTGTTCTAAAGAATGACAAGTTAGGAATTCTCTTGAGAGTTTCTGTTGATCTTAGACTGATCTTTTCATACAAATACACGTGAGGTTATATAGGCATATCTACACTATGCATATACATATATATGCATACACACATGTTCGTTAAAGCGCAGAGAAAGAGAACTTCTATTTCTCATATGCTTGGTCTCCAGAGCAGCCTGTACTTTACCGGGAGCACAGGTATACAACGAACACCAAGTTAAATGTGTCCAACTCCAGGTTTCTCTTGCCTCCTGTCTACATACAGCCTTTTTGGGAAGGCTCACATGTGAGGGCCAGATGCCCAGCACCTGGCCAATCCCAGGTACAACATTCCTGGCCTCACACCCAGCATCTAGCCTCCCCTCTGCCCACTAGAATGGGGCACCACCTGGACTGAGGGTGCTAGTTCCCAAGCACCTCTCAGCTGTGTGGCCCTGACTTAGTAGTTCATTCCTATGGACCATTACATATTAACCCTTGCCCTTCCAGTACCCTGCCGCTGTGTGCTATGCAGTGAATTACAGAGAAGGGAGGAAGAAACACCTGAACTCTCCCTCCGGACCCCAACATCCTTGATGCTGGCCCTGGCCTGGAAGACACTCCTCTGAGTGGGCCTTTATGGGTGTTAGGATCCAACCTGTTTTTCCTGGTGCCTTCAGGAACTGGGGAACATTCCTTCCATCCCCAGAGTCCACACCCTCTCTAGGTAACAGGCTCTTTCCTCACAACTTTGTAGACAGCCTTGTGCTACCTCCCTCTTGGGTCCATATTCTGAACACAGGCAGAATGCCAGCTTCAACCCTCAGCCAGGCTGGAGTGAGAAGTGGGATTCCTTTGATTAAAAATCAGTTAACCTGTACTATTTCTATGAGAAAGCTGATGCTTAGGAAAATTCTTTGGCTAATGAAGACAGCTTAACCAAGATAATGTTTTGAATTAGGTGCTTTTGGGTTTGGCTATGACAGGGAGTACTCTGAGGCTTTACCGTTGTACCTGTAAAAACCTGATAAACTTTACAAAATAGCCAATATTGTTTTCCCCCATAAGCCAGGGAAGCAGTGTCTGCAGCGAACGGTTTGTTCCCAGGATCATGCCATGGTACATGGTTTCGTTTGTTTAAATAGCACTGTTTACACAAAGGACACATCAAAGTTAAAATATTTTAAATAGAATTATGCCAAAATATTTGGTTGCACACTGAAGGATGAACTTAAATGCATTTGAGCATTTTGATTTTTCACAGAGGTTACCTTTAGATACATGTGTTTTCCAAGCTAGAGCCTCCAAATGGGTCTGAGAAATGAGCACGTGTTTGACCTATTTTTTAAAAATGATGCTCCTCTTTTGTGGTTCGCAAGTATTCTACTATCAAAGTGTAGCTGACACTCTGCCAAGTCTTTTATAGGATGAAGAAGTGACATGTTATTAAGTCCTCATTTAGGGAACTAATCCAAACCCAAACCCCTCGCTTTCCCCCCAGCTGGGTGAATTCCTGGAAGATGGGGGCAGCTGTGGGCTTTTTGGTTCATTGCAGGGAGTTTATTTGCCTGGACTGGGTTTGAGGGCTCCTTAGAATTTTTAAGGATAAATTCAGTAACGTGGCTCCTGCTGCCCCCAAATGCCTAGTGTTGAGGAATCAGGGCCTCTATGAATGAACTCAGTCAGTATCAAAAGGCCTGGAATTCGGAATTTAGTTGGAAGAGACAGGCCTATTTGCTCTGTGGTTTGAAAAGATACTATTGCCTTTTTCTGGTCTCCAAAATTCATATCCTTGTAAAACTTTCCGCATAAATATTTATGATTTGCTCTATTTTTCAAGAATGAGAAGGGGGAAATCCTTCACCTCAATAAGAATCACATATGACCTGAACTTGGGGCTTAAATCAATGTGTGCACATTAAGAAGATATGAGGGAGATGTTCCCATCTGAAGTTCTCATTAGCCACACCAATCAGGTTAGCACATCGAGCCTTTATTGACTGCTTTCCAAGTGTCAGGAAGCCTTTTCACGGGAGGCTAGTGATCTCTTCTGTGTATCATCCAAAAGCAGGAATGCTGTACGCGCTCACACCACTCCACGCGTCACCCTGGGAAGGCCAAATGGAACTGAAAATAAGAAGGAGACTAAATGTTCTCATAACACAGCATAAGTATGTCCCAAACATTATTTAGGACTGCTTATACTAAAATTTTATCCACTATTTATCTGAAATTCAAATTTAACCAGGAGTTCTGTATTTTATCTGGCAGACAAAGCCATGCAGTCAAAATATCTTGAAAGGGCTGGGAAATGTTTTTTGGGAACTTTGAAAGCACCAGGCAATAAATAACATTGTAAGTGCTGACTCAAATTATTATTATAACTCTAGTAATAATATAAAATCATGTAATTTGTCATGTTATAAAAATTGAGTCTCTAAACCAGTGTAAGTTGAACTTTGTAATTGAATGCTCTCCCATTAGTTTATCTTCAGTTGATTCTTTTTTTCCCCTGATGTACATCACTTGTGTATTAGAGGCATAGGGTCTCCCCCTTCAGGTATTGTCACCACCAAAGCACCCACAGTCCATCCCCCAATGCTCCCTCCCTTTTTCTCACCCCTCCTCCTGCTTCTCTCCCTGTGGTAGCCTCAGTTATGTAGTCAGATTTCTGTGTTTGTTATTACTTTGGCTTTATCTGGCCCTTTGTTTGGTTTCTTTATATCCTATCTATAAGTACCTTCTATGCTGCAGGTTCTGAAGTTGACAATCTATTCAGGAATTCTTGAATAGAGCCCAGGATCTCATTGTGAGTCTTCTTTGTTAAAAAAAAAAAAAAAAAAAAAACAACCTTTCAATTTCAAAACTTTTTTATATTTTCATTAGTCATTCCTGTTATGTCAGTTTTAAGAGTTCACGTCTAAGCAAGCATAGTTTGTTGAAAATAGGCACACCTAATTTCCTCATTTATAGCTTATTATTAAAAAAATCATAAGACGCATAAGCAGCTAATTTTTTTATAAATAAACAGCTTGTTTCTTTAATCACACTGATTTAAACTTTTTCTCAAGAAAAAGAATCTTTCTAACAAAGTCCAGGTAGAAAGCAGCTGAGAGGAATTAAAAAATTCAGGATACTCTCACTCTTGAGGAGTTCCTTGAGCAAACATCATTCGTAGGGGGCCTGAGCCTCTGGGACGACTCAGAGGCTCTGAGCAGCGCTTGAAAGTTCTTGGAAATCAGTTTGGAGATGGCATCCAGGGCATTTCAGCTTCCCTGTGTGATATGGGCTGTTTATTCTGAAGCTTTTTATCTCATAATAGTGCAGGTCTTGTCCCCTTGAAACAATGAATCTTTTCCCCTCTTAAAGTGACCTAATTCATCCAAAAGTTATTGCAGGGGCCTCTCAGGACCAGATTCTTTAAGCACTGGGGATCTATTGACCCACAAGCCTCCTGGCACTAACATTCTATGGGAAAAGCTAGGCAATAAGTAACGCATGTGAGAAATCGTGTGTTAGAAAGTAGTGCTTATTATGGTGGGAAGGAAGAACAGGGCAGGGGGTTCTGGATTCCAGGTTGGAAAGGTAGCCTTTTTTTTTTTTTTTTTTTTTTCCTTTTTTTCTTTTGCAAGAGCCAATCTAATTAATGTACTTTATTTTTTACACATTTTCCTTCTTTTTTTGTTTTTGGTGTGAAGTTTATTTTAATTTTTTTCTTTGTTGTTTTCCCACCACTATCTCTTAGATCCTATTGTCCCATCCCCTCCCCCTCGCTATTAACCTAAGAGCCTCATTGTATTTATTAATATCTACTAGTTTTTGTAAGTATTTTACTTTATCAAATCATCTGCTACATAAATGTCCAGTGTTTGTTTCTATCGCTTGCTTGCTTAATTACACATAATTCTCTCAAACCCCCTCATGTTCTTGAAAATGACTTCACTTCGTCTTTCCTTGTAACTAAATAGTATTCCATAGTGAGGACATGTGGCTATAACCACATCCTCTTGATCCAGTCACCTACACCATTCCATCCTGAATGTGTTCTGTCTAGGAAGCTAAGCAGGCTCAGGACTGGTTAGTACTTGGATGGGACTGCATTTTAAACACTGAGGTCGTGGGACTTGTTGGAGGTGACATTTGAGCAAAGACTTAAGGGGACTTGGGAGTGAGCCCCAGGGGTGATTTGCAGGAATAGTGTTCCAGGAGAAGAGGAACAGCCAGCACAAAGGCCCTAAGTCCCTGAGCACTTCTGACCTGTGGCTCCATCATGACTGTTCCCAGGGAACATTCCACATTGTCTGCAGGACACTTACATTTATTTTTACTGGGATAGAGGGGATGCTACTGGCATTTCCTGGCTCAGGAAGCAGCTAAAAGACTGATCAAATATTGTCCAAATATTAACAACACTGTAAGGGGAAAAAGTACTTTTAAAAATTAAAATAAAAAATAAAAACAAATTTTTTTTTACTGAAATGACTTTATTATTTTTAAATAAATTTTATTTTTATATTCCCCATACAATTGCAACCCCCTTATTTTTGACCCCAATCCCTCCCTTCCCTGCCCCCACCCCACCGCCCATAGAGTGTCTCTGGTTCATAGTTAAAAACAAATTTTTATAAAGCACATGCCATGAGTGTTTTGGTGGCAGGTGCATGGACATGTGCACATGTGAAAGAACAGAAATTGAAGTAAAAAAAATTTAAAAAAAGAATGATTCAACCCCAAATGTCAGTGGTGCCAATGTCGAGAAGCCCTGTACTTGAGGAGCAATATGGAGGCCAGAGAGGCTGGAGGTGAGGTAGTGATAAGAGAGGTGGGAGATAAAGTCCAGGGTAACACAGCCTGGGGAGATGGGGTGGTCAGGTGAGGTGGCCTTAGACCAGTGTGAACTTTGGCTTTTACTCCAAGAGAAATGGGGAGCCTCTGTCAGTCTTAGAGCAGAGGAAGAACATGGGCTGCTTAATCATTTTAAGGGTGTGAGTCTGGTTACCAGGTGGAAATAGATGGAGAGAATGGCTACAACAAGGGCCCTCAGGGGTGGTGGCGGTTATCCAGGCAGGAGGTGATGGGGCTCAGACCAGGGGGGACGCAGCTTTGTGGTGTTGGTGCAGCAGAACCATCCAGTGCCAAATTAAGATACTGAGCAGCAGTATATGATATTACATATCATATACTTCACATATATTATACACATTATATAGATCTATAGATATGGCTAAGTGACTTGAGCTGGATTTTGTTTTACGCAATAGGGTTTCTGACACCTGTTTTAACAATCAGTTTGAGACAGAACAATTTGATGTGGGTTAAGCAGGATATAATCCTATCCTTTACCATGGTGTTGGCAAAAAGCATTCACTCTTGCCAAAAACTCTTTGGTATTATATTTTTCTATGCCACGTATAATTGCAGACATACTAAATTACCTGATAATGAGGTGAGGGGGGACATAAAAGGTTTAGCCCTGATAAATGAGTTTTAATCACTTTCCTGTCTTAGAAATCTATTAAATTATTTACATAGTTACTTTTCTCTTACTTGATCAGCCAAAGCAGATGCTGAGACACGACAGAAAACATCAAGCTCTTGCTAATTCATGCTTTTGCCCAAAAGTCTCAAACGTCTTAGGCGCATCACTTCGTCTTCCTGCTGGTGACCTCCCTAGAGTGCAGCAGGCTTGGGGTCAGGCTGCCTCTGTCCATATCTCGGCGTTGCATTTAGTGCTAGGATACATTCAAGCACCATCTTACAAAATGTTGGCAGCAATAGCGTATTATAACATTATGTAAGTTACAGGGATGCATTGTCACAAATCAATATCTGTTAAACTACATTAAGTTCACCACTTTTGAAGTTATACTGTTCCAAGGAAGTGGTAAATTAGTCTTTATGTGAAAAGTCAGCTGGTCTTCAATCTCACTGTTTTTTTTTTTTAAAGATTTATTTGTGCATAGAAGAACTGGGGTGTAAGCCAGAGATGGAGAGGGAGAGAGGATTCACCAGAGACAAAGTGGGGAGCAAAACATGCAGATCAACTGAAATACACTGCTGAGGGGAGCAGGGGCCAAGAAAGGAGAGGTCTGCTGTGCCATCTGGGTTAGCTCCCTGGCCGGGGATCAAACTCATGCTACAGTGGTTGGCGATAGCTTGAGAGTGCTGAGACTTTAACTTCTGCTCCACCAGGGAGGCTCTCAATATCACTGTTTTGTTTTTTTAAAGGAAGTTCTGAAAAACAGTGGTGCTCTTCATTTGTTTCATCAAAATTGTTCTTATCCCACTCAGCCATGCAGAGGGGTTGAGTAGGGATCCATTTTAGGGAAGACCACTTGATATTTCAGATCTAAGTAGTCATGTTGGAAGACTTCCCAGGCCAAGATCACACTCTAAGACAGAATTTCTTCTACCCTGGTCCAGGAATTCACCATGTCAGAGCTCCTCCAGAACCTGTTAGAAATGCAGATTCCTTGGCCACTCCCCAGAACAAATGCCCCAGACCCCTGCAGGTAGAACCAGGAATCTGCACGTCAGTGGCATCCCAGGATAGTCTCAGTCACACTCATGCTTAAGGACCAGGGCCGGAGATCATGTTACCAACCCTCAAGGACCAGCCTGCACACAGCAACCTCAGCACAGATTTGTTTAAAATGGCAGCTGTTACTCAAGTGAAAAATATGCTTCTAAGGATTTGTTTTCTCCAAGGAAGAATGTCACCCTCCTTGACAGTCTCTTCTTTCCAATGAATGATCTTCGTTCTGTCAGGAAAGGAGAGTATGTTTTAGCCTCTGTGCCGGGTGAACGACAGGGGTCACTTGACTTGAGTGGCTGACAGTTTGGCTGTGGGTCCGATCCTGGCTGCCTTTTGACTTTGGCTTGAAATGATCATTGTTGTTGTCTCAAGTGACCTTTTCTGTTTTCTCCTTGAACAGCAAATATGCCAGAGGATTATCCCGATCAGTTTGATGATGTCATGGATTTTATTCAAGCCACCATTAAAAGACTGAAAAGGTCACCAGATAAACAAATGGCAGTGCTTCCTAGAAGAGAGCGGAATCGGCAGGCTGCAGCTGCCAACCCGGAGAATTCCAGAGGGAAAGGTCGGCGAGGCCAGAGGGGCAGAAATCGGGGCTGTGTCTTAACTGCAATACATTTAAATGTCACTGACTTGGGTTTGGGCTACGAAACCAAGGAGGAACTGATTTTTAGATACTGCAGTGGCTCCTGTGATGCGGCCGAGACAATGTACGACAAAATACTAAAAAACTTATCTAGAAATAGAAGGCTGGCGAATGACAAAGTGGGGCAGGCGTGTTGCAGACCCATCGCCTTCGATGACGACCTGTCATTTTTAGATGATAGCCTGGTTTACCATATTCTAAGAAAGCATTCCGCTAAAAGGTGTGGATGTATCTGACCCCGGCTCCAGAGACCGCTGTGTATTGCATTCCTGCTACAGTGCAAAGAAAGGGACCAAGGTTCCCAGAAAATGTTTGCCCGGAATGGAAGATGAGGACCAAGGAGGCGGAGGGGCAGAAGGAGGAGCAGGAGGAACAGGAGGAGGAGGAGGAAGAAGGCAGCCATTGTGGGAGCCTGGTAGAGGGAGATCCAGCTACAGAAAACTGGACAGGAGAGAAAACCGCCGTCGGGATGGTCCAGGATGGCAGCTGGTGTCGGCAGAAGCTCAGGGCCAGTGTCCCAGGCTGGCGTTGCCATCTTTCATCTGATGCAGTCCCCCGGCCCCGGCCCCGGCGTGGTTGCGGATGCACTTGAAACCAAGCCAGTGTATCCCCTGTGGTTTGTTTTCACTTGTCTGGAGATGCCAGGGAATCGGTAATCCCGGTGTCATTCCTTGTCATTACATTTTACTGCTGAAAACAAGAAAGGTTTCTTTATCTGTCACTCAGTGGAGACATATCCCAAAAGGGAGAAGAAGAAAAACAACAACAACAAAAGACACAAGAGGTGTCCTGTGTCTTTGCATTTGAAAGTTGAGGCCTAGGTTTACTACAACCAGCATTTTGGTGAACGGTGGGTGATGGATTTTGAACTTGGTGTGTGGGGTGGGAAGAAGTTGGCTAGGAACCAAAAAGCCTGTCCTCATGACTAAAAACAAACCTGAAGGTATTTCCTTTATGTCCTTGGAAACAGGAAACCAGTTGCGGTTTTCGGCAGCATTCTTGCAGGAGAGCGAGTGGGGAGGCCCCAGCTGCACAGGGTGACCTGCCGGCCTGTCGGTTTACAGAAAGACAGATGTTACATACACCCCAGCTCCGTTTATGCATGGTCACCAGTGACCAGAGAAGCTACTCGATGCAATGCATCTGTTTCAGATACAGAAATATAGAGAAGATATTTATTGAGATTTAAGTTATTATTATTTATTACCGTTCACTCATGAGTTTCTCTTTTTTCCCTTATTTATTAAAGTTTCTTTTCAAAGGTGCCAAAGTATATGTGCTCACAAAATGCAAAGAAAGTGACAAAGGCAATTTTAATTGGAAACAAGGGTCCATGCTTTCAAAGTATTAAAAAGTTTTCACTAGGCAAAAATCACTTACTTTACCTTTTTAAGAAAAACTCTCATGTTTCCCGGATTTCAACATCATCCCTTTTTTTTTTTATCTTTTAACAAAGCAGTGGGTCAGAAGTGTTTCTGACAGGCCCCTTTTCAGGAACAGTGTGCAGAGACCACTGGCACTTGGCTTTATTTCTTCCTTGCTCCATCACTGAATGGATACACCATCCTCTCTGCTTCCTGTTGTATTTAACTCCGACTCCCCTCCACATATATCTATGATATGCATAACCATATATAGGAAAGGTTAAATTCCTTTTAGTAGTAGTCCTGGATTCAATGTTGACCTCAGAGTAAAAATCCTGTCAGGTGGCCAGGTTCTGCCCTGGCTTTCTCCAGTCCACTGAGAGCAGCACCCAGCCAGAAGCAGGGTCCTCCTGGTTGCTAGCAAAGCCCCTTAACTGTTGCCTCAGAGCAACAGTTTCCACCCCTGCCCATCCAGCCCCTTCCTTGGAGGAAGGTGGCCCAGGAGGGCGGACGAGGACAATGTGTCTGGAGACCCCGGCCACATACTGAGCCTCATGCTCCCTGCATGGGCTTCCTTGGGCCTGACAGGCTTCTCTGGGGAGGAAGCGTAGGGTGGAAACTGCCACCATCTCGAGCTCCAGATTATGAACTTGTCTGGCACTCGGCACACGTGCAATGCATTGGGCCCTTTATTAGAGCGTGTTGCACATTTCATCAAAGGAGATTTTTATCAAGGATATAATCTATCATGACCTTAGAGGAGCTTAGGCCAAAAGAGTGAGATTTACTAATTAAATTACCTAGTGGCCTCCCTCAAATAATCATGTTAATTTTACAAAGTAGACAAGAGGCAGCAGTTACCAGACGTCCCCTTCCCTCACCCCCAAAGCCCCTAGTTCTCCATCATTCTGCCCCTCTCTGTCCTCTCTGCTCCCATGGCGTGACTCGGAAGTAGAGGAAAAGGGCCTTCATCTCACCTTCTCCAGGGACCAGAGCAGCCGGCTCGAAATAGTGACAGACCCAGCCATCTGGTCATTCCTAAAGCACAGTTGGGACGTAGCCCCGGATCATCTGTGCGATTCAGAGAGTCCTGGCAGATTTGGTGGCTGGTGTCCCCAGGTGTCAACCCCGTTAGCTCCCAGCTCCCCACGGAGAGTCCTGCCCATTGGGGCTGTGGGATTCAGCGGGTGTTGACAACTTGTCGCCAGCACCCCCTACACACCATCAGCACGTTTTAACTGAAGCCGAATGCTCCACCAAATCCACAAAAGGGTAAAGTTTGTGATTTTTCTTTATCATTGTGATTGCCATCTGATTCAGTAAGGAGTACTCTTCTTTGGAAGTTCTGACTTCTCTGATCTGTCTTGGTCATTTGTGTTATACAACCAAAGTTCTCTACAGACTTTATTTTTGTACAATATCATTTTGTAACTTTTTACAAATAAAAACTCATTTCTATTGCTCTCTGCGCTTCTGTACTCGCTCACATACCTTTGCACCAAGGCCGGGTCAGGCAGCCATCCACAAGCTTTTTTACCACCAGATCACCCAGTCTTGCCCAGCCACTCTCTACAACCCACGCCATCTAAGCGGGAGAAAGCTTGCAAAGCTTCCCTTCATTCATTCAACAGATTTTTTTTTTTCAAATGGTTTCCGTTTTTTTAAGATTTATTTATTTATTTATACAAGCACTGGGCACAGGCAGAAGCACGGGAAGGTGAGAGAATTCACCAGAGCCAGAGCGGGGAGCAGAGCAGGCAGAAGGACCAAAGTACACTGCTGAGGGGAGCAGCGGGGCGGCAGGAGAGGTCTGCGCGCCATGTGGGACCCTCGCCGGCAGCCAGGGATCAAACTGGCGCTGCAGAGGCTGCGGGCAGCTCTGCAACCCAGCGCTCCACCGCTGCGCCACCAGGGGAGGCCCCATTCAACAGATATTTATGGCACGCCTACACGATGCCAGATACTGCTTGAGACACCAGAGACACAACAGGGGCTGAAACAAAAAAATTTCTACTCAGGCTCATGGAAGTGATGCTTCGTTGGAGGGGAGACAGACAGTATTCAAATAAATGAAAATACGTAGTGATCCAGGTGGTGATAAATGAACTGTCATTTTAAGGATATAAACAAGAGAATATGATGGAAAATAACAGGGGGGCTGCTTTAATTAGAGGTGACATTGAGGCAGGACTTCAGAAATAGTGCCAGTAAATAAGGAGAATCCTGGCAAAACCCTCAGGCAGCAAATAGTTGGCCACAGCCACCACTTTGCACCACTCCAGTGACACCATTCACGTCATTCTCCGCAACAGTATAGCAGAATCCCTGGAATTGTGCAGACGGAGGTCTTGAGTTTAAGTTATTTTGGTGGCAAGAACAACACATTGAAGAGAGGAAATGGGACTGACTTGGCTGGGGAGAAGGACCTGCTTCCTCCTCCAGGGACACACACCCATGTTGTCACCGCAGCCACTATTAAAAGGTGGCCTTGTGCATTTTAAACCCAAAGCAAAGCTCTGGTGCCTTTAAAACTCTTCTAAGCTAGGCTAGGCTTTCCAAGGGCAGCATCCATGCATTGCTGGAGTGCCCTGCCCTCCAGGCGTTCACCTCCATCCCACTGAAACTAGATGGAGTCACCGGTTCCCACTGTAGACACTGGGCCCTCAGGATCCTGCCAGGGCAGTGCTGAGGCCAACCTTGCTTTCTCTAAGCCAAATTTTGGTACGAAGCTAGTGACATGGAGAGGGGAGGCAAAGGTGGTAAAACTCTTGCTTTCTTCCACTCCCTTTTCAAAGTCATTTCCCCCAAGTGTGTTCCTGGGATGACTTCCTAGGTGACATGCTCCCCACCCCATCCCCGACTTCCCCAGAAAAAGTAAGAAAGAGGACTGGATTGTTCTCTGATCAAATAAGTTTGGAAAATAGCAGGTTAAACAACATCAAACAATTTTCTAAAGTTAACACGAAAACTTTGTAGAACTTACCAGAGCCTTTATTGGACTGACAGTAATAAAGGACTGTAGTGTGCAGAATCCCCAGGTGGATGGGTCATGAAATCACCCGTGGTTATGTTTCCTTTCTCATGAGACCTGTTGACCATTCTGGAAACCACCTGGGACCATGTTGCCTGCTCCTAAGAGCACTGGGATGAGCAGAGAGGGAGACTGGAGACAAGTAAAGAGGCAGACACTACTGGGCAGCTTCCCAGAGAAGGACCCCACACACACACACCATACACATACACGCACGTACTCATGCATGCATGCATGCACGTGTGCTCTCTGAACACACATGCTCTCTGAACTTTTGGGCACTGTGGTTTTGTGCTCAGCATGAGTAACCACTGGTCAGCTTTGGAAATTTCATTTACCAGAGTAAGGGAGAATGTGTTGAAAGCCTAGATATTCTCAACAATGAGAAAGGGAACATTTACTGTGCTTACCACAAATCTTCACCCTGCTAAAGTTGTTTCAAACTGCCAGTTTTGTGGCTGGTCCAGGAAGGAGAATGAGTTCCCCTCGCAGTCCTTAGGGAGATGCTGCTCCACTCCACGTCAGGCTGTGGATTCCTTGCTGCTGGGAATGGTGTGGCTGTACTAGGTCAGGAGCCCAGGCCCCAGGCTCTGACAGTGGCGCGTGGTTTGTGTCCACGAGACCTTGCCAGGCTGTTTGTCTCTGAGTGGCCAGAGCTCAGCGAACACTTAAAGAACTTTTAAAAGAATCAGTCCACTTCAAAGTACATATGAAATCAGAATTTCCTGAACCTAAAGTTCAGAAATAGCGCACCCCTTGCTCCCCATGCAGGGTGCTACCTGCGCTGGGCTGACTTGCTATCTGACAGCAGGGTCACAGGCTGGCTAAATCAGACTCCACCTTCCTTCTCAGAGCACTGCGGCAGGAAGGGGGAGGAAGGTGTCAGCCACCAGGACCTCGGGTTTCTTCCAGTAGGTAATGAAAAGTCTGAGCCCACAATGTCTTCTTAGGACACATCTTTGTTCACAGAAATGTGCAATAATTCCCTGCACTCCTTAACTCGACTTTTGTTTCATCCTACAATATCCTGAATGAAACCAAAACCAAATGCTGCCGAGTCATTTCTGAAAATGAACAGATAGTTGGGGAAATGGAGGAAAGCCCCTCTTTACTCATAGTGATGACCCAGCTCTGCCTCGCAGGCCCCACCCATGGCAGGTGCTGGTAGTAGCAGGTGACGGTAATGGCTGTGAGAATACAGACGGGCAGGATGGGCACTGACAGGTGCACAGAGGTGCTGGGAGGGCTGCAGCTGGGAAGAAAACCTGAAAAGAAAATGAGTCCCTGACGTGACAAGTAGGTCTGCCCAATAATTTGAATTTCAGATAAACATGCATGATTTCTTAGGATAAGTAGGTCACATACATGATTTGGGAGATGCAATATTTGGGATACACTTACACTAAAATGATTACTTGCTTGCCTGCAATTCAGCTAGACATCCTATATTTTAATTTGCTAAATCTGGCAAGAGAAAGTGATATTCGAGCTAGGCCTTGAGTCTGAGCAGGAATCTGTCAGATGGGGGGAGGGCGCAAAGGCCAGGGCAAGGGGGTTGGGATGAGGGACAGACACACGGGGGGGGGGGGGGGGGGGGGGGGGGAGTGAGCGGTGTGACCCAAAAGGGCAGAAGGAGTCTGTGTGAAGGAGCAGTGGGTGGGTGGTGGGCTCAGGCTAACGTAACTGTTAGCCACACAAACACCTTATCGAGAGGCCGTGAGATTATTAAAGACATTAACAAAATTTAATTTTAGGGTTTTTGTCAGGAGAAAAATGACTATGGCAATAATAAATATACAATAACAAATCCATTGTTTTGTTCTAATACAGTTGTATCATTTTTACACTTTAATGAAGCAGGGCTCACAAAAGCAAAAGTGCCCACCACAGCTGGATTGGACCCAGGAATCACTGGTAGCAACGGGCATTTCGTGTCTTCTAGCTGCCTCCCTTCAGTTTCCCTTGCTTTCTCCGGCATTAAAGCCAGCCTCAAAGCTTCTTCCCACCCTGCTGAAGATGTTTGCATTTAATTCCCACTTAGGGAAACAAATCATCAAAGGGCAAGTCATTAACATTCCAGAACTCATTGCCCATTTTTGACAGAAACCAACTAAGCAGGGGACCAGGAGCAGACTTGTGGTCCAGGAAGACGAAGGAACGGACAGGTCAAGGTGGACAGAGAGAGGGTGGATAGAGAGAGAGAAGAGGAAACTTCCAGGAAATTGGAAAAGCAGGGGACCTGGGTAATGACAAACGAGGAGGTTTTAAAACCTGCAGAATAGGGCCTCCCCGGGGGCGCAGCGGTTGAGCGCTGGGTTGCAAAGCTGCCCGCAGCCTCTGCAGCAGTGGTTCGATTGCCGGCTGCTCCCCGGCCACCGGCGGAGGGTCCCACATGGCGCGCAGACCCCTCCTGCCACCCGCTGCTCCCCTTGTAACAGGGTGGTCCCCAGGAAAGGGGGAGGTTCCCTGCCCCACCCAAGGGAGGGTGGAGCTGAGCAGGAAGAGGAGAAGCTGGAGAAGAGACTGAGGAAGGAGGCAGGATGGAGCCAGGAGACCTGGAAGAGGCGCATGGAGCCTAGAGACATGTGAAGAAACTGCACTTGTCTTTTGGTCGTGGACTAGGTGACACAGATGTGGGTGAGACCCGTGGGGAGGTGACAATGGCAGCTTTTATCTTGATGTTGATTTTGCTCTTTTCCTTCCCGGCTTGTCCGGTTGTTTGTGACCCTTTTCTGTGGGTCCCCACTGGAAGATGCTTTAGACTTGTGGCAAGCTTTGGGGCCTTGTTCTGGGCCGATCCCATATGGATGGACTTTTACCCACGAGGGGACGGGTAACTTTGGGTGCTTCACTTAGAAACTAGACTCTTTGCCTTACCTGTATTGTTTCCTAGTTTTATTAAAGTTCCTTCCCATTAAAGTCTCCTATGTTTTGTGTTGATGCGGCGGATGGCAGAACCCATTTAGAATAGGCAGGTTTGCGGGGCTTGGGCTGCCCCTCTCCCTGTCCTATAACACCCTCAGCAGTGTACTTCGGGCCTTCTGCCTGCTCTGCTCCCCGCTCTGGCTCTGGTGAATTCTCTCAACCTCCCGCGCTTCTGACTGTACCCAGTGCTTGCATAAATAAATAAAAAATAAATAAATAAATCTTAAAAAAAAAAAAAAAAGCCCTGCAGAATAATAAATAAATAAATAAAACCTACAGAATAAATCATTTATACTTGGGTAATTCTTTAAAGTGGTATTTGTTACCGGATGGTCTCACTCATAGCAGGAATCTAGAAAACTTAAATAAGGGACCAGGAAAATGAATATAAGAAAGTGAAAATCAAAATCAACAAAAAACTATGAACCAGAGACACTTTTTGGGGGGTGGGGGTGGGAGGGGAAGGATTGGGGTCAGAATGGGGCGTTTGCAATTGTATGGGGGAATATAAAAATAAAATTTAATATTTAAAAAAAAAAATAAAAAAAAATAAAGTGGTATTTGTGGGGGATTTTAATTCACTTCCACTTCTGTGTCTGGGCCTTAAACATTCAATTAGTTATTGACCAACCATTGACCAGGGGAAGATATAAAGACATATGCATATAAAGATAAAGCCCTAAGGGGCTCCTAGATTAGAGGAATGAAAACAGTTAAAATACAAAGGGATGAGAGTATGATAAATAGACACATTGTGGGAGCCTCCAGAAAAGACGGTAAATCCAGCTGAGACTTGGGGGGATGGGAAAAGTTATCAGGGGCTGCTTCCTGGAGGTGGGTGCCTGAATGGATTATGAAAATGGCTGAGTAGGAATTTTCCAGTCTGGAACTGGGGACAAAGAGGGCTTTCCAGGCAGAAGGGACTTGACAGCCAAACCAAAGACATGAGAAGCAGCCCCAGGTACAGTGGGCCTAGGAAGTGGACGTGGGGACAAGGTCAGAACTTTGGGAAGCAAGACTAGTGAGCTGGAAGGGTAGGAGAGAGAAGGAAGTGGTGAGGCTGGGGGTAGGAGCGTGCAGGGATAGAGTTCTTATTGTGATAACTCTGTACATCCTTGAGAAAAAGATCATTTTTGATCTTCACAGCTGACCTTTGAGATCCTTAACCTTTCCAAGGCCTTTTTCCAAGTCCCCTTCTCTGAAGACCTTGTCTGCCTTAGTTTCATTCTCCCATGAAAATATCCTTCCCGGGGACTCCAGAGGATTGAAAAGGCTTCCAGACCAGCATTTCCCAAACTGCCCGATTAAACAGTACAGAGGCATTTATGGAGGCAAGGGTTCCTTGATTTTAAAAATTGGGAAAATGCCACATATTTTAGTTCTCTCTCAGGAAGAAACAACACACATTAGCATATTAAACAAGCCCCCCCACCAAAGGCTTGTGGAAGAAAACCCTGTTTACTTTTTTTAACTCACATCTCACAATCTTATTTGACTAAGAAGCATCTGTTGACATCTAATTGAAGTGTTCTTCTGCTTGACAAAACTTGGGAAATGCTATTTCACAACCAAAGGAATGAATCTCTAATGGAAGAACTGCAAGCATCAGAAGGTAAAGTTATTTCTGGGCAGGTGGATCTTTCCATTCCACCCTTTTGGAACCTGAAAAATGGTCACCTTGTAGTCTTACATACCTCAATTACACTAGTCCTTTGAACATTCTGATACCGGAATTGTCAGGCCTAGTCTCCCAGGCAGGAACGGATTCCAGGCTGCAGGGCAGCGCTGAGCCCCAGCCGCTAGACCCCCCAACGGTTGGTGTCTCACGAAGCCACAGCAGGAACTTCGCAGACGCTCAGGCAAGCAAGCGAGAAGAGGCAGGTTTGTTTAGAAGACGAAAAAGTTTATTGAGGAGAAAAAGAGCAGAAATA
This sequence comes from Talpa occidentalis, assembly GCF_014898055.3. Taxonomy (NCBI): domain Eukaryota; kingdom Metazoa; phylum Chordata; class Mammalia; order Eulipotyphla; family Talpidae; genus Talpa; species Talpa occidentalis. The sequence continues at coordinate 120,811,904 of NW_023604972.1, forward strand.
AAGTGGGACTCCCAGGCCAGGGAACCAGGCCTGGGAGGGGCAAGGAAGCCAAAGTGGAGTCGTGTCTTAGGGAATATATACCTTTTTTCCCTGATTATTCTAAAGCTCCACCAGTCTCTTTGTGATTGGTCAGTTCTCGGCTGTCTCACTTAATTTGCTAGTGAGTGGGAGATCTTCACATTCCTTATCTAACAAGTTTGTCTTTCCCCATTTGTTACACCTTTATCTTTATGGCCTAGTCTTTGGGAGAGCATCTCCACACCTTATCTTTATCACCTGAAGAAAACCAGGACCATCCTGAAATGTTTGTTTTTCCCATTTTGTTATCAATGGTCCTGGGATGTTTGTTTTTCCCAGTGGAATTGGTTACATTCCCTTGGTTGTCCTTATCTCTGAAGCCTCCCTTAATTCTTCAGAGGTCCCCTCCTGCACTGTCCCTAAAACTGCCTCATAACCCTAGCTCGCCCTGTGTCTCAATTCAAAACAAACCATTCTTTCATATATCCCTGACCTTGAGCTGTCCCTGTTCTCGTTCTCTGCAAGTTGTCTCCCCTAATCCCAGTCTGACCCTGCCATGGTGCCAGAAGACATTCAAAAGGGTTCTCATCCATGCCACCACAGCCATTGTGGTCATTGTTAGTACTTTTTTCCAAATAATTGTGGATCCCTTCTGCTTCTGACCAGGTAGGAAGATGACACATTTAGGCTCCCTGCGGTTGGTTGAGGTCAGTGATTGGCCAAAGAGCATGAGCAGAAATGGCATGTGTTTCTCCTGGGCCTGACATTTAATTGCCGTAGTAAGACCCTCTGGGGTCACTTTTGTTTTGTACAGGAACCCAGTCAGCAACATTTAAGGTGGTGGCTCTTCTGACAACTCCAAATGACTAGGATGAACAGAGTCACTCTGCCGACCCAAGGCAGACTGAGGAAAAAACCTTTGTTTTTGAGCTACTAAGATTTGGAGGTTAGTGTTACTATAACATAAATCCTTTGCTCACAGACACAAACTTTTATGATAATGAGGCATACTGTGAAGAGAATGGGAGCAGTCAGCAGAGGTGGGAGGAGCAGCAAGTGTAATGGCTCAAGGGATGAGGGAGTGGCCGGAGATAAAGTTGAAGAAACACCCAAGGGGCAGATTAGGTAGAGTCTTTGGGGCCATGGTAGGGATTTAGGATTGTATTCTGAATCAGACAGGAAATCAACAGATTTTAGGAAGAGGAGTTGCAGGATCTGGCTTGTGATTTTTAAGAATTGTTCTAGCCAAACCTCAAAGCAGGGACACCAGAGAGGCTGCTGCTGGAAACCACAGTGACGATGGTGATTTGATGATGCTGACAGGATTTGCCCCAGGCCTGGGTATGAGAAGGGCGAGAGAGCTAGAGGAGAGAAGGTGTGATCAGAAGTCAAAAGCCAGAGCAGTGGCAGCTAGAAGAAAGTGGGGGAGCATCAAAGTCTCATCCTGGCTCTTTTCTGCTGGGAAGGTCACCAAGTGAGAAGAGATACCTCTGACGTCCTAACTCTGGGTAAGCCAGGAGCTAGTGCAGGGGTAGGGATCTGAGGGAGTCTGCCAGGCCCCAAGGTCTGGAATGCCATTAAAAGTGTGCATGCCAGGCGTGTTGGCTCACGTTCAGGATGAATCTGCCACTGCTCCTTCTGACAATGTTTAGCATGAAATAAAAAGTATGGCTTTCAAATGATACCACGAGGAAGATTCTTGAGCAAATATGGCTAAAGACTCTCTGCAGAACGTTCTCAGAGACTGGAATTCCTTCTGCCTCCAGTTTTCTTTTTCTTTCTAGTCCCTCCCAGCCCTTTTCTGAGGTTCAACCAGACAATTGCATTGGCCCAGGTTCCTAGCCCTTCATTGCTTCTCCTCTAACCCTACTCACTGCTGTCAAATCAGTCTTCTCCCTCTTGCTACCTTCTCAACAATCTGTCTCTACATTCCTGCTGCCAGTCAAGTCCCTCAGGCTGTCAACTGGAGCCTCCACAATTTGTTTCAAACAAATTTCTAATCTAGTTTTTTTTTTTTTTGTCCCCCAAATCTTCCTTTGTAAGCTAACCTCTACCCTTTGACCACTATGGATGAGCTACAGATCCTTTGAACTTTTCACACTTTCCTCAGTTGGACACTTGCCCAAGACTTTCCTGCTACTGGGAATAATGTCCCTCATCTCTTCAATGCTCCAGATTCTCAGCAGCTGGTACTCATCACTCACTATGGTCCTACAGTGTCTGGATGAGTCTGATGACATGAGCCCCTTCCCTTGTAGGTATCTGTGCACTGACCTTATAATTCTCTGATGGATTGCAGGCTCCTTCAGAGCAGGGGCTGCATCTGGCTTTTCTTTGATCTTGAAGAGCTCAGAGCACATGCCCGGAGATGTAGCAGATGCTCAGAACCCATCAATGGGTTACAACAGAAACTCAACTCAAACTGTCTTAAGGAATGAAAGAGAACTGATTGGCTCATGCACCTGAAAGGTCCTAGAATGGACCTGGTTTGGGGAAAAGTAGATCCAAGTGATCATTACTGTCATGAGAAATAGCCCCCTTCCCTCTCTCTTGCTTCCCTGGCTTTTACTGTGTAGGTTCTCAGTCTCAGACCATTTTCCCCCACATGATGGCAAAGATTTCTAGTGGAAGTTCCAGGCTTAGATCCCATTTGCTTAGAGGCCCAGTAGAAAAATGAATTTCTTATTTAATATTTCCACCAAGGATACTGGAGTGGATTCTGATTGGTCAGCTATGCCAGGTGTCAACTTCTCAACAAATCACTATGGCCAGAGAAATGGATAATTCTGTCCTGGCCTATGACACGTGCCCATCCCTGATGTCAGCATACAGTCTGCCCAGTCTGCTCCCACAGACTACATGACTGTGTGCATGTGAGATTTGGCAAATGAAATTTTGCTGCTTTGACCTAAAGAAGGAATGAAGGATGCTGGGCAGACAAACACCACAGATGTCCATGACAGTCATTTTCTGTGATGGCATATTCCAGCACAACAATTTGGCACCTCTTCTTTCAGATTGATTTTGACAACCAACTTCTCAAAGAAATTAATGTTACCCTCTTGGCTTACTAGTGTGACCATAGCAGCAAGTTCACATAACAATTCACACAGAACAGCAGGGATTAGAGGACACAGATTAGGACATACATGGGAGGAAAATTAGTGTTGGCACTTTCAGTGATTTACAAAAAAAAAAAAAAGACTGGATAGAGAGAAAGATCAATGAACGAAGGAGTATTTTACTATGGAGACTAAAACACTACTATAATGGACTCCATGAGAAGACAATTCAAAAAAGTTTCAATGAATAGAAAATCCTACTGCAGTGGTTTAAATAGGGCTCTATTTATTTCACATAATTGAGAGTTTATTATTTGATTACTTATGTGGCACATATATATGTGTGCTACAGTAATATTTTTTGCAAAGTAGATTTGCCAATGGATGTCAAAACTGGTGGGAATATGTTTGAGGAGAAAAGTACGTTGGTGTAATTTCAAAGTATCTCTCCCAAGACATTTATTAATAGCAAAGGGAAAATAGTAACTTTATAGCGGAGAAACCGAAACCGGCCACCTTAACCAAACGATCAAGGTTAAGATCTCCAGTACCAAGATTTACTAATATCTTATTCCCTGATATGATATACTGGAGAAAAAGAAAAAAAAAAAAAAACCCACAATATCACTCTGTGTTATTTTTGCCAAAAATGCAAAACCTCAATCCAGCTGTGAAGAAACATCAAACTTAAATTCAAGTACATTCTACAAAGTAACTGCTCAGCTATGTTTAAAAGTGTTAAGTATGGAAGAGACAAGGAAAGACAGAAGAATTGTTCCCAGACTGGAAGAGAGTAAGGAGACATGACAACTAAATCAAGGTGGAATCTTGGATTGGATACTGAAACATGGAAAGAAGTTAGCAGGAAACTGGGGAACTTTCTCTCATTAAGATCATAGGTTAGGTAATGGCATTATATCAAAGTTAATTATCTGGTTTTCATCAATGTACATAGTTATGAAAGATATTAGCATTCAGGGAAGCCGGGTGATGGGTATATGGAAGCTCTTCTCTTACTATTTTGACAACTTTTCTGTCTAAAATTATTTCAAAATTTAAAGTTAAGAAATAGTGTGTTGTTCCTTAGAAAATCTGTAAACCGTTGCCACGTCATTGCAAATGTTCATAGGATTTAATGCGCAAATCATAGCTCAGAAAAATGACCTGAGAGTTTGGAGGAAGGAGGCAGTACTGCGATACTTTTACTTGATACTTTGATGTCTCTAGGAAGGAGTGTAGACGAATCATGTGACTTTGGCTAGACCTTGGAAGCATGGGCCAAGAGGCAAAAGGATATCCAAGGTACCTCAGCTGAACTAAGATACAGACATTTGAATGAATGGGCATGGCATGTTATGAGGCTGTCTCAACTTCTTCCCAGGTAAAGAAAGGGACTTTGGGCTCTAATCTGGTCTAGCATTTTGGAATTTCAGGTTTGATGTAGAAGTGGAGAGAGCATGGGATTGGTTATGGGATGTGAAATAAAAGCAGCAACTAAGGAGAAATCAGAATGGAAGAATAAATACTGGACAAATGCCTGTATTCAAAGGGACATAAAAATAAGAACGAAGTAAAAAACTCACAGCCGGAGGATACCTGTTATGAGAAAGCTTTTAAAGGCACCGAGCTGATTTAGAACAGGATATCCTGGAGTATTTATTTGGCTGAGCAGTGAGTGAGAAGGGGTCAGCTGAGGTGTACATGTCTCCATCTCAGGTCAACCAGACTTCCTCCAACTTCAATGTTGACACAAAACACTTAGGAGTTTTATTAAAATGCAGACTGTTTCAGCAGCTCTGGGGAGAAGCGTGAGATTCTGCATTTCTCTTAAACTTCCAGGCAATGCCAGCGCTGCTGGTCATTAAGGTAGGCCTCATGCTTTGGGGAGCAACACTGGAGAACACTGGAGATGCTTAACAGAGGGAAGACAGTGATTTGGAAGTAATGTGCAACATGGCTAGACTGGTTCTGAATACCTGGGCTTTGTGTGAGAATAACTAGCCATAAGCAGAGAAAGCTGAAGAATTTGTGTGAAATGCCCTATCAGGCAAGTATCACCAGCCTAAAGAGCAGATATCTGCCCTGCATGAACACAGAAACCCAAAGTGAAACTGATGCATTTGTACACCGACCATTTCAATCAGTCCCATGAGCACAGCCCCAAAAGACAGTGAGATGTTCCAGGGCCTCCCAGGAGCAGCAGAGATCCAGCCAGGGAGGCTGATGACTACCTCACTGCCCCAAACCTTTGGCCTGGCCCAGCTGCACACACTGTAAGGTCCAGCAAGTGGTACTTTTCCCAGTTCTTTTCTCCTAGCATCACATACCAAATCTCGTTCATATGCCCTCACCCTTTTATCAAAAAAAAAAAAAAAATCCTTTTAAGCAGCCCATCAAAATGTACCACCATCTACAAAACTGCAGGAGTTTCAGGGTAGGGGTGAAGAGAGGGAGAGAGAAAAAGAAAGATGACTTTGACCACTCCTAAGGACTTTTCTAGAGAAGGATATTAGCTCTATTTCCTCTTCTCATCAGGCAAGTGAGGAATGACATTTTCCCATAGCAACTGACCAGAAGACATTTTCTTTTTCTGTGGGCATCATGAAGGCAGGTCTCTTCCCTAAATAATTAGATTGTATTCTATCGAGTGAGCTCTGCCCTCTCTGTGAGGTGACAAGACACAGCCTCTGTTCTGTTCCCCACTCTGTCTCTGGTGAATCCTATTACCCCCACCCCCGCACCTCTGGCCTGTACCCCAGTTCTTATATGCATAAATAAATAAATCTTAAAACAAAAAGCCAAATCTACAGCTCATTTTGGTCTCCACTGGAGTCTTTTCCTTAAAATTGCCTATTTCTTCCTGAGTTTCTAAATCATAACCACGAGTTCCTCGTAAGCCCATTACAGAGATGCACCTAAATGACTAGGATAAGTTCTGAGAAAGTATCATTAGACAAGTTCGTCATTATGGGAATGTCATAGAAGGTAATAATACAAACTAGGTGGCCGATGGAAGTGTCATCTGTTGGGACCACAGTTGTATATGTGGTCTGTCACTGCCCAAAACTTACCTGAAGTGACAAGTGACTGCTTTTGCCTCCCTGGTCCCTTTGCTCTGAGTGTCCCTGTTTGTTCACTGCCCTGATTTCAGGGTGTGGATCACACACCCTGGTGACCACAGCACCTTACCCACCTCTGTTAGTTCCCACCTCTCCCCGACATTTTGGAGCAACATGGCCCTACCCACCATCTTCCCTGTTACTATTATCCTCTTCTCTGTTAGCTGTTGTCTGGGAATACTGGGCTGACTCAGATGCCATCTCTCCCTACCATCCACAGGCTAACATTTCAGGCCAGTGTTCACTGACAATACTTTGTAATAAATTGCTAAAGGTTGTTTGCAACATGCCCAAACTCATCTCTTGGGTATCTGATGGATATCTGATGTTTTTGGGTATCTGATGTTTTTGAGGTTGATGCAACTTGTAGCGTGTATCAGAATTTCATTCCTTTTTGTTCCTACATAATACTCCTTTGTGTGAAAATACCACAAATTGTCCATTCATCTGTTGAAGGAAATTTGTTTCTGCTTTTTAGCTAGTACAAATAATGCTGCTGTAAACATGTGATTACTCATACAGTTGTGTACGAGTTTCTGTCTGAAATGATGTTCTCATTTCTCTTGATTATGCACCTAGAAGTGGAAGTGTTGGGTCATGTGGAAATCTGTTTGACTTTTTGAGGAATCCCCAAACTCTTTTTCGCAGTGGCTGCTCCATTTCACCCTCCCTTGCTGCCATCATTGATATCCAGTGGCTGCAGCTAGTATGTTCTGGGCACACAGCGGACAAGGTACCAGGTTTCAAAAAACAGTATGAAGTTGAAGCTCTACCACTCAGCCTTCCCCAATCTACTAGGACACTGCTTGTTTCCTTGTTCCCAACAATTTTACTAACCTAAGCTAGGAAGAATTCAAGTTTGCAGTCCAGAGACCACATCCTTTCTTCCCCTTCTGCCCCCCACAAATAGTAGCATATACTTTTTTTTCCTTTACACACAGAAGATGTTTGAAGGACTATATACCTAATGTCCGTGTGAGCCCAGCAAGCTCATTCATTAACTTTGGGGATTGTGTGATTGCACGCATTTGTGAAGGAAAAAAGCTTTGTGTTCTCCTTAGAAAAAAGGATGTGCTCCTCCGAGCGGGGTTTGGTGCACTGGGAGTAGTAGAGCAGAGCTCTCACGGACGGGTGCAGACACGGGCAGTGTTCTCCGAGGAGCCTTGGCTGGGGACTTCGTGCCCTTGGGCCCTGGTGGCCAGGCTGACTCAGATGCTGTCTCTCCCTCCCCCTGTTAGACATTCGATTCCTCTGAGTCAACTCCGTGCTCAATCTGCCTGCTGTAAGGAGGGAGAAAATTTGTGATGCCAATGCAGCATTTCAGAGCTTGCCACAGTGATTTCTTGCTGGAAATTAACCAATCCAGCGTCTGCCTTCCTCTTAGTATTGGGGCTTGAGGAGGATGGGTCTGCCCCTGGGCTTGTCCTTGATATGTAGACAAAATGCAGGAACCGAGCCAGCCAGGCTGAGGCATAGCCCGTGGGCCTGGTAAATGACCCAGGCCATGATTTCTGCCTGCCTGAGACACCCCTGGGGAACTTGCATCCCTCCCCAGGAATGAACAGGGCTCTTCATTATTTTTTCAAACTGGGTCTCTCTACTTTGAGCACCTGCTTTCCTCAACCCCTCCTTGCTCCGGAGCCTGCCGTGAAATTTTAATTTAAATGCTGCTAATGGAAAACCATTCTAAATTTATATTTTAACCTTTAAACATGGTATTTTTACACTTTGACTTCTAGACTAAGAAAAAGGTACTCATAAAATGACAGCATTCACAGCTCAGTTGAGTAAATTCCTTAAAACACCATTTCTGGATACTTGTTGTGAAATCACATCTTAGAAAAACAAAAGCACTTAAGTGACTTTAGCAATGAAACCACTTTCAGATTGGCCATCAAACTAATTTATAAATAATTCCTACCTTTTTTTTTTTTTTTAGGTTTCCCCATCTAAGATAGGGAATGTCATTTGAACACAAATGGCTGATGTGCCCCACTTTGAGGGTCAAATCCTTTTTTCTAAGGAGCTGCTGAGACACTATCTGCACCCCCTCCTCTCACCCCTGTGAGCAAGCACACACACACACACACAAAGTCACTCAATAGGCATTAGACATGGGGTCGCACATGAAACCAGAGGGCAGCCAACAAGATTGCAGCTAAAAGACAATCCATAGCAGCCTGAAATCTGCTGGCCTTCTAACCACATTTTGCCCTTCTGACAACTCCTTGTACCTCTTCTACCCAAAGGATGTCCTTTCCTGACATTTATCTTTTCAACATTGTTGCTCCAACCTACCTTTGGTGTTAGGCCTGATAGTGATATGGAGTGTTTCTCTTTCTCTGTATCTTACAAGCACTACCTCAGTTATTCCTAGACAAAGCAAGGCAGAGGTAATGAGTATCTGCATTTCACCATCAGAAACCTAAGGTTCAGAAAGGTTCCTCTCAGCCTGGTTAGGGGCATCAGCTGCAAGAAGAGAATCCCTTACTCCAGGTGTTAAGGGTCTCCCCACGCCCTCCACTCCCTTCTCATCTGCCTTGACTTTAGGTGGTTTCACCAGATAGATGGGAGGTGAGTTGCAATGTCAGAGCCACCACATGAGCAAGGAAAAGAACGAAGCAGAATTGTTCTTTGACCACAGCTTTGGCTCCTGACCAAAGTATTTCCTATCAAAAACAGAGCTGCCTGAGTATTTATTTGTTAAGAGGTCCAGTGTAGTCCTGTGGGGAAGAATTCTCCCAAGACCCAGAAGCTCAGGAATTCAGTCAGGTTTTTGCTCTTGTGAATTAGGTTGACTTGGGTGTAGCTATAAGTTACCTGCACTCTGTTCTCCAGGTTCCTCATTCTCACAGGATAATAAACAATGCCGTCCTGCCTTCTTTCCAAGGCTGCTATGAAGATCAATAAGCTGATAGGAATTAAAATTACAAAATATCTGGTGGCGCAAGGGATTAAGAACTGCACTATGAAGCAATCCGCAGCCTCTGCAGCACAAGTTCGATCCCCGGCCGGCCAGGGAGAAACCCACATGGCGAGGCAGACCTTATCCTGTCTCGCCCACTGCTCCCCTCAGCAGTGTATTTCAAGCAGTCTGCCTGTTCTGTTCCCCACTCTGTCTCTGGTGAATCCTCTCACCCCCACACCTCTGGCCTGTACCTCAGCTCTTGTGTGCATGAATAAATAAAAATCTTTTAAAAAAATGTTCTAGAAATTATATGCAACATGTATTTTTGTATATGTGTATTTATGTTTCATAAAAGAACATTTAAGGGTCACTGAATTCATTCCTTATCCTAAACTTCTTTCTAGCTCTGACATTCAGCAGGTGGGTGATTCTTCCTGACCTTTCTAACCAGCCCTTCATGACAGAAAACCCAAAGATGAGGATCCCTCCCCAGAACCATTTGTCCCCTTAATCAAGAAGAAACTAGAGATTAAATAGAGCAGTTTCCCCTCAAGGATGTTCAGTGGCAAAAATTTGTCAAAATTCAGTTCAGAGAGGATTAATAATGTTTATTCCCTCCACAGTGGTTATCAATGAGCAGTATATGCCATGTGAGGTGCTGGGATAAGACTGGGCTTGAGAAATAGCCCAGAGGAGAAGACAGCCTTGAAACAAATATTTTCTTTTCTTTTCTTTTTTTTTTTTTTTTAAAGATTTATTTATTTATTTATTTATACAAGCACTGGGTACAGTCAGAAGCGCAGGAGGGTGAGAGAATTCACCAGAGCCAGAGCGGGGAGCAGAGCAGGCAGAAGGACCGAAGTACACTGCTGAGGGGAGCAGCGGGCGGCAGGAGAGGTCTGCGCGCCATGTGGGACCCTCCTCCGGTGGCCGGGGAGCAGCCGGGGATCGAACCGGCGCTGCAGAGGCTGCGGGCAGCTTTGCAACCCAGCGCTCAACGCTGCGCCACTGGGGAGGCCCGAAACAAATATTTTCTTAAGCTAAGTCATATGCCATACATTATCATCTACTGGGGTTGCTTGTATTGTGAGCTCCTATCTCCAGATGAGCAAAAATGTCTCTGAGCGGACCTATCCAGGTCAAAGAACTAAAAAGTGAAGTTCCCAGAACATTTGGTTCTTATGTCATAATTATTTCAGGTATGTTAAGGCTCTCATCCCAAGTGATTCATCCTAAGTGGTATCGTTACTTCATGGAAAACTCAGTGAAGGTCTGATTTCATGTGTATTGAATTCCAGCCACACCACAGCAAAGGCCATATGATGAGAGGGGCCTAGAGCGAGTGAGTGACATCATGAGCCAAATAGAGTTGCTATTCAAACTTGTACTGTGGACTCCTTACACCATCACCTAATTATAGTTCCTGAGGAAGCTCTGTACAATAATACACTGTACAGAAGCCAATGGATAATTGTCAGTGGGCCAGATGGTCCTTTGAATCTGAGTTGATATTTGGAAGATAATGTGTAACAAGCTCAATGAGGTTTTTGTGGTGGGACTTGACTGAACAGGTCATAAAGTTTTTATCTCTAAAAGAAATGACAGTCCAGCTTGTGTGTCAAACGGGCACTTCCAAACTCTGGAACTAGCACAATTAAAAGTATGCCTGACCGTGGAGCCTTCTTTCCTCACGTGCTAAAGAAAGGGAACAAAGAGGTCACAAAGTTCACATAAACGTGTGTATCCGACGTGCAACAAGCATTCACATGCCACTGCTCCTTTGCCTGCCCTGACCAGCATCATTCCGCTAAGACAACCATTGATTTCTTTCCAAATATTCTGGTTTTGGAGACTATAGTTAAGTAACTTCCTCAAAGTCCCACCTGAGAGGCTGAGGTTGGAAATGGAGTCTCTCCAAGCACAGGGTCAGGCTGCCTCACAACCAGCCTAGGGCTCAGGTCCCTTGTGGGCATAGAGGAGGGTCCCTGGCTAGCAGTACAACCGTGAATATCTCTGCAGAGAAAGTGTCTCACATCAGCATGAATCAGGAGAAAAAGCTCAATAAATGATTGCTGCTAATTCCAACAGATACAATAGAGCACATGAAAAGTTCAAAAATGAAAGTGAATGAATATAAATTGAATATAAATATACAAACAGTATATCCTGTTTTCCAGCATGACTGAGAATGAGGAACCTGGAGAACAGAGTGCAGGTAACTTATAGCTACACCCAAGTCAACCTGATTCACAAGAGCAAAAATCTGACTGAATTCCTGAGCTTCAACTATTATATATAGAATCACTTATTATATATATAATGTACCACTTTTTATAATATATTTTATTTATATATTATAAAATCTTGCCATTTCTCACAACCATGGATGGAACTGGAGGGAATTATACTAAGTGAAAGAAATCAGGGAGAGAAAGACAAAGGTGATTTCATGCATATGTGGAATATAAAGAAACAAAACAAGGGGATGGACAAAACTAAGCCAAAACAAACCTAGAAATATGACTGCAGAATTGATGCTACCCCAGGGATGAGGAACAGAAGAGGGAGGGGGCCCAAGAGACTATGGTAAAGACTCATGGGTGCCTTATTGCTGGGTGTGGTATGATAACACACTTCCAAAGAGATGCTAAACCTATACCAGTGAATCATATACAATGCTATAAACCAATATTATCTCAACTTGAAAAAAAAACACAATAAAAAGTAATAATACTGTGTGAGCCAAGCCAAACAGATTTGGCCAGTGACCACCTCTGGCAGACAGTGATCAAGGGGATCAGGGCCACCTGGATCCATGGCTTCCGCCAAAACACCAGGTTGTTTACAAAGTAAAATTCCTCTCTGCCCCAAAACCCTGCCCTGGCTCAGACTACCTCATGCCTCGCCTGCGTTACAAGAGACCAAACTGGACTTCCTAACAGTGTCATGACATTCCCCTTTTCTGAACTTACCATCTCCTATTAAAATGACTTGTCTTGTGCCTCCCTGGTGGCCTAGGGGTTAAGTCTCAGCTATCACTGCTATGACTTGAGTTGGATCCCCAGCCAGGGAGCTAACCCACATAATGGCTCAGCAGATCTCTCCTGCTTTGCCTGCTGCTCCCCTCAGCAGTATATTTCAGTAGATCTGCCTATTCTGCTCCCCATTCTATTACTGGTTAATCTTCTCACCACTCGCACCTCTGACCTACACCCCAGTTCTTCTATGCAAAAATAAATGAATAAAATATTTAAAAAGATAAAATAAAATTGCTTGTCTGTCTCACCTAGAGGTTTTGTCTTATTTATTGCTGTACCTGTAGGCCCTAGCATAGAGCTTGACCCAGTATGCACAAAAAGGCAGAGATGAAGGAAAGAAATGAAGCTTTGTTCAGCTGTTCTCAGTCCCTTTTACTATTAAGTCAAACAGTAGCACCTAATGGTGGCATGCAATAATGCAATTCAGCTTTATTTGACTCAGGAAATATTTAACCAAATAAATAACAATATAAGTTTAAGAGAGCACATTTTCATCAACATTACCTCTATGTTATATAGTGCCTTTTAAGAATTCAAAGCCTTCATTTTGTAGGCAGCAAAACAGAAAATCAATAGGTTGCCAAACACTCCTTGAGGCTCCTCGATCAAGTAGCCATTCTCTCAATTCAGCTCTACTGCCGTTCATGCCTGGAGGTCTCCCAAGGTGCCAAGTCTCCCAGCTCCATTCAAAAAGAACACAAACACATTTCTCTTAAACTCCTGCTTCAGAGTCCTTTGAGACACTCGCACAAATGCAGATTCCTAGGCCTGGGAACTTATTGTGTCTGAATGACTGGGGCGAGGGCCTGGGACTTGGTATTTCTAATACTCATCCCCAGATGAGTTTTAGAATCAGTTTCGCCTGGTATTGGATCACCCTTTTATGTTAAGACCACACACTGGAAGGCCAAATCCATGGCATGTCTTTACATAGAAAGGCTCCCTCCAGGCAAAATGCTTTCAACAGCTTGTAAGACACTACAAACTGTCCGAATGAGCAGTATGAGAAGGATATTGCTGGTGGCATTTTGGATTTCAGAAAGGGCAAGTGTCCAGTTTCCAACTCCCAAAGAATGACTCTTCAACAAATGGCTGAGCAAGAGGTTAGTAATGCAGCCATGGCCACAGTTACATCCTTCCCAGACAGATGCTGCCTATATGCATGACTTACACCCCAGTCATGGGTTTGACTTTTGTGGGATCTCTGCTTTGGCATTTTCTAAGACCAGATCATTTACCCTATATCCAAGGGAAACGGCATATCTATGAACAACGCCAATAAAATGCCAGTTTGGGGAAACAGAAATTTGATCTCAGGGTCAACTTAGCCATAGGTGCCACTTTTAGTGTAAGTCCCTATCTTTATGAAGACTTGGGAGTCAGTGTCTTAGAACCACTGATTGGAGTGAAGTCAGCCTGGCCTGAAATCCCAGCTGTGCCATGCACTGTGACATTGGGCAAGTTATTTCACTTCTTTGAGTTTCAATCTATAAAATGAAGGAAATCATAACAACTCATGGGATTGTGTCAAGATTAAATGAGAGAGTCAATGCAAGAAAAGGACATGACTACTGAACAAGACAATAGGAAACACTCAGCCAATGACAGTTCTCTCCCTGTCTCCAAGTCTTCAGAAGGAAAACAGAAACTTTCTTGCTGCCTTGCCTCTAAGGAGCACGGACAGGGGAAAAGACAGGGCCTGCAGAGTTGAGTGCCGCACGGGAGAAACCTCAGTCCCCTTTCAGACACACTTGTGAGTACATGCTCTGATTTAGGTGCCGTCTGCATCTGAAAATCAAAATGGATTCCACCTGCTGCAGCTCATATTCTGGACCTTGCCAGGCAGCATATCTAGGGAACAGAAGCAAAGGGAAGCTAGGTGTCCCCCCCAATCCACACAGGGCTTCCAGACTATCAGCACCTCGGTTTCCACTGCACTGATCCTGCAACACTCTTGAATTTGACAGTCCTACTTCCCCCAACTTGCGCCCTGTCCCATGGCAGTCCACTGCCGCGGTAGATGGCTGGACACAAGGAGAAAGCAAGTGACATCCGCAGTCACTGTTAGAGCCACCGAAGCCTTGTTCATGGCCACCAAAGGCCCCTCTTCCTGCCTTCTGCATTTCCCCCTGCAGTGGTCCTTGAGAGGTGTCTTCATTTCAACTTTACTCTTTTTAAAGCAGCCTTGAAATTGTTGATGGTTTAAAAAAAAGAAAAGAAAAAGAGAGAGCAAGGAGTCTAGATTCAAAAATGACCTCTACTCAAAAGCTATCATCTTTGCTGAGGCTTCTAAATATTTCTTACTTATTTTTAAAACAATAATCTGAATTTTAATAGAGTCTCAGAGCAATGAAAACAACTCCATTATACTCATTATAGTTATCACTATATAGTTATCACTATCATTTGAAAGACATGAGCAAACAATCCAGATCTACCTCTAAAAGTCACTTCAGACTGATAGATGGCAAATCACACTGAGAGATCTGAGAGATGAGTCTAGAACTACTAACAAATTTCATGTTAGGCCAAATATAACTTATGGTAGTGATTTAGGTATATTTTATGGACTATTGTCCCTTTACATAACCACATTGAGTGTCCCTTACTGAGCATTTCTTGTCTTATTTTCCTACATTCAGTATCTCATCTAATGTTGACAACAAATCTGCAAATTACATGTTAATTTCTCAGTTTTACAGATTGAGTTTCAAAGAAGTGAAACAACTTGGCCAATGTCATAGAACCTAGCAGAGCTGGGATTCCAGGCTAGTTTTGTCTCCCTGCAATCAGTGAGTAGAACACCTGACCCCTAAAACAGTCAAGCTGAAGGAACACTGGTGCTGCTGTCAAGGCTCTATGTTAGGGACCCAGCTCTTACTGTCAGTAACAGTGTATCCTGACACAAGTGGCTGCCCCTCAGGGCTCCAGTTTTCTCATCTGTAAAATAGAGGACTTAGAGTAGACAGTCTCCACTAGCCTTTCCAGCTCGAAGAGTCTCTAATTATAGCTTCATTCTTTCACATTATTCTGTGATTTGCTGATTTCCCTGGATTTTATGACACATGGTTGGTCATAACTACGACTTATGGGATGTTCCGTCCTTGATCTCCTTGGCTTTCCAATTACAACATTGTTCTTGAGGCTAAAATACAATCTGCAGGACAAGCATCTGCTCTGCCACGGCCCACGTTGTGACGCAGTTCCCAAGGCACACAGAGGCAAAGGTGATGGACTGCTTGTCAGATGACTCTGGAGATAAAAGCCGTAACATGCTATTTGTGCTTTTCTGTCTTCTCATTATTTATGGCTCTGTGAGCCTCAGTAAAGGGGGAAATCTGAAAACTGACAGCACCTACACTAAAAGGATAATGTTGATTCTTGTTAACAATTTAGAATGACAAAGATCTTGAAAGTTGCCAGTAATCCAAGCACAGTTTTGTTAGCACCACACATTTGGCCTGAACAGATTCACAAGTCTCACTTCCAGGTAAAGGAGAGTTCACCACACGTGATCCTATGTGGGCTCAGCCAGCCTTGTAGTGGGATGAAATAAATAACAGGACCACTGGGCCACATCAATAGAAGAAAGGCTCAGAGGTTGGGTCATAGTTGAGTTTCCAGCTTCCAGGTGCAGCCATCACTCTGGGTGGGCACTGAGCAGGTAGGGGCTGGATTTCAAAGGTATGGTTGCAAATTTTTGAGGTGAAGAAATAGATTTGTCTGCAACATGCTCTTCAGGATTTTCTGCTTTCTACTGCACACAATGCCACATTGGACCCAGCATTTCAAGAAATAGTCTGAGCCAGAATGTCTGAAGAGCTCACCTACTCTTTCCAGACTGCCTGTGAAAAGAGAAGCAGTAGTAAGACCATTGTGTTTATTTGGTTGTTTGCAAAGTGCTTTCACACTTTGATCCTCAAAATGTCCCTGGGAGTCACTGAGGCTCCCCAAAGTTTATATAACTTGCCCAACTAGGATGTGAACCTGGTCTTCTGACGCCAGAGCTTTTCTCTATACTATGTATCACTGAATAGTAGGATTTTCCCCCAAAGGAAAAATACCTTTTTATTTTTAAAACAAAGTAAAGAGAACAAAAATGTCCGTGGACTCAGGAGGCAAGATCGCCGCTGGCCACTGTCATGGTTGGCTTGCTGTTGTTCATAAACAAGACGCAGCAGCGTCAAAGGGAAGACCACATGGCAACCAATGAAGTGAGCACAGTACTTTCTAGTGCTGGGGAGAAACAAGGGCAAACAAGAAAAGAAAAACAATATCAAAATAGCCTGTGAGAAATGCAAAAGACAACTTTCCCATTTTTCTAAATTTGGGTAAGTTTCAGATGCTTTCTCCGCCTGCCCCGTGACACTCATGGCGTCCAACATGGCACATAGTGAAGACAACAGGAGGTTGGCCAGAGTCCTGGTTGTCCATGAGAAGTGAATCGACGAGGACTAGACACCAGCTGACCACTTAAAACAACCTAAGCTAAAGTGTGGCTAACACCCACATTAGATGGCAATTGCTAGACACTCACAGTCACATTCTCCCTGGGTAGAGCATCCTATCTGCTCCGACAGTGCCTCTTGATTTTGGGTTGATAAAAATCTGAGCTTGATGTCTATGAATATGGTCTTCATGTATACTTTCACTGAGGTACTAATAACAACTTACCCAAAGAGGGGAAAAACATCAATTAATCACAAGGGTCAACATCTCTTGGCCAAAATAATACCATTTCATTCTTTGCAAATCTCTCTCTCTCTCTCTCCACTTAAACACCCTTCTGGATAAAGGCTGCATGAATAACATTGTCCCCGATTCTACAAATGAAGAAACTGAGAGTCACAATTTATGTGACTGCCCTAAACTCCCAAAAATACTAAATAGCAAAGGGTTCAAATATGAACCCCACCTTCTGACTTCATATTTCATGCTACTTCCAAGACAACAGCCATACACACCACTTTTGAATACTTGATTAATGTAGTAAATATTCTTCCATCATCTGTTTATCTTTTGCTATAGCTGATGAACTTCAGAGATCTGAGAAGCAATACCAGGCATCTGATTACATCAGCTCTGTCGGGCAGATCTGAGAAAAGAGTCCAGTTGTCAGACACCCACACTTCAGAATGACTTGTAAACAGCAAAAACCACCATTGGTTCTTCAGCCATAGATGTCTCAGAAGAAAGAAGACTATGAGAAAGAATTATCCATAGACCGACAAGCTCATGGATACCTTGGAATAGGAACCTATAAAACTGGATGTCTGTCTGTCCCGAGGTTGGCAGATAAAACCAAGTAGGGAAGCCATACGGTTCAGGGAAACATTTCCAGCCAAACCGACTAAAGGAAAACATAAAAGTGGTAGCTACTCTACTGACTCAAAGGAATGAAAGGAAGAATACTACAATTATTTCCTTTAACTATGATCTCTGGTTTTGCCCCAAGTGATTCCTGATAGTCTTCCCATTCTACAGATTAAAGTCTGTCCTCTAGGGGAGAAATAATCAAATATTGAACAAAAATGAACAATGTCAGATAATAAAAAAAGAAAGAAAAATATCTTTCTCCTCACCCCCATCCCATCAAAAACGGCCAAGTGGCCTCATTGCCTTCAGACAAGTACTTAATGAATCCACTCTAAGAAGACTGAACAGGAAACCTCTCTGACAACTAGTGGCTGATACTCAAAATGTAAGATGAATTGACTGTGTTAGAAATTGTATTAGTTATCTATTGTTATGCACTATTTACCCCCACGCCTAGTGGCTTAAAACAACAACCATAGTAACTCTAGTCCACACTGACAGCTGGGGCCTGAGAAGTGAGGGTGGGAGGCAGGGGGTGGAGAGGATGACAGGCTTCTAAACTTTGATGTTGGACCTCAAAGTCTTGTGAACTTTTTTTCTTTGTTGGAACCCTTTCTCACTGTGACATACAGCTTTGAAAAGCGCCCATCTGGACCCAAGTGTTCCTCACATCTTATTGCTAGCTGTACTGGGCCACCCTAAGAAATTGCCACAATTAGGTACTTAAAACATAAGAAATGTAGACTCTTGTAGTTCTGCAGTCCAGAAGTCTGGGATCACAGGTCAGAAAGATTGTGGTCCCTCTAAATGCTCACAGGAAGAATTCTTCCTTGCCTCTCCCTAGCCTCTGGTGATCGCCAACAAGCCTTGGAGTTTCTTTTTTTTTTAATAGAGGCATGTTTTATTTATTTATTTATTTATTTGTTTTGTTTATACATGCACTTGGTACAGTCAGAAGTGCAGGAGGGTGAGAGAATTCACCAGAGCCAGAGGGGAGAGCAGAGCAGGCAGACTGACAAAGTACACTGCTGAGGGGAGCAGCGGGCGGCAGGAGAGGTGGGACCCTCCTCTGGTGGCCAGGGAGCAGCCGGGGATCGAACCGGCGCCGCGGAGGCCGCAGGCAGCTTTGCAACCCAGCGCTCAACCGCTATGCCACCGGGGAGGCCCAAGCCTTGGAGTTTCTTGACTTGTAGTTATGTTACAACAATATCTTCATCCATTTTCAAGTATCTTTTGCATTCTGTGTGTCTTCCTTGAATCTTCACATGATCTTTTTACAAAGACACCAACCATTGGATTTAGGACACACCCATATATTATGACCTCAACTTAATTTAGCTAATTACATCTACAAAGACCTTATTTCTAAATCAGGTCACATGCTGAGGTTCTGATGGACATGAATTTGGAGGGGACTATGTCAAAAAAATATATTAGGAATATTGCCCAGAATCATCTTAGTCCTCTCCAACTAGGTGACAGCCATCACTCTCTCAGGTGGCCACTGAAAGAGAGCTACCAAGATTACAACAATCTATCATCCTATCTAGGATGAGTCATAATTCCATTTTGGTAATCAAGTCTAAGAAAATGATCTTAACATACACAAAGAAACTTTAGGCATAGAGCTAAGGCAAAGCAACATTGTGCAGTATTACAACCTTGAAGATAATCTAAATTTCTAATAATATGAGAATGGTTAAGTATAGAAGCTACAGCTATATAATGAACTGCTAAGTAGGCTCTAAAATTATATATGAGGTGTTAAATAATGTGCAAATTTTGTGTGTCTAACAAGTGAAAAATATATTTTATAAATATTATAATTATGTTTCTAAAAGAAGGTAAAATAAGTCTTAAAATAGTATATAAAAGAAAAATTCTGGAAAGTAATACATCAAATATCAGCACCATTGCATTTAAATGGTAGAATGGTCTCTGTCTTTTAGGTTGCTCCAATTACATATTTCTGCATAGCAGACAACTCCACAACTTAGTACCTTAAAATAACAATGATCATTTATTTTTCTTATTAATCTGCAATTCAGGCAGGGCTTTGTGGGTGCTGGCTCATCTCTGCTTCATGCAAGAACAGCTGATGTGACTCAACTGGGTCTGAGGGATCTGCTTTCCAAGATGGCTCAATAACATGTTGGAGCTGGCTGTCAGCTGGGAGTTCAGTTGGGGTTGCTGGCCAGGGTCCTCAGCTCTTCTCCAAGTGGGCCTCTGCTTGGGGCTGCTCGGGCTTCCTCGCAGCATGCAGCCAGGCTGGAACAGCAAGTATTCCAAAAGAAAGGAAATAGAAGCTGCAAAGCTTTGGCCTGCTAACTAGTACAGCATCCCTTCTACTGGATTTACTGGTCAAGCCATCACAAAACCCTCTCAGATTTAAGGAGAGGGAATCTTCTGGATGGGAGCAATGTCAAAGAATGTGGCCATTTTAATCTACCATTTTCTGGATCAAGTCTACAATTGATTCTGGATTTGGAATGTACAACCTACATTATCAAATGTACCATCAAGAACATTTTCCAGATTTTCTCTAATAAGTACTCTTACAAGTAGGGGCATGCGAAATGCTTTAAAAATGTGTTTATTTAAACTTTGAGGATTTCTAATATAAACTCTAACAATCCAGAAATCCAGAAATCTACTTAAAATAGCAAATTCTTCTTCTCTTTGCTATCAAAACACCTTCTCCACCTACACATCTCTAGACACACACACACACACACACATGATCTCCCATCCTAGGCACTGTGCTCCAGGCCTGGTCTTCTCTGGTGTTCGGTGAGGGTTTTAAGTAAAAAATTAGAGCCACAGTGGCTTGTAGTATGATGCATTCCATCAAATACTTTTCAAAAGCAGTCTGTGATCAGCCCTCCATTCCTCATCTCCACCTGAGCAGGAAGACTGATGAATGAGCCCAGGAGGGTCTCTGCCCCAGGCTGTGTGTACAGCAGGTCCTTGAATAACAATGTGGTTTTGATACAATGTTGATGAGCAAAAGACCATCCCCACTGAAGCTGGACATTATTCAAGGAACTGCTTTTGTTTTATGAGGTTAAAGTTGCAGTTTCAGAGAAACTTTTGAGTAAGGACTTACTATTCACCTAAATAGGCACCCAAAGGCCCTCCCTCTCACCACACCTGATTCATTGTTATTAAACACTGGGGGACTCAGGGTTGCCTGAAATAAGATTGAGTCTTCAAAGCTTTGCCTCAAACTGCCTCAAGTCTAGTTATATTGGATCACAAAAGAAGAACTCGCACGTGGGGGCTGCTCCCATGTGATCACGAAGCTGACCAGGAAGCTGACTTCTTCAGTTTTTAAAAGGGGACAGGTTGATCATCCTTCACTGAGGAAACACTGACGTCTCCCTATAGAACAGTAAGATGAAGTACCTCTGGTGAAATGGGAACTAGTGTGTTCACAGTTTTAGTTTTGTTTGTTCTGTTTGGCATTTTGTGTGTGCATGAATGTGTGAGTTAGGTCTTGGCTTTTAAGTCTGAAGACTTAATTTTTACAGTCCTTTTGGAAGATGAAAGAGCTGTTAGCAACCCCCAGTATCCCAAAATTTTAATTATAGCTATGGATCCTCTGCAGTACTTTGAGGGATACGCAGAGCATTGCATACTTTGAGGGGGTTCAGAGACACCCCGCCGAAGGGAGGCACCCTTACGCTAGAGATATCTCAGATTGTTGGTGACTCAGGGTCCCAAAGTTCACGGTACCCAGCTAGGACGCCACTGCAGACAAGTACTTGATACCATAGTGGGTTAGCCGTCGACAGGCCATGCCAGGGACAGCACTATCCTGCTTCTTCTTTGAGCCACCACAGCAGCTACCTGCAAATAAATCCCAAAAGAGAAAGACAAAGCAACCTGGCTCCAGACCAAGCGTCGGTATTAACTGCATTAACCACCCTCCTTCTTGTGCAATAGCACTTTTTGTACCTCATTCTCTTCCTATCCCTTCCTCACCCTTCCTTGTTTCTCTCCTTTTTGCCAAATATTTAATAAGCACCTTTCTAACCCCTCAGTCAGGGCGAGCACTTAGAAATACAAATGTGAATAAAATATGACTGCTATCATTCATTAGCCACATTCTCTGAATATTCATAGAACCCAGTGAGCTTTAATTTTCACCATTTATGTCCTAGTGGGGGAGGCACACAGGCCTACAAGCCATGCACATGTATGTTCTTACCATGTGACATACAGAAGGCTAGAGAGATACATAAGCAACTGGAGGGGAAGTACATGACTAAGTGTCCGCCTGGTGCACCATGGAAGACTGTACAGGGAAGGTGAAATGATCCCCATATTCAAAACAAACAGGAATTTTCCAGGCAAAGGAAAAGACAACATGTGCAGAGGGACTCAGGTACTTCCAGTTCAAGATATCTGAACCTCAGAAGCTTGTGTAAGATCAGTCAGAGTTAAAGGAAGGACAGGGAGAGGCCTGGGGTCCTATGTGCCACACAAACAGATCAGAATTACTGACACAGCCTCTGGATGACTCCAATCAGAGGAATGAAATCGTAGGTTTGGATTTTTGAAAGTTAACTCTGCTGGCAGAATAGTGTGCGTGTGTGTAAACAGAAAGATTATTTGGACGACTCCTAAGTATTTCTGATGAGACATTATAAAAACAGGTCTAAAATCTAGCAGAGGAATTGGGAAGGGGACTAGAGGAGGGAATAGAGGAAGGGGCAACATGACAAATCAGGAGATGGCATAGGCAGAAATTGGCAGATGATTAAATGGGATAGACGTGGGAGTGAGGGAGGAGTCATTATGATGACTTTCAGGCTCTGTATTTACGCAACTGTAAGTGTAGTTGATGAAGAGCGGGCACAGAGGGTCATGTCGGGGAAGATGAGGGATGAGGGCATGAGGAGTGTGAGGGCCCGGGAGATGTCTGCCCTGATGATAGTACCCACTGATTGCCAGTCCTTCTCCGAAGGTCTTCTTTTATCAAAATTGAGATTGAAATCCTTACATGTATTTTCACCAATTATGTGTGGCAACATTTTTTTTTATGAGAACCTCGAGTGAAATAGGTCATCGCAAACATGAAAAAGTTCACGTGTTGTGGGTAACAATGAAAAAAATCACCTTCACGCTAAATTTGCCTTTGTCTCCCCTTGCACAATAGCAGACTCGGCCAAGACCACTAAGATCAATATTTCATTCCTTCCTCCATCCCAGTTCTGCAATGTTTGGCTGTGCAAGAGGAATACTTCCATATGGTGCAATGTTTATGTTAAGACAGAAAAAAAATCTGAAATGTTTTCAGATTTTATCCAAGAAGCAATAAATTTACAAATGCTATGCAGCTGCATCAAAATATTGGTTTGCAATTGGTTTTAGATAAAGAGTATTGCAACAGAACAGGAAAGCCGGGGTTGTCTATTACTTACTGATACTGAGAGATCTTGGAATCTCCTCACACAGTCCAGTCCTGAAACTGAGAGCTCAGACCAATTATTTGACACTTTGAACTTCTTCTGTTTCATCTGTAGTATGGTTTCAGCAATTTCACCCATTTATGAGGGTTCTGTGAGGACTGAAAGAGCAAATGCATGTAGAGAGCTTAGGATAGTACTCATTAGGGAGTAGGTATCAGCAAAGGTTAGTTCTTCTAACCTGTTAGCTAAGCTGGAAGAGAAGGAGAATGGAATGAAGACAGACTAGTTTACAAGAATGATGCTTTTCAGGATATATCTATTGAAGAATGCCTACTATCACCACCTCAGAACTATAGAGGCAAGAAAGTTGCGTGAGTGTGGTGGTTGTTAAAAGAAATTTTGGGGGAGTGGATGGTATGTGAGAACTGTAGAACCAGCTTTCTGTCACACATTTTTAAAATTATTTTTTACATCATTGTTCATTTTTAAACAATATTTGCCTCCCCCCACCCCAGGTGTAGTCCCCATAGAGTTTCCTTCCCCAATGCACCCGTGCACCATCACCTCAGTCCCTGTGCGCCTCCCTCCCTCCCTCTGATCCCTCTCCCTCCTCCTCCCCTGCAGGATGTCTCTGTCACACATTTTAAGTCATCACTCACTTTTACTTTTTAAGTCACTAAGACAAATGAGAGCATGAGGGCCAAAGACAAGAGAATTGAAAAACCTAATTGTCCAATGAGGACTATTTAACATGCAGAAACTATCCCAGGTCTATGTAAAATCAGTCCACACACTTTTATTCTGCTGACTCATGACTACTTTGGACAAACTGCCAACTTTTGTTTTAGGTTTCTAGTCAGATATATGAGGATCTTTTTGAATTATTTTTAATGTCTTCTACATATACATTTCTTAACGTTTACAAGGCATTTCTATACTTTCATATTGATAAAAATCAGGCAAAGTAGATGTTATTAGCCCTATTGAAAAGCAGCAAATATTGATGTATATTTACTGTGTTCTGGGTGCCGTATTATCCACTCCATGAGGAATTTCTCAACCAATCCTTCTGACAACCAACTGGAAGGCACTATTATGGCCTGAGGCTACAAGAGAGAGGGTCATAGTTCTCCCAAGGTGGCCCAGACAGTAAAAAGCAGAACCAGGGTTTGAACCAGTCTGACTTCAAAGTCTTCTCAACTCCTAAAACACTGCATTCTGCTGTTGGAAGGATAATTAGATACATGTTCTTTCCTAGTGTGGCAATGCTTTTAGTTTGAACTCAGCCTAATTATTTACAGTCATATAAACAACTGTAGAATTATACAAAAATATCAACTGATTGATGTAAATTTCTATATTATGTTCATACACTTTCCCCTCACCCGAGGTTATGAGAACCAGCACAAACCTAATACTTGCTGAATAAAGTTTTGCAAATACCTAAAGTACAAGCCAATAAGATAAAGCTCTGTTTCTTATTTACATATAATACATTTTTAATAGCTGTAGGTAAGAAAATGTGAAGCATAACTTTAGCTGAGAAGAGCTACCAATCTTTTGAATGGCTCAATAATGCAAAGACAAAATCTCTTCATAAAAATGTACTTTTTATTTCATTAAAAAAATGTCCAATAACCCCCATTCATGCAAACAGCTCTCACAGGAGATTCTTCAAATTTTGCGTTTTTTCCATTCTGGTTCATTTTTTGCTTCCTCATCATCAGATTCAACTTGGGCAAACATGGTTTTGGGCTGAGTCCTATAAGGAAGTTAAAGGGAGGAAGAAAATTTGGTCAACCAGTGTTTATTAACATTAGACTTTGCTACTCTCTTCGAGTGAACACACGTTTGAGAATCAATTATATTTCCATTATTAAATATCTGGCAAAGAAAAAGATAATAGAAATTTAATTATGTTCAAGAAAAGAGCCAAAGATTCTTTTCAACATTTTCCCCGTGGCAGACTTCATTTGCTCTCCTCAGCTAACACTGATGTTGCTCTGATGCAAATTACATACTAAAATTCCTCATGTGTAAGTTCATCACAATTCCTATCTTTCTAGTCACCTCATAAACCTACCTAGAGTTCATGCTGTCCTCAAATACAATTCAGTTGGTTACACTTGTCACTTCAAGACACTGCTATGACATCTACAACTAAGTCATAGCTCTAATATTTCAAAAAAACAGCTGCAGATTTTCATAGGTCATGACTTACTAAATTACTAGAAAGACCACTAGCTTTCTAACATGCTACAAGGCAACTGGTGCTCATTATAGAGCTCATCTTCTGACAAAGATGTTGACCACTCAGGTATGGGTAGACCCATTCAGGAACAAACTTGTCTGGTTTTAAAAATCCTTTGAATTAGACTTTTAATTCTAAGGGGAGAAGAACATTGTCTTCTAAAAATATCTGGCAATGCTTCATAAGACACCAGCTCACGGATGTTAGTTGCAATGAGACTTAAGTACTAAGAAGGAAGTTGTATATGCTGCTTTTTTTTTTTTTTTTGGAATAAAAAAAGAAATTGAACGATGGCTTAAAATGACTGTTTCATTTAAGTACAGTTATTCTTTTATCCACCTACTTCCAAAAGTATTTTTAGAAGGTTGGTGGCTAACATCCAAGGGCATAGAATCAGTAGAACAATTTAACAAGGGGCAGAAAGGGAATAATGATAGAAAAGAGGCTTGGGAACATGTTTTGAGAGGATGGAAATATTGATAGAATATAATCTTGACAGAAATGGTTATTGGACATGTGTCTTCAGTTGTCAAAACTTGCAATGGGTGCATTTTATATTTTGTTATATGTTAATTATACCCTATACAATAAACTGATAAAGAAAATAAAAACATAACAAATGAATACAAAGTCAAAAACCAAAGAATAAGAGGGTGTGCAGTTGACCATAAAATTTAGCACTGAGTTTCTTAGCGGCCAAGAAAAAAGGAAAGGAAAATATTAGTTTTTCAAAGAAGCAACTTCCCCCAACACCCTCACTGAACTCAGTAACATTTAGAGTAAATTTTTACATCAGGTTCACTGAGGTTGTCACTTTCAATGACCACAAGTTTCCTTTGTCCTCACCAGGTATTTTAGTTTAGGGGATATCAAGTTCTTTGGAAGGTTGTTGGTGATCTATGAAATTCCATGAAATTTATTTTAAATTCCACTTTTGAAATAATAACAATGTTGTCAGCAAAATAGCCATAGTATATATGTGTAACATTAAATCATCACACTTAGTTTTCAAATAGCCATACTCCCCTTCCCCCAAATTGCCAAAATGAAGGCATAAAACAGTACCCAAAATTTCCCAGCATTACTTATATACCAACTATCTTTCATTTTGGTGACCAGGCAAGAAATAACTGAGTGTAAGACCCAGGCTTCTTTTAACAAAAGCTGTTGACAAAATTGTATATCCCCAGGCAATAAATGAAAGCAGATCCTTCCCTTTTATATATATATATATATTAAAAAAATTAACTTCAAATGCATTAAAGACCTAAACATAAGAGAAAAAACTATAAGACTCTTAAGGGTAAAGTTTTATGACATTTGGCAATGCTTTCTTCGATACAACAGAGGCAAAAAAAGGAAAATAGGTAAACAGGACTAAAGCAAAATTAAAAACTTCTGTGTCTCAATGGCCACAATCAACACAGTGGAAGAGCAGCCTACAGAATGTATGCACATGATATATCTGATATGGAATTCGTATCTAGAATATATCCTACATGTCAACAACAACAAAACAAATAAACCAATCAAAATACGGGCAAAGGACTATTGAATAGGCATTTCTCCAAATATATGCAAATGACTAGCAAGCACAAAGAGATGTTCAACATGACTGATAGCTCAGAGCATGGAGATCAAAACCACGATAGCTACTAATATAAAAACCAGCCCCCCACAACCCCCCTCAAAAAAAAAAAAACCCCAACAGAAAATAACAAATATTGTTCAGGATGTAGAACAACTGGAACTCTCATACACTGTTGGGACTATAAAATGGTGTAGTCACATGAAAAACAGTATGGTGGTCCTTCAAAAAATTAACAATAGAATTTCATGTGATCCAGCAATTGCACTTCTGGATATATGTCCAAAATTAAAAACAGGTTCTAAAAGAAATATTGTAACCCCATGTTCAGCACATCATTACTTAGAACAGGCTATGCCTGGGTGAACAGATAAGCAAAATGTGTACATACATGAAAGAGAATATTATTCTTCTTAAAAAGGAAGGGAATTCTAACACAGGCTATATATAGAGATGAGCCTTGAGGGCATTATGTTAAGGTAAATAGGCCAATTACAAAACACCAATATGGAATAATTTCATTTCAATGAGGTACCTGGAGTAGTGAAATTCATGAGACAGAAAGTAGAATGGTAGTGTAGTTCCCACGGCCTGGGAGGAGGGAAAATGAGGAGCTGTTGTTTAAAGGGCATAGAATTTTAGTTTTGCAAAATGAAAAGGTCTAGAACTAGTTGTATAACAATGCGGATGTAACACTACTGAAATACACACTTTAAATGGCTAGGATGGCAAATTTTACATTATGTGTATTTTATCAAAAATTTTTTAAATTAATTTTTTAGAAAGTGTAGGCTCTTGGACTAGGGAGTAAAGAAGAATAAATCCCCTTCCTGCGGTTAAATAGGGAAGAAAAATGAAAAAGGAAGGCAGCTTAGAGAGAGTCTCAGTCTCCAATCTGGAAATTATGCCTAGAGCAGGGTTTCTCAAACCATCTGTTGTACAAGGCTAGACCTTGTTTTCTCATTTCCAACCCCTTAGAGAAAAATACTATTCTTTCTAGAAAAATAAAAAGACTACAAATTCAAAATTTTATTGGATTCAATAAATGGATCAAAATGCTGTGAGACTGTATCAGTGCTTACTTTCAATTCTAAAACATCTCTCAGTACAGGGAAGCAGCCCACCTGTAAGAAGCACCTCCCAAGAGCCGCATCCCTCACCTAGCGGGGAAAAGAGAAAAGCGGAGGTCTGACACCAACTCAGGGAATAACAATTTGTCTTCTAACACACTCTTACACAGAATGCGCTACCTCCGACTTCAGGAAAATATTCCTGCTATCTGAATTGGACCTGTATGATGTTGCTGAAGACTTGGTGAAGTAAGGAAGCCTGAGGTAGTGCTCTCATAGGCCCGGTTAAGGAGCAGGCTTTCATTGCTTGTGAGTGGGGGTGGAGAGATGAAGGAAGAAGTGCCCGTACTCCCTCCAGCCCAACCAACATTCTTAAGCAGAGTTCAGAAACTTCCACAAGAACTGTATGTCGTTTAAGGTATAAAGGCTAATAAATCTTTCGGGGCCTCCCCGGTGGCGCAGCGGTTGAGCGCTGGGTTGCGAAGCTGCCCGCAGCCTCTGCAGTGCTGGTTCGATCCCCGGCTGCTCCCCTGGTGTGCAGGCCTCTCCTGTCACCCTCTGCTCCCCTCAGCAGTGTGCTTGGGTCCTTCTGCCTGCTCTGCTCCCCGCTCTGGCTCTGGTGAATTCTCTCACCCTCCCGCACTTCTGACTGTACCCAGTGCATGTATAAACAAAATAAATAAATAAAAACATGCCTCTATTAAAAAAAAGGCTAATAAATCTTTCAAAAAAGATTTTTCAACTTTAGCACATTGAACATTTCTGTCCAGTCTAAGGAATGCCAATGCTCTATAGAAGCAAAATGAGAGAATTATAACTTTGATCACAATGGCTATTGTTTCTTTTCAGAAATTTTTATGTTAAATTTATTCCCAGCAGCTATTCTTTAAAAAAATTTTGGAAGTCCATATATGAGGAAGGCAAAAAAAAAAAAAAAAAAAAAATCAATTCAGGATTATCTACGGCATTTAAAACGGATTTCTTTAGTCACTGTTTAAGACAATGAGGAACAGAGATGATTAGGCAACCTCTAGCACAGTTAGGAATAGAACCAGAAGATTTCTCCCCTAGGGCACAGCTTAATTTATCCTTGGCATAGAAAACTACTATAAAAATAAATCAACAATGTCAAGCAGGAATAAAATGACACACACAAAAAGATTAAATGTTAACAGATTTGAAAACACTTAAAAGCTGGTACAGAAGTTCCTGATTTTATTTACTTTTTAAAAATTATGTTTATTGACGTAACATTGGGTTACACTACATATGTTTTAGTGGTGTGGGTTCACACCTCACCCAGCACCAAAAGCCCGATTAATCCTCCAGAAATTCCTATTTTTAAATCCAATAAGAAACCAATAAATAAACAACATAAATCTTTTAAGTCTCTACTAATATCGTCACTGGCAATAAAATGAATTCCACTCTGGGTTGCGTGAAAAAACAGAATTTGTATGCTGATCTTAACATAGACTGTTGGGTACTTCCACTGAAGATGTGGCTGCAACTCAGGAAAACAAATATCAGTAACTGACACCCTTCCGTGTCTTTATTCAGTTCCTCCAGAATTCTGCACCTCCTTTTTCAAGAGACATGAAGTGGTCCACTCAGCATCACAATAGATCTATCTCCCTTGCTCAAAACAAAATGTGGTGAAGGGGTTGACCTGAAGAAAAAGGAGGTAAAGGACACATTCGATCCAGTTGAAAGTACAACCCCTGTGGGTACTCACAAGGTAGTGGGGACAATGCAAGCCTTACCGAGAACCAGGAAAGCACCCACTTAATTGGAATCAGCTTTATCCAAACTATTTATTTAACTGGTTTATGGCCCACAGTTACTATTTTTCTAAGTGTTAACTGAAACCTTAAACTTAGGGCTGATGTGAAACTTGTGTTTTCCAATTTGATTAACTCACTTGGAGAATAGAAAACATTCTTCACTTGACTATATGTCAATTCAACTAGAGTTACCAGAAAAGAAAAGCAAATTAGATAGTAACATAGCTATTGCGGCTCCCCATTAAATAGACTAATCAGAGTGTAACCCTCTCCCTGCCCTGTAACAAGAGGAGGAATGAAGGGATTTTGTTTTATTTCAGTAAACTCTGCATTTGCTAATAATTAGTATGTTACAACGCTAATATAAAAGCTTAAGCCCATTTCTTTCCCGGATCTATAAACCGATTAGCTGATAGTTTGTGCTGATTAACTTTACCCTTAGAATTTTTTTTAAGCTCAGTTCTCAAGGTTATTTGTACAAAGTGAGTCGTTTCCTGCAGCTGTGTGCAATAGGAAATAGGAGAAACCCAGTGAAAACTGAGTTCATCTTCAGTGTTTCCATCCAGAGGAATTTTGTGTAGAAGAGTCAGTCATAATAGATTCCCTGGACAATCTTCTAAAAGGCCATTTTCCGGGTGCAGTTTGTACAAGAGACTCAAAGTGTTAGCAAGGCTGTTCTTTTTCTTCTGACTAAGCTCTGACCTGGGCCTTCTACATGCCTCCTCTAGTGCTCCGACCAGAATAAAGTTTCAAAATGTTTTCAATGTAATGGGAAGTCCACAGGTCAAATTCTTTTTAATCATGGATATTATTCCGATATGATTCATTCAAAAAGCATAAATCGAGCTCCAGGGTAACAGAATGAGTATGAGGGGAAATCACTTGTATTATTTAGTCATCAGTATGTGAGTATAAACCACAAGCCTTTTTGGCTCAGGGCCCATTGTTTATTATGAAGGAAAACCTCAAAGCCAAAGTCAATTATAGCCATGACTTGACAATCTGACACACTTGTTAACCCTGTTAGGATGAATATGGCCCAGATGAACTCTGACCCAGTAATCACAATTGCAGAATTATTGAGACTAAATAAAGGACCTGACCGAAAGATTCCACTTGTGATGGTTCCTTCTTTCTGGTGAAGAGCTAATCAAAGATTTTTTTTTTTTTTTAATATTAGGGATACATAAGAAGATGAGAGGCAACAAGGATGTTTCTAGATAAATGACATTCTTTTTTTTTCTTCAGGAAATAAATAGTATTTTTGAAAATAGATAAACATATTTCAGTCTCATTGAATAGAGGATACAAACTCAATGCTATGTGTAAGAGTTCAAAGACTGGGTAAGGATGGAGGAAGGGGCAAATATGAAAGCTGTGAACAGTGGAGACAAAGAAAGAGTTATAGAGAGGAAAAGGAAAACAAAAGGAACCCTCTGAAATCAGGACCACTAAGCGGGTAACCATGTTAGGAAGATAAAACCTCTACAGCAGCCCAGGTATCCCCACAGCCTTCTCTGAGTTTACATTCATAAAACAGTACTGTGTGTCACGATTTCTATTCAAACACATGTATGAAATTTGGGCATTGCAGAGTGGGAACTAAACCCCAGGACCTGTGACTCCAGCATTCTTTGGCTATACCAAGCTACTTCACGCTATTATCTTTCAAGCATCACTATCATTCAATGCTCCAAATAATCACTATCAGTTGTTTCGTGATGAGAAGATAATGACTGTAACAGTCAAAAGCAAAAGTTTGACTCTGAAGTCAGGCACCCTGCATTCAAATCCCAATTCTGCCACCTGCTATTTGTGTGGCTTTGGTGAATTTACAAGCCTCAGATCCCTCACCTGTAAAGTGGGGACAATAATCCCATTTACCTCATGAGGCTATTATGGAGATTAAATGAAATATATATGCAAAGTCTTTAAACAAGCTTGGCACGATGTACTATAGTAAAAGTGTTATTATTATATGCTTTGCTTTGGCTATCATGTTTCATGTATAATGTATTAGGCATGTATTAAAAATTATATGTAGAATACATTTGGTAAAATAATTTTTACATATTAAGTACGACCAGAGAAGCTTGCTGGTTTTAAAAAATCCTTGGGGAAATTCTTTTAATGTATGAATCTCTATATTTCAGTGTAACCTCTATTTCATACACGTGAATTTCTTTAAAGATGGTTCATTTGTGGTTTATTTTAAATGATTACTTTGTGTTATTATCAAACTTTATTATGCAAAATATTCACCTGGGAAACTTTTAAGGTGCAGATTCCCAGCCCCAATCTCACAGATTCTATTTGACTTGGCCTGGGGTAGCATCCAGAAATCTGCATTTTTAATTTTCCCACAGCCACCTCCAACTCTGACAGGGGTGATCCACAAAACCGTTTTGAGAAACACTGGCTTTTATGTAGTAATATGCAAGACAGCGACGATCAATCATCTAAATGTAACTCAGGGGGAAAGTTACACTTTTCTCTGTGGGTTTACGACTCCCTGACACAAAGAATACATAAACCTCACTCATTCACAAAGTGACCTCTTTAAATATTGCCTACTAACTCAACATGACTTTAAATGGATCTTTTATAGATGGGAATGATGTTTTAATATGCATACATCAACATATCCCGAATCAGACAAGATATGCACTCTGAAAATTAAATTGACCGAATCAGCAATAATGGCAGCTTATCTGGCAAGAAAAGTGACCATGGTTGACAGAGCTGTCAGGCTGGCAGGCTACTGGCCAGGGTCCAGGATCCCACACACATCTATCCTTGTCTAATGTGTAAGCTAATAGCAGTTTGGATCTATATCCTGCCCACTCCCCAGTAAGCTCCTTTCCCCTCCCTCCAGCAACATCTTTTAACAAGAAACTGTAATTGAATCTGCCCATGTGTGGCTGAACAAGAGCCTTCTGTGATCCTGCTGTGTTTAAAACTTTCACGGCTGTTACATTGTTAGTGCCAAGAATGAAACTTAAATACTCAATAGATACATGAAAAGTGTTCAAAGCCACTTTTGCATCATCACTGGAGAATAAAGGTGAGTATATGTTGTGTGCAGGCAAGTAAATGCATAAAATTTCTAATTGAGTTTTTCTGTACTAAGGCGAGATATAGTAAATCTTCATTTATCACCAACAGAAGTCAATTGCAGTGAAGAAAAACAACCACACACACATTCTCAATTACAGTGACCTTTATGAAAAGATCCTTTTAAATATTAGCTTCCCTTCAAACACTTTGCCACTTGGCGGTAAACATATACTCTAGCAGGTGAACACAGGAGAAATAGCACAGCAATCTGGCTAACAAATGACATGCCATAGTACCATGCTCAGGACCATGAACTTAGTTAGTAGGCAATAAATAAATGTAAGGTGACAAAACTGGGTAGAAAAAGAGATGTGGGCCTTGGAAAATTACATATTAAAAGAGCACAGTTCTCTGAAAGGTTCAGTAAGATTAGGAATCTAAAGAAATGAGGTCTAGTGTTAGCTGTAATCATTGTTAATTGCACATCTATAAGCTCCAGTCTCCTGTGGTTTTAAAATTATGAATAAAGATACGTGCAGAAATACACCTGAGCGCACATGCACAGATTAGTATACCTAAACATAGTTCTTAGTTTTATCAGCTGGGAGGACCTAGAAGCACTGACACATTAGTAGCAATGAGCACATCTAGCACCAAGTTCTTGTTTTCTTAGCATCATTCTTTAACAAATGGAACCAGGGCTCCATGGATAAGTAATTGATCCCAGAACTGTGGCAAGAAAAACAAAGATGAGCCTGGAATATTGTTTTCTGAGAAGGTAAGAAAGTACTCATAAAAATATAGAAACTTGGCCTTTGAAAAAATAAACAGAAAAGACAATTCTCTAGCTAGACTTAGGAAAAAGAAAAAGGAAGAAAAAGTTAATAACAGAACCAGGTTTTCAAATTAGTTGCCATAAAGACATTCATAGTGGTCCCTTATGATCCTCTGTATTTATGTATTATTTTTTAACAATAAAATCAGTATAGTAATGTGGCACACTACAAAATCAATATACATAAGTCTGTGGCATTTCTATCTGAAAATAATGAACTAGAAGAGAAAGAAATCAAGAAAAACAATCCCATTAACACTAGCATCAAAAAACGTTAAACACCTAGGAGAATAAAAGTACCTAACAAATGACGTAAAAGACCTATTCAAAGAAAAACTACTTGCTAAAAGTAATAGATGTAGGCACAAGGAAATGGAAAGGCAGTCCATGCTTATGGATTGGAAGAATTAACATTGTTAAAATATCCACATGGCGCAGCAGACCTTTCCTATCTAGCCCGTTGCTCCCCTCAACCGTGCTTTCAGTCAGTCTGCCTGTTCTGCTACCAGCTCTGTCTCTGTTGAATCTTCTCACCCTCCCGCGCCTCTGGCCTGTACCCCAGCTCTTGTATAAATAATCATAAATCTTTAAAAAAAAAAATCCATCTTATCCAAAGCAACATAGTCAATGCAATCCCTATCAACGTTTCAATGGTATCCTTCAAAAAATAGAGCAAATATTACTGAAATTTATATGGAACCACAAAAAGATCCCAAAAAGCCAAAGCAATTTTGACCAAAAAAAAAAAAAAAAAAAAGAAAGAAAGAGAAATAGAGAACAGAGAAAGGATATTAGTGGGAATGAAATAAGGTCTGTAACTGTATACTAATGTCAATTTTGTGGTTCGGGTAACAAATTGTACTACAGTTCTGTAAGGTGTTAGTTAACATTAGGGGGAGTTGGGTAAAAGTATACATGAACGCTGTATTATTGCAATTTTTCTGTAAGTTTAGCAGTTTAAAATTTAAAACTCAAAGATTTTATAATAGTACGTTTCTTAGTGTAAATGTAGATGGTTTAGTGGCTTTAAGAATCACTATGAGTTCACCCATGTTAAGCTAAGAAAATCTGAAGAGTCAGTGTTACTTATGTACACATCACTATAAATAAAAGTTGGCCCTTAATAACAGACCAACAAACTGCTCCCTTCCTTTGCTTTTAATCCTCCTCCACTCATTTAGGCAGAGATCTTCTTTTTATCATGATAAGTAGAACGGACTTCGCATAATGGGTTTACATTAAGCTATAACTGGTGAAGTTGCCTTATTTAAGAATTCATTTAGAGTCTTCATTTAGAGTCTTTAAAAACAAGTTTAGAGTCTTGAGACACAAATGCCCAAGTATCAAGATGATTAGTACCGGCCTATTTTTCATGCTCAAGAATAAAATAAGAAATGAATGGAGAAGTTAGAATGCTGAAGCAGCCGTTGTTATGTTTTCCTCAATTCCTCAAACATAATAATTTTTTATTATTAGCTATTTTCAAAATCTATTTCCTTACTTGGAATATGCTGGAGAAACCCAATATGGGTTGTCTTCGGCTGCTTTGGCATGCCGCAAGATGGCTTCGCGGGGATTGCTGTCATCGGTTTTGTCCAGAGCAATGTTCTTCACAATGTATGATGACAGAGTGCCCCCATGGGTGCCAACCCGTCCACCACGTCCTGTTTCAAAGGGAAACAAAGCAGAAATGGAATGAGCATGACAGCAGATAGCTATGTCCTCTGTACACTGTTTGTCTTGAGAAGGTTGAGAATCCCTTTGCACTGGCTTCCAAAGTAACTGGATACATGAGTGACAGTGGGGCTACAGCTTCAGGTTCACTATGTTTTTGTCATTCCCTAAAGAATCAAGGTTTTGAGCATTCCAGGGCTTTTTCAGACATTGCTCTGAAGCACACATACCTCAAGAGTACTTTCAGATTTCATTTATGACAATCACAAAGCAGGAAATCACCAAGCCTTAAATTTCCCATACTGTTTTTAAATAGAAGAAGACTTCTTTTGGTTATGTATTTGGTGCTTAATTTACATGATACCAAAGTAGGAAATATTACAAATAGTATGCCATGCACAGGTCTTTAAACAAATTCCTCAGGCATGATCATTTGAAATTCCATTAATAAAAATAACACATATTCCTTAGATGCTACTTTACTTCTAAACAAACATTATCTTAGGGCTTACTATCTTCCAAGTTTCTTGTAGGAAAGAAGACAAGTAGACAGGAAACTATTGGGGGACAGTCAACTATTGGTCCCTACTGGATCCTCAACAGCATGCTTGGTATCTAGTATTCAAAAAATGTATGACTTCAACAAGATTAAGAAAAACATGAAATGACACTAAAAGATTAACTGTATTAGTCAAGATAGGAAAAGAGCAAATAAGGCAGTTAATGATCAGTTGTCAAGAATTTTCTGTGGCTAGTAACTATCATAGCACTTCAAAGGAGAAACTTTCTCAGGCTGAGGTGATGGAAGGGGGCTTTCTGGAAATGATGGGTCCAATTTGGGGAAGTTCAGAAGACACAGAGGTTATTTTCAACGAATGAGCAGAACATTTTAAGTGCAAAACTATAAAAAGGGGAAATTGCAATGGGTAGTGGGGGCAGGATGAACCAAAAGTCTTATCAGAAGATGAGTGGGAGAGAAGGAAGCTGGAAAGCTAGACAATGGATGAGTCTGACTGTAAACCCAGAATCTCCAGAAATGGAACTGGACAGTGGGGAGCTTATGAGGACGTGGGGGCAGTAGCAACATTTATTTCCTTTGAATAAAAGTTCTGTATAAGATGAATGGATGCAGGGCAGGAAGAAGGGAGAATGGCTAGAGATCAGGTGCATCAGTGGAAGGGTTTTTCAATAATCCAGGCAAAAATATTGTTTAGGAACTTTGATTAGGAAGGAGCAGAGAAAATGAAAAATAAAAACTGAGATTTATAAAATATCTGCAGTGCTGAAGGAGCAAATCAAATAGAAATAGTTACAGACTGAGGTCCAGATGTGTGAACAAGTCAAAAGCTATAGGCTTGGGAATCTAGAACAAACGGAAACTAGAGAGGTGATAACTAAAAACTGGATGCTGGTAAAGATGGATGTTGAATGACAGCCAATGCTACCTTGCTTCCTCCTGGTACCCACTTTCTTAAAAACTAAAAACTTTCATTTATTTTCTAGGAAAATGGACAGCTCTGTTTTATCGACACAGATATCTAAATGGTGGCCACTTTTTGTATGTTAATCCAGTCCGGATTCTGGTCACAGTGCCCAATGTTGTATGTCTTAAGCTACATTTGAAGGCAATGATTTTAACACTGGGTTCCCTGGGGTCCCAGAGTTCCAGTAAAGTCACCTAAAGGGCTCAAGTTAGAGATAAGCAGAAAAAAACTCCAGGTGTGCCTTACTTCAGCAGAGAGCAGCTCCATTTTTATCAGTTTTATATACAGGGATTCTGCAGCACATCTTTAAGGAAAATGTTCTGATACTTGTAAGAAAATATTTGAAAATCACTATTTAGTAAAGTCTCTCTAAAGACAAAGAAGCACCCAGGCCAAAAAGATCCTCCCAGTTTTATATCAATCAGCCCACCCTGCCAACCAGCTCTCTTTGCAGAAGTCACTAGCTTGATCACAGTCACCTGGGCCTGCTACCGGAGGTTCAGGTTTGTGAGATTTCAGGGGATCCAGTCTGTCCTTCTCCAGCTGTTTCCTTGTGCTTCGTTGGCGGGGCTCACGGAACATAGGCAAGGCATGAGCTACAAGAAGTCACATTTGAAAAATTTCATTATAATAATAACCCTTCCATCCAAAAACATAGCTAAGGCATGACTAACAAAGATGAAATGGAAATCATAATGACAGCCTTCATCTAATAATGAAAGACAGTCTTACTGTAACCAATTAACCAATTTTGCTCGAGACCAGACTCATTGTTCACCTCTCCTGGCAACTAATGGCACTCAGGAAACAGTGTCAAACACTGTCACGGAAACACTGGTGAGGTGCCCTAGCTCCCAAACCCTGAGTAGCAGTTAAACTTAATTTCTATGGTTTTGAAAAGAAACACTTAATGGGACTGCCTCTTATTTTTTCCTCACTGGACCCAAATGTGAATAATGACAGTTTGCCTGTCAGCCCTGAAGTTTCCTCAGATGCCTCATAAACACTGGAATCACTTCACACATTTATGAAATGTGACCACCTCTCAGGAGGAGTTGACAACACTGAGTAACCGGAAGGGAGGAGCACTTATCCCACTGAAACTGGGATAAAGGTTGCCCTGAATGCAGGGGGGTGCCTTGGTGCTGGCAAGGTGACTTGGTGGGGACTGTGTCCCCACTGCTATGTGGTTGGTGGACAAAACAAAAGAATAAAAAGCAAAATAACGTTTCTCCAGTTGCTATAGGTTGTTTATTCAACGTCAGAATTAAATTTCAGAATATAAAAGAGTATATGAATTTAAAAGGGGAATATAATGCAATATGGTTATTGGAGAAGGTTATTGGGGGACGTATTAAATATTAACTTTTTCTTAATTCCACCTCCTCAAAAAAGAACCATAATAATTTCTTTGGATCCTTACA
This sequence comes from Talpa occidentalis, assembly GCF_014898055.3. Classification (NCBI taxonomy): domain Eukaryota; kingdom Metazoa; phylum Chordata; class Mammalia; order Eulipotyphla; family Talpidae; genus Talpa; species Talpa occidentalis. Next base: position 120,849,946 of record NW_023604972.1, read on the forward strand.
TACAGACTCAAACCTCCTTTAAAAGAGCAAACTTTTTCTAGCAGACTAGGGAGGGACGGAAAGGGAGTACTGTGGACCGAAAGGGAATTTATAATATGAAGAACAGAAACTCTACTTCTACTCCTACTGCCACCCAGGGCCAGAACTCTCTACCCACCAGTAAAACATTGCTGCCTTGAGTCAGGGGGGCTGAGAAATCCAGCTACCCGTCATTCTGTTGGGCAACTACGACAGAACAGTATTTTTAGGAGGGGGAAAAATAGCTTTTCACTTCAAACAACCAGAGGAATGTAAGTAGGCCGCGTGTAATTACATGAGCTAGACTGGTTATGACACTGACTTTAACACTTCAACTCTTGCAAAAAGTGTCATGGGATCTCTTTACTGATCATGAGCTCCTAGGGACTCCACATTGTAGGAGACCCACCACTAGGGAGAAATCCTGGCAGCGTAGCGCCCCCTGGGCTTAAGAATGAGACACCAGTGAAGTCTCCTGCTAAGGGCACCTGCTAAAGACAACTGCCACAGCAGCCGAGATTTCCTTCTTAACCCATACCTGTAACAGGTCTGATGTGGTGGCTCTGGGAGACACAAATTGGCCAAGTTAATGTGGTTGTGTGACAAGCCCGAAAGAAGTCACTCTGTCCTAGTAGGATTGCTGTTCCTACCTCAGAGAGTTAAATTTCTATCTAAATGTGTTTGGGTCAGCCTGTCACCTGGTTGCAAGATTTCAAGGGGAGCTGGAGAAGGCCCTTCACCTAGTCTCCTCACTCTCCTGATAAACTTAGTTGTTGAACATCACACACACGCCAGTCAGGGCTAGAATGGGACAAGCCCGGGTCTCTGGATTCCAAGACCAGCAGTCTTTTTGTTTATTCTTAGAACAGTTTGTTATTCTTTAAAGAACTGCTATGGAGCAATGCACAAGGCTCAGATTGGCTTTTCCCTTTTGGGTTGAAAGTTACATGAAATAATCCTGTCTCTATGATGAGTCACAGAAGCTGAAGGGGTTTGCTGTTACATGCTTTGCAGTCCTAGCCACATGAATGGGATATTCTGTAACATATCCTGAACTCTGAGGACTTTCTCTGTCTCTGAAGCTTGAGATCAACACCACTTTAAAGTAGATGAGGGACGCAGGATGGAGAGACCGTTCTAACAACTTACGGGTGATGATGTAGTCCTGGGTGAGAGTCTCGGCTTGTTTCGCCTTCCGCTGGGTTTTAACCACGCATAATTTTGCTCCCCTGAGGGGGTTAAAAGCAAATTATTTTCTTTATTTGATCTCAGCAACAGAAAGTCTATGTGAAGAGCATTAGATACTTTCAGGAACAAACTCTGCGCACACCATCTCGCCGAGTCCTACACTTTCTAAGGATCGGCAACAGATGGAGCCCTTGGTGATAAGGGAATAAACTTATGGGAAAGCAAATCCGCCAGGAAGTGGTTACTACTGAGTAAAAGGCTTAGAGAGGTGTCTGGGCAACAAAACTGTAGTCTAAAAAAATCTATAGAAGTAACTTCAAGTCTTAAGATCTTAAAGAGATATTAATAACAATTAACCAACCTTTTTACCCTAGAGGTCATAGGGTTCAAATTTTAGTTTATGTCCCAGATGAAAGCAATCTGGGTGGTCTACACCCCAAATGGCATTTGTCTACATCTCAAATACAAAAGTACAAGTCTGGAACTGAGTCATCTTGGCAACGTTGCCAAGGGACTATAACCCAAGAATGTGTGGGATCATCCAAAAGTGCGCTTGGGACATTGCACCACTCCTTAGCAATAAGAGACATCCCTTCAGGAGAAGCAAATACAAATAAGCAAATTTCTTAATGATTCCAAAGATAGTGCCTTCTAAATGGGTGCTAGCAAATGGAGTTCATTATTTTCTAAAGTGAAAAGAGGTTCCCTCTCATCCTGATTACATTAGCATTTTCAATTTTGTTGTTGAAAAAAGCAAACAAAATCCTAACTGTTCTTAGGACAACATGGTACATAACTCTATTTTATAGGGTAATGGTTCCAGTCCTATTCCAGAAAGTTCTAAAGAATAACAGGTCTGTCTGTTTCTCTCCAGGATCAAATTATAATCAATGAATATTCATTAGCAGAGGATAGGTTTTCTTTCTCCAAAAAAGGATGTGGGACTTCAAAACAAAAGATTTTGTAGCAGGCTTATGAGGGACCTTAGTGAATTTTGCAGTTGAATTTTAATAATAGCCAACCAGGGCTGACTCTAAAGAAAGAATTTATCAGTCACTGTAGCTTGAAAGAGAGAAACAAAACCATCCTTTTTGGGAATGGTCATGTCCACCTTTGTGACACAGAAATAACTGAGGGATGAACTGAGACTCTACTGAAGCTTTCAAACCTTTGATATATATGGGTATGCTTTAGCTTGGCATCTGGCTTGGACTTGAGGTTGAAGGGGAAAGTATTTGTGCCGTCCGCTTCTGCTGGCAGAGAACTACCCTGCTAAACATCCAAACCAGTAACTGATAAAAGCCTAAACAGAAAGGGAATGAAATGAACTAGCCCTTTCCATTTGCTATCAGGGGTTAGTTCCCTGCTTTGTTAATCCCTTACATGCATCACTGCTAATGCCACTGTCCAGGGTGGTATGCAAAGTGGGCAGGACTTTCTCCCCCCTGCATCCAACATTTCAGCTAAAGAACTGCAAATCCTCAGGAAACTTTCACTTTGAATTCTCTATGATCAAGGGTGATATTCAAATCCTCTTTAAAGCACAATACTAAGAGTTCGTGGCTTTACTCTGTGCCAGCTGCATTTTCTAAAAGGGCGGATCCCCATCAAAGGGGAAAATAAATATAAGCAGGGGTGAAAAAAATCCCCCCACGCCCCAGTTGTTGTCTTCCATCTAAAACAGGCAATGTTTATGAAATACCTCTGACTCTTGTTGGGGTCATAATAGACTTTAGCCAATCCGTTTCCAGTTCCCACCATGATCTGGTTCAGTTTTGGATGCCACAGGCAGCGGACGACGCTCTGAAAGGTAAAGGCATGGTAGTGATCTAAAGAGGCCAAATGAAAATGGGAAAAAATCCTGCTCATACACTGATGGCTAGTTTATTAAACAGAATACTGTCCCGATGGCCACCTATACGGTTAGGACCTTTTTTTCTAAACCTTAAGGTAAGATTCTTGAGGTCACCACTATTACCTGTGTGATACCCTGTTAAAATAAAAAAGCTATTTCCTCTTTGACATCCTTCCTTTCCTTTCCTGACAGCCATGTAACCACAAAGTTCAGCTTTCCTGGCTCCACTGCTATGTGAGGCTGGCATCTTGCAATGCGGAACCCATATAATTCAGTCCTGCTTACCACTGAAACAGATTTAGATCTTAGTGTTTCATGCTCATACACACACAATATGTCCCTCTGGACAGCAGATTGAGGCCAGGTGGTTACTGTTTTTAGTTCACAAAGATCCAAATCTCATAAAGCTTTTTCAAGAACAACACATATTTGCAGGCATTGAATAATATCTCCCTATCTATGAGATAAACCAGCAGGACAACAGCAGAAGTAAAACAGAGATACAGAATACAAAGACTTGACATTAACCTGAATGAAAAGCTGTTTAAGAGAAGGTTCACTGGAAGTTATGATCCTCTGAATTCATTACTGGTAAGGAAAATAAGTGGTGCTCTGGACTCAGACAGAATCACGAGTTCTCAGTGAGAATTACAACCTGCTTTTAATTTTTGTCTGCAGCAAGAGGGCAGAGGTGGGAGGGATAGCAGGGATAGAATTAAGGGGGGAAAAAAATGACGCTGAAGTTGGTAGACAGAACACTGTGTACCAGGTTCTGCAGAACTCACTCTGATAAAATAAGAAATGAGTAGAAACATCAATTTAATGTTTACTAAGAATCTACCACATACCAACTGAGGATTAAAGAAAGAAGGTTACAATTAGATATTGCCATTTTATATTCTAAAAGCAAAATGAAAATCATGGAATTTCTATTCCCCAAATCTATCCTGGGCTGAATTTCTTTGGTTTCTTTTTTCCTAACAATCCCATTCTTTTGTTAAGACAGAATATCTGGGAATCTGGGATCCCTTTTGATAGAAACACTGGCTGCCACCCGACTGGCAAATATTATACATATAGTGAAATGGCTACAAATCCTTCTCTGAGACTCCTGAGGAATGAAGGTGGAAAAATAAAAATCTGAGTGACTTCTCAGTCAAGTCTGATAAGCCCTAGAAGAGAGCTTCTTAAACTTTGTACCATTTGAAAAGGGTTAAAATGATCTATTAAAAATCAAATGAGGGTGGCTGTGTTTTCCCTTCCATGTGGGAAATTAAGTTAAAATTATACAATTTTACATTTTCTTTTCTCCATTTTTCTTAAATCTATGGCCCCTGCTTTTCAATGTCTGCTAGAATGTGCTTCAAAATGAGAAAATGTATACAGTAGTGAGTGGATATTAAAAGAAAACTTGAAAATAGTAAATCATTTACAGTTGGGATGGGGAGAGGGGGTGTTCTTGTTTTGCACATATGTTCCTAGAACTCCTTTTAATGCAAGCATAGAAAGCCACATTTTCTCCTAATAAAACTGCCTGGTGGTAAGATGGAATTAAGTACATCAGTAGTCCACGGTCTGCAAAGCACAGCCTGACTTCCAGGTGCTCCACCACTGAGACTAATTTGAGAACCATGTCTAGACCACTGGAAATTTCCAGATGGTTATGGCCAGGTATAGGGAAACATGAGAAAAGTCATAAACATAACTTCATAAAACCCTACCTAGAATAAGTTCACAGGAGCCAGTACTTATCTCATTCAAGTCTTTGCTTCAGCGTCATAGCTACCCAGTCATCCTATTTAAAAGTGCATCCTGCAACTCTCCTTCCTGTTTAACTTTTTCTTTTTTTTTCATAGCAAGTATCACCTCTTAACAAAATGTATAATTTATTGTTAATTATGTTCATCACCTGCCTCTCCCACTAGAACATATGTTCTACATGGGCAGAGATGTTGGTCTGATTTTGTCTGGCAACAGGTTTCAAATATCTAAATTAGTGTCTGGTGCTCAATAAATGTTTTCTGAAGGAATGGATTAATAGTCACAATTCACTGCTAAGTGGACTGCTTTTCTAGACAGAGCTGAAGACAGTATTCAAGTTAAAATCACTACTTCTGATAAGGAAATTTTGATTTCTCCAGGTTATTAGTATACCCTATTATCTTACAAGTGTAGTAGGGCCAGCTCCCTCGTAACATGGTCCTAAAGAGGGAGAGATGCATGAAAGAGAGAGAGATGTATGAGAAGATAGAGAGAGGGGCTTTCAGGGGGTCTTCAGAAATCTGAGCCATCCACAAATGGTTCCAGGACAATCTTAAGGGCACAGTATTAAAGTTATTTCTCTTCCTTGGTTCTCTGAGGTCTGGCTGAGCAGTCTAAGATTACTAGTTCTCAAATATGTTTTCAAGTAAGCAGGGTGCAGAATTGGAGAAGATCCACAATGCAGGCCTGGTAAATTCCAAGACACCCAGCCAAACAGGCAGTTTCCAGGGGCAGCAGGTAACTGTTACTCTCCCGCTGTACACTGAGGGTGTAAATGTTAGAGAGAGGCAACTGCCCAGGCCAACAGACCAATGTGTCTGATTGCTTTCCAGGGAGTCCAAGCTTGGGGCACTGCACCGCTATTCCTGTCCCCACCCTTTACCCGCCAGAGCTCTCACACACATGGCTGGCTGCCTGGCATAAACTTTTATGGAGAAACGCATTTACCCTCCTATCCACACGGAAGCAGAGAGAAAGCAAATAAGACCCTTGAACTAAACAGTCATCCCAGAGTTCCATCCACTGTGGTGATGAGTCACTCGACGCAGCCAATGAGGGCTCTGTGAGCGGTCTGACTTAGGCAAAGGATACTTAAGGCTCAATTACTCTAAGACTGGTTATTAATCAACTACTACAGGGATTCCAAAACATGGAATGAAGAAACAGAATTCAAAGTCAAAGATGGGTGGGCCTTTTTTGTTTATTAATATTTATTGTGTGTGTTTAGCTAACCTTTGTAAACTTTGCAGCTAATGCGGCTCCACACTTTGTCCTGTCAAGGAAATGCATCTTATAGCACAGAGCTGGCCACCTGCCAAACCAAACAATTCCTGAGCCGGCAGCAGGGCTGGGAAGCAGCAGAGTTGCCATGCTGCTAACTTGTCAAACATACATACCGGTTTTTCTTAACAACAATGGGGCACGTGGCTGTTAGAAGCCCGAGGAACTATCAGAAGACAGATGAGGTATAACTACTTCGAGAGCATTCGCGCCATCAACCATCTATCCAAAACTTCCTTCATCCTGTTTTTGAAGAGGTGTTTCTGTGGCTGGAGGTCTGACACATTCAGACCTACTGAGTGACTGAGCAATGCAGCAAGTAATAAAGAGCACACTGGACAAAAAGGGCCAAGAAGAAACATAATGACAAGAGATTCTACAAGGATCAAAGAGAAAGTCTTCACATCATATCATCAGAATTAAACAGCAGAAAAGCACTGAGTGCCAAGAGTTAGATTCCGAAGTTAGTCTGCATGTCTTAACAGATTGATATGGCTGACTGACAAGCATTTTATTCTTATACTAGTCTACTTCATCTTATCAAAACGTGTGGCTCTGCCAAGGACTTCCCCTCACTGCCTAAGCTGAGCTCTATTTTAGCATAAATTTAGGTTTACTCTTTTAAACCAAAGACTACTTTTATTTTAGCAAAATTACAATCTGGCAGTGCAGCCAACCACAATCTGCCCCAAAATGACTTAGCTCTAGCAGCAGCCATGAAGAGACAACAGTCAGGGCTGGAATCATAAGCAAGATGACAAGAAGGAGTTACAAGACTTTAATTTGCTCAACACAGAGATCATTCTTCTCAGAGGGGAGTAAGCTGGGGAAAAGTGCTGTGTACAAACAGCAGTCTCAAGATTCCAAAGTGGGAACTTTGGAATTACCCCTCAGCAAAAGTAAAAAGACCACAACAAATTCCACATAATTTATTTCTGAGGGTTGCTGTTGTTGTTGAAGTGAAATCATGGAAGCAAATAAGGAGAGGAGGAAGAAACTAATGAAAGAAATGAATTTAAATTTTAGAACATGGTGAAAAGGGAACTATTAAGTACCTGAAACTTTATATTACCTAAAATAACTGAATCCTTACAAAGGTAATCACAATAGCCTCATCTCCATTTCACAGAAGAAGAAACTGAGGCTGCGGGGAGGTAGGTAACCTTTCCAGGATTGCACTGTTTGTATACAGAGGAGCTAGGGTCAGAAGGAGAGGATATGGGAGATCTTAAATCATTCCAAACCCCCCTAACTCAGAAGAAGAAATCTTAGCAAGAATATATTAAAAAGCAGATGGTATGACTAAAACCATAAAGGAAAAAGTCCACTACTAACCCAGTTCACAAATGTTGCTATAAAAGAAATCAATGCCTGTGCAACATCTTAGGGGCCTGTAATGCATATATTCAAACACCACACTTATTCTACTTTACATGCTAAAAGAAGCCCAACATCCTTCATAATTTTATATCTTAAACATGATTATGATGAAACACTATTTCCTGATCCTTCCCAGCTGCTGACCCACACTGTAAATCAAACTCCATCTGGTTTTTTCATGTTTGGTTTTTGTCATATAATACAAGAGTGGATAAGCCAACTTGGGATTCCTTGGGAGAACAGGAATTTTTCAGAATTTTCAAATAAAGAGCTTTACACCTGTGTGTGAAGAAGACTGACACACTTATATGACGGCAGCCTCGAAGTTATGGGTGCCCTCAGGACTGTCCAGAACATTTAAATAGCCCTGTATGTGCTGATCTTCAAGGCTAAGTACACAGATCAAGATCTGAACCCAAAACAAAGAAAAAGAAGAGAGATAAAAATGGCAAGGTACAGGACAAAGAACTTTCTTCAGAGTCCCACAAACCCGTTTTATTTTACAGAGCAGAAAAACTGCTTTACACATTAAAATATTGAGCCAGGGCTATAAAAGAATAAGATGGGAATTCTTTAAATCTTTCAACACTTTTTGTCCTGTCTTCCCAAAGCCCTGCTTTTCCCAGATTTGAATTATTTTGCAGCAAGCATGGACCATGGACCTTGGTCTCATCTCTTGAAAATTCAGGAAGCAAACCAGGTGAGAGAGCCTCCGTTTCCAATAAATAAGACTACTCAACACCCACCTGATCTCCATGGAGACATCCCTTAAATGGAAAAGAGTGAAGTCAGACATTTTCTCTGCTCTTCTTTCCTCTAAGTGAGGGCACGCTGTTCTTTTCTCCTTCTCCACACTCCACACTCCCCCAACCCTCAGGAAGTTCTATCAGAGGGCCAGATCTGTACCAATAATCTCCCTTCTCTGCCCCACATAATTCTCTCTCAGTTAAACTAAATAGCAGCTCAATGGTGAAAAGAAAACCAGCCATGGTATTTGTAGAAATGTAGGGTGGCTGCAGAAAAGCCTAACACCCGCCACAAACATTTGCCGCTGATATACAGGTCATGCTTTGTGAAAACTGACATCTAATTATCAGGTTAATTCCCATCAAACCTGTGGAAAATGCATTTATTAAAAGCAGTTCATTTACAGCCTATGCTCTAAAATTAAGGTAACTGCTAAAGCAGAAAAATCTGGAACCTGGTAGTTGTCCTTGGCACTAAATGAATCACATCTGTATCTGATAATAAACTTGCCTAAAGAATTTCATCTGAGAAAAATCTCAGAGAAAATGGAAGGTCTCTTGGGTAAGAAAATTAAATACAATTTTCTTCATCTAATTCAAAACATTAAGTTTAGTTTGGTCCAATTCTGCTATTTGAGAAGAATTTATGAAGGCAACTAAAGCACAAATAATGATTGAAGAAAGTCTGGTAATCGTTCTTATTAATGACAGTCTGGGAGCAAGAAACAACCTGAGAGCGGAATCTGGAACCCACAGGGTGAGTGACACTGGAGGTGAGTCTTACACGATAAAACCCCCCAAATGTCCCACACCACAGCAGTCCTCTTAGAAGCAGGCACTTATGGAGGTGCATTCCCAAAACTCTCAGAACTCCCCACTGGTGGGCACAGGCTAGGTTGCAGGTGAAATACAAGACCCCTTGGGCCTGATGAGTCTGGGGCACAAAGCCTCAGGCAAGTCTTGTCTAGCAAAGAGTAACTATTTACATCACATATTATGGGGACTAGATTGTGGGCAAGTCTGGCAAGCACTACCTAAGGCCATCTCTCACAACTTAATCAGCACAGACCTAGATCCCCTCACCCTGTTTCTTATAGAGATGGGTCTAAAGCTAACAGCCACCAATCTTTTATTTATATGAATAAACAAAGTACAAATGGAAAAAACTATTAAATCCCTAACTGCTAGATGAGAAATACATATATGACCAGATCTTGAAAATCATCCAGTATGTAAAACCAAAAGGAAAAAAAAAGTGAATCCTTAAAAATGAACTACGTAAGATATGTAAAATGCTATTTATCTGAATACACTATAAGCAAAGATGTTTTACAAATCATACTTTTATTGAGCCCTTTGGGGGTCTCACAATCCTCCTCATATAAGACATTCCATTATCTATCACTCTAAAAAAGGAAAAGGCACTATCCTGGGAGATGTGTTCATTATAGACCTTTCTCCCCCACACTATATGTAATTGTGAACATTTGGCCAGAGTTCTGATAGAACAGCTGGAAAACTTGTTACCAAAGATTATTCATCAAATTCAAGTTGGGAGAGAAAAAGCTGTCATAGAAAAATCCTACTGGACATGAAGTCCTTCACGTGATCTATCAATGGGACTTAATAAGGTACAGGATTAAACAACAGAGAGGTCGCTATGATTGCATTATATGTTTACACATTCTATATAGTGTCATTTAGAACACCTTAAACATCGACAAAAGTGGGTTCTCTTTTCTAATATTTTATAAAGGAGTTAAGGATGTTTAACCCCCGGGGCTGTGTTACCTAGTAGCTGTTTCTTTATTTGGTTTAGCCATTCATGACAATCACATCTACAGAAAGAACTAAAGATCAAGTCTAAATGCCAATTAAATAAAAACAAACTCTAGCATAGAGATGGGGGGGAAAGTTTCTATCTAATCAAAAGAGAAATACTGACTGTTTCTCCTGTTTTGAAGGACTACACAAGGAAGCAAATACAAACAGAAAGCATTTTCTTAATGTATCTACTGTGGAGGACTATGGATGCCTTGGAGGACAGTGAGATGTGGTAATAAATGTCTGAAAAGGTTAGAACCTATACTTCTGAATGCTATCAGTGTTGTAACCTCAATAAAAATGTTACCTCAATTAAAAAAAAAAAGTTAGAAAATAAGTAGGAAAGACACATGAAAAAAACCCCAAGCATTTCGTTGAAACTGTAACACCAAAAAGAGATAAAGTCTTAAACTGGAAAAACCCTCCTTTTAGTCTCCATTCTTTTTCCTTTAAGGATTCAAAAAGCCTAAAGCAGGTTCTTCATCTCATTGTAACTTCCCAGATGAGTTCACTGTCAAATAAATAATCAGAGGAGAAGACATCTCTCTATGGGTTTTAAATCTGGAGTCTGACAATACACATGATTTCAAAGAGAATGTTGAAGAGAAAATCAAAATAACTGCATCTCTATCAAGAGTCTACTGGTTAAATATATTTATAAAGAAATTTGTTCTTTTAAGAGAATAGGGATAAGACCCAAAGTGAAGTGATATATCAGAATTTTTCTGTATTTAAAGGAAGAATGATTAGACTTTTGATATAGTGTGAAATTCCAACAAAATTTTTTATTTCAAAGCAAGTGTGTTTTATAAAATAGATTTCAAGAAACAGATCATATTCATTAACAGTATAACAAAAATTATATTCATTAGAGTTTTAAATTAGCAGTATTTTAAGCATATGTTGTAAATTTGTGTTTCCTCCAGTGAACTCAAAACACAGTTATTTTTAGTAAGGCTGAAAAAGGATCATTTCAAGTTTTAAAGAAGCAGCCAATTACATAAAATGTGTACTTCATTCATCAAATCTAAAAGAAAACAGACTTAGCTTCTAAAATTCCAAATTAATTAGAAAAAATTAAAGCAAAACAAGAGAAGGTGGTAGTGACTAGACCATTACAGTTAGTACCAATAAGAACACAATAGAAATACATGCATCTGTAAGTTCATATATATATAAGGTGTAGCAAAATTATTAATGCATTTTCACCAGACACCAACTATTTGCCACATATTGTGCTAAGCACTAGGAATAAAATGCCCTTATCACCCACAAGGCATTGAGGAAACCCTCAATCTAGTCACTGCAGAGTCTAGAAAAGGCTGAAAAGAGAATATCCGAGATAATAAAAATGTTGAGTAAATGTGACCCAGGAGGAAATGTTAAAAAAAAAATTAAGTTTGGTTCATTTAGACAAGAGAAGACTGAACAATAACTTCATAATCTTCAAGGAAATAAGAGGATGCTGACCAGCTGTTCTCCAACTCCGTAAGGACTCAAGTAAAGGATGTGGCTCTAAGTATGAGAACGTGAAGCTAAAAGTAAAGGGAAAAAAAGGACCTGCTGGTAAGGGATATCATAGACAGGAATGAACTCTTTAAGGAAGTAGTAAAACCTTCTGTTAAAGTCAGTCTAATTTTCATACAGGAGCGTTAAGCCGTAGTTCCCAGGTAGGCCAGGAGAAGGACTGTGGAAGGTAACACTGAGAGAGCAAAGTGTGCTTGATGCCAGACGGCGCTAATTAAGCAAAAGCCAGTGGCTTTGCCTCTGGGGTAGTGACTCGAGGTGACTCACACTGGGCTGTGACATCAGTGTATTCCCCACAACAGGGATGTTTCTGCAGAGGTGTTGCTAACTTAGAAGCATCCTCCTAAGCACATCTGCTGCAACTTGTACTATTTCATTTTGTGTTTTCCATCACGACTGTAAGTTTTCTCATCTTAAAAAACCCTCATCCTGGATGACAAAGAGAAAACACATTCCACTCAGTCTGTCTTTCTGAAGGGAGTTGTAATACCTGAGCAGAAGGCATGGAACACCTATTGGAGGGCTCTGCAAGTAAACGGTAGTAAGTGTATTGGGATATTAATCCAGAATTCCCCAGTTATCTCTGAAGCAGAAGTGAGTTTAAGCATCATTTCCCCATTCTAGTACTCTGTCCCCACTCAAAAAAAAAAAAAAAAAAAGTAAGTCTGTGATGAATGAATATCAAATTTTTCTATAAAGACACGATCAGCCTACATGAGTTTTTCTTTTGCCTCAGGCTTTAAATTCAGTTTGGTGAACAGTTACTGATGCAAATGTTACAAATGTTGGCATTTTATCATTACGGAGTTTTTGCATCCATTTAGCTTTTCTTTTACAATGTACACTAAAATGCAAATTATCTTAATGAATGAATTTTGGGCGCCATCTTAAATTTTATGCTTGAGTCTGACTCTACTCCTGACCCCTCCTGAACTTATACCTCACTCTATTACACAAAAATTAGATCAAAATGCAGCAGAGACCTACATGTAAAATGTATTACTTTTAAAAGAGAACATAGAAGAAAATCTCAGTGATTTGAGGTCACTCAAGGAGTTCTTAGATGTGACACAAAAAGGATTTTCTATGAAAGAAAAAAACTGATAAATTAGGTTTTATCAGAATTTAAATCTTTCATCTTGTGAAAAATGTCATTAAGAAAATGAAATGGGAAAAAAGTAACAGACTGGGAGAAAATAATTGCAAATCACATATTTTAAAAAAGAATTTGGTATCTAAAATATATGTGACTTTCAAAACAACATTAAGAAAACAAACATGATTTTAAAATGGGAAAAATACTTGAATAGGCACTCCACAAAAGAGGATATAATAATGGAAAATGAACACAAGAATACAGTCAACGAACACTGGCCATTAGGAAACTGCAAATTACAACCATGACGTGGTATCACTCTACACCTACTAGAATGCATAAAATACAATGCCAACAATATAAAGTGTTCCTAAGGATGTGGAGCATGAGGAAAATGCATACACTGCTGGTAGAAATACCAAACGGTATTGCTACTCTTAAGAATGGCTTGGCAGTTTCTTATAAAAATAAACATACACTCACCATATCAACAAGGTTACTTTTAAATGCTTATCATAAAGAAATAAAAACTTAATGTTTACTTAAAAACCTATGTAGGAATGATTATAGCAACTCTATCCAAATCTCCAAAGTCTGGAAACAATCAGTGGAATACTACTCAGCAATAAAATATGACAAACTGCTGATACACTCAAAGACCTGGATGAATCTCAAAGCTTCCTACTGAAAGAAGTCGGTCTAAAAAGGTTAGACCATTGAGTCCATTTATACAACATTCTTGAAAAGACAACAACCTAAGTTGGAGGTCAGGAGTACAGGCAGGAGGGGGTGAGAGTGGCAGCACAAAGGAACTGTACTGTCTCCTTATCATGTAGATGGTGCTACATGAATCTATCCACGTGTTAAAAATCATAGAATTGGGCCTCCCCGGTGGCGCAGCGGTTGAGCGCTGGGTTGCGAAGCTGCCCGCGGCCTCTGCAGCACCGGTTCGATCCCCGGCTGCTCCCCGGCCACCAGAGGAGGGTCCCACATGGCGCGCAGACCTCTCCTGCCACCCGCTGCTCCCCTCAGCAGTGTACTTCGGTCCTTCTGCCTGCTCTGCTCCCCGCTCTGTCTCTGGTGAATTCTCTCACCCTCCCGCGCTTCTGACTGTACCCAGTGCTTGTATAAATAAATAAATCTTAAAAAAAAAAAAAAAATTAAAAAAAAAAATCATAGAATTGTACCTTTTGAGAGGCTAAATTTTACTGTATAAAGTTAAAGGTTAAATTTTACTGTATAAATTTTACTGTATTAAATTTTATTTTTTTAAAGATTTATTTATTTTTATACAAGAACTGGGGTACAGGTCAGAGGCATGGGAGGGTGAGAGGATTCACCAAAGACAGAGCAGGGAGCAGAACAGGCAGATGGACTGAAATACACTGCTGAGGGGAGCAGCAGGCGAGACTACAGAGGTCTGCCACACCATGTGGGTATCTCCCTGGCCGGCTGGGAATTGAACTCACGCTGCAGAGGCTGTAGACAGCTTCACAGCACTGAGCTTCAACCAGCTGTGCCACCAGGGAGGCCCTTTACTATATACTTTTAAAAACAAACCAGGAGTATTAGCTTCCCTCATTTTCTCTACCTAAAACATTTTAAGACTCGATAAGGCAGATATTAAGAGTTCAACTACCATGAAATCAGTGGTTACTTTTCTCTCTACTCTAGGCCTACCAATAAGAACTCAACCATATTCTGCAAATCTGAGAATTTCTGACCTGAAACGCCCATCGCATGATCCTATTAGGTGCAGTGAGAACCATGAAGGAATTTAACGAAGTCTTACAGATGATAACAGCTCTCCTGGGATATTGTGAGGTTAGCTCAGAAGGGGACTCCAGCTGAGTTCCAGTTACTGTTACTGAACTCTGGTATGTATGCTGCATGCTTCAGGAAATCCCAAGAATTAGTCAATTTTGGTTAGTAACCCAAATCACAAACATGGCCTAAATGCAATACTGTTTTTCATTTAGTCCAATGACAGCTCTTTTCTGCAGTGATTAAAGAAAAGAAGCTCCCATAAGTAGCCCTGACAGAGTGCTTCCTGACAATGAAACGTCCTCATGCCCATCCAGGACGTTAGCTCTGACCCTGGAACAGGTAGTGCTAGCCAAGGAACCATGTAACTGCTCTGCTGGCACATTTACACTAAAACTCTTATCATCTCCTCACTCCCAGGCCCCCTGCTAAATACTCATATATCTCAAAAGACCAGGAAATGACCAGTGCTTACATAACCTGCCTTTCTGTTCTCAGTGAGCATAATGCTCCATATACTTATGTTGAGTACACTTCTTATCACTTGGCTGGGGGAAAATCACATATTTTATGAAATACAAACATGTTAACTAGGATCCATTTAGAATTTGTATTGTTTAATGCTACCAAGAAAATGAATTACAGTAAAATTTCACTAGCTGATATGGCTTTATTCAAAATAATATATAATTCAAAGCAACTGCTATTGCCGAGTCAAACAACTGACTCATTTCTCTTTAATAAAAATCACACAGGGCCGCCCTAGTGGCCTAGGGATTAAATCTCAGCACTACCACTGCTAAGGCCTGAGTTTGATCCCATCCAGGGAGCTAACCCACAACATGGCACAGCAGACCTCTCCTGTCTCGCCCACTGCTCCCCTCAGCAGTGTTTTCAATCCATCTGCCTTTTTAGCATCCCGCTCTGTCTCTGGTGAACCCTCTCACCCTTACCCCCCTTGCCCCACCACTCTGGCCTACAGCCCAGTTTTCTACACAAAAAATTAAATTAGGGCCTCCCTGATGGCGCAAGGGGTTAAGACACAACCTATCCACAGCCAGTGCAGCACAGGTTCGATCCCCGGCCAGGAAGATACCCACATGGCACAGCAGACCTCTCCTGACTCACCCATTGCTCCCTTCAGCAGTGTATTTCAGTCAGTCTGCCTGCTCTGTTCCCCACTCTGTCTTTCATGAATCCTCTCACCCCCCACACCTCTGACCTGTACCCCAGTTCTTGTATGCATAAATAAATACTTTAAGAAATTAAATTAAAAATAAATAAAAATCAGGGCCTCCCCGGTGGCGCAGTGGTTGAGCGCTGGGTTGCGAAGCTGCCCGCGGCCTCTGCAGCGCCGGTTTGATCCCCGGCTGCTCCCCGGCCACCAGAGGAGGGTCCCACATGGCGCGCAGACCTCTCCTGCCGCCCGCTGCTCCCCTCAGCAGTGTACTTCGGTCCTTCTGCCTGCTCTGCTCCCCGCTCTGGCTCTGGTGAATTCTCTCACCCTCCCGCGCTTCTGACTGTACCCAGTGCATGTATAAACAAACAAACAAACAAACAAATAAATAAATAAAACATGCCTCTATTAAAAAATAAATAAATAAATAAATAAATAAATAAATAAAAATCAGATAATGGAAAGCAAGTTAACTCAAAGTCCATTTTCTCCATCTGCTTGTGCTTCACATTAAGGTTTCACTATATTTTAGAAAGCAGATAAATGCCAAATATAGTCTTTCCTTCAGGTTTATTTTCAGTTGGCTTTTGCACTGTTGACAGCTCAACCTTCCTCTGTGTACTAATGCTTGTATGATTCTGCCTGTGCAAAGACACTGCTTGACTCCTTTATTTCTAGAAAACTTTTAAAGAGGTACAAGTGAGGACCTGATCAGTAAGACAGACAATTCGTCTATTCCCAGTACAAAACAGAAGAACAGATGCGCTCCTTAACTCCTTCAAAGACATGCTTCATAGGCAAAGCTTCATTTACGCTTTCTGTAAAATGGCTCTTTGAAAAAAAAAGCCAGATTTTAAACCAATAGAAGATACCTAATACTTGACATTCTGAGTTTTTTTTGTTTTTGTTTTTAGAGCATAACTGACGGTTGCATAATCTAGATTTATTGCTCACAGAAAAGGAATAGTCAGGAGAACAAGTGGTAGAAAGAAAACTCTAAGATAATCCTTGCTTTTTGCTAACTTCTTTGTCATTAAAAATGTTGCCAAAGTTAAACAACCCAAATGCCCAAAAATAGATGACTGGATCAAGAAGATGTGGTACATATACACCATGGAATATTACTCAGCATTCAAAAAAGATAAACACATGCAATTTGCAGCAACATGGATGGCGCTGGAAGGGATCATGCTCAGCGAAATAAGCCAGAAAGAAAAAGAAAAATACCGGATGGTCTCACTCATAGCAGGAATCTAGAAAACTTAAATAAGGGACCAGGAAAATGAATAACTATAAGAAAGTGAAAATCAAAATCAACAAAAAACTATGAACCAGAGACACTTTCTGGGGGGTGGGGGGCGGGAGGGGAGGGATTGGGATCAGAATGGGGGGGTTGCAATTGTATGGGGAATATAAAAATAAAATTTATTATTAAAAAAAATGTTTCCAAAGTTAATCAAATAATATTTAGATAATCACAAGTCAATTTTTTACCCTAAAAGACTTTACAATTATATTTCCTATGCTGGGATTCTCAATCCACTTTGAAATATCTAAGGCAGTTTAGTTGAAAATACCAAAGCCAATTTCCCTTTCCCTCAGCAGCCATAGGCGATATCAGTTGTGCTAGATGCTATAGCTCGGTCTTAGTTTTTTTTCTTTTTCCTCCTCATTTTGTTCAGTCAGTATTTATAGAAAGAGAGGTCTCTCACCAAAGTACCTAAACAAACCAACCAAAAGAGAAGTCAGGCTTAGGTGTGAAATTTCTGGCTGTTTTCCTTTCCTTGTTTTTTCTCCTTACGCAATGGAATGAGTGCTATCTGTTTAAAATTCTTGTGAAAAGCAAAAGAGATAAAGAGATCAAGTTATTAAATAATACCAGGTCAAAACAACTTTATTTTATTCTTCTTGGGTTAAAGTGTATAAATGGTAATAGGCTAGCACAACTGCATAAACAATGTTCCTTGATTTATATTAGTTAAAAAGGACATTCTATTAGTCATTATGCAACAAATCATAGTTACTAAGCTAATAATAGATTATAATGTTATTTCAGAGCATTTCCAAAAATAACTAGAACTTTAGAAGGTTTAAAAATATCTGTATTTCTTCTAATCATAATTACTTTTTATCATAATTAATTTTTATAAATTGAAACATCATCTTCAAATTATATTTTAGCCATTCTTTTCTACTATGCTTTTATCACATAAAATAGACTAGTAGAAGACTGCTGCACAATATATTAAAAACCTAGGATTTCTCCTATGCAATCATAAAAGTAAATTTCTAAACTCAAGATTCATATTATATTCTGGAATTTATCTCAGAACACAGGCCAAACACACCACTCCTATCACAAAGATTGAGTTACTAAAAAAAAATTAAATAACAAATAATTTAGGTAATAAATAGAATGTGTGTATGTTTAACCTGAGGAAGCAACAGAACTACAAAGGAAACATCTCAAAACATTCTTAGCTGGATTGTAAGATATGTGCAAACATCATGCAGTGAAGAGAGTGAAGTTCTATACTAGAAGGAGGTAGAAAAATCTTCAGCGAATATGAGAATGCAAAGTAGAATTACATTTTAAACTACTTATTGTGAAGACTGTAGGACAGTTTTTAGTTATTAAGAAATTAACTGTATAGAATGTTAACATCTCCTGGCTGAAAACAATATCGGGTTCCATATACACATTGAGCTCAGCATTCTAGAATATACTCTCTAGGGGGTTATTTGGTTTTAGAAGACGGTGTGGGAAGAATACAATTAATCACACTTTATGAAGTAAATGGACACATCTAGGATAAACCTCATCAAATAAGCATACTCCCAAATGTTAAAACGTTAAGAATATAAAACATTGCCTTTTGTGTAAATTAAAACACAATAGAATGTATAGAACTATAGCAGAGTGTGGTATTTCCCAAAGAAATGACTCTTCTGACTTTTAATGACAAAAATAAAATAAAATGAGAGTTGGTTTTTGGTCCTCTAGCAAAGTACCCTTTACGCATTCCAAAGAATGCATTTGTTTGTTTCCTTACATTGAAGAAGCCTTAAAACTTGAGAAAATAGGTCAAAGGGGCAATTTAAAGTCCCTTTAACATATCACTCTACTATATAAACAGAAAATGATACTGTTTGATGTTAACAAAAAGAAGAGACAAATAAATCCTAAATCAGTTCTTTAAAAGGCTACTTTAAGGGCCTCCCTGGTGGTGCAAGTGGTTAAGACACAACCTATGAAGCTATCCACAGCCACTGCAGCACTAGTTCGATCCCCGGCCAGGGAGCCTCTCCTGACTCACCTGCTGCTCCCCTGAGCAGTGTGTTTCAGCAATCTGCCTGTTCTGTTCCCTGCTCTGTCTCTGGTGAATTCTCTCACCCCTCACACCTCTGGCCTGTACCCCAGTTCTTGTATGCATAAATAAACAAATCTCTTTAAAAATAAATAAATAAAATGAAAGTCTGCTTTAAGGTGCCTGATTTTGTCCCTATTTGAAGTTCTCTCATCTATTAAAATGAATATTAAAAATCCGTCTTCTGACTTTTCTAATGCCATTAAATGTGTGGTATTTTTGATCTACTTAATGACAATTCTGCTTTGTCTACTTTTCTTCATTTGCTTGTCCCCGAAATGCTCAGTTCTCCTCGGGCTCATTTTTCTAATCTTGGTACCCTTTATCAGACTAATCAGCAAGCTCCATTTCAGCTATGAACTATCCTGCCCCAAAACTGTGCCTTCTCTCTCTCAAGCACTAAATTCATCCACCCATGTGCCTACTGAGCTTCTCCAACAAGGAGGTACCACAAGTACTTCAAGCCCAACAGATCAACAACAGAACTCACATTTCTTCTCAAATCTGCTTTATTCTTTCCTTTCTTTCTTTTTAAAATCTTGAGTGGAGAGACCTAGTCTCTCACGTTATATACCTCGCAATCTTCATATACAAATGAATACCAAATGTTGTCAATCTAACTTCCACATTTCAGTAAGAATTAACTGTTTTAAAACCTAAATATGAGTGTCACTTGCTTGCTTTATGTATCTATAAATATATAGTATATATACTATATGTATATATACTATATGTTATATATATAACCCAAATGCCCAAAAATAGATGACTGGATCAAGAAGATGTGGTACATATACACCATGGAATATTACTCAGCATTCAAAAAAGATAACCACATGCAATTTGCAGCAACATGGATGGCGCTGGAAGGGATCATGCTCAGCGAAATAAGCCAGAAAGAAAAAGAAAAATACCGGATGGTCTCACTCATAGCAGGAATCTAGAAAACTTAAATAAGGGACCAGGAAAAAGAATAACTATAAGAAAGTGAAAATTAAAATCAACAAACAACTATGAACCAGAGACACTCTGTGGGTGGTGAGGGGTGGGGAGGGGAGGGATTGGGGTCAAAATAAGGGGATTGCAATTGTATGGGGAATATAAAAATAAAATTTATTTAAAAAAAATAAATATATATGTACATGTGTGTGTTTTCATGTGTGTAAAAAAGCCAAAAGATAAAGTAGATAAAGTTACCTTCTTATTATGGCATACAAAGTCAGCTTACCTCTCTGTGCTTTCACTCCTGTGTCACTCTCTAAAGACACAATTGTGTTCTATAATGGGCATTACTTATACTTCCTATGTAAACCATTCACACATTCAATAAATACTAATTTGGCAAGTTTGTGGCAGGCATTATTCTAAGCACTGAGAATATGCTGTAAACAAAACAAAGTTTCTGCCCTGCTGGGGCTTATATCCTGGTGGAAAGGTCAGACACAAACATAGAATAGATGAGGCAATAGTAAGTGCTTTAGAAAAATGGATTCAGCTAGAAAAGCAACTCAGAGCAACACAGCAAGCAGCATGTTATGAACATTACAGAAATCCAACAAGGCTTTAAAAGTACAATCATACTTCTACATCTCTTTATTTATTTACATTTCAACTTAAATTACAGCTTAAAGACACAACACCATGAATGATACTGAAATGTATAGTCATTGAGAGGCATAAAAGAACACAGATTACTTCTGGAACAACCAATTACAATAATTTAATTTTTTTTAAAGATTTATTTATTTATTTATACAAGCACTGGGTACAGTCAGAAGCGCAGGAGGGTGAGAGAATTCACCAGAGCCAGAGCGGGGAGCAGAGCATGCAGAAGGACCGAAGTACACTGCTGAGGGGAGCAGCAGGCGGCAGGAGAGGTCTGCGCGCCATGTGGGACCCTCCTCCAGTGGCCGGGGAGCAGCCAGGGATCAAACCAGCGCTGCAGAGGCTGCAGGCAGCTTCGCAACCCAGTGCTCAACCGCTGCGCCACTGGGGAGGCCCAATAATTTAATTTTTGAGATTAAAGTTTATGGAGTCAAGAGTATATTTCCTTGATTCTAGTGTTTTAGTTGGCTCCTGGATGCACCCAACAAAAGTATTATTAGTGCTGACACATTTCAAATTATGTCATGAGATTAGAATCTATAAAACTTGGGGGCGGAGCAACATGGCGGCGAGGAGACGCTGCGAGTAAGATCTCCCATTAAAAAAAGTGAATAGGGAGGAAAAGCGGCAGGTCCCAGTGAGAACCGGACACGGAAGATAAATGGGTGACGCCAGCGAACTGCCCGAAGAAGAAAGTGGCCATAAAAGAGGACCAGAAGGGAGGGAAGCGCAGAACCCTGCTCCCCTCCCCCGCACAGAGGCGGCACTCTCCGACCGCAGAGAGGAGGGAAACAACAAACCAAAACGACCCACAAGAACAAACGACGCAGCAAGCGGGACTGTGCGTGGAAAGGAACTATTGCAGCCACCACACCCCGTGAACGGGAGCTGTGGAGAACCCTGCAGGATCCGCCGCGGCAGTGAGCGAACGGCTCCGGGCGCCATTAGAGAAGAACAAAGACCCCGGGAGACGCGCACACAGCCCGGGCTGCCGGTAAGCTTGCGCGGAGAGCTGCGCACTCGGCGGCGCTTGAAAAGCAAGTGCAGACCTGGATCGCGGCTGCCCAGGTCCCCGCGCCTGCGACCTAGGCTTGCGGGGAGACGACCTAGGCTTGCGGGGAGACGCGCGGAGGTCCTCACTGAGGTGAAGGTCCCTCCCTGAGTGAGCAGGAACCAGGCGCCCAGGCACGGGAGCTGTGCAAAAGGTGCCATTCCCGCGCCACTGAACTGGGCTACAGCCCGCGTCCTGGAACTGAGGGCTTTGAACTGAGACCCGGGGCACGAAAATTCGGGGCGTGGTTTCTCCACGACGGTGGGGCACAAGGCAGACACAGCACCCCAAAGCTGTTGAGGTGTACCCTACCATTCCCGCTCTGTTCTCTGTCCCACGGGGTGGGGGGAGGCGAAAAACAGCCCCCCAAGGACAATAGGAGAGATCTCTGGCGCCACCTAGCGACCAGGGAAAAAAAGTCACTAACACCCTATAAAACAGGACATTTCTTAAGACTGCTTGAAAAGGGCAGAAGGTTTCTGGAGGA
This sequence comes from Talpa occidentalis, assembly GCF_014898055.3. Lineage (NCBI taxonomy): Eukaryota > Metazoa > Chordata > Mammalia > Eulipotyphla > Talpidae > Talpa > Talpa occidentalis. The sequence continues at coordinate 120,872,074 of NW_023604972.1, forward strand.
CCCAGTGGCCAGCCGGGAAGTTATTCCACGCCAGGCCCCTTCCGACCAGCAGTCTGAGCCCACAGAGGGAGCAGGCACCCACGTCCGGGGCAGACCGGGTGCGCAGAAGAGTGTGCCTGAAACCGGAGGCGCAGGGACTGCATCCCGCTTCGCCATTTGAGAACAGGGACATTTCTTAAGTAAAAACTGCCTAAAACCAGCAGAAAGCTCCCCCAGAAGACAGAGATGGCTCCTGGAAGAGCCAGAGGGGAGCGGAGAAGTTCACCCAAGATGTCAGTCAGTCCGAGCAACACAGTGTCCCAACGCATACGACAAATTAGAAAACAGACAGTAGGGAGTAGAAGAACCACACGCAACCTAAAAACTCCTCAGGAAAGAAGCACACCACAAAAAGAAAACCACTCCCCAGATTGCAACGACAGCAACTTGGAAGAACTTCTGAGCCTTCCAGAAAGAGAATTTAAAATTGCCATGATTAAAAAAGTGATAGATCAGAAGAAGGAAATTGAGTCCCTAAAGAGGGAAGTAAGAGAAATGCAGGAGATCAAAGAATTAATGGAGGAACTAAAGAACTCTGGGAAAAACAATGAAAGCAGAATAGATGAAATGGAAGAACGAATAAGTAATCTTGAAGACACAGAAATAAAAAGAACCAAAACAGAAAAGGAAAGAGAAGTACGAAGGAAAAGAATGAAGAAAGACTTCGGGAACTATCTGACTCCATGAGGAAAGGAAATATAAGAGTTATAGGAATTCCAGAAGGAGAGGAGAGAGATGTAGGAACAGAGAAAATATTCATGGATATAATTGAAGAGAACTTCCCAAATGAGAAGAAGGAGCTGAAAATTGATATACAAGAAGCAAGAAGAACACCAAACTTCCACGACGAAAGGAAAAACACAGCAAGACACATAATAGTAAAGCTCCCAAGAATCCAGGACAAGGAAAAAATAATGAAGCTGACAAGAGGGAAGAAACAGATAACATTCAAAGGAAAACCAATCAGGCTGACATCAGACTTCTCTGAAGAAACACTACGGGCAAGGAGAGAGTGGAGGGACATAGTCAACAGACTCCAAGAAAACAGATGCCAACCAAGAATACTCTATCCCGCAAAGCTCTCTTTCCTCCATGAAGAAAGAATATGGACCTTCCCAGACAAAGAGAAACTCCGGAATTTCATTGCGACTAAACCCCCACTCCAAAAAATACTACAAGGAATCCTAAAGCCAGAACCTCAGAGGGACGAATAACAACGAAAGAAGACCAAAAAAAAAAAAGTTATTAAAAGAATAAATAAATAAAATCAAGGAAAGACAAACATAATGGCAAATACAGATGCTAACATATCAATATTAACTCTAAATGTAAATGGACTAAACTCTTCAATAAAAAGACACAGAGTTGCAGCCTGGATTAAGAAACAAAACCCAACCTTTTGCTGTCTCCAGGAAACACATTTAGCTACAAAAGATAAAAATAGGCTCAAAGTCAAAGGATGGAAAACAATCCTACAAGCAAATGGGCCAAAAAAGAAAGCAGGAACAGCTATACTTATATCAGATAAAACAGACTTCAAACTCAAAAAATAAAAAAGACCCCAATGGTCACTACATTATGATTAAGGGGACAATACTTCAAGAAGAAATAACACTCATTAACATATATTCACCAAACGAAAGAGCACCAAAATATATCAGACAACTGTTGTCCTCTCTGAAAACAGACATCAGAGAAAACACATTGTAGTGGGAGACTTCAACACACCACTATCAACAATGGATAGATCAACAAGACAAAAAATAAGTAAAGAAACTAAAGCTCTAAATAAGGACCTAGAGCATTTGGGATTAACAGACATCTATAGAACACTAAACCCAAAAAAAACGGAGTACACATTTTTCTCAAGCGCACACGGATCATTCTCCAGGATCGATCACATACTGGGGCACAAGACAAACATCAACAGATACACCAAGATTGAAATCATACCAACCATCTTTTCTGACCACGAGGTATCAAACTAGAAATAAATCATAAAAGAAGGCAAGGAACTATCCTACCTCATGGAGATTAAAAGCCACACTACTGGAAGACCACTGGACTAACGAGGAGATCAAAGAAGAAATTAAAAAATTCTTTGAATTGAATGACAAGGAGGACACCAATATCCTAAATGTATGGGATGCAGCAAAAGCAGTAATAAGAGGAAAATATATAGCAATAGAAGCTCACATCAAAAAACAAGAAAGAACTCAAAGAAACAACCTAATCTCGAAGCTCAAAGATCTAGAAAAAGAACAACAAAAAAACCCAGAACCAGTAGAAGAAAAGAAATAATAAAAACCAAAGCAGAAATAAATGAAATTGAAACTAAAAAAAATCCAAAAGATCAATGAAACCAAGAGCTGGTTCTTTGAAAAAATAAATAAATAGACAAACCCCTAGCCAGGCTCACAAAGGAAAAAAGGGAGAAAGCACAAATACACAGAATCATAAATGAAAGAGGAGAAATCACAACGGACACAGCAGAAATCAAAAGAATAATCAGTAACTACTATGAACAGTTATATGGAAACAAGTTCAACAATCTAGAGGAGATGGACAAATTCCTACAACTCTACAATCACCCAAAGCTAGATAAAGAAGATAGAACACCTAAACAGACCAATTACAAGCAGCGAAATTGAAATGGTAATTAAAAACCTCCCCAAAAACAAAAGCCCAGGACTGATGGATTTACAAATGAATTCTACCAAACATTCAGAGACGAATTAGTGCCTATCCTTCACAACTCTTCCAAAAAATTGAGAAGGAAGGGACAATACCAAACACGTTCTATGAAGCCAATATTACACTAATACCAAAACCGAATAAGGACAACACAAAAAAGGAAAACTACAGGCCAATCTCCCTAATGAACACTGATGCAAAAATCCTCAATAAAATTTTAGCTATCAGAATCCAACAATGTATCCATAAGATAATTCACCACGACCAAGTTGGATTCATTCCAGGGGCACAAGGATGGTTTAACATCCGAAAATCAATCAACGTTATCCAACACATCAACAAAAAGAAATATAAAAACCATATGATAATATCAATAGATGCTGAGAAAGCTTTCGACAAAGTGCAACACCCATTCATGATAAAAGCCCTTGAAATTCTTGGGATACAAGGATCATACCTCAACATCATAAAGGCCATCTATGACAAGCCAACAGCCAGTATCATTCTCAATGGTGAAAAGCTGAAAGCAATTCCATTAAGATCTGGAACAAGACAAGGATGTCCACTCTCACCACTGCTTTTCAATATAATACTGGAAGTCCTAGCCAGAGCAATAAGACAAGAGAAAGACATCCAAGGAATCCAAATAGGAAAAGAAGAAGTCAAACTATCACTATTTGCAGATGATATGATAATATACATAGAGAACCCCAAAATCTCCACAGAAAAATAATTCAACTCATCAATAATTCAGTAAAGTGGCAGGATACAAAATCAACACGCAAAAGTCAGTAGCCTTCCTATACACAAACAATAAATCTGAAGAAGAAGAAATCAAAAAAAACCACCTTTTTATTATCGAAACAAAAAAAATCAAATATTTGGGAATAAATCTAACAAAAGAGGTAAAGGACCTATACAAAGAAAACTATAAAACACTGTTAAAAGAAATAGAAGAAGACACAAAGAAATGGAAAGACATCCCCTGCTCATGGATTGGAAGAATAAACATTATTAAAATGGCCATCCTACCAAAAGCAATATACAGATTCAATGCTATTCCAATCAAAATCTCAATGGCATTCTTCAAAGAAATAGAACAATTATTGATGAAATTCATATGGAATCACCAAAAACCCCGAATAGCCAAAGCTCTACTGAAAAAAAAAGAAGGAAATGGAGCATCACACTCCCAGACTTCAAACTATACTACAAAGCCATAATCATCAAAACTGCATGGTATTGGAAAAGAACAGACATACAGACCAATGGAATCGAATAGAAAATCCAGAAATAAACCCACAGATTTATGGTCAACTAATCTTTGACAAAGGAGCAAAGACTATGCATTGGAGCAAAGAAAGTTTGTTCAATAAATGGTGCTGGGAAAACTGGGTCGCTACATGCAAAAGAATGAAGCTTGACCACTACCTCACACCATACACAAAAATCAACTCAAAATGGATTAAAGAACTAGACATAAGACCTGAAACCATAAAATACATAGAAGGAAATATAGGCGAAACACTACGGGATTTGCACATCAAAGACATCTTTACAGACACATCACCCAAAGCAGTGATAGTGAAGAGAAAGATAAACAGCTGGGACTACATCAAATTAAAGAGCTTCTGCACAGCAAAAGAGAATAACAAAACAAAGAGAAACCCCACCAACTGGGAGAACATTTTTGCACCCAACACTAATGATAAAGGACTGATCACAAAAATCTACAAAGAGCTGATGAGACTCAGCAACAACAAAGAAAATAATCCAGTCAAAAAATGGGCAGAAGAGCTAAAAAGAAACTTCTCTGAAGAGGAAATGCAAATGGCCAACAGACATATGAAAAAATGTTCAACATCACTTGTAATCAGGGAAATGCAAATCAAAACTACCATGAGATACCATCTCACACCAGTGAGAATGGCACATATTAAAAAAACTAGCAACAACAAATGTTGGCGAGGATGTGGAGAAAAAGGAACTCTTGTGCACTGTTGGTGGGAGTGCAAACTGGTCCAACCACTATGGAGAGCTGTGTGGAGATTTCTGGACCTACTAAACATAGAGCTTCCATATGATCCAGCAATTCCACTCCTAGGTATTTACCCAAAGGACACAGAAACATCAATTCCAAAGAGCACCTGCACTCCTATGTTTATAGCAGCACTGTTTATAATAGCTAAGCTTTGGAAACAACCCAAATGCCCAAAAATAGATGACTGGATCAAGAAGATGTGGTACATATATACCATGGAATATTACTCAGCATTCAAAAAAGATAAACACATGCAATTTGCAGCAACATGGATGGCACTGGAAGGGATCATGCTCAGCGAAATAAGCCAAAAAGAAAAAGAAAAATACCGGATGGTCTCACTCATAGCAGGAATCTAGAAAACTTAAATAAGGGACCAGGAAAATGAATATAAGAAAGTGAAAATCAAAATCAACAAAAAACTATGAACCAGAGACACTTTTTGGGGGGCCGGGGGGAAAGGATTGGGGTCAGAATTGGGCGTTTGCAATTGTATGGGGGAATATAAAAATAAAATTTAATATTTAAAAAAAAAAAAAAAAACAAAAAAAAACAAAAATAAATGTTGAAAAGAAAAAAGAAAAAAAAAAATAGAATCTATAAAACTTAAGTAAGCAGCTAGAATTAGTCTCATTGTTACTTCATTGTCTCTAACTAACTATACCATGGTTTCAAACTTAGGGCTTACACATTAAGACAGCTTAGTAATTCTAGAACACTGGAAACAGGAGCTTCTTACCGGTGATTTAAAACCAGTAGCTCAATTGTCTGAATCATTTAAGTGCATAATATGTCTCATTGGTTTAGAAAAGCTGAAACTGACAAACCTACATAAGAATACTGTTTAAGATATAGGATATTACTAAAGGATCTGAAAATGAGCCAAAAGAAATTTGCAAGGACAATATTTGGCCTGTTTCATACTCAGAAAATTACAGTGATTTGCCTCACTGTCTAAATAATAACACCCTTTAAAGTTCTTTAAGGGAATTCATATCTTCCTCCAGGAATCTCTATTATTATTATTATTATTATTATTATTATTATTATTATTATATACATATGGCTCCAGTCTCAGGACATGAGTGAAGGAATGAATGAACAAATGAATGAATGAATGCTGGTATTTTAGTGCTTGTATAAATCTGCAAAGAAAACTAAAGGGTATTTTTAGGTATAGAAGTTTAATCTGGGGCCTCCCCAGTGGCGCTGCGGTTGAGCGCTGGGTTGCGAAGCCACCTGCAGCCTCTGCAGCACGGGTTCAATCCCCGCCTGCCCCCCGGCCACCGGAGGAGGGTCCCACATGGCGCGCAGACCTCTCCTGCCGCCCGCTGCTTCCCTCAGCAGTGTACTTCAGTCCTTCTGCCTGCTCTGCTCCCCGCTCTGGCTCTAGTGAATTCTCTCACCCTCCCGCGCTTCTGACTGTACACAGTGCTTGTATAAATAAATAAATCAATCTTAAAAAAAGAAGTTTAATCTGAAATGTAAACTTCCAAATAACTAAATAGAAATTAAGCTCAATGGAAACTAAGTCTCTACCTCGGTGACAACTCTCACAAACAGAATTTTGTCAAAATTTTCAAGGTTTAGGAAATAATGATACACTTCACTATTTTCTCAGAGCATAACTTTCCATTCCTGTCCACAATCCCCTAATCCTCACAAAGATGCACTTTGTGGGAAGTGCCTTTCTGTCTCCCATAAAACAATCAGCTTCTGCTCTCCTCATATTGGTAGACAGAGGGGAAAACATTCCAGACCCAGCTGAAATACTGAATGCAGTGGCACACATATGAAATAGTGGGGCTGGGAGGAGAACGGCTAGAACAGTCCATCGTGGCACACTAATAGTTCCTACGTTGGAGAGAAAAGGAGGTACCACTGCAATGTAAAGGCCAGGGCTTATATGTGTTATAAAACCAAAACAAAAGCTGGCTGGGAGGCTAACTTCACTTCATTCTCAAGGCTGGGGAGCAAGAGCACACATACCGCATCCGTGATGTCTATTTCATACACCCGTTGGAACGTCCTGCGCTCAAAGAAAACAAGCTTGCCGCTGCCACAGCCCCTTTGAACAGATGTCCCGGTGACTATGAGTTTATCATCCGGACTGAAGCAGCAGTCAGTCCTACATATAAAAAGAATTTGTAGGTATGAGCTATAGTCCCATGATGGTGCAGCAATAATGGGTCACATAAAATAAACATTATTATCACAAGAGGTAACCCTTACATACAGCTTACAGTAAGCCAAACACTTATATTAATTCATTTAATCTTCATAATAATCCTATGAGGTTCATATTATTGTCCCCATGTCACTGACAAGGAAATTGAGGCAGAGAGAGAGAGGTTAAATAAATAAACCTTGTCCAAGATCACAAAAGTAAATGGTACAGTTGGCTTCAAACATAAGCAGTCTGATTCCAGAACCTGTGCTTTGAACTTCCACATATTCTGTTTTTTTTAATGCAAAGAGAGTGTGGGGGGAAACTCAATATAAACATTGATGGTGTCTATAGACAAATGGATACTGCATGAATAATATCTAAGTAGTTATTATTTTGACCAGTTTTAGAACTTTTTTACCACTATCCCCAAATAGTCTAAGTATTGTCAAGCCAAGCACCATGAAATGAGGGGCGGGCCGCGCTGCTGGCACCAAACTGGTGGCTATGATTCAATTGCCCTTGTTACTGGGTGTGTGGTCACCTGACTGTGAGTGATCTCAGCTATGCAGTGAACATTTCTTGTAGCAGGCATCTAGCTCAAAAAATTCTCTCCAGCTATAAAACCATAATGGTTTGTCCATTTTTTAAAAAAAAATTTTAAAGATTTATTTATTTATACAAGAACCAGGGTACAGGCCAGATGCGTGGGAGGGTGAGAGGATTTACCAGAGACAGAGTGGGGATCAGAACAGGTAGACTGACAAAATACACTGCTGAGGGGAGCAGCAGGCGAGACAGGAGAAGTCTGCTGTGCCACGTGGGTTTCTCCCCAGCCAGCCGGGATGGAACCCACGCCACAGAGGCTGCGGACAGTTTCACAGTGCGGTGCTCAAACACCTGCGCCACCAGTGAGGCCTAGTTTGTCCATGTGTTTACCAGGTATGTGCCAAGAGCAATAGCCTGCATTGTGGTTAGTGCTCTGTTACTGCACAGCTGCCTCCTTTTGATGCTTCCTTTACCTTCTGGATTCTTCCTTCTGGATCATTATTTGATGAAGACGTGAAATTTTATTTCCACCAAAATAGAAAATTTTGTCTAGACACCAACTATAGGGTACAGAGATCAAATCCCACCTCAGCAACCTCAGAAAAAGCTTGAAGAGTTTCTGTTGTCGACTTACTAGAATAGTGACCACAGTGTTTAGCTACCTAGTGCAAAGAGCCTGAACAAATGAAGTACCCTGAATTACCGACTAGAATGACAGAAAATTTTGGGGAAATGATAATGTAATAATGTTCAGGAACTATAAAAAACTGCTTTGATGGTATGAGGGTTGAATTTTTAAAAGGCAACAAATACATACATCTCTGCCATTTATAGAATATTAAAAGAACAATTCAATCCCTTAAAATAGTTTTACTATCTCAAGACATACATATGTGTGCATACACACACCACACATGTGTGTCTATATTATTCACACCAAACACAAGTTATTTAAACCTCAAAACATTTATTATAGTCTGAAAAATGTGTAAAATGAAAAAAAAAATCTTTCACAAGATTTCATTCACTCTTCAAGTCTCTTTCCTACAAGATCTAAAATGCATTGATACAAATTAACATTAAGTGAAGAAATTTCTTTTGCATTCTTTATGCATATCAAATATTAAAAACATGCTACTTACATTGGGAACAAAGTGGGAAGACCAGAGGCTGAAAAAAGTGGCTTATTAAACTGTCGGATGTCCCATAATTTTAATGTATCATCACCTGATAGGGGAATGGAAAAGAAAAAAAAAGACATGAATTGTACAAAAACAGTTTCAAGTTTAAAGTTTGCTAAATAGTGTGAGGAAAGAGGGAGGGAGGGTTGGAAGAAGGAGGTACATATACCATGTTTTATTTTTTTAACTGTTCAGGGAAGTTGAAGGCAGTAGTTTCAAGAAGAGTAGAAAACTGTATGATAATGAATCAGTCTTCTAGAAATTACTTTCTAGATTGATGTAGCATCTGTAGGCTAGAAAGAGCCCTGGAGAATCTCCTTTAACAAATGATTTTAGAGCAGATGGTAAACTCCCTGTAGTATATTTCAGCATAACCTGACTTCTTAAGAAGATATTAATTTAACAGCCACCAGGACCGAAAATAGTTCAATTCACAACAGAATCTTATTCTCACCAGAACGTCAGTGAAGTTATTCATTAACATTAATGAGCATGAGCCATGTAACTCCCTTCCCTCCAGTGTAACTCTACCTGTGGCTATCATTCTTCACTTTGCTGGGGAATACAGCTTTTTCAAGCTATTTAAAGTATAATGAATATTCTTTTAAGAATCATTTGTTAAAAATATTTCCATAGGGCTACTAACTAATTCCCGGCCATAATGAAAGTCAAAACTCACAGAAGTAATGTCTTTGCTGTTCTTTCTTCCCCAAGCCTGCAGCTGAGACTTGCCTCCACCCCTAGGGTCTAATAAGGAATCAGTACCAGGTGCAAGTGAGGTGGGTGGAGAATTCAATAAAAAATCCCTATTCTTTTCCCACTACCCTTCCTCTGAAATGCAACTTTGGCAGGTACACTAATCTACAACTGGCTGGAACTAGAGACCTGCTTATCCTGAAAGAACTTTGTAAGATTTACCTTTTTGTTTTAGTTTTAAAAAGGATTACATTTCCTCACAGTTCTCAAAAAATAAGAAGACATGAATCTGCATCAACCCATTTAGCTAAATCCGCACGTTCTGGAGCCCGCAAGAGCACCTTACAAACACCACCCTGGGGACTGCTGAATACGCTTCCATCAGCCATATCCTATCCATCCAGGTAGGAAAGTGACAGAATAAAGCATGCATGTTGTGTTGACCAATTACGTTACCCAATAACTAGTCTAGAATGGAAGGAAAAGGTACGAATCACCATCAAAATGGCTTTGACTGAAATAGTTAGTCCTGTGCTTCTAAGGAATTATCAGCTAAGGGGGATTCTAGCCTATGTTAGAATCCTCTGGGGAGAATTTGCAAATGTGCTTTTGCCCCTTCTCTCTCCCCTCTCCGCCTGGGAGAGAAGGGTCCTCCACTCCCAGACACAGGAAGGAATAGGAGAATTCTAAGTGGAGTGTTTATCGTTTGAAAAACCTTCCCAGGGGACTCAGATACTCTTGGAGTAAGAAGCAATGTTTGTTAGTAAAGAATATGTATAGTCAATTAAGAGTCATCTCAGGATTCAAGTTGTGTGTTAGAATTGAGGAACCAAAATACATACTTTGTACAGATATCTACCTTTGCCTTGTAAACAATCTAGTGTTGCTAGATTCATCTGGCCTACACAGGAAAGACTTAATCCTTTATGTAAAAATTAAGGTTATCTTAACATGACTCCAAATTACTTCCCCTGCTGGTTCTTCTCTCTCTCCACAAATGGACCTACCAGAAGACAGTCCTGGCCCATACTTTCCCAGAATGCTTTGCTCAGAGCTACCCTCAAGATTCGCTCATTTTCTTCTATCACACATAGTTTATTCACATGAGAAAGATTTAGCAAAAAAATTATGAACAACCTATATTTAACCATATGGGTGTAGGTATGCAAACTTACAATATGGCCATATAGAATTATGCAGTTATTAAATAACAACATCCAGCAGTACAACATTTTTAAACTGAATTGAATTAGTGTTTGCACTGAAAAAGAAAACCATCAGTCTGTATATAGAAGACATTGAAATACTAAGTCCAGAATAATAAAATGGTATAGAAAGAATATAGAACACCATTTACAAAATTCCTAAGTGAAAGGCAAAGGTTATCTTGGAGGTTTCAAACTTTTATGGAATTTGAACTAACCTAAAAGTTAGGCAAAAGAGTACATATTTTCTAAGATTTACTTGATAACTCTTAATAAAATAATATTGTGAGGTAAAATGCACTTTAGTGAAAAACATCAAATTGGCAAAGATGCACTGACAAAACACAAAAGAGATTTACTAAGACTAGAGTATTCTTTTTACATTTATTTGTATTTTTAATTGAGGTAACACTAGCTTACAATGCTGTATGTGACTCGGGGCATAGGACCACACCTCCTCATACGCACGGCGCCACTCCACACTCACCACCAAGGCTTAGTGTGGCATTTATTAGAGATCATTTTATTTATAGAAACACATCAAAAAGTTTTTTGACCTACCTCCGCGAGAGGCAAGGACACTACCATCATAGGAGAAAGTCACGCAAGAAGTGTCGGTGCCTGGACCATGAGCCTGTTTGTAGTGGAATTTAGGATGAACCTGTTTACAAATAGAAGCAAAGTGTCAACATCCAAAATTCAGATAAGAACATTTCTGTGGCAGGAATATTTCACTTTACCACTAAGAAAATGATATGCAACTCTAAGTACTAATTGCACCTGATTTTGTTTATTCTGAAAAAAAATTCAAGAGGTTTTTAAAAACATCCATTTGCTTTAATTAGAGGAAAAGTGATAAAGTTAAAACAGCAAACATTCATCAAACCTCCCTGGTAAGCACTGAGCAACACAAACTTACCACAACATAGAGTTTCTCTCATTATATGTATAAATTTGTTGGGACCATTTCCTATTGTTACATGAAAGCATAAATAAAAATAAAAACCACAAATGGAACATATTATTTAATTACAAAATCTGATTATATTCCTAATCTACACCAGACATCACACATATAGTTGTAGGTCTTGAACTATCTTTAATGTACTGTAGGAAAATGTTATTGTTGATGATAGTAAACCCTACACAATACTTTAATATCCAAGACACCATACCCTTTACTAACTTGCTTTTTTAATGCTCACCATCACTGTACACATTGGGTTCCACTGTTATCTCTATTTTATAGGTTAGAAAATTGAAACATAGAGGCTTTAGTACTTTGTTCAATGTCACATAGCTAGTAAATGGTAGAGCTGTGTGGGAGTTTTCTACTAATTTCAGAGTTGGGCAGCCATCACCACAATCAATTTTAGAACATTCCTTCTGTCCCCCAAAAGGAACTCCAAACACATCAACAATCACTCCCCACTTACCTCCAAGCACTCGTATAGTTTCTATATACTTGTCTATCTGAACATTTCATATAAATGAGCTCATACAATACGTTACATCTTTTTATGACTAGCTTCCTTCACTTAGCATGTTTTTTGAGGTTCATCTATGTGTAGGATATATCCTTACCTCATTTATTTTTATTGCCAAATAAAATATTCTATGGTATGAATACATCATATTGTATTTATCTACTCATCAGCTGATGACTACATAACGCTCCTTTCTTTTTTTTTTTTTTAAGGATTTATTCACTTATGCATACGAGAAGTGGGTTACAGGCCAGAGGTGTGGGGGGTGAGAGGATTCACCAGGGACAGAGTGGGGAACACAACAGGCAGACTGACTGAAATACACTGCTGAGGGGAGCAGTGGGCAAGCCAGGAGAGGTCTGCTGCGCTATGTGCGCAGCTTCCCGGCTGGGGATCGAATCCGTGCTGCAGTGGCTACGGACAGCCTCATAGGCTGCGTCACAACCCCTTGTGCCACCAGGGAGGCCCTTAATGCTCCTTTCTTTCCTCTCATTCATGAGACTATGGCCTGCATTATGCTCTGACTCTCCACTTTTCAGGCTCTCTCCCCAGGTCTACTTACAGTCCTTTCCCCTGCATATCTCTCCAAGTTTAATCCTGTCTTGGTAGCTGCTTCTCAGAAGACCCAAACTAACACAAGTAGTGTAGGCAGTGATGTGACAACAAAGATGGTAAGATTAGAATCTGGAACTGCCTCACGCATTGACTAGCAGGTAAACAGGATGTGATCCTAAGTGGAATATGGGGTACAGATACACCCTAGTACTTGGCAGTGGGCCAAGTGCTAGAGGTGACCTGAGAAAATGTCCTGGTGCAAGGAAATGTCCTTGTGAGTACTGTGTTTTAGGCATTTAAAGGATGTGGGAGGAACAATGCCTACAAAAACAATGGTGTCAGCTGGTCTGCTAAGTCATCATGATACCCTGCAGAGGGGTAATTAGAAACTGTAGACCAAAAAGTTAAAGACTAAGTGGGAGAGCCAGAGGCCACAACAGTAGCTTTCAAAGAGGTCCTCATCTCCTGCAGTGGAAGAACAGATACAGCTGAGTAATGAAAAGCGATCTGCAAGTTAACTTATAGAGCTCCAGAGACATTTAAATAGTCAGCCAAGGTGGGTCTTTAATGCTAAGGTCAAGGCTCTATTAGGAAAAGTCTGAAACAATAAGATAGGATATTTGGACAGATGCCCACAGGATGCTGGGTCTTCAGACTCCCCTGGAGACCTCACAGCTTAAAACTTGCTCTTGTCTAGAACTTCTTCTGTGCTGTAAGATGCCGCAACTGCCCCTCTCTCACAAGCAACAGGTACTTTCTCTGACACCTGCTCCAACCTCCTCTTCTGGCTGCTAGGCCAGCAACTAGACTTACATTACAGCTGGAGAAGTGGTTGGACTTAGTAAGGAAGGGAAGCCATTATATACGAAAACAAATGCAAGAATTAGTTAGCTGCTACTGGCAGGAGTGATGAAATACCTGGAATTGGATTTTGAGGGTGCTTGATCAAGGCTTTGATGCAAAAGTGGACAGGCAGGTTTTATTGATTTTGGGGGACATTCCTGCCCAGGGAATAAGGCAGTGTTGCCACTAGGGTGCCCAGAAAAGTGATGGCCAAAGTAAAATAAAACACCACAGGTCTCCTAGCAGATGGCTGAGAAGATGGAAGAAGTAGGCATGCTGTAATGAATGTATCCTGTGACGCCAAAAACCAGAGTATTATTTTCCAAGGGCACCCTCAGGGGAAGTGCCATTCACCAAAGTCATGAGGAACACAGACAGTGAGAGGGAGCCGGTATCACCAAGAAGCTCAGGGCATCTTTCTTCCTGTGCATAGCGTGAATGTCACAGAGCCAGGTCACTGAAATCCATAGGGATTATGGGGTCCAAAGTAATAAAATCCAAGTTCCAGTGCTTACTTGCTAGTAGCTAAAAGGTTGCAGTTATTATAATGACCAGCAAGGTCAGAGAACAGCCAAGGGGTTTTGATGCAGAGGGACTGTGAAGATGGCAGACAGAACATGGCATTCGTGGGGACAGAGCTGGGGGGGCCAATAAAGACAGAGCTTAATATCAATAATTATAAAGAGAGAGAAATGGAGGAACAGAAGGCTGAGGTGCTCACTCCAATAAAAGTCAACCTCTCTTGCTCCGCTCTGAGCCCATTTTCAGATCAAAAGCCTAATGACTAGAGAGACAGCCAGATTCCTAAGAGGAAGGACTTCTGACTCAGTGGAGCAATAATACCCCCAGGCCTTCCACCAAGAGATTTTTTACTACAGACTTGAATCAAATAATAATCTTAATTGTAGCCACTGTGCTGAATGAGATATCATAGTTAGAGGTTAATAAAGTCTTAGTGTGATTCTGGCTCAAGGACTACCACTGGCCTGGCCAAAGCTTTCTTAAAACTGTACTGCTGTCGGGCCTCCCCTGGTGGCGCAGCGGTTGAGCGCTGGGTTGCAAGGATGCCCGCAGCCTCTGCAGCACCGGTTCGGTCCCTGGCCACCGGCGAGGGTCCCCTGCCCTCTATCCATTTTTTCCTTTTTTGAAATGTTGGCAATAAATCTCTGACACATCCAACACTGCCTAAACATCTGCTTCTCAGAGAACACCAACAGAGGACTTTAGCAAACAAGACACAAGCAGAAAATTATAAAGCCATGAGCACTGGGACTGGCTCTTGTGGTTTTTAGAACCAGCCACCATGTGGAAAAGCATGGGCTGGCTTCCTGGATGATGAGGTGTGGGTGCGACCACGCCCACAGTACCAGGTAACGTCTAGCCACACGCCAGACAAGTGAGGGAGGCCATTCCAGACCTAAACCTAGACCACACAACCCCAGCTGAGCTGTTAGTTAATGCAGATGCAATAGAGTCCAGTAGAAATCAGCCAAGTCAGTCCAGACCAGAAATACTACCCACCTGACAGGATCAGAAAAAAATAACTGCTGCTTTACGTTACTAAGTTTTAGGGCAGCTCTTTAGGTGCCAAAAGTTAACTAACACACCATATAAAGAATATGAACAGTATCTGGCAGACAATAAATATTACATATGTGTTACAAGTCAGATGACATTATGGAACATTAGTATCAACTTTTTAAGAAGGTTGACTCTCCCCTACCTTAACATTCGACCAAATCATTTCCATCATAATCTAATACTTGTAGTCCTACAGTTAAAATTCATTCAACTTTATCATGTTTTGCATGTAATATAATCACTATATATAATCTCTTACTTTTTGTACCACCTAAGAGAGAAGAATTCTTCTTAGCGATGTTTCTTATTCTTAGATGTGGTTGTTTGAAATAACCACTGCAGCCATTTCTTCTATAAATTCTTTGACTCTGAGTAAGACAATGATTCCAGCAGTCAATACTGAAGTGAGAAGAAAATGTTTAGAAACAGCTCACTCTTGAAGGATATGTAAAAAGGGACAATCACAGTTATGTTGGGTTTCTTTGTGGCACTAGATGACAGTTCTTTCCCCATATCTCTGACTCTCTTTCAAATGGGTCAGCTCAGATTATGTCTTTCCCAGACACATCATGTGAACTCCAAGAAATCCAGTCAGTCTTAGAATACTGTATAATGTTATGCATCACATATCGTAGCGCTTACAAGAGGAACGTACTTAATAAATATAGCAAATGAAACTCTGAACTTTTGAGCATATTTCAAGGAAACAATATATATCATAGAAAGTTGACAGCTTTCCAAGTTTCTAACTTTTTTAAAAAAGATAATTATGTTCCAGCCATAATGTTTTTCCCCTCTTCTTCTTCCTTCCTCCTCCCTCCCTCCCTCCCTCCCTCCCTCCCTCCCTTTCTTTTCAAGAAACAATTTAAGGGGACCCCTGGTGGCCTAAGGGGTTAAGTCTCAGCACTACCACCACTAAGGCCTGAGTGTGATCCCAGGCCAGGGAGTTAACCCACATGGCGCAGCAGACTCTCTTGTCTTGCCCCTCAACAGTGTATTTCAGTAGATCCACCTATTCTGCTCCCCACTCTGTCTCTGGTGAATCCTCTTACCCCCCATACCTCTGGCCTACACCCCAGTTCTTCTATACATAAATAAATAAAGCAATCTTTATTTTTTTAAAAAAAGAATTTAAACACAAAAAATAGTGACACCTGATGAAGGTTTTTGAAAAGATCATTCCTCATGGACTATCACATTATCCTGTTAGAATAAAAATGTAAGAATCTACATTTATGGAGAACCCACTATATATACAACACTGAGAAATATAAATGAAGAGACAACAGGATGTTCTTGAAATGATTTTCAAGTTGGGAAAGAAGGGAAAGCATGTAATACCTCTTATTCTTTCATAAAACATTTACTGCATCAACTATAAGCCAGACATTGCGTGAGATACAGAGGGTACCAAAATGACTAAGAATTGGCTTCCACCATAATGGGGAAGTTCAGGGGAGGGAGGGAGAGTGAATACAAATGAGAGTAATCATATCCAAGGCTGAACTCTCCCACAGAGTTCTCCACACATAGTTCAGGTTCACTATTGCAACCACTGTGGTTTCAGAAAACAGATATGACTTAGCATTTATTTTTCAACTGTGTTTGGCAAAGAGACAGTCCAGCCTCCATTCATAACTGGAAAATGTCACAATTATATGCCTGTTTGGTCATCTCCAATCAGGTGACTGCAGTGTGTGACAACCTAGGGCTCTATCTGATGACCAGCTGGAAGCTGCAGCTGCAGAAGAAAGTTCAGCTACTGAGATGTGTGAGTCACAGACAGAACATGACGCCACTCCTCTGGAATCTTCTGGCTCTCTGTGTGCTTGCAACTTGAAATTCAAGGTGTTTACTTTAGTCTATAAAACAAACCCCTTATGGCCAAGGCACAAGTTACCTTCACATTAATCTCCCTTCTTATAAACCCTAGTTGAGATCAGTTGGTATACCAGTTAGGCACTCTAAATTTATGTTTCAAAAATCTGGTTGCAACATAAATTTAACTTCCTACAGAAGATCCATGCTTTTGGAACTTCGAGAGGGCAAGAAATGAAACTTTGGACTTTGAGACTCTATTAATAATCTTGAGACATCACCCAGAATATTTAAAGATGGAGATATTTTCTAATTATAACATCTAAATATCTGGTATATTTTACTGTTCTAATTTTAAGCAAAGTATAATGTTTGCTGGGGGAAAAAAATGAGATAGCTAATACAGAATTTCAGATGATATTTTGTGGGGCCCTAAATGAAGATATCCCTTAAATCACTAAGAGGAATGATTTAAGAAAGTCTTTCCAGGGAGTGTCCCAAAGCAAGGGTTCCCAGAGGATGTTCTGCGTGAAGTCATCATATCTAGGGATGGGGTGAGTGTGGGGGTCTTTCTAGCAAAGTGAGCCTGGGAAACTAGAGTTTATTTGCATACCATGGCCTTGTCTTCAAGAGTCACAATGCACATCAGTATATTAAAAGTCAGAATCTTTTAAATAGCAGTCCTAGAATAAACCATTCTTATTTGACTTGAGACCATTCTTTTTTTACAGTTAATACTTAACTAACACAGATCAAGCTCACATTCTCTGAACCTTCATTGGGGAAATGTGTATCTATAGCAAGGGTCAGTAAATTTTTTCTGGAGAGGGCCTGAGTAAAGATTTTAGGCTTTGAGTATACCAGATACAACAGTATCTGTTGTAAGTATTAATTTCTGTGGCTGTAGTGTAAAAGTGACCATAAACAATACACCAAAAATGAAGGAGGCTGTATTCCAACAAGAATATTGCAGTTCACAAAGGAAGTGGTAGGCTGGATTTGGCCTTGGTTTGCTGACCACCAAGCTAAATAAGCAAAAATCCTAGGGCAAGGCACTCTGTAAAATCATGGTTATGTAAACTTTAAGCTTCCTTGGGATTCAGTAATTATTTTAAATTGTAACATTAATGGTGATGTCAGTAATAATAATTATTGCTATCATTATTATAACAATGATGGCAACTGGTACACAGATTGAACAAGCTGTTACCTACTGCAATAAAAACATATACTTTCTAATTTCATCCTTAAAACAAACTTCCTGAGATGTATTTAATTATCATCTCATGCTGCTAATAAGAAAACGGAGGCTTAAAGAGGTAACGTAACTAAAGATGTATGACAAGCAAATCATCAAAACTAAAATTCAATTCCAACTTCAGATTCCTAATTCTAACCCTGGAACCTTGGTACACTTCCCTAGAAGACTATACACACATGCTGCCCTGTCTCACCAGGCTTCTCTTGGATTTGTATTGCTAATAATGGCCACAGATGAACTGCATCTCCTTGTATCCCCGAGAAGGGCAGATAACGTGAAGTAACTTCTACAAATAACATAATACACTTTTACAATAATACACTTTTTACATAATTAAGGATCCCCACCCCCCAAAAAAATCTATTTCAAATTCCATCCAAGACAGAAGCCAGCAGTCTTATAACCATACAAAGGTAGTAAAAGCCACAGATCTGTCCTTTTTCACTTTTCTCTAGTCAGTGGGATGCATACATAATGTTAATAGCTGACAATTATTGAGCATATACTATGGGATCAATACTGTCTAAGTATTTGAATCTTCCCATGCCTCATAAGTACTATACTAGCCCAGCTTTGCAGGGAGGGCAAGGGTGTACAGAAAGGTAAGGTGAGTTCCTCAGGATCACATGGCCAGGATTTGAACTCACACATCCTGGCTCCAGGGCCTGCACTCTTAATCACTACATACACATACATTCTTATCCCTCTTCTGACCTCAGGCTCCCTCTACTCTGACACCCCCTTGCAATTAAGGCAGGCCTGGGCTCTGTACTGCACCCCTGCTCTTTCCTTAGGAAACCAGTGGGATTTGAAGGTGAAGAGTGAGGATGCACAGCAAGAGGAGTCAAGTGTGGTTTAGTGGGTGAGCACAACACCAGTTTTGAGAAACAGATAAAACCATTATTCATCAATAAACCCAATTCCAGGTCACTAGATAAATAAGTTGATTAAACTGGACTCAAGAATTAGCCTGCATAACCAGAGTCCCTTTACAAAGTAGTTTATAACTTGGTAAATAATGCAAATTACAATTGGCAATAAGGAAATCTAGCTGCTTTGCATCTTCCCTTCATATGATGTTACCTTTACTTCTCCATCTTTACTCTTAAGTTTGGGGTAACAGGCCTTGGTGTCTTAGACTGTCCATTTCACGTAAAAAACAGAAATGCGAACACAAGTGCAGCTCTCAATTCAGCTCCTTAATTGAAGGGGAACTTGAAAGCCACCACACCAGCACCGGAAGCACAGTGCCGTGGAATGACCTGCCTAGACAGGAGGGAAAGCCCAGCGGTCCCCCCTTTGAAGTCCAGCTGCCTGAGATTCACTGGCAGCCGACCTTCAAAGAGAGCCGATGCTTCCTTCCCTCAGCCTGGCCGCCAAGCTTCCCGGGCAGCTGGGCAGATTTAGCCACTCTCTGCCCAGCTGTCTGTGAACTCTGGCAGCCGGTTTAAGTGAGGGATAGAGAGGTGGTAGGAAAGGGAGGGTGAGGAAGAGGGAATGGTGGGGGGAGGAGGGTGGCGGGCCCAGTGGCGCCAGGGCAAAGAGGATGCTGGGTTTCCTTGGAGTCGACCTTATCAATGTCAGGCAAGAGACCAAGCTTCCAAGGGGAGCAAACCCAACACCACTACAAAGCAGCTTTTGAGTGACCAGAGCGATTTCAAATACACTTTCCTTCAAAAGCTCAGTGGATCTCAGATGTGTTCTTCTTAAATGGCCTAGTTGCTGCAGAAAACAGTCTAATTGCTACAAAGGGATGCAGGGGCCAAAGCCAAGGTCAAATACCAAAAATGCACTGTCCTTTTCTGATTCTGAATTTCCAGCAGCATGAGTTTATGCTTCTTGGGGACTTTTGAGGTTGTTTGCTGAGTTTGTTGTGGCAACCTTTCTGTTCTCCTGGCAGCCAATAGCTGAAACCACTTATCTATTTCTGCGCCTGTGCAGCAGATGCTTGGAGAACACTGGCTTATTCGACATAAACATTACCAATGTGTTGTTATGTTTATCCTCTGGAACCATATGCTTGGAGTTGAGAATAGCGAGGTTTATCAGCTGCAGGTGCTAAAGGGATGCAGAACAGTTAGTGACAACAAACTTTCCAAGGAAGTCCAATCAAGAACAAGATCTTAACTTTGGTAAAGTGGAGACTATGAACGTGAATAATAATATAAGAGAATGGAAAGGAAGAACTGAAGGGTCACGAGTGGAAGAGTAAATCATAAGATCTACATTTTAGATGGAGTTCTCTGGCAACTACATGGAGATACAGGAAAGGGAGATTGGAAACCAAGAGGAAATGACCATAAATGTCATGAAATCTTGTCTCTAGTTTTGCACAATTTGATTAAGGAAGAAATGTATGGATTAGCTTATCCTGTGCACTATGACAATAAGAGGGAAAGACCTAACTATCCTAAGTCAGGAAAGACCAACTGTCCTGTTAGATTATTAGCTACAGGAACATCCGTTCTCCTTTCTGCTCTTTAGATTTCTTTAAAACAATATGACACAGCAGCCGGCATAAGTTATCAAAGATAGGAAATTTTTAAAAAACCAACCTTACTACTAACATTGAAAGTAAAATACTGAGTCAACAGAAGAAGTACCAATTAATATTTGCGAAATCATTTACTCACTCATTCTACAAACATTTATGAAGTTCTTGCTATGTGCAAGACACTATGCCAGGTGTTACAGATGAGTAAAGAATTAAGAAATCTGTCTGGGAAGGGAGACATAAAAATAAATATTCGTAGTGCACTGTGCAATAAATGGGAATATCCACAAACTCTATTGTGAAACCACAAAATAATGGTCAGCTCTACCACGGTAGCATAGTGGGGATAGGTTGGGAGGGGGCGGGGAAATCCGTTAAATGCCTGACTGTGGTCTACGAAGGGGATCGATCACTACGAATACAAGGACAAGTTACTCCTCTGGAGGGCTTGTATATTAAAGACTCAAGAATATGAAATAGCTCAATGCTTTTGGAACTAGAGGAACTAGAGGACCCAAGAACAGACCAGTACGTAGCACATAAGGCTGGAGTGTCAGAGATGACACTTTTATGGATGCCCTTTTATGGATTTAGAGTTTGTATCCTACGGCAGTATCGAGCTGCTGAGGGATTTTAGAAGAGAGAAATAATATATCTGTATTTTAAAAGATCTACTCTGTAGCAGCGAGAAAAACAAACTGGAAAAGGGGAAGACCAAGGGCAGGGAGTTAAGAATACCTGCTGTGATCCAGGTGAGAGCAGGTGAGGGCTTAAGGTCAGACAATGGAGGCGTATGTCTGAAAACAAGCTGTTGTGGGTGACTTTGGCATGGGTAGTTACAGTGAATTTTTGAATACGCTCAGCAAATTGGGTCTAAGTTGGGTAGAAACCGGGCAATGAATTCAGGAAGCAAGAGCTAGAGAAGGATTTTGTTATATGAGATAGATAAAAAGTAGAAATGCACATATTTTTTAGAAGCACCAGGGATAAAAAGGATAAAAATACAGGAAAGCGAGTAACTGATAAAATTAGGTCTCAGAGGAAGCAGGAATGGCACAATCAAGCACACAGGTGGAAGGATTAGTGAGGAGCCAGAAAAGACCTCTTCATTGAAGACTGCAAGGATGGAAACTGAGAAACCAAGGAGGGACAAACACAGAGATACAGTTATGCAAATGCAGGTACAAACTCCAACAGATTTCCAGCCTACTGTCCTTGTTTTTCCATAGAAAGGAGGGAAGACAATTGAGTAGGGAGTGGGAGGTCATACCGGGGACCAAAGAAGAGCTGAGTAAGTTTGAAAATATCCTATGACATGAAATGACAGAGATAACTGGACAGGTAAAAAGAAGGGGTTACCAAAGGCACGGAGGGCCAAGAAGAAAATCTGTCTCACCTGGAATGGTAACAATCTGCAAACTGGGTTTTATCAAGTTGAACTTCGAACCAGTGTAAAAAAACCAGAGAAATCATTCTATTGGGATTGCAGAAAGTAAAGCACAGTTTAAGATCTGGGTAAGGGCCTCCCCAGTGGCGCAACGGGTTGAGTGCAGCACTGTGAAGCTGTCTGCAGCCTCTGCAGTGCGGGATCAATTCCCGGCTGGTGAGGGAGATACCCACATGGCACAGCAGACCTCTCCTGTCTTGCTCACTGCTTCCCTCAGCAGTGTTTTTGGTCCGTCTACCTGTTTTGCTCCCCATTCTGTCTCTGGTGAATCCTCTCACCCTCCCACACCTCTGGCCTATACCCCAGCTCTTGTATAAATAAATATATCTTTTAAAAAAAATTAAAATGTGGGTAAGACATATACTGCAGAAGTCAAATGATCTTTTTTGCCTTTTCTCCAAGTCTATGTCCCAGAGTAAACCAGTTTAAATGTACATTTTGCTCCTGAAGTTGAAATCTGTGTAATGCAACTTTACTGAGCAGCTTGATTATAAAAATAAAGCCTTTACCCTTTTTTTTAATAAAGATTTATATATTTATATAAGAACTGGGGTACAGGCCAGAGGCACAGGAGGATGAGAGAATTCACCAGAGACAGAGCAGGGGACAGAACAGGCAGACTGACCGAAAGCACTGCTGAAGGGAGCAGTGGGCACAACAGGAGAGGTCTGCCATGCCATGTGGGTCTCTCCCTGGCCAGCTGGGAATCGAACCCTCGTGCAGAGGCTGCGGACAGCTTCACAGTGTAGCGCTCAACCCCCGGTGCCACTGGGGAGGCCCACCTTTACCCTTTTTCAAATATACACTGGGTTACATCGCCTTCACAATGACCCAAATGATAGTACCTGTATTTTGCTGATCCTGAGCACAGCATTTTCAAAAGATGAGGAGTTCCAATTTCAGTCGCTTAAGAAATCAATTTGCAGCAAATGCTTATTGGTTGCTTCCAAGGTGCCTGACAAGATGCCACACTTGTAGGAACAGCTAGAAAAACAATCCCTGTCTCCAAGAAGAGTACACTCCAATACATTGTCGAAGTGTTTTTAATAATTTTTTTTTCCTTAATAAAACACTTTGGACATTTCCGTGTTCAAAAACTTCTTATATTTTCTTGTTTGTTACATTTGTTGGTGTTCCTGGTAATGGGACTCTTTCAACTAAAACCACAAAAAACGACTAAGTCGTAATATTCAGAGGAAAACTCTTTCAAAAGTATTTTCATTTGTTTTTTAATTTGAAAAAGAGGAAAGATGGAAGAATGATTGGGGTTTATAACAATCTGCAGGCATTCAAGGAACTAGGGATTTCCAGATGCTCCTAAAACACTAAAAGATCTAACACCCCTTTTTTCCACACTACAATAGGCTGTCAGAGAAGAAAGGAGCTATCTTAAGGTAACATGATGAGAGAAATTGTATTAATTTGAAAAACTATAACTACTTATTAGTAAGATATTAAATATAAGCATAGGGATGCACTGAGACTGTTGTAATCAAGGTAGGTAATTTCCGCCTTTGGGTCGACAAACATGGTTTGGGAACAGACACAAATCAATCTTTCTTAGGAATTTAAAGCTGAACTCTTTAAAAACTCTTCAGATTATTTTGAATTTATCTTGTTTATCTTGGAAAACATTTACTTTCTATAAACTGCGCTATATCCACAAGCTCAGAATATTCTCTTAAACTTTCCTTTTCATCTGAGTTTTAATGGAAAAATATTTGAAGCTCTGCTATTTGTCAATATGTCAATATGTCTGATAGGATATTTGTAAGTGCATTGGCTCCTAAGACCCTTCATACTTGATGCTGTGGCAGGAGCAGGTGATGAGTTTTGACCAGATACTATTTTGACATAAAGCAAAAGACATCTATCACTAACAGAGAGTAGGGGACCCTCCTATGTCCTGCCGCTGCCCCTTCTAGGCTAAGGTTAGATGTCACAGAAAAAGATGAACATCTTACCTGAGACCTCCTGTGGACACAAAGCAGAATTTGCTTGCCATGAAAGCAAGAAGCAGGAAACTGACTGTGTTCTAGACCCACACTGTCTAATACAGATGCCACTAGCCACAGTAACTACTGAAATTATGAAATATGGCTACTGGGATTAGGAAACTAAATTTGAAATTTTATTTTAATTAATTTAAATTAAATAGCCACACACACTGGACAGCATTGGGCTAAATGCTCTAAAAATGCATAGACTATAATATGTATAAAAAGGCAGGACTTAATAATATACACCTCCAGAAATCCATTTTAGCTTAATTTAAAAGGAAAAGAAAAAAGATATACCAGGAAAATACAAATCTAAAGAAACTTAGAGTAATTATATTACTATCACACAAAGTGGATATTCTAAAGAACAAGAAATACCAGCAGTAGAGACACATTACATAATTAAGGGGTCAATTCAGGAAAAAGAATTCTAAATGTGTATGTACCAATAAAAGAGCCTTAAACTATGTAAAGAAAAAGGAATAAAGCACTGAAAGAAAAAAGAGACATATTCATAATTATAGTTATAGATTCAACATTCCTCCCTTTTGTAACTCGAAAAATAAGTAAACATAAAATATAGTTAACCAATTTGACCTGTTTCCCAAAATAGCAGAATACAAATTCTTTTCACATAACATTTATTGAGATAGATTATATATTTATATTCTGGATAAAACAAATCACTATAAATTTTAAAGTACTGAAATCATACAAACTAAATTCTCAGACTATGTAGAAATCAATTAACAGAATGATTGGAAAAAAACAAAATATTTGGAAATTATGTCACATATTTCCAAAGAATCCAAGACACAAAACAGAAATTAGAGGGAAAATTAGAAAACATTTTTAATATATTGCAAATGTAAACACAAAACACCAAACGATTTGGATTGCAAATTGTTTCAGACTGAATGTCTCTGTTTCTTCTAAATTTCTATACTGAAGCCTTAACCCTCAATATGATGGTATTTGGAAGTGGGCCTTTAGGAGGTAATTAGGTTTAGATGTGGTCATGAGGGGCCTTCCCGGTGGTGCAGCAGTTGAGCGCTGGGCTGCGAAGCTGCCCTCAGGCCTCTGCAGCGCCGGTTCCATCCCTGGCCTCTGCCGAGGGTCCCACATGGTGTGCAGACCTCTCCTGCCGCGCCTGCTGCTCCCCTCAGCAGTGTGCTTTGTCAGTCTGCCTGTTCTGCTCCCCGCTCTGGCTCTGGTGAATTCTCTCACCCTCCCGTGCTTCTGACTGTACCCAGTGCTTGTATAAATAAATAAATCTTAAAAAAAAAAAAAATAGATGTTGTCATGAAAGTTGGGGCTTCCATGATGGGATTAGGTCTTTAAAAGAAGAAGAGACCAGGTCAATAACCATAGCTTGTACCCTCCTCCCTTCCCCCTGCTACCAAAGGACACAGCAATGAGAAGGCTGTCATCTTCAAATGAGGAATAAGGTCCTCACCAGGCACTGAATCTGCTGGCAACTCTCCAGAAGTGTGAGAAATAAATGTCTGGCGCTACCCAGCCCATGGTATTTTGTTATGGCAGCCTGATTCCTCTAAGACACAGATAAAGCAGTCTTTAGAGGGGAATTTAAAGAGTTTAATGTATATGTTTAAAATGAAAAGAACTCTCAAATGAAAGTTCTAAGCTTCCATTTTAAGAAATTAGAAAAAGATGAGTAAGAAAAAAAGAGCAAATGAGAATAAAATAATAAGAACAGAAATAAATAAAACACAAAAAGAATAGTCATCAATTACATTAAAATGGCATTAATGAGTATCCATAACATGAAAATCAAATAGAAATTTGTACCAAACTATGACTTCTGTGGTTAAAAAAGAGACTAATCAAAAAAATAATGGGGCTATCAATTCAGTAGGTCACAACAGCAAAGAAGCATTAAAAATTTGTTTTCTGACTACAGAAGCATCTACTTTAAACTATAAATAGGTCACTAAGGAATTAGAACACATTCCTTTTTCCCCTCAAGAAACCGAAACAATAATAGTCTGTTTCTAAATCCTCTTCTAAGAAATGGCTGAATGGACAATGATGGAGTGAAATGTGTACACATCTCTCAGATTTCTCCTCCTAATGGAAAAGATCAGTACTATAGAGAACCTTCTAGAATAGACAGTAGGAATCAATTAGTCCAATTATGAACTGTCTAGCCTCCATCTCAGTCTCACCCTTTAAATACATGGTCTTCCAGCAGAATACAGTTACACAAAAACTGAAATAAAACTTCAAATGTTTAATTGTCTTAAAAGAAAATTAAGAAAACCGTGGCTGGCAAATGGTTGGGGAAGGGAAAGTTGCTAGCCCATTGTCCTTGTCCAAACCTAGACTTTTTACTAATTGTGGATTTCTATCGTATTCATTAACTCACTCATTAATTCATTGTTTCTCTAAACCCTTATGGAGCTACCAAGCACTTGCCAAGCTCAGGCTACAGGGAAGGTCACTATTTAAGGGTGGTCACGGTGCAGTGTGGAAGAGTGCTCCATGGGCTCACACACAGACAGATAAAAAGAAGGAAGTGACTTATTCTGCTTGGGCAGGAGGAATTTTTTTTTTTCCAAGATTTATTTATTTATACAAGCACTGGGTACTATCAGAGACGCGGGAGGGTGAGAGAATTCATCAAAGCCAGAGCAGGGAACAGAACAGGCAGACTGACAAAATACACTGCTGAGGGGAGCAGGGGGCGAGACAGGAGAGGTCTGCGCACCATGTGGGACCCTCGCTGACGGGAGGGGATCGAACATCAAACCAGCGCTGCAGAGGCTGCAGGCAGCTTCGCAGCCCAGCACTCAACCACTGCACCACCAGGAGAGGCCAGGGAGGAATGTTTTTACAGAGGTAATGACATGTAAGGAGGGTTTTGAAGGATAATTAAGAGGTCACCAGGCAGAAAAAAAGGACAAAAAATATTCTGGGCAGCAGAAACATTATTTTCCAAGGGAAAGAGTGGAAAAGGATATAGATGCGTAGTGATAAGAAGTCCCTGTTTAGTAGCCTAATATTTAGGTTGTCCCTTCTCACTAAGGTATAGGATTAGAGCTAGTTATATTTTGAATTCCACTGAGAGGCAAATTCTGTGGATATTATCGATGAATGATATTAACTATCATCTAAAATATCTTTATTTTATGGGAACATATGAGCATAAGTTCCTGAATATTTTCCATTTTCACTGTAAAATAGAGATAATCTAGGAGCATTCATCTCTAGCCATGTTAATCCATTTTTATAATTTCAGAGACTCTATGTTTAATTAAAAACAATTAGGGATCCAAACAACAAATATTAACAAGTTTGGGCTTTCTGTAATTTTTCTACATGATTTTTATCATGTAAAGTCATAATTCCTCACTTATAATTATAAACCTACAACACTCATAATCAACTCATAGACAAAAGGCAGAGCTTTCTGTGCTGCACTCTAACTTCCTGAATGGGGGCTAAATAAAATTGTCACATTTGGATAATCAAGTTACTTTTCCTTTCATAAACTATAGTTTGCCATAATTTGAAATCCCATAAATAACATAGAAATAAGAAGTGCTCAACTTTACAGCATTGTCTTAGTCAAAGCCAAAGAAATACCTCAACCACTGTTTTTGACATAAACTCTAGATGACAGAATTGGTAAAGAGAACTGAGAGTGTTTGTTGATGTTTTATTTTATAATGATTTCTAAAGCAATTTAGCCATCAACAGATTACTACTAAAATGATCATTCTCTTTCTCTGGAAAATAAATTTATTTTAAAATGTTATTAAGTAGTAGTACAAGTCAATATTGGGGTTAACCACAGTGAGTTTCTAAATTATGGCAACACTTCACAGCAGAGTAACTTCATAAATTTAGAGGGAAACCAGAAGGAAATTCAATTATTCCTGAAAGACATGTTTTTTAAAGAACAGGACCTCAAGAGGTTCTCAAATACTGCAGAAGTTATCACCACCTTAGTTAAGCAAGCAAATGAAAATAAGCTATTGAAGTATAATATTTATTAGGTATACCCTCTCAAAATAAACATTTTTCAGTTGGCCTTTCTATATATTTACTTATGCGCTTTTTTAATAGCAGAAAAGGGGTTCTTGATTCAAAAAAATAGAAAATTAATTTGTTTACAGAAAACAACTATTTCATATTTTTGAAACCTCCTCTCTTTAATGCATATTTTAGTCTGTCAATCATATTTGTTGAGTGTCTCCTGCTTCTCAGAGATAGACACTCAAAGGCAAAATACAACTTCTTTTCATAAGAAAAGTTTTGACAGCATTTCATGTTACACAGTCAATATACAGACATTTGGATATTCTTGATGTATGACATATGTAAACCAGAAAAATGTCCTAATGAGTTCAAAAATATCACAGATACAACACTGAATAAAAGACACTGAATGTATTCTGCTGATTAGCAAAGTCTTTAAATATCAACTGTCCTTAAACTCATTTTAACATGGGGAGTAGTTAGCAAGGCTGGAATTATCACAGGTAATGACATTTAAGGATGATTTTGAAGGATACTATCAAAATGTAGAGCTTTGTTTTTCCTTTATAAAACATAAGCCACCTAGAAAGGCAAGTCTCCATTCTGGTTTGAGATATGATGAGAAATTTTACAAGATTCAAGCAGGCAGCCTTTTGCTGGACATATCTGGTTATATATGAGATCATGAAATGATACAATATAAAAGATACTGCTGGAAAAGACCCCATCTATTTTACTACCATTTCTGAAATGGTTAAGTAACAACTGCCCAGAAACAATGCCTTACTTTTCTACAAGAATGACTTGAAAGGAACTTATTTCCTATTTTGCCTTTTAATTTAGGTGAAAATTAAAATAATTTAGAATTTCTGAAAATTACGCCCCAAAATAATTTTTGGGGATGGAAGTCACGAAAAATTGAAGATTGACAATGTTTTTTAAAAGTATAATGATCAGGGCCTCCCCTGGTGGCGCAGCGGTTGATCGCTGGGCTGCGAAGCTGCCTGCAGCCTCTGCAGTGCCGGTTCGATCCCTGGCCACCGGGTGAGGGTTCCACATGGCCCGCAGACCTCTCCTGCCACCCGCTGCTCCCCTCAGCAGTGTACTTCGGTCCTTCTGTCTGTTCTGCTCCCCGCTCTGGCTCTGGTGAATTCTCTCACCCTCCCAAGCTTCTGACTGTACCCAGTGCTTGTAAAAATAAATAAATAAATCTTTAAAAAAAAAAAAAATAAAAGTATAATGATCATTTCCTGAAGAACAAAGTTTTATCCCTAATCTGATCCTATACTTAGTAAAGTTAAGAAGTTCCACTAAGAGTTCAAAATACTCTGGGTTTACTAAGTAATTTGCAAATGAGATTTCATTCTCTCTAGGAAAACACATCACTTATTCACTGCTATCAAAAAATAAAACAAAACAATGCATACACATAATCCTGATCAGTTTCAGTTGTTTTCATACTTTGATCTGGATCACAATCTTATGAAGATGATGAACCTAGCAACGGCATTTATGCAATAATTAGTAGGGTCATTTTCTCTATTTAGATATTCTCTGTTTATGAACATCTGATGAATTAACCAGAAATTGGTAATAAGAAACTGAAGACATAAAGACAACCACAGGATAAGTTTTCATTGTTCTCTCTCGCATGCTTTCTTTTTTTCCTGTGCCACTCTTCCTTCCTTTTACTTCATTGTATTCCTTAGATAAGCAAGACAAAGCCTTTTCACTTTTTGTGAGTCAGTACTAAAATGCATGTTCACTGTGCATTCCTAGGCATTGTGCCTCCAAGCAGGTGATTCTGATTATACTTCCCCTCTTTCTAGCTGTCATGAGAACCTGGTATGTGTCTTATGTGGACTGTTTCATGCTGGAAATATCCTCTTTTAGACCATTTTAAATGTCAATAGAGCAAGAAGGTGGGCTAAGAGAACTAAGATATGATATAAATCATCACCAGTAAGTTGATCTTGAAATAAATACCTGTGAACTTTACATATTTGTAGGGAGTTTATACTAATAAAGGGATACCTACTCTAAGTAAATAGGTACCACATTTTTAGCAATCATATTTTCAAAAGTCCTATAGGTATGTTTCAACCAAATATTGCATTGAGAGTTACTAATATTTAAAGTTATCTTTAATTACACCCATACCCCATCAACCTTCTCTGACCAGAGAATACACAGGCCTTTCTAAAATAGTTGATATCTAAAATAGTTTATGCTATGATAGAACGAAGAAAACCAGTTTATAAAAATAAGTGTTTCAGTGATTAATACCTATAGTTAGGAAGGGAGCCTGATATTTATACCTACTGGAACCAGGCAGCACAGGGCAGACAAATCTGGAAGAGTAATTCCAAGCATAAGAAAGTGTGCTGTGAATCAGAGAAATAAAAGAGAAAAGGCTGAAGGTCATGTTTTCCAGTGGTTTGTGGTGATGGTAGAACTGAGGGAAAATAGTTCAAAAGACCCACAGCAATTTTGTTGTAATGAATAGAGTACTGGGAAACAAGTGAATTGCCAACGATGCTAACTCAGTGAAGCAGACTATGTTTAGGGTACAGCCTACAAACATTCTCTTACTGGACTATCATCTGGTTAATGAAAGGTAACCTTATATTGAAGTTTAAAGATGCTATCTTATGCCCCAACTGTATTCAAGTGAGCTTGAATTTCTATACTTTTAATTTGCCTTATATTTCTAACTTGAATCACTGATTTTTTAAGAAAAGTTCTAATTTTTCAAAGGGACAGAAAAGTGCTAACTTGTTTTTTTAATTTTCTACTTTAAATGACTGGTGATTTTCATTTCATCCAAAATTTCCAATTTCATTTCATCCAAAATTAAAATTTACTGATGTTAAGAATAAGTGCTGCTTTAAGATCAAAAGGTAAGCTAATACAGAGACAAGTATCTGTTCAGAGCTTAAACCCAAAGTGTGACCTACTTTTAAGACTTTATAGCCTGGAGGAGAAAGTCTTTAGATCTAAATGTCAGCATGTTCTTTTAAAATCATTATTGTGATTATTTTTAACTCCATCATTCTCTCAATGAAAAAAAAACACACACACACACACAATACAGTCTATTTATCAAAGACTAGTGAATACCACATCAGACAGACTAAGATATAGGGATACAAGAATTACCATGAAAATAAAAACTACATCAACACTGACAGTTACTATCAGGAATGTTCACTCTCATGTCTGAAATAGCATTAACAATTAAAATAATCAGTTTTTCAATGATAGAAAGCAATTTTCTCTAATAAATGAAGACAAATCAGTAAGATGGGCTTGTTTTTCAAGGACATGGTATTAGAATAACTTACTGTACACATTCTTTGAAAAGCAAAACTAAATGTAGATTTTCAGACACAGGAAAGAACCACTGGCACATGTAAATGTGCAGGGACATCAAAGGAAACCATAGCATAGTGGCTCAAAGCAGTGTCTTTGGAGTCAGACATATGTGTGTTTCTTCACTTTACTATTTCTGGTTGTGCACAATAAGCAGGTTCTTTAACTTTCTTACACCTTAGTTCTCTCATCTATAGAATGAGAAAGTAATGCCAATCTCAGTGAGGTGTGGTGAGAATGCAATGAAACAATAAAAGTAAAGTTGTTCAAATACACTTTTGTGACTGACAAATAGTTATTTTGTTTGATATGACAAAGTAAAGTTATTGGAAAGAAGATTTTGAGAAACTGTTACAATATTATTAATTCTCCGAATATGCTAACCAGAAGTCAAGAGTGTATTTCGAATCAAAGGAGCAACCCACTTCATCATCATCATCATCCCATCAAAGAGTGTTGTATTGATAGAACCCAAGCCAAGAGAGTCACTGCCCTCAAGGAGCTTATAACCTAAAACAGATGACATTGGCATCAACTAACATGTTATAGACCGGAGCCACTGAAAGAACTAAACAACAAACTCAGACCAGAAAGAGCTTAAGAACCAGAAAAGTGAAGGGTGAAACTTAACAATATTCATGCACAAACATGGTTCATAAATCAGAGTTCACAAATATACAAATGAGGCAAGAAAAGTAGTTAAAATAATTTTTTTACTTTCTCCTGTTTCATTAGCAGCCCCAGTGAGCACTCTGGCCTTTCCTTAAATAGACTGCTAACTGAATACAATAAAACTTTCAGGGAAGTTTTAACGGGTCTTCAGAGATAGATAATGATGTCCATATCCATGAGGAAAGAATCATAGTCACATTATAATGATTAAAATTGCTTCATGGAGTCTTAATCACATGATCAGAAAGTGTGAAGTATTAGGGAAATTTTTTAAGTTTATTTCCATCATATTGGTATGATAATTCTTTAAGGAAAAGTTACTCCAATAGGCAACTAGGGAAAGAATTTCAAAGACTCAACACAATGATGCTGTTGTTCATTATTTAAATGAGTACTCTCTCTCTGGGGCTGTTTTTATGTTCTCCATTTCTTCTGAATGTTCTAACTTACTCATCCCTTGGACAGTCAGTGAATAGCTTCATTTTGTTCATCTGACTTATAAAAATCTATGTAAGTTAGACACACTTTCTTTTAAGTGCTATGTATATTATTTTAAGATAATGGAGGCCAACATTTTAGTTTTATTCTTGAAAACAACAAATTCATTTCCTTCTGAGTTTTGGGGTGTTGGTTATCACTTTCCCCATTAGCTATTCAGCTGAAAACTCAGATACTGCAGAGATTCCAACAACTGTCAAGAACAGAGCTGATTCAGTACCATTCCAATTTACAAAGTCTGCTCAGCATCAATGCGAACTTTTTCGTACAAAGCATACAAGAGAGATGTTCACCAAGAGAAAGTTATTGTGGGCACACTGAGGATTAAGGACTTGGACTTGACATACTAAAATCAATCAGGAAAACAAATATAAATAAACTTCTGAACATCAAAATAACAACAATAGTTGACACTTAAAACAGCTTACCACTTGCCAAGCACTGCTCTAAGAGTAAACACACTCATTTAGTCCTCCTAACAAGCCCTGAGGGTAGGTGCTGTTATTGTCCCTAGTTTGGAAGCAAGGAAACTGTCATTCAGACAAGTGACAGAGCCTGGACTCCAGGCATATCTCCAGAATCTACACAGCTAACCATTACATTGCAATGACTCTCAAACTCAACTTACCAACTTAATATAACACACATAAAAGGCACATTAAGTACTTGAAGTACTGACAAATATATATGCCTCAAAACAACTCTTGTTGTTTTAAAGTCCAAATATGATAAGAAAGATGGAGACAGTTGAAAGTTCCAAATAGCTTTCTATTCCTATAATAGGAAAAGGTTATTCAATACATTAAAATCATACACTAACTGTATCTTACTCCTGATAGTTTGACTAAAATCTAAACATTACTAGGTCTACACATTATCAACTGGAGTTTTCAATTGTAACAAAAAAAATGAAATTTACTGAAAGAATAGAAAGTACATCCTAAGTTTACTGGAGAGGCTACAGAAACAGCCTCAGAAAATGTATATGATGAAGCAGTTTTAATATAGCCAGGACACCGGCCAGAGTTAGGACCCAGAACAACATCATTGCCACTTTGAGCATTGGCTCATCCCGTCACTGTTATCCCTGAAACTGTTGTCACTATTCCCATTCCCACAGCAGAATGAATTCTCCCTTCTCACTAGCTTCTATATCAAAGCCCAGAGTGGGCGGATTTGACTGGCCAAGCCTAGGTTGAATACTTGCATTCTAATAGTATGAAGAAGACTGGGAAAGTGAAAATTTGGCATTTGGGACTTCTGGAATGGGCTCTACTTTGGGCTCTACTTCCCACTAAGACTCATGCCATCCACAATCACTTAATGGCAAATATTTCCAACTTTGATTAACATCACCAAAAAAAAATACAATCCAGAATGAACTCCATTAGGCTAATTTAATTCCCTTTATCAATTATCTTTGCCACACAAACCATTCTTAGTTTTTTCCCTTTTTAATTTAATTTTAGTTTAAATATTTGCATTGAGATTTATTTTTCCTTTCAACTTCTGTAACAAAAGATCTATTTACCTATGTTTTATAAATTTATCTTTATAATTCCTTCTTAAAATACAGGATTTGATTCACAGTTCTTTCATATGCAATTCTATAAGGTCAAATAGTGGAGATGTAATTTTGTGATGAATTTTGGCAATGGGAGGGGAGTTTTAGAGGTCCTTTAGTCTAATCTACTAATTTTACAGATAAGGAGAGTGAGGTGTAGAGGGATTGATTAATTTAATTCAAACAAATTATTTTGAGTCAACAGTGGTGTAAGATTCAGTATAGTACTCTTCCTCCATACTATAGTGTTGTGGTTTCTCCTACCCTCTGTCAAAGCTAGTCCATAAAGACACTGAGAAATACAAATCTAGTAAGAGTTATTGTGTGTATCTCTCTAAGGAATATGGACCTAGGGGGCATTTTGATCCAAAGCTAAGTAGGGCAAGAAGGGAGTTGATAAGGATCATAGTTAAAGATGAGCCAGAGGTACTAAGCAGGATGGTAATACAGGAACAGAGAGTCAAAGTGTGGAAATTCAATTTGTAGAAACAAGATAATCAGTCTAAGAGATCATGGAAGAAAGAATCAGATCTCAGTTTGTGGAAATAGAAGACCATCCCTAGGACAAAAAGTTAGAGTATACTTCCAGAGGATTCAGAGGAAGGATGTAACAAACATGGGCATAAGCCTCAAGAATTAGTTAATTCATTCATAAATTTATTTAGCTGAGTTGGATATAGAGTTGAGGATTTTGTGGCTAACACATTTAAAAGTTAACTCATTACAACCTTCCCTTTTCCCTCCATTTCCACAGACAAATGTCCCTATTTAATGGGTAGTATGGTCTCCAGTTATTCACATTAATCATTCTTTTCTTTTTCATATATAAACAATTACCACACACTAAATATCTCTCTAATCCACTTCTCTCGATTGTTGTCCTTGTTCACTTTATACACTTGCTTGAAGTCTTCACCTAGGACTGGATTCATTTACCTGGAACCTTTTAAATAATCCCTTTGCCTCTTGTCTTAATTTTCTGTCATTTTCCTTCCATAGAGATAACAGTTATTCCTCAAAAACGTAAGCCTTAATCATATATCTCTCCAGGGAAAAAAGTAGGCCTTCCTCTCAATATCACCCCATCCCAATGCCACCAACAGCGAGCGGCATAGCAAATCACAGGGTTGTGTAAGGCTAGAGATTTGTTTGAAAAAGCATATTCAATCTATCCACTGTTTTTGTAACACACAGAATATAGAAAGTAGTCTTCTTAGCAATTTGGAAA
The DNA here is from genome assembly GCF_014898055.3 of Talpa occidentalis. NCBI lineage: Eukaryota > Metazoa > Chordata > Mammalia > Eulipotyphla > Talpidae > Talpa > Talpa occidentalis. Next base: position 120,907,468 of record NW_023604972.1, read on the forward strand.
ATACAGAATATGTATTGTTTTTTTAAAATATCTAAAAACACTCTCTTATAAGATAAAATAGAAGCATTGGATTCATGTCCACCTCTGTAAATGGGGAAATCCCATACAAATATGCAATCACTATCAAACTCAAACACTTACCAACATATACATACACACATACACACACACACAATCGTATCAGTTTCAGGTTTAAACAAGAGAATCACTTTCTAAGAAAGCAGATTTAGGAAAAATGCAGAATTTTTTATTTTAGGGCTTATTAAATCTTATCTAATAAGAGTATTCTTAATATATCAATATAAAAACAATAGCTATCATTTATCTACTATAACTTCAAGATAGTATCTACTATAACTTCAAGCTAGAAATGTCTAAAATATCTTTTCCTCTTTGAGAGACACATTTTATGTGTGGGAAAACATTACAGCTCCACGTATCTTTAGTATCTCCATATGTTTTAACTCATAGCATTTGGAAGGTTTGTTACTAAATAGTTTATAGGCAAATCTTCCTAAGTTAAAAATAAAATAGTGAAATGTCATCAGGCTACTAGATCTAGTCAATGACAAAGAATTCAATTTAAGTTATGACAATTTAAACTTAGCAAAATGCTTTAATTTTACAGTATTTCTATAATCTTGAATCACTATCTCAGTAATAAAATATAGAGCATAAATATAGTATACAATAAATTATTTCCTTCAATATATATGGGTTTCACAAATTATTTTCACCAAGGGAAATAGATACAAAATTTAGAAGCACTTTTAATGCAGCCAATTTAGATGATAGCATGTGGAAACACAGCTAAGGATTAGGAAGACTCTGGAAGTCAGTCCTTGCCTAAAAGAGTCTAAACTCATCTCTTTTCTTCTTCACCCTGTGATAGAACCAGAAATTCCCTCTGCCCTTATGTCCCTACGCTGCTTTCTTCTCATCTTCAGGCACACACAGACGTCAGCTCTTTTCTACTTGAGCGAGATCTTCTTTCAAACAATTTTATCCTTTATATGTATGCCCTGACTTGAATAACCTGTAGAAGAGAATAGCTGAAAGCCACAAAAACTAATAAGGAGCAAAACTGGTAAATATATAAAATATTCTGATTTGTTGAAGTATAACAGAATCTTGTCGGCCTCTTCAATTTGGGTCTCACATATAAAAATAAGCATTTCTCAGAAGTTTTTAAAAAAGTGGCAAATTATTAAGGTTTGGGTAATTAATTAGAAGAAGCAAAGACAGGGAGGGGGTGGGAGGGAGGGGAACCCGGGGAGGATTTACTACAAACACCGAGGGCTCTGGAGCTCAAACCATCGCTGGTTGTTGCATCACTTCTCCAGTTGCAATGAATCAAAGGGTAGGTTAAGAGAGAAAGCATGCAGACCAGAGAACTGTTTCACATTTTTGGCTCAGACATTACTTTCTGTATATAAAAGCCCTACTAGTGACTCTATTGAGTGAACATTTAACATTTACTATTTTGTTTATAGTGGTTAGAACAGTAATGTTTGGCCTCGTCAGCTTACAAAATAAATCATAGCTGTCCTGAAGCTGAGAAACATGGCTCAGGAAACATCTCTCCTAGAGAGAGGCATCCCTTATATAGGCTTTCTGAGACTATAGTCATCACACAGAGCCTCTGACCATTTTAGACGACATAACAGCCCTGTCTAGACAACTGCAGAGGACTTTACTGTACTATGGAAAACACCAAGTCTTTTTTCTTTTTTTTTAAGGAAAATCAGGGAGTATTTACTCTGTATTGTCAATTGATACAAGATAATAATAAAAGTAAAATTAGCTGTTCAAAGTTAGCCACAATAACACAGAAATCAAAGCAAGCTTTCATGTAATCCAAATTTTCAACTCCCAAATAACTATTAGAAAATCATGAAAGGAAATGATTAAACATGTCTTATAGAATCATTTTCCAGCTTGGACTCTCTATTATTTATACCTGTGTACAGCTCCTTAAAAAGGCATAATAAAATACTGTGGAAAAAAATACCTTTACATAAAATTTTACCAATTTATCTAGCTTCAAAAAATACTCAGAATCCAAACATCACGTCCACCACTACTACCCTCATCCAGGAAATTACCTGGACAGCCACAACAGCCAGCCCACAACCAGGCTCCCTGCTTTCACCTTTCTCCTCATAGTTATTTACCATGCAGCATGGCTAGAGTGATTCTTTGAAAAATGTAACTTGGATCATGTCATTCTTCTCCTAACCCACCAAATGGCTTCCCATTACCCTAACTGAGCATCCAAGCTCCCTCCCAGAGCCTCTAACGCCCTATTTCAGCTGATATCCTTCCCTCCCGACCTTTCCCACTTCTCATCCACTCTTCCCTAGGCAAGAGGGTATTTTATTAATCTGACTTGTGAGTGTGGGAAGAATTAAGTCTTGGCTCAGCTCTTCCCTTTTCCCTCTTGGGTACAAGCTGCTCTGAGATAGTAAGTTTCCCCTGATTTTCCATGCCCTAAGTCTTCTTGAAGCAAGCTTCACTGGGTTCTGTGTTGGATAAGATGAGGTGAGCAAATAGACAGCAAGCATTTTTGGCTTTTATCATCTTCCACCATCTGCAACAAAGGTGGATTCTGTTCTTCATCTGTCATGCTTTAATAATAAGATGTTTTGAACCGATGTAAGGAAGAAGGGAGGTAGTTATTAGGGCTACTAAAAACCCCAGTACACTGAAACAAACACATATGCAAGACACAAATGACTTAAGAGTGAGAAGTCAAAAGAATCTAGGTATCTTTGAATGGTGTAGTTCCAGTGAATTACTTTCTTCATATGCTTTTCTATTTTGGATGACTATTTCTAGAATTACTTTTACAAACAGAAAAAAAATTATCAAAATTAGCTTTCTTTGGGGGTCATTAAGAAGAGCAAAACCTGGGACCAGGCTTTCAGAGGCAATCATGATGAGCTATGTTTTGGATACATTGTCTAAATAAATTGAAAACAGAGTCACAAAATGATCCTCTCTGATTATGATCACACAAAATTCACAGAGAAATCTCTTAACTTTTTGCATTTCAATAATTTGGCTAAATTCAAGTCATCAAATAGTGACAAAAATGAAATCACTCTCTTGAATATGATATAGCCCCTCCAGTCTATTTATCCAACTTCTTAAATAGATTTATCACATTATAAGATGATGCCATTGAATTTACACATTTTAAGTGTATAATTCAATGATCTTTAGTAAATTTACAGAGTTGTGCAACCATCACCACAATGTAGTTTTAAAAAAATATCTCCACCAGGACCACTCATTTTTGAATCATAAAGCTGTGCAGCCCAGCAATTAGAAGTGCAGATTCTAATGCAGTCCACCCAGCTCCATAATTTACCACCTGCATAAACTTGGGCAAGTTGTTAAACCTTTCTCTACTGTGCTTTAGTCTTTTCATCTAAAATATGTGATTAACCACAGTATCTACCTCAAGTATTATTCTGAAGGTCAAAGGGGCTTACATTTATATAAAGTAATTTGAATAGTAACTGGCACAAAGTATATATTCAATAAATATTAACTATTATCAGTATCATAAACTTCAAAATCTATTAGAAAACACTTAGCTAGAAATGATTGACCAAATAAACATCATTCTATATGAAGACTAAAGCAAACAAACCATAACCACATACTTATTTGATAATAGGGAAGCATGACTAACACTAATTTAAACTTAAAAAAAAAATTACAAAAATTGAAAACCAGACCAACTCAAGATAAAACCTATGATGCCCTGATATCATCCATTCATCAAACAAATATTACTGGGAGTACATATGATATGCTATGCTTTTAGGCATTAAGGAAATAGCAAACAAGACAAAAGGTTTCTGTTCTTATGAAGTTTAGGGAGACATGAATGAGCAAGCAAATGAAAAAAATAAACCAAATTATCACAAAGTAGAAAGTGTTCCATGGACAATAAAACAAAGCAATGGGAAAGAGACACAGGGGCAGGCAAAGGGGAAGTACACTGCTCTAGACATTTCGAAAACCCTTCTTCTTAATCTGTAGTCTCTTGTATTGCACTGCTTTGAGGTTGGCGGTGGATGGTGACTGCACCCTTGGTGATGGGTATGGCATGATGCATATATTGCTGAGATGGGAAAGTGTTCACCCTAAATTCACCTAACATTATAAACTAATCTACCTCAGTAAAAAGAAAGTATAATGGTCACAAGGTAGGACAAGACCTCGTAACATTTAAAGAAAAGAAGAGGCCAGTTACCTTAGAGTTTAGGGAGCATAAAGGCAGTTGAAAACACAGATACTAGACTATTGTGCTACTTCACTATTTGAATCACCACTTCCCTATACAATAGCTTGAGCAATTATTAGGTCACTAACTGAACATCTCTGTAACCAGTCTCACCATCACTGTGGGCCAAGTTATGGTTGAGAACCTTCATTTATAATGATTAGATTTTAAAAATGGAAGATTATATTTTTGTTTAACCTAAAGCTGTTATTTGAGTATTTTCAGGGTTTACACTCCTGGATAAATAATCTTCTAGCCCATCAATAGAGTGTCATGACTGTGCAAGAGCTTCATGGAGCAAAAGGCATATTTAATGAATGAATTATCCCCTGCAGTGGGGAACCTCGGAGAGAGGCATACAGATCAGTGACCAAGTACAGGGAAGCAGCCAGGCAATAAAGTGGTTGGTTAAAGACAACCTGAAAGGCTGCAGGTGTCAGTTTGAGGAAAAGTGAACTACATATTTAGTATGTGGTATAAGCACTAAGCACTGAATACTACATCTCACATGACTGAAACTGGGGCTGGCTATATCAGAGTGGATGGACAGAGAAGAGTGAGGATATTAAACAACACGGGTTAGAAATAATGAAGGTTTATACAGAGGGAAGGCAAAGGAGATGAAACTGAGGGGGCAGATGTGAGGACAGTAAAACAGAATCTATCAGACTGACACTGATTACAGAAGAAAGAAATAGTCTTAAGTTCTGAACGGAAACATTAAGTCAAGAAAAGTTGCAAAGTCAAGAGGAAGAGTTAGTTGAGTATTGAGCTTAAACAGTGGTATAACATGCTGGTGTGGCTGTTCCACAGGTAACTGAACATTCACATGAGTTGGAGAAAATGTATAAGATGGAATTAAGAAAAGCAGATTCAGTCGGCAGTCACTGAGAGTAATGATAACAGAACTTAATAGGTTCATTTCCTTGAAAGAACTTTAACATGGAGACAGTGGGAAACAGCCAGAGGAGGAGGCTGAGAACAATAAGCAAAAAAAGGTCATGAGTGTCACACATGCAAGACTACCTAGAGTTTAGAGAGCAAGCGGGAAGGTGGCAGAAGAGGTTGTTTCAAAGAGTGATACAGTCAATAAAGGAAACAAAGAACTAAAAAGACAGCTGAATTTGGTGGTTAGAAAGTCTCATGTCTTACTTTTTTCTTAAAAAGAGATTGCACACTGTCTTCTGATAAATCTGCAAAAAAACAATTTTCCAGCTAATTCATTGTCTTTGAAAGCAAAGTGGACGGGATCTCTATTTTGTTCATTGTATATTGCCAGCAACTAGAGTAGGACTTTTGCTCAATGACTTTTATGGAATGAATAATGTGATCTCTCTACTTGCCCTTCATCTATCAGACCCTCTTGTTACTCATTTCCTTCTCTATTGAGCTATGATTATGTGGTTTTGAACATTTTAAGCAACTCTTAAATTGCATGGTCCCATTGTCCTTTTAAAAGTTTCCTATTTCTCTTTCTCTTTCTGAGTTTTTAGGATCTTCTCCATAACCTCGGTGTCCTGAAAGTTTATGATGCATGGCTTATTATGATTCTTTTTCATTCATTGTACTGAGCACTTGATGAGTCCATCTTAGTTGGAAAATTGTTTTCCAGTTCTGAGATTTTTGGGGTAGAGGAAAGAATATTTCTTATCTTATTCCATCCTCTCTTCTACATTTTATCTTTCTATTCTACATTTAATTTCCTATTCAGTACCAGATCCTGAGTTGAGTCTTTTCAAAGTCCTTTTCTTTTTTCTTGTGTTTTAGTCTAATTTCTAGATTTCGTTAACAGTATATTTCAATATTTCTATGGATTTTTCCCCCATACTCTCTTTTCTCTGTGAGAATATTAATTGTAGGATTTCTTTTGTGATATTTTCCCCTGTTCCTACATTGTTCCTCTCTCCCTTTGAGTTATTCTCTTTGCTTTGGAGTCCATGTATTTCATATTAGAGGATGTCCATAAGTGTCTGGTGATCTTTGTTCATCAATATATGAGTAGGACACTAAATTCAAACTCAAGACAAGCATCTCACTGATTAGAAATTCTATGTTAGGGGTAAAAATCTTTTCTGTAAAGTGCCGCACAGTATATATTTTAGGCTTGAAGGCCATTACTTGTTTACAATTACACAACTCTGCTATTATAGCAGAAAAGCAGTCAGAGACAATACAAAATGAATGTATGGTTGTTTTAAAAAAAACTTTATTTATGGACACCAAAATTTGAAATTCATGTAATATTCACATGTCATGAAATATTTTTTCTTGTTTTGATATTTATTTTTTTAAACAATTATGGTAGATAGACTAATGGCCCCTAAAGATTCCCATGTCCTAATCCCTGGAGTCTGTGAATATGTTATCTTCACAGCAAAGGGGAATTAAGATTTCAGATTGAATTAGCTTTGGTAATTAATTGATCATAACATAGGAAGATTATCCTGGATCCCAATGTAATCACGAGGTCGTTAAAAGTGGAATAAGGAAGCAGAAAAGAAAATCACAGTGTTGTGATGTGAAAAGAATTCAACTCACTGCTACTGGCCTTGAAAGTGGAGGAAGGTGTCGAGGATCAAGGAATGTGGGTATTTTCTAGAAGCTGGAAAGGGCAAGGAAATGGATTCTCCTCCATAAAGTAACACAGTCCTGCCAACACCTTGATTTTAGTCCCTGAGACTTCTAACCCATGGAAGTATGAGATAGTAAATTTGTTTTGTTTTAAGTCACTTAGTTTGTGACTTAATTTTTTATAGGAGACTGAGGAAAACAAGACAACCAGTTAAAAATATAAATACTATTCTTAGGCTGCAGGTCATACAAAAATAGGCAATGCACAAGACTGGGCACCTGGGCCCTGGCTTGCTAACTCCCAGTAAAGTTCTTGAGCCAGAATGCTTGAGATTGAATTCCAGTTCTGCCATATAATAACTAATCTTTAGGAGGAAATTCAACTTCCTAGTGTCTTGGTTTCTTCATTTGTAAAATGATGGTGACAGTAACAGTATTTACATCATAGGATTGCTGTGAGGATTAAATGAAATATCACATGTAAAGTAATTAAAATGCTGGTCCACAGTAAGTACTCAGTAAATGCAGTAATACTGATAATAACAGAGAGGGACAGGAAACATGGGTCTATGTAATTCTCCTTATTTCAGTTTTGCAAGAACCAGTCTATCAGACCACTTCTAACAGTCATTCTTCAGTCGTCTGTGGGAGTAAAAGAAGGTGAGGGTAGAGCAGTGATCTGGTTGCACAGGGTAGAAGAGGGAACTGCAGGATAAATCACTGTCTTTACAGGCTTCCCCCAGCACAGCGTAGGTTTCAGTGTTCTCTAGTTAACTAAGTCAGTTACCATTTATGCAACTATCTGGTTTCCGGCTTCCAAAAGTATCTTGACTTCTCTTTTCTGCTGTCATCTCCTCTCTAATTCTCTTTATTTCTGTGGGTTTATGCTTTTTAAAGTGACTTTTCTGTCATTTTAGTGGGACTTCAGCAGGGAACAGCCAAATTAATGTGTTTAACTTACCATGGCTTAAAAGGAAGTCTTAAATTCAATTATTCTATTATTTTTGATCTGAAAAAACAAATATAATAATGATCCAAACTTAAAATACTTTAACCGAACTTTTCCAAAGGCCAGTATTTTCTCATTTAAAAAACGTTGGCTCCAATAGCATGTGACATCTCACAAGAGCATTATAACTTTAAAGCTTCCATTAAAATAATTGACAAATTAGAACTTAACTTCAGGGCCTGCAAGTAATTTTGCATAGTTTTGATGTTATTTATGTTTTGAAACAATGACATACTTCTTGTGACATACTTTTTCAAAAAATATGCATGTCAAAAACACTACAGAACAATTTGTATGTCATATGGTTTCTCTACAATGTTGGCAAAAATGTAATTATAATTCATCTATCTACTCAAGCACATGCTAACCAATGGGCACATCGTATTCATTTATTGATGGTGGTTGTATCTTCATACATTGAAAGACCGGCTAGAGAAGGAATCTACATTCTTTTCTCTCTCAGCCACACCTTTAGTCTCCAAGGAATTTGTTAAACTCAGATTCATGACACTTTCACAGTGAGAGTTAAAAAGTATAGAAGATCAACAGTTACTGAGAACCCGTATGTGCAAGACCCATTTTAGGTGTTTTAAATGTATTATCCAATATCCTCAAAATAACCTGGCATGGAGGGGATCCTGTCCTCATTTAATGAAGAAGGAAAACAAAGTATAGTTTAGAAAATTCAGAACTAAGTGGCAGAAAGCCCCCAAGTAATGCATAATGTAACTGCATGACCCAGGTACCATTAATAAAATATGCTAAAAAACTGTGCATTAAATTTTTAGCTGCCTGTATATTTTCCTATATTACCACTACTGGGTGCAACAAAACAAGAAAAGTTTGTATTTGGCTGTTTAATGTTGCTCCTTATATTTTCTAGAAATATACCACTCTTTCTCAAAGGAAAATACTAGAAACTTTTATTATTTGAGTTTAAAAAATAAAATATTATGTTTTCCTCAATAATGTCTTCTCTCTCCATACCCTTGTAGTTAATATTCCATTGCTTTAATTTGAACAACTGATATTGGGGTAACAGCTATGAATTCTTGTTACGTGATCAATCTTTGTGGAAAGAAGTATTGAAAGAGATCTTTAGCCTTGCCTAAAAAACAGTCTCGGTCATTGAAAGTCCTGTTTAACTCATGTAAGCCCTTGGATGACATTAGTATCAGGGAGATACAGGGCAACCAAAGACTACAGACAAATCAGATCTCAAAAAACTTTCCATACAGTCTTCCCCAAGATTGAGAATTAAAGTGGTTAATTTTCTCTCTCTCTCTCTCTCTCTCTCTCTCTCCCTCTCTCTCTCTCTCTCTCTCTCACACACACACACACACACACACACACACACACACACACACACACGAGACTAAAAGCAATCATTTCTGCTTAAATACTCTAAAAGGAAAATTTTAAAGTGAAATGTGTTAATCACATATGTAGGCAACAGTAAATGATAAATAACTACGTAATAAAATGTTTTTCAAAGCAATATTAAGCAATATTAAAATTGTGGGACAAATAACAAATTTATCAAAAAACAAGATCAGAAACAAGGGCAAATATTAAATGTCAAAAACATACTCAAAGTACTATTCTTTTCAAAATCTCTATAATCTTTTATATAAACAGGTTCATATGCTATCTAAGGGGAAATCTTGGTTTAATTGATATAAATAAGATGAGGTGACTATTAAGAGCTGTCCTTCATAAAAATCTTCCTTCTTACTAATAGTCTCCCAGTCCACTTACTTACAGAGAGGTTTTCTGAAATTCTGTAAAAGTAAATATTGCTTTTAATTTTAATTGTTATGATAGCTTCATAACTGTGCAAAAAGCAGGGCGAGGAAACAAATATTCTCCATTAAAAAGTTACTACAGAATATAGTTAATAAATAACATGACTATTTGACTTGGATTAATTTAGTAGATATGTGAGAGAAGGAAGACCAAAGCTACATTATGGAAATTAACAGAAACACTATTGAAAGCAAATCTTTTAATATAAAAAAATTATCTTGAAAAAACAAGGCATAGCAGATACTGTCCAACAGTGAGGAGAGATTTCTGCCATATTTTGAGCAACATGAGATCGCCCAGAAACTCAAGTGCCATACATTCCCACAAAACATTCTCTGTTTTTCTCTGTGATACATATCATTATCTGAAATGAGCTTAATGGCGATTCTAAAGAAAAATGCAAACTGTTTTAAGAAGTAGCAATCTCAAAAGAGACTTTCAATGTGACAGCTTTATTACAAAATAGCTCTTTGTTTCTGATTTGTTTGGTAGTAGATCAATATTATTACTCACAATCTTGACTGATCCTGTTGGTTACCTAAATTCACATTTCCCAGAAGCCCTCATTACGAATGCCATCCCTCACTTTTAGCATTCTCTAACTCTTTCATATTCTGGGCATCACACAAGGCAGCATCCACTTATGAATTATCTTACAAGTTATCCTTTTATAAACTATCTCTGGGTTTACATTTCTTGTCTCAACCTCAGTAAGGTGGTAGGTATTCAAAAATACCAGTTGACATGCTCTTAATCTAGCTAGCTAGCTAGAAATAGCTATAAAGAGAAAAGTTCAGAAAGCCACATATCATATAAACTACCAGTATCATGGGTTAGAGTAAGATAATGAAATAGGAGGATAATATATATTTCATATATGAAAAATTAGGTTCCATTTCAAAGTTTTGAAAAAAGTGTATTAGAATTGATGCTATTAACTTACAAGGTGTCCACATCACATTATGCTTTCAAGTAAAAAAAAAGGCAAATTGAAAATCCTCTCTGTATAAAAATAATACTTAAATCTGTGTATATACATATTAAAAAAGGGAAAGGTATAGAAGTTATAAATCAACCTAATATTAACATGAGTTATCTGACAGTGATTACAGACATTTAAAGATCTTGTTACAATGGATGTAAGCTACTACTGGTGACTAGATTTCCTGTAGTCTCTTTCCTTCATACCCTGTTCATACCTTATGTACCAGGGGCCTACTTTGCCCAGAAACGTATCTCTAGATGTGATTACTAGTTCTTACCCCAGATTTCTCTTATACATACTTAGCATTTTCCAGCATTAGGCTTTCTTTTCTCAGTGTTTCCCTATGGATGAGGTGTTATTATTCAAATAACAGTTAAGAATATTTTAAATCTCCATTTTTAGTAGACTGAGGAGCCTCCAGCCATCCTTACTGGTGGAAGATGGTTCCACTACTAGGGATCTATCCAAAGGACACAAAAACATTGATTCAAAAGAACACCTGTACCCCCACGTTTATTGCAGCATTATTTACAATAGGTAAAACCTGGAAACAACCCAAATGCGCAAAAATAGATGACTGGATCAAGAAGATGTGGTACATGTACACAATGGAGTATTACTCAGTAATCAAAAAAGATAAATTCATGCCTTTCGCAGCAACATGAATGAAACTAGAAGGAATTATGCTCAGTGAAATAAGCCAGAAGGAAAAAGAAAAATATCGGATGGTTTCACTTATAGGAGGAATATAGGGGAACCAAATAAGACATCAGTGTAAAAAAATAGTAACAGTACAAAACACAACAAAGCAAAAACAGACAATTATAAACCAAAGACATACTACAGAGGAAGAGGAGGGAGAGGGATTAGAGGGAGGGAGGGAGGGAGAAGCACAGGGGACCGAGGGTGATGGTGCACGGGTGCATTGGTAAAGGAAACTCTATGGGGACTACACCTGAGGGGGTGGGGGGTAGCAAATAGTTTAAAAATAAACAATGATGCAAAAAAATAAAAAAAATTAATTAAAAAAGAATATTTTAAATCTTTTTTTAAATCAAGCTGTGTTTCCTAATAGCGAACTTCTCTTTCTTCTTAATTTGATTTGTCTTTAGGGGACACACTTACATGCAAAGGTAAAAAAATGAAGAAAATATAACAAATGGGAAGTGGGATAATAAACTATACATTCATTTATTATTAAATTTATTATTGAATTCTAACAAAATACCAGGACCGTTTTTAGTAGAATGACTTAAAAGGTTTTGGGAGGGGAGTAGAGGGAATGGCATTCAAACTGCTTTGTTTTCTAAAAGAGTAAAACTAGGAGAAATTCATTATTTCAAGAGATAGGCAAGGCCAATCTTAAAAACTATACTCAACTTTATAAAAATACATGGGTTCTGAGAGAAAGATATCTACACACACATACACACACACGCACAGACTATAGCAAACACACCACCATTAAAGTTACATAAGAAAATTTCATGTTTTAGAATTCTATGTTTAAATCAACAGCACCTAGAGACGATGAAAACCAGCTACTAAAAAATTTATTGCTTGGTTAAAATTCAGTTTACAACTCCAAGGATTTTAAAAATCTCTGCACTGCTCTGAAACTTTATGGGGTTTATAGTAGAGATGAAAACAGAAATAAAAAGATCTGACAAATATAAAATGTCAAACATATTTCCAGTATTATCAACACAGACTCTTTTTTTCCCCATCATTACTTTTTACCTTATTCTAAGACAAATGACTTTAACTCATCTGCCTGAAAAGATATTACATTTATTGGGGACACTCTCAAAACACACATGTTTAATGGACAATTTTGATTGAAAGATTTTTTTTATAATTTTATAAAAGAATTACAATGTAAACTCCATGAGGGCAGAATTTTTTTATAATATACAGTATTCTCCATGCTTAGAACAGTGCCTGCCATAATAATAAGATCTTCATTGTAATTTTGGTAATCTGGATTCACTCCACTTATCAAAAATTCTTATGTTACCATATGTACACATAAAGACAAACCTTTCTAAAGCTTATGGGTAACTCACAGATTTAACCAAAACCTTGCATATTAATTACTTCTATTATTTTAGACTTCTATGAGCCCTTCCAATTCCAAATTTTATTATTTTAATGATGACCTAAAACCAAACGGTAAAGTCTGAAACTTATTTGAATAGAATGTCATGGAATGTTAAGATATTATTTAAATCACTAGCGAATTAACTGCGAAACAACTGATGGGTCATCCTGGACATTTATGGTTTTCTTTAATATTTTAAAGAATAGTTTTCGGGGCCTCCCCGGTGGCACAGCGGTTGAGCGCTGGGTTGCGAGGCTGCCCACGGCCTGCTGCTCCACGGCCACCGGAGGAGGGTCCCACATGGCGTGCAGACCTCTCCTGCCGCCCGCTGCTCCCCTCAGCAGTGTACTTCGGTCCTTCTGCCTGCTCTGCTCCCCGCTCTGGCTCTGGTGAATTCTCTCACCCTCCCGCGCTTCTGACTGTACCCAGTGCATGTATAAACAAACAAACAAACAAAATAAATAAATAAATAAAACATGCCTCTATTAAAAAAAAAAAAAAAAGAATAGTTTTCGTTCTCTGCTTAGTCTTGTTTTATATTACTATCAAATCCTTCACTCTGAAAATCAAGTATAAAGAGAAACCATATAGTAAACTACACCATGTATTAATTTTATACCAAAAGATCTAATTTATTTATTTTAAAAACAAAAGCTAATACGCACTGGAAAATACTACACTGAAATGTTTGCAACAATGCTGTTTACTGCAAAAGTCCCAATGTTTTATCAACTAATACCAAAGTTTAAATTAGGGCTAAACTCAGGAAATTGATCTTCATAATATTTTAACATGATGTTTGTCTTTATATGTGGTCTTCACTTATATTTTTTAAAAAGGTGGACTTCAATGTCCTTAACTTACAGTCAAATTTCGGTCCCAGATTTGAATGCTTCCATTCTGGCAGGCAGCTGCTATAAGGCTTCCATCTCTACTATATGTGCATGTGGTGGGAATGACCTTTTTACCCTGCATTGTCCGTGGTTTAAATACACTTTTTTGCTTCTTTGGATTTTCAACGTCCCATGTCCTCACAGTTCTAAAAAAGAAAAAAGGAAATTTTCATTTACAAAAAAGAAGGAGATTAAAATAGAAAAGAGCCTATAGAGACTGCTTCAACTTTTAGGCATATAAAGCTAATAATTATCTGATAATAAATTAAACGTATAATGCAAAGCATTCCCCACTTATAAGTGAGGTTACTCATTGATATAAAGTGAACTATTTAAATCCTGTTGCCATCAAATCAAACACCAAATGGTAAATACTACTCCAAATCTATCATTTGTGTTAATTCTAATCCTCTAAAGCAGTGGCTTCCGAACAATACTGACTATATTCTCATCAGTAAAACTACTGAACGCATGCCCCCTAGATGCCCACATTAATTTCTAAATTACTTACATGAGTTAATACACTGTTACAGAACATACAACAAAAAGCACTTTCATTGAAAAATGAAAGTCACTATTAAAGAATGACATCCTGCTTCTATGAACCAGGTAAAGGTCACAGGTTCTCTGAGGGATAAGTAGAAACAAGACGGTCTGCTCCTTAGTTTTAAACCAAATAACCAGTCACAGCACCCCAGAGCTAGGGCAATGACGTAATTCCCTCTTGCTCACAGTCCAGGCAAAGAAGCCCTGCCACTGAGGGGAACTAGATCAAAATCCATAGAACCCAGAGAGTGAGAGAATAAAAACATAAGATAGAGCAAAATGAAGATGAGTTCAGTGATTTTTTGGCAGAAACTATCCAAGCCAAATCACTATGAACAACATCTATAAAGTTCTGAAAAGGAAAATTAAAGAAAAAAAAAAGTTAACCTATGATTCTATTGCCAGCAAAAAATATATTTCAAAAACAAGGCAAAATAAAAACTTTTTCCAGATGAACAAAAGTATAGACAAATTCAGTTCTATCAGATATGAAAATGCTAGAAATGCTAAATGAAATTCCTCGAAAAGAATATAACACAAATGTAAATCTGAATCTACACAAAGAAATGTAGAGTACTGAAAAGAGTAAAAATGAATAAAGTGAAAACATTTTTTAAATGCTTAGATTGCTTTAACGGTCAAATGGTTATAAAGACATTATGGGTTTTATAATTTATGTTCAACTGAAATTTATAACAGCAATAATACAGAGTTTGGAAGGGAAGAATGGACACATACAGCTTTATACTATTCTTGAAGTGGAATAATGTTATTTAAAGAGAGAATTTGATACATTAAGCACATATATTACAAACCCTAAAACAATCACTAACACATCTCTTAAAAAACTGTAATAACAGAGAAAAATGGAAACAAACAAATTAATCAGAATAAGAAACATGAAAAGATAATAAAGAACTAAGGGTTAAATATAAATCAAACAGCAACCTAGAAGGTTTAAATCCAACCTTATCAAAAATTACATTAATTGCAAATAGTCCGAAAACTAATTAAAAGGCAAAGATTGTCTTGACTAAATAAAAGCATAATTCAGCAGAGCATGTCTTTTAAAAACACAGAATAACTACTACAGACTTAAGTAAGTTAACAGTAAAAGGATAGAAAAAAAGATGTACCATGTAAACACAGTCAAAATAAAGTGACCATATTAATATTAAGCATAGTGGGCTTCAGGAGAAGAAATATAGTTAAAGACATAGATGATATTGCAATCCTAGATGCATATATACCTAATAAGAACTTCAAAATATGAATGCAAACTTAATAGAAATAAAAACAGCAAGTACATTTTTATAGCTGCTTTTTTTTTTTATACCTTCTTAACAGCTGGCAAACAAATTGACCCCCTTCCTCAACCTGTTAGAAGACATTTAGGGAAAACTTAGAGGTAATCTACTTAATGGAGAAAAGTTGAATACTTTCTTCTTATGTCAGAGAAAAGAAAAATGTCAACTATATCCATTTATTCATACTGGAATTGCTAGTCAGCAAAATAGTGCAAATAAAAGAAATTAAAGGCTTACAGACTGGGAAGAAGAAATAAAACTGTCTTTATTAAGAAACTACATGATCATTTATGTAGAAAATCCCAAAAATCTACAAAAATGCTACTAAAACTAGTAGTGACTTTGGCAAGGTCTTAAGATACAGGGTCAATAATCATAAATCAATTTTGTTTCTACTGACTAGCAACGATTCAGTGTTGAAATTATGAAAATTCCATTTATAACAGCATGAATAAACATGGAATCTGATGAGATAAATATGTGTTTGCATACTGAAAACCATAAAACATTTCTGAGAGAAATAAGATCAATATAAATGAGAAGATATATACTATAGTCTTGGATTGGAAGAGTCAATGTTGTTAAGATTCCAATTTTTTTGCCACTGATCTTTAGATTCAATGCAAGCTCAATGAAAATTCTGGCATAGTCTTTTGAAATGGAAATTAGGAAAGTTGATTCTAAAACTTGTATGGAAATGCAAACAACTTGGAATGGCATAAACAATTCTGAAAAGGAACTGAACTAAGGAAGTAAGTCACTCCACCCAGGTCACCATATTTCCTTCTACCTTCTAAACCCACATTATAATATCAATTGCTTAAGTTATAACCAAACAAATTAACATCTGTTTCTTCTGCAAGAAGAACTCATTGAGAGCAATGATTCTTCTAGTTTAGGGGTGGTGGTTTCGTTTTAGAAAAATACATGCCCCATGCCTTGAACCTAACAGTAAGATAACCTACACTCAATCCTCAATAAATGTTTGTGTAATGAATGAAAGAAATCCATTGCCTGTCTAAGCATTTTAGAAATCAACTTTATTGAGGTATAAACAAACAATAAAATACAACTAATTTTTAAATGTATAGATTTCAAATAGCTAACATTTTCTGTGGGGTTGTCAATCATTTATGATTTGTTTCAAATGAAGGATTTTTTTAAAGTAACTTTTGTATGTCTTCCCCTAAACTTTGCTTGGGAACTTAATCAATTTTTTATATGACCACACCTTAGTTTTCAGAGCTGTCAAACCCAGTGCTGACATACTGCATTGACTGAATTGTAGGAATTTGAAATGTAAGTTCAAATAAAGGTTTGGAAAAAGTGGATAGGAACAACAGAAAGGCACTTTGGCTCCAAGGATTTAAAGCAACCTACTTGGGTAGCCAGGAGACTAAACTTCAGTGTTACAAGACACTCTGATGCTAGAAACCATCAGCAGAGTAACAATCACTGCCAACAGCACACTTCAATATTCATTACCCTTTCTTCTCGTTAATATGTATTTCCCAGTCTTCCTAAAGCTCCATGTGATGGAATGTGGTAACTGTTTTGACCAACGCAGAGTAAATGGAAGGGTACCATAAGCCTTTGGGAAAGTCTCTAAAAGAAGGCTGTAGACCCTTTTCCACGCCTTGCTTATTCCTTTCTCTGACAGCTAACTGGATATATGGCTGAGGCAAGAAGCATCTGATCAGAGCAATGAAATAAAAGGTGCTCTGTTCCTTGGTGGCATTAGTGACTGAGCCAGCTTTGGAGTGGCAATGTCTGTTTCTCTTAAGCATGCAGGGTTTGGGTGTGTGGGGCGGGGTAGGAAGGGGGTAAAGTTTATTACAGTACAACATACTTAAGTGACATTTACATTTTTAATTGTATAGCTCTGTGAATTTTGACAAATTCATAGCTTTATCACTCCCCAAACGTCCTTTGTAGAAAAACCTTCCCCTACCCAACTTTAATCTTTAACATTTTGTATCATTATAGTTTTACCTCTTCCAATATTATATAATAAGAATTATAGTATACACTGCCTTTTCAATCTGCCTTCTTTGTCTTAGCATAATGTTGATTTGCACTCACACACACACGCACATGCACACACACAAACACACTCATTTCTTTTTCTTCATCAATAACTTTCCAGTATTTTGCTTATCCATTCACCAAATAAAAGACAGTTGCTTCCAGTTTGCGCTAAGATGATGAATAAAGCCACTGTAAATACTCATATACAGTTTTTTGTTTATAAAAATAAAGTTTTATTTCTTTTGACTAAATATCTGGACATGGGATTACTGGCTATATGGGAAATGTACGCTTAACTTCATGAGAAGCTGCTAAATTCTTATTCAAACTAGTTCTATTTTGCCTTCCCACCAGTAAAGAATCAGTTCCAAATGCTCCATATCCTACAAGTACTTGGTATTATCAGTTGCTAATTTTGTTTTCTTAGAGCCATCCTAATGGGTATTGGTATTGTGATTTTAATGAAGATATTCTAAATGACTAATGATGTTGATAAGAATTTTTCAACTTTCCACATATTGTTTGCCATTTATTTCTCTTCTTTGGTGAGGTGTCTCTTAAAATATTTTGCCTCTGGGGCCTCCCTGGTGGCGCAGGGGTTAAGCAGAGCACTATGAAGCAATCCGCAGCCACTGCAGCATGAGTTCAATCCCCAGCCAGAGAGCAACCCACACGGCGCAGCAGACCTCTCCTGTCTTGCCAGCTGCAGTGTATTTCAGTCCGTCTGTCTGTTCTGTTTCCCACTCTGTCTATGGTGAATCCTCTCACCACCCCCCCACATCTCTGGCCTGTACCCCAGCTCTTGTATGCAAAAATAAATAAATCTTTAAAAAAAATATTTTGCCCATGTTAACCAGTTTTCTATATTTTCTGATAATTATATTTTGACGGTTCTTTACAAATTCTATATACAAATTCTTTATCAGATATATGTTTGGAAAATGTATCTAAGTCTATAACTTATTTTCATTCTTTTTAAAGTTTTTTAGAAAGAAGAAATTTTAAATTTTGAGAAAGGCTTACTTATTAAAATGCTTTAATATCATATCTAAGAAATCTTTGCCTAATCCAAGGTCACTGAAATTCTCTTGTTTTCTTCTAGCGGTTTTATATTTTTAAGACTTACACTAAGTTGATGAATTATTTGAATTATGTGGCATGAGATCAAGGTTCAAATATTTTTGCATATAATTACCTAATTGTTCCAGCACCACTTGTATCTAAGCATCATAAAACCTCCTCTCTGCTGAACATATTCCATATTGCCTTATTTGTCTCTTCTGTCCTTTCTCTATGCTTTCCATAGCAAATACGCATAAACAGCTGAGAAATACCAGGAGTGCCTTTTCTTTCTACCCTCAACTCTGTAATAGTTGGGATAAATTATGATAGTTTTCTTTTTTATATAACTGAATATTTCTGAAAGTCAAAAGATACTTTAAAATTATGATATAAAAGGCCCGACGTAAGTATAAAGTATAGCTATCATTATTTGGCTTCTTCAAATTTCTTCTCTAAACGGTGATAATAACACCAACAGTGAGGATTTGCAAGGATTAAATGAGATTATGGATGTAAATGTGTATAGGACTGTACTTGGAACATGGTAGACACTCAATAAATATTAGTTTCTATTCTTCTCTTAGACCATCAATAAAATATTAAAGCTAATAAACCCAACAACGAAGCATGTTTCATTTATTTCAGAGGTATATTAACAAGCTGTGCTGGTTATCAAATAATAGAAAGGGAAAAAAGCAGTTAACCGAACATATAGATGTATGAAATATAAATTTATGTTGCATCTGATAGTGACTGATTGCACTAATGTTTTATGGCTCTGATTCTCTGAATCTGTGCCAAAAAAAATGGCTGCTAAAGTGCTAGGCCTTCAGGTATCTGTCAAAACATTTTATGCTAAAGAACACATATTTTGAAACTTGGAGTGAAATCTGGTCTTATAAAACTGAAACTGTGTTTCATAAAAGGAATTTAAAAATAGAAGAAAGATCTGCCCAGGCCTTTCTGGTCACCCAACAAAAACACCCAGAAGACAAGAAAAAGATACAGGTGGAGTCATTACATTGCCCCAGGCACAAATGCTTTCTGTCTTAAAATTTTGAATTCTTCCCAAATAAAAGTTCTAAACTTTCTGGCACCTGCTCCATGAATGCATCACAGCATCTGGCAGAAGTCAATGGAAGCATTAATTTTGCATGGAAATCGCCTAAGAGATCTGGTTTAATTTTTCTCAAATGACTATTTAGGCAACTTGAGCAATGCAAAAATTTAAAACTTATTGGCTCGCTTGGCAGAAAAAAAAATCCATCAAGAATGACCTTCTTTGCAAAAATGCCCAAAAGTTAACACATTGAAGAAATGGGAAAGATTTCTAGCTTCTATATGAGCCCACAATAATAATAATGAAAATTATTATTATTATTGAGGTAATATTGATTTACTGAACATATGATTCAGAGGATTAGGGTCCCACTTCCTCAAATGCCTATCACCAAGCCATACCTACCACTAGAGCACCTATATTCCTTCACCATATACCAGCAGGTGGCCTCATCCCTTTGTTCCCACCCCTACCCTACCACTCAAGTAGCCTCAATTCTGCAGTCATATTTCTAGGGTATGTTTTGGTTTAGTTTTACATAGTCCTTTTGTTTTCTCTACATTACATATGAGTGAAATCATCCAGTATTTATCTTTCTCCCTCAGACTTACTGTACTTAGCATAATATCCTCCATTTCCATCCATATTGTTGTAAATGGCATGATTTCATCCTTTTTTATAGCTAAGTAGTATTCCAGTGTGTGTATGTATGTGTGTGTAACATATCCACTCCTCTGTCATATAATAGGTTTTTCAATAAAATTAAATCCTACATGAATTGAATATAATAATATATATATGTACTTATATTACCACTTTATCATTCATCTAGCTCAAAAGTGGAGCAGTACTGAAAGGCAGACAGACATATAGACTGCTATCTATCTGATTATGACTGTGAAATATGACTACTATCTTTCTGTATGTCTACCTTTCAGTACTGCTCCACTTTTGAGTTATCCAAAAATGTTCCTTAAAATAACTTGCTTCAAATAACTTTTGTTGAGGCATGAGCCTCAGAGTTCCTGACTCTGAGGAAATAAAGATTGACTCTTATAGGGCCTTTGCTTTCATGAAAATCACAGGCTGATTGGTGGATATAACATGCTAGCAATAAGTTATACAGGCGCAATTCAGCAAATCTATATAGTAAATGCTTTCTATGGGTTAAATATCTTGGGAGGGGGGTTAACCAGGGGCTACATAGGCGTCCGTTCTCCAAGAGCACATAATCTACTGGGGGAGAAACACTGGGGGTGCAGGGATGTCAGCACATTATGAGGCAGCACCCAGAGATGAGAAAGAGGCAGTTTATTTGGAAAAATCAGGAAAGGATTTCATAGAGGTGTGTATTGGGGGGAGAACTAAGATTCGGCCACTGAAATTAAGGGTGTGGAAGATGCAAAGATAAAGAGGCTTCAAAGGCACAGCGTATTCTAAGAACAACAAGTAATCACTGTGACAAGAAGATGTGGAATCCCATGGGCATAAGTAAAAGTTGGGAGTGCAATAAGCATATGGCAAATACCCAATTTTAGCTTCTAAGATATGCCACAATTACGAGCAACACTCAATTTGGCTCCTAAATGGGAAGAAGGAGTTATGAGGTAGATTTGAAGTAGGGAATTTATGACATAAGTAACACCATGAGCAATGACCTTGGAAAGAAAGGTGACTCATCCAATTGTTACAGGGTATATGTGCTGCACACACATCTGGAGACCTGGATGAAACAGACTAGGTCTGAATTGGCCTTGCAAACTGTTAGGGAATGTGCACAAACATTGGGAAGTGATAGAAGTCTATACCAACAAGGGCACTGGAATAATGAACAGTAGGTCAGAACTCCCTTTCTCAGTAAGTGGTGTACACGTCCCAAAATCTGCCTGGCCTGCGGCTCCAGTAACAGGGCCTGACTCTTCATAGTTGAAGAGTATGAAAGCGTTCCTATAAAAGTCCTGGACAAAGGCAAATGATGCTCTTATTAACTAACATAAATGAATGAAGAAAGGAAAGCATGAGAAAATGAAATTAAATAGCAAAGACCCAATTCTTTTAATAGTATATATTTCTGACTACTTGGAAATGAACATGAAGAGGTCAATGATGGAAATCAGCTCTTCTGGAGTGGGCATTGAGAACAGAATTAGCCACTTGCATTTCCATGTACTTGATTGGTGAGCAGGAAATCCACAATGTCCCGAGGCTTGAAGAAAGTAACTCAGTACTAGTTCACTAATTAGTCTGATAAGAAATATCAAGATAAGACATATGTAGATTTTCCATTAAAACGTGGAGAAAGATGTAATGTACCTATAATTACAGATGGCGGTTTAATTTATGTTAAGAAGTAATTACTGTCTCCTGACAAGAGCAAGACAGGGCACAGTGAGTGGAGAAGAATGGGGAAATGGGGGAAGATGAAACAGAGTATGGTAGCCAGCACAGAATGAAGTGGGTATGACGAATCTTACAGACATCTACCTCCACCCACTCTTTACCCGGATGCTGCCAGGGCTCAATAGTATTTCTAGACCAACTTTTTCCTGGATATTAGCAGGTGCAGACAGACTTTCCAAAAAGTCTCTTAAGTCTAACATGGTTACAGCCTTATACTCTATTTCATTTAAATGTCTCTACAACACAATACATATAGGAAATTTTCGTTCCACCAACCAAGTTTTAAACAGCAGACTCCACATCTGCAAAACAGATTGTAAGATAAAATGTTATGTGCCAAAGAGTGATTCAGTGCAAATTTGAAAATGAGATAAATATTCTTTTGTAAGGGAATCGATGGTTTGTCCTGACTAAAAAGTTAAACAATGCTCAATCAAGTTGTAGAGTTAAGTAGTGAGGTCAATGTTACTTTAGAAGTTTACAGCAAAAATAGTGAAACTTTCAATATCTCTAACAAATTAATTAACAACAGAACTCTTATACTTGGAGGATTATTTCTAGAATTCATGAATGCCAAAGTGTTTAATAATGAATTCAAAATATGAACTAATAATCTGAATGAAAGCTAAGATTTCATATGAATTAATAATCACAATAGCTAACATTTATTGCTCATAATGAAGCAAACACTGTTGTAAACACTTTATCATTTACTCCTCAAAAGTCTCTGAAGACTTTTGAAGTACTATTATTACTACTATTTTTATAGAAGAAAACTTAGGCATAAGATTAAGCACAATTAGTGTCAATATTCAGATAAGTAGAATAAAAAACTACTGTACCTGTTGTCAAGGCACCTTTCTGCCTACTCGTGTTTCATAGTCTTGTCTATACAGATCCCTGAAAACAGCTTTTCTTTCCACTAGAATATAAAAGAAAATGTGGAGGGAGGGAATGGGGATAAAGAAAAGGAGGTGGTCTGTGCGTTGCCTAAAATTGTCTATATGTGTACTTTTGAAGAAAATCTGTAGCCTCCCCTAGATCATCAAAGATGCAACAAAGGTTAAGAACACAGTTTAGTTTATCTAAATTATACGCCTGCACCAAGCAAAATGTTCAGAGAGCAGACTGCATATTTAGACTGCATGCTTTGATACCCTCTTAAAATGACTTTTCTGGAAGTTCATTGTTTTGGTTTTGCCTTCATTTATTTTGAGGGGTATGAAAATAGCAACAAGAACACAGCACAGAAAACTAACTAAGGGTGAGACTGAAGTCAAATTTGCCTGTTTCAAAAAATCCTTTCTCTCCACCTGTGATCTTGGACAAGTCACTTAACTTCTGGAAACTTGGTTTCCTAAAAGAATATTTACCTCAAGGAGTTAAACTTTAAAGAAATGAATGAGAAAATATACATAAATCACTGAGCACTGTGCCTTCCCAATTATAAAATTTACTAGTGTGTTGACTTTCAATGATGTGTGTGCCTGAAACTTATATAATGTTATAATGTAATGTTGCTACAATTTAAAAATTACTATTAGGTTTATTATAAGGATACTGTTCACATCAACCAGAGCTCACTATATGAGAATTTCTGGGAAACATTTCCTTTTTAATACTGTATTTTTTTGGTTAAAGATTTATTTATTTATGCATACAAGAGCTGGGGTACAGGCCAGAGGTGTGGGGGTAGGGTGAAAGGATTCACCAGAGACAGAGTGGGGAACAGAACACACAGATTGACCAAAGTACACTGCTGAGAGGAGCAGCAGGCGAGTCAGGAGGAGCAGCACAGCGAGGTCTGCTGTGCCATGTGGGTTGCTCCCTGGCTGGCTGGGGGATCAAACTCGTGCTGCAGAGGCTGCAGAAGCTTCATAGGTTGCGTCTTAACCCCTTGCACCACCAGGGAGGCCCACCCTTTTATACTGTGTTAAAAAGAAAAGATCTATTTTCATCCTGGGAATCCTGGGGCTCTTTTAACTGTCTCCATCTTTGCTCTGGTCAGTAACAAGTATAAAGCTGAATCTACAACCTAGCTTTACCCACTGGGTAGCAAAATCTCCTAGTAATTTTTTATGAAATAATTTTATCTCTTCACTCTTAATTTCCCATAGTCCCAGGTGGTTTCCTATAATATTATATTTCTATTAATATTTTGAGCATCTTCAAATTCTTTTTTTTTTTCAGAATGAGCTCAAATGAATAAAAGAAAGAAATTAACAACTGATAAAAAAAATTAGTCCTGTTTTTGAACTATGGATAATTTTTATCTTAAAAAGTTTACTTTTTATTTCATAGGCATATTAGCTACAGAGTCAGGAGAAAAATGTAATTCTCTAGACTTCCAAATGTAGAATCTGTCCTAGAGGAGTCTGATCTCTCAAAAGGAAAGCTGAATTAAGAGTTACAAGTCAAAAAGCAAGACAAATCACTGGTGTGATAACTTAACATGAAGAGGGTTAAGTAATGGCAGAGCACAGCAATATATTATTCCTTTGAGATGATGCTTTTACATTTGGAAAGTTAAATAACTTTCAAATTTCAATAAAGAATGTTTCAAAAAGCAGCTACAAATTCACAATGAATGTCGACTGCATCAATTCCTGGGGAAAACAGAAACAAAAATTTCCTATCTTTAACTGTGTGGGACCCACAGCAATGGCAGGTAACATCCAAGCTGAGTTACAGTCTCTTTATTTTCTGACCCAGATGAATGGAAATGTGCCATAGCTGTCGTGTGTTAAGCAGATGGGACACCAAAGGGGTTGAGTTATTGGCCGAAGACAAAGGGGAAAAAATTTCAAAATGTAAGCCAAAGAAGCTTTCCATAGCTGCTTGGCAATACAGCTTCTAAATAAACTATCTTAATTTAATTCACATGTGGGGAGTGGAAAATTAAAAGCAAGGCAGTAAAAAAAAATTAAGTGAATTCATTAAATAGATAAAATTATAAAGCACTTTTACTACTTCAGGTGTTGACTGCAAGATTATGTGAGTTTCTATACATCCTGTAAGTCCATACTTTGAAGATGTCATAGATCATCTTGAGCATATGGCAGATAAGATTCTAATTTTGACAAGCAAATGTATTTCCAAGAAGAAAAACATGACCTCTAGAGAATCTTTAAAATAAAATAGATTAAAATTCCATAATGTTAAAGTACATTATCTGGAAATCCTAAGAGAGCAAAATTAAATGGAATGTTAAGGAAATACAAAAGAGAAGAAACTATGAAGACAAAGTGGAGATGATCTTATAAAAAATTTGAGGAGACCTTCTTGTTTATAAAAGTTGTTCTCTATCACAAAAACCGCAATGCAAAATATATTTATGCAATATAGAAAACTGCAAGAAAATGATTTCCTGTTGGATTATTCACAATGAAAACAGATGAAAGTTAAATGCATTGAAATTCAAATTCCTTTCAAGCTATCAACAAAATTCTGACTATCTAGTTTTTTCAAAACTGTTTATTAAGGGTTGAATTTTTTTGTCCTTTTTCTTTGCTCTCCTAGAAGTGAATATATTTAAGTTTTTCCTTTCTTTCTTCTTTCCCTTTTCTTCTCAGTGAAAGAAAAAATATTTATGGATGTATTGATAGTACCATTCCAAGCATAAGAATAAACAGACAAATATCCATGTCCTTGTGAAGCTATGAGTCTTGCTACGGACACTGAGTCATTTGTTTGTTCCTTCATTTCAGTATCTCTTTTGTGTGTCTTTAAGAACACACACACTAGGAATTAGAGAAACAAAATTTAATAGCAACATCAAGGTTAAGATTATGCAGGAAAGTGCTAGCTTGGGCAGCACATATACTAAAATTATGCAGGAAAATGAAAACTTCAAACAGGGTATTTAAATGAAAATGTATTATGTGGAAGAGAAGTGAGTCAGGTTCAGGTCAGGGCCCAAGGGTGGAGGCACCCCTGACTTCTTCAGGCTAAATGTGTCACATTTTCTATGTTTTTGTAGGGTTGAGTATGTAACAATTCTTGTATAAATCTTGTCATATATCATGCTGTACTTTAGACGGTGCATTTTTTCTCTCCTTGAGGCAGAATCCAGTTCTGTGGAATTCGGTATCCCTAATACCAAGAACTGTGCCTTGCCAATGAGCTCAAATACATTTGCTGAATTGATGGCATTTTATTATAATGAAGAAAATTACCCAATATGTTATATCTTAATCATTAAATAAACACAAACTTGTTTTGATCTTCAGTAAATCTAAGAACCATGAGGAGGTACACAGCCAAGAAATCAGTAAGTTATTAAAATTTCATAAATAGGGTACAATTCTGGCTGAATGGTTAACTACTGGAAGACTACTTCCACATGTTGATTACACTGTAACTCTGCAACCTTCTGACATTCATATGGTCTACACTAACCGTGGGTTTGTCACACTGAGACCTATAAAATAAAATGACAATGCTTTGGTACAGAGCCTGAAAAAAAAGGGCACAGCAAAAATCCTAAAGTGCTGGCATGTTTATAATTACTCAAAGTATTGGCTTCCTTCTCCCTCTCTACTCTGCCAGTTCCCTTAATGGTACTCCCCTTAATTCCACCTCTCCACACGCCTCTTTCCTTCTCTACCAACAACTCTTTCACATTTTCCATATAGCCCTGCCTTGTGTCTCTGCCACTTTTCTGAAACTAAATTCTGTGAGAGCAGCATAACTCCTTGGCTACCAAATACAACAGTTAAGAACGTCCTTGATCTATCTTAACCTTGAAGCGTTTCTGCCTCTACCCAGAAGTTTTCCTGTTTCTTCTTCTGAGTTGTATCTGAACTGTGTCTTTCAAAAGCTGGTGTTCCTCAGGTTCTGAGGTGATTAATACAAGCCCTGTGGCTTCAATCACCACCTATATAGTGACTCTCAGGCTAATTTTAGTGTCATGTATCTATTACCTGGGCTGCAATTCTACATTTCCAACTATCTACCAGCCATGTGGTTTCCTGCAGCACCCAGAACTTAGCCTATCAAAAATAGAATGTAGTATCTTCCTCCTCAAAGAGGGAATCAGAATTAACACAACTGTTCAAGGAAGTGGTCTTATTCCTTCTTAACTCTTTCCTTTCCATCCTCCTGCCCATAATATACATTTCCTTTTGACTGAACAGCAGCTTGCCTCCTACTTTTTCTTTCTCCCACTTTCTGAACTAAAAGGCTATTTCTCTGGAAAAGTCTTCCTAGACCTTCCTCTAATCATTAGCATTATCATCCTCTTGCTATGCCATTTGACCCTGTTTGCTTCAAAGAAATGATTATAAACCACAATAGTGAATACATGAATGTCTTTCTCTTTCACCACATTTGGAAGCATCTTGCTCACCAGTGTCTCCTAGAACCCAGTTCAGGGTGCGACACAGAGTATGTGCCAATAACCTGTGACTGAATGAATACTGGATCAGATAAGTTTGGATGAATCCCATTCTGAAGTATGTCTCACATCTGTTTCCTATTTTCCACAAATTGCCACCAGTACCCTGGATTGGGCTATCATTAACCAGTTGTCTTCACTCTATAACTAACTTTGTGAATGAGCTCCCTCCCTGTCTTAATCCTAGTTGTTAATCCTTTATTAAAAATGATTTTTGGGGCCTCCCCGGTGGCGCAGCAGTTGAGTGCTGGGCTGCAAAGCTGCCCACAGCCTCTGCAGCATCGGTTCAATCCCTGGCTGCCGGCGAGGGTCCCACATGGAGCGGAGACCTCTCCTGCAGCGCCCGCTGCTCCCCTCAGCAGTGTGCTTTGTCAGTCTGCCTGTTCTGCTCCCCGCTCTGGCTCTGGTGATTCCTCTCACCCTCCCGCACTTCTGACTATACCCAGTGCTTGTATAAATAAATAAATCTTTAAAAATAAATAAATAAAAATGATTTTTTTTAAGCCTCCCTGGTGGCGCAAGGGGTTAAGCACCACACTGTGAAGCGGCCCATAACCTCTGCAGCACGAGTTCAATGCAAGGCTGGCCAGAGAGAAACCCACATGGTGAGGCAGACCTCTCCTGTCTCGCCCGCTGCACCCCTTGGCAGTGTATTTCGGCCAGTCTGCCTGTTCTGTTCCCCACTCTGTCTCTGGTGGATCCTCTCACCCCCTGTGTCTCTGGCCTGTACCCCAGTTCTCATATGCATAAATAAATAAATCTTTAAAAAAATGATTTTTTTTTTTTTTTTTCAGAAAAAAAAAAGGATAAATTTTATGTCACTCTCTTGAGGAGAAACTTCCCGTGGAAAGGGAGAGGAATGATGGCTAATGGGTTATATTTTAGAGATGCAATATACATAGGACTAGAAAGAGTAAAGGAAAGAGAATTTGAAAGTAACCCTCACAGCTCTGGTCTGAACAAGTGCATCAATGGGTAAAGTGCTTCTACTCGCTAAAATGGGGAAATATAGAAAAGGTAAAAGGTACATATTTGGGCAAGAAAATAAAAGGCTCTGTTTCATTTATATAGAGGGGATATTAGATATGAGAACTCCTCTTCGGAGTTCTCCAGAAGGTTGTTGGATTTAGTAGCCCAAAGTTCAGTGGGAAGCGCAGAACTAGAGATGGGAAACTAGGAGTTGGGCGCGGAGAAGGCATTTAGAAGCTACAATATATAGGAAGAGGGTACAGATGAGGGAGGACACAGCATCAAACCCTGACACATTCTAACTTAAGAGTTTGAACAAAAGCAAAGGAAGCAAAAAAATTGAGAATTAACAAAGGAGGGGGGAAACTGAAACATTAGTAGCACTGTGGTAATGGAGGATGCCATTTAGATGTAAGAAGTGCAATTAACCCAAAACCCCCAAATATTAATAGCCTTATGATATACTTAGCTTCAGAGCCAAGCACTCTTCCCAGGCAATGCCAGCTGATCACTGAGCCCACTGTGAGTAGTAGGGTCTGGCCTATGTACCCAAGGACAGTTTCCTCTAATGAGAAATCTTTGTTCCAGAGCTCCCTGAAGTGTTGTGAAACCATAGCCAGGGGTCATTTAGCAAAAAATAAAAATTAAAAAAAACAATCAGGGTTTATTGTAAAGGTGATCAAAGCATGTTTTTCAAAAGGGCTTGCTTCATTGCTTCTCCATTTCCTGGTTATGAACCCTTCTGCTTGCCTTTGCAGAAGTTCCTCCCACTTACTTTGCAGAGCAGCAGGATCTGACCAGAGAAAACCTGTTGAAACATGAATTAACAGTCCTTTTTGAAAATGGACTTTAGAGTGCAAGAGTGAACTCCAAGGACACTGATCCAGAATGAACCTACAATGTCTGAACTTTCCAAATCCCTTGTAGGATACATGTTGAAGTATGCATCCCCCACCCCACCAAAAGAGCTGAACATGTAACCCATGTATGAAGAGCTTCTAACATGTGCATCATGAACTTTTTATTTCCCTGCTCTCCTTGAACCATCCAACTTCTTCCCACCTTACACCTACCTTTTAAAACCTCAGGCCCCATAATAAGCAGAGAAATAGATTTGAGCCACACTCCTATCTCCTTCATGGCTGGCTTCACAATAAAACACTTTCCCTACTTGCAAAAGCTGGTGTCACAGTGTTTGGCTTCTGTGCACACTGGGCAAGGGATTGTTAGATCTGCATCATGATCTGAGGTTTTCACTGCCCAGTTCCGCTTTCTTCCCACTTTTCATTTCACAGGTATTAGGTCTTGGTCTAAAGGCTTGAGCTATCCAATCCTGCTTCATTTCCTTGCTATTTCACAGGAAAACCCCTCCTCATAATAAGCTTTCTACATACCTCTCTCCATATCAGCACCTTCATCCTGGAGAACAAAATTAAACACTCACACAAAACAAAATGAGTGTTTTCAATTAGGAAATGGTTCACTGTGATAAGTGTTGCTGTGAGTCAAGTAAGGAGAGAAAATCGCTAGAGGAATTGTCAAAATGGAGGCTGCTGCAAAACCTCGAGGGCATTTTCAGTGAAAGAAGTGAATGAAAGCTTAATAGAAATGAAACAGATGAGAAGAGAGACTACAACTACAGATAACTGACTCACTTACCCTGGAAGTTTTACTTAGATAACTGCCAGTTTTAGCAATGAAAAAAACAGTAGGAGGATTTCAGTACTATTACAGGGGAACCTCAATCAGATTGGAGAAGGTATTTCTTTTTTAAAAAAAAAAAAAAAGATTGTTTATTTGTTTATTTGTTTGTTTATTTATTTTGTGGGACCCTCGCAGGTGGCCTGGGATTGAACTGGCGCTGCAAAGGCTGCAGGCAGCCTCGCAATCCAGCGCTCAACCGCTGCGCCACCAGGGGAAGCCCAAGGTTTATTTATTTATGCATACAAGAATGGGGGTACAGGCCAGAGGTGCGGGGGGGTGGGGGGGAGCATGAAAAGATTCACCAGAAACAGGGAGGGGAACAGAACAGACAGACTGACTGAAATACACTGCTGAGGGGAGCAGCAGGCAAGTCAGGAGAGCTCTGCTGTGTCATGTGGGTTATGTCCCTGGCCGGGGATGGAACTTGTGCTATAGTGGCTGCAGTGAGCTTCATAGGTTATCTTAACCCCCTGCGCCACCAGGGAGGCCCCTGGAGAAGGTATTTCTAAACAAGTAAAGTTACCAAAAGATGTGTAGAGGTAAGATCATTCCAGGAAGAAGGAAGAGGGGGTATTAAAGTCAAGGAGTGGAAGAGAGTTTGCATATCAACTTCTCAGGGGCTCCAAGACCATATATATTCAAGTAATTCCATTTCTTGGTGGCAAACCAAGCCTTATCCAACTCCACCTAACAAATCATAACACCAAAGGATGTAAGTGTATGACACCATTATATCGTACAACACAGGCTTGCATAGCCTGTTTCTCTTTCAATGCTCAACTATCTCATTTTATGCCTCAGGGAATGGATTGCCTACTAGAGTTGGAATCTGGTCATGCATATTAATGCCGCTCTATTGACCTTTATATATAATTTTACACATATTTTGGAAACAGGCCAAAATCCTTCAGCCCAGTAATTTATTTATGGGTTATTTCTGAAGCTGTTATCACTGGCTTTTCTTCTTGGGTTTTTCCTGGGAATTAGAAATCCTCATTTAATATGAGTTGGTCCGTTCTTTTTCCTTTTATCTCAGAAAATCATTCCATACCATAAGCCAGATATTAACATTTCTTAGTCTTTTTGTTTTTCATTGGAGAAGCCATTATTTTTGTTTCTTTAATTATGAATATCCTATAAATAGAAGCATAATAGATGATCAATCCCTCCCCTATCCCTTCAAGAAAAAAAATCAGAATCTATAAAGAAAAAAAGAATTTGAGCGAATTAAGTTAAATTACCAGAAGGGAAGAAGCAGCGATGTCAGCAATTTTCAAAGTTACAACTAAAAATGCAAGTCACATATTTATATATTTATGCAACATTACGAGTGCTGCATGCTAAATCAAAGTCAACTATTATGTCAGTATGCTCCAGTGGATTTTAATAGTAATTCCATTCAAATGAAAACCCATGGGGTGGCTTTATAATTTTAAAGGAAACAGCTCAATGTATTTCCCTAAATGAATACATGGACTTCAAATAATCCACTAGAAGCTACCAAATTTATTCCTAATCATTAGGCAAGAATAAACTACTTGATTGAATCGCACTTATTTCAGCACTGTCCTGGAAGATCACTTTGGGTCTAGAAAAAGTCTAGTCTATTTCTGGCCAGTTACAGAAATGATCATTCTACAATGTCATATTAATAACGCATGTTATGGAGCAGGACTTAGTTAGTATTGCGAGTAGAATTAGAGAAAAGTGCACATGACAAAGTTTACCCAATAGACAACACTATTTAGAAAACTTGGTTTTAAAGTAACTGTTAATGCGCAATTTTAAATACTGCTTTTGCCTAGGACTGAAATCAAAATCAAGCATTCAAATCCACGTTTATCAAGCAACACACCTACTAGTTAAGTACTGCAAAGAGAAGGAGCAAAGATGAGTAACACAAGATCCTAATACAATCTTGGAGAGTTGAAGAATATTTTATCGCAGTACACAGATCAGCTCAAAATCATGTGCAAGAATGATTTTGTGCTACACAAACTGTGAAACTACTGCACAGGCATAATTGAGTTGGGTGAAGCTTCACAGAAGAGGGAACATGTAAGAAACACCTTGAAAAAAGACTGAGAGTTCAATTATAACACCAACATAAAAAGGGACATCTAGGTGGAGAAAACCGACACCATGTTCCTTGTCCCGACCCGCGGGATTCGTAGGCACGAAAAGAGAAGGGCTGAGGATTGAAATGAGGCGCTTGAGACAACTTGGCGCTAGCAGATGCTTCTTTATTTCTTCTCCTCTCTCTCCTTCCTCTCCCTGCTGGATTCTCCTCTTCAATCTCTCTCTCTCTCTCTGCTGGGTTCTCCTCTTATACCCTGGTAGCTCCTCCCTAAGTACCTCCCGGTCTCATGTGATTAACAGGAAAAACCTGTGGTTTCTCCGAAAGCTAAACGGTAAAGCGAAACTTAACTCATGGCACGCTCGCGCAACACGGCGCATGCTCTGGACGGCTCCGGACAGTTCCTAAAATCAAAGGATTTTCCTCAGACCTCATTTTACCTGATGCCACAGCAGCTTTTGATATTGATGACCACTGTCATATCTTTGATACATTCTCTTTTTGTTTTGTGCAAGTAAACCACACTATCTCTCTAGTTGGTCTTACTCAGTACTCTTTGAAGACTCTTGTCTATTACATAGTGCCATTTCCTCAGAGTTCTGTCAAAAATGGCAAGCTTCTGCCTGCTTAATCTCATCCTCTCCCATGGTTTCAATGGCCATACACTCATGATTCTTAAAGTTGCATCTCCAGAACTCAGATAGCTCTTGAGTTTGAGAGTCAAATAACTGCTGAGAGTCAAATAACTGTTTGAGAGTCAAGTAACTTTAAAGAAGTCAAATGACTTCTTTAAAATGTCACAAGTGGGGCCTCCCTGGTGGCGCAGCGGTTGAGTGCTGGGTTGCGAAGCTGCCCGCAGCCTCTGCAGCGCCAGTTCGATCCCCGGCTGCTCCCCGGCCACCGGAGGAGGGTCCAACATGGCGCGCAGACCTCTCCTGCCGCCCGCTGCTCCCCTCAGCAGTGTACGTCAGTCCTTCTGCCTGCTCTGCTCCCCGCTCTGGCTCGGATGAATCCTCTCACCCTCCCGCGCTTCTGACTGTACCCAGTGCTTGTATAAATAAATAAATAAATAAATAAATAAATAAATAAATAAATAAAAATAAATCTTAAAAAAAAAAAAGTCACAAGTACCTCAAACTTAACACTTCCAAATTTAAATTGCCTTCCTCTAAAATCCCCTTCTCCACTTGTGATGCTCCCCGCCTGGGTCAACCAGCCAACCAGTTGTGCAAGACAAACTAATCTAGACATTATCCTTGACTCCTCTCTCTCCATGACACCATTTATTCAGATTCTATGACTTGTCAATTTTGCCTTTACTTGAAGTCATCTATTATTCTTATTGTCCTAATTTATGGTCCCACCAACTCTTGTATAAATTACTGCAAAACCCTCCTAATTGGACTTTCTTGCCTCTGCTCTTGTGTTCCGCCAATCTTCCCTCCACAATGCTAATATGTCGTATAGTATCTTGCATGATCTAGTTTCCAGCCATAGTCAACCATTGCTCTTGTCTTTGGGTCTTTCCATAGACATTTCCTACATACAAGATGCAACTTCTGTTCTCTTCTGGCTAATCATTTATCCTTTAGATAAAATTACCAATCATTTCCTCAGGGGAGCTACTTTTTTGACTTTTCTTCCTTTGAATGGGTTTTTTTTTTTTTAATTGAGGTATAATAAACAAGAAAAATGGTAATATAAACGGCACATCATGATGATTGGTAGACATAATATACATTTAAAAAGAATTTTTACCATCAAGTAAATGAATACATCTATCATCTCATAAATTTTAGTTATACAATACAATATTATCAAATATAGTCATCTAATATACATCTAATGCATATTAGATATGTCCTTATTACCTATTAACTGGAAGTTTGCACTGTTTATCAACCTCTTCCTATTTCCCCTATTCCCTTTCACTGCTTTTATGAGTTCGATTTATTTCTAAGATTCTACATATGAATGATGCCATGCAGTATCTACCTTTCATTGTCTCATTTAATTTAGTATAATACACCAAGTTCATCTATGTAGTTGCAAATGGGAGACATTCCTTTTTAAGGCTGAATAATATTCCATTTTGTATATCTATCACATCTTCTTTACTTGTTCATCGCATCTTCTTTATCTGTTCATTGACAGATACCTAGGTTATTTCCATATCTTGGCTATTGTGAATAATGTTGCAATAAATGAGGAACTACAAAAAACTCTTTAAGATAAGGATTTGTTTCCTTACCCAAAAATAAGATTGCCTGATTATATGGCAGTTGTTTGAAATCTCTTGAGGAACCACAATATTGTTTGTCATAGTGACTATACCAGTTACATTCCAATCAACAGCTCAGAAAGGTTCTTTTTCTCTATATCCTTGCCAATGTTTATTATCTTTTCTTTTTGATAAAATACACCCTATGGGTGTGAGGAGCTTTTTCACTGTGGTTTTAATTTGTATTTCCCTGGTGATTAGTTATATAGAGCATCTTTTCATTTACCTACTAAACTACCTCCCTTATGAGTTCCTATCATAAGTTGAATCTTTCCTGCCATATTTACATTTGCTGTTTATTAATCCCAGACTGATAGCTCACAAAAGCCCTTGGCACAGTGCCAATGCAGACTGTAAGTACTCAAAAACTATTCTAATGATGACTAAACAAATGATAAGGAAATCCTTAACATGCTTCATTAAATCACAGCACACATAGGATTGAAAAATGACAGTGAACTTCCTCTGGCTCCCCTTCTTATAAGGCCAACAGATAATATATGAAATACTGTTGTGAAAGAACATGAAAAAAAATTTTAAATGAGAAAGATTGTCACTTCAACAAAACACTTGGGGTAGCCAGAAACAATGGGAAAAAGCTGCCTTTGTCTTTGATTTACTAATTTTGCAGAAATATCATTCAGGATGATTCTCTGAGAAAGCGATAAGTAATAAAATATATATAAAGCTCCCCCCCCCCCTTCTAAAGAACTGTTTTACTACTTGCCATTGTACAGAAGTTAGATACTGCTGCATAACAAACTACCCCAAAACCAGGGGCTTAAAATAAAAAACATCTCCTGTTCTTAACTCTACAGGGTCACCTGGCCAGTCCATCTTCACTTGCTCTCTCATGATTTTGCAATAGTCTAATAGGTTAACTAAGATCGGTTTCTCTACAATGACCTTCCTGACATACATTGTGGTTGGCTGGCTCTTTCGCAGGGCGACAGGGATGATGGGGACACATGCAGCAGGCTACTCCAAGCTAATTCTCATGGCAGCTAGATAGGGTTCCAGAACGGAAATACACATAGCCTCTTGAGGCTTACTTGTGTAATTGACACACCATCACCTCTGCCACATCTATTAGCCAAAGAAAGTTACAAGGCCAGCCCAGATTCAAGAAGTAAGTAAATAGACTCCATCTCCTTGCTTTACAAGGGGCTGAGATACAGGAAGGGAATAACGAAGGCCATTTTTTAATAATCATTCTCCCATGGTATTTGGCGCTATATATGCATCGACCTGTGAGTAGTAGAAATTTTGATGTTTATAATGATGATTCTTATTCACTTCGCATATTACAGGCAGGGAGGGATATTGTGGCTATAATCAGAATGAAGCTTAAAAGATTTGCCCTAGAAAACTCACTTTATTGTGGTATCATTCTGTACTGATTTCAGAGAATAGTGGTTTTACCATAGTGCATTCTGTTTTTTCACTGTGAGCTACCAACAATGCTTAAAATAGGAAAGCCCTTTGTATCACAGATGCAATGATTCAATTAAAGTAAGCAAGAGCTAATCCAAAATCAGATTTTTTCAATGTATGAAGAAAACTCTGTATTTATATGATTCAGAAGGACTATACCATGAGCTGACTCCCTAAACAAGTGCCACAAAGAGAAAAGTTTCTCTAAAAACATCCACTGAATAATCCACTGGACTTGGGTACCATAAGAAGGTGCCACAGGAGCAGGACTAAATGAGTTCTTATGGCAAATACACATAAACCTGGCAACCTACTGGAAAAAAGTTAGATGACAATGGCAAAATACCTTCATATGTACAAACTGACATTTGTAAGTTATTTTTTAGCAACCACAAAAATTATGCTGGGCTTGAATAAGTAAATAGAAACCAGACCAAATTACAGATAAGCTTAAAAACATGCAGGTCTTCAAATCCAAGTGATATTACTGGGTGCACTTGATCCTTGGACTATGTGGCCTACTTTTGCTGGATGACCCTCTAATTTCTGAAAAGTGCTACAGGATCCTGACAACGACCTGTCCTAACTCTAGCATGGGAACTCTTAGCATTTCCGATGTGGATTTTAGAGACAAAGATAGAACACTGAAACTGCCAAAGCTGAAAAGGATATCACTTTCAAAGGTTAAAAAAAAAATACCCCCCCCCCTTCGCCCTTTTTCTGATGACTACCCAATTACACAAGCCAGGTCTGATAACTGGGAGCAGTGAAAGAAGTCTTCTGTAGACGTGGACAAAACTGCCTGCTCAAACTCAGTGAAAAAATGCATGAGACATAGCAATAAACTGCACCATTTGGGTGCTGCAACTGGAGTAGCTAACTGAGCATGAAAACGAAATTGGGCACAAAACAAAAAGTTCAGAACCTAACTATATTGTTGTTACTTCTTATCAGAACCTACTTTATGATATTTAAACAGTGTAGCTTTTCATTTTTTAATTTTACATAAGAGCATCAGGTTATACAAGAGATTTATTCTTAAAATTCCGTAGGCAGAACAAAATTTTGTAAAGTGAAACCCATTCTCCCTCTGAGAGCTATTATAAAATCCAACATGTGTATCTATATATAAGCATGCTCCTGAGGCCGTGGGTTTAGGGTATATGTTTGTGCACCACAATAAAAGTTGTAGGGTGATGTCCGCTGGTCTGACAATACTCATCTCTACCTGCTCAGTTGATCTAGGCTCCAAGCATGCCTTTCAGTATACAGCAATGAGAATGTGTTAGTCTCTCTGTTTACTTACAATTCAAAGATCATGCTTTGATATTTCTATTCAGAGGAGAAACCTGAGGTATGAAGACTGGAGTACCTGTGCAACCTCTAAGTCCTGCTATCTTAGCTCTTGTAGGTATTTGCCATTGCTTACTACTACCAAAAGAGTCAACAATAACTATTACAGGAACAGTAACAGTGAACTACTGTTATTTACTTTTGGAGACCCCAAGTTCTGTTATGACTTCGTAAGAAAAATCAGAGAAGCCTTATATTGATATTCCTAAGACAGGTCTTATTCCCAAAATTCTTATGTAATCAATTTTACAATATTCTTTTTGCCCCATACACACTAGAGTTTTATATAAAAGCAGTCTTAGCATGATTCTGACAGTTCTCATTTGAACTAAATCCCAAGAGAACTATATAAAGCAGATCTCTACACAACAGAACTCTCAGCACAACTGTTCACTGCAAAAAACTTTCCCTTTATCTTTCACTTTCAACCCCTGTCTGATTTAAATCAGACAAAGCTAGACTAATCTCTTATGATAATCACATATCTATATTATCTATGCACTGGTCATTCAAACAATTGGGCGCCCAAATCACATAGCTAGAAAGTATCTTCAAAGTTTGCATTAGTGAATAAATAAGAATAATCTACAAAGAATGTCAGCTATTTGTGTGCAGAAAGGGACATTTCTAAGACTGGGCAAAACTGCAGCTTATTTTAAACATTACTTTTATTTATATACATACTTGTACTGTGAAGGAAAGGTAGTTTAAGGAAAGATGAAACAATCAAGTACATTATATCCCAATTTTGATGCTAAAGGAAAGAAATATTTACCTCAATTTTTCAAGAACAAAACCAGAAAAAGATACTAAAAAATAATATACATTAAATAATAGCCATTAATAATACATTATTATACCTAGTTAAAGCATACAGTGATGAACTCTTATTTACAACATGAAGAAAATAAAACTTTAATAACACAATGCTACATTTAATGTATATAGAATTTACATAATTTCACTAATATGAAGGATCTGTGGTATTAAATTTACTTTGTTAAATTGTTAAATTGTTTACTTCAACTTCAATACATCATTTTAAAGTTTAAAAAGTAGCAAAAACAAGTAGTGATCACTATGGATTGAGGTAAGGAGAAAATGAGAGTGACAGTCAAAGAGAATGGGGTTTCCTTCTGGGGTGATGAAAATATTTTGCAAATTAGATGAATGGTGACACAACCCTATGAATATATTAAAAAGCCTTTAAAAGTAAATGTTTGTGGTAAGTGAATTATATCTCGATACATTTGTTGCAAAAAGCAAGTAATGCTAAACACATTAATTAATTGCAAAATCCTAAAACAAAGTAACTATTCTAGGTTAATATGTGCAGCATATTCAGATTTCCTATTGGTAAGCTGTTGAGCCTATTATTTTCTAGGAAATTATCTCCTTAGTTACTCAAATCCACTAAATAGCCATAGGCTCTTAAAAACTCTTCAAAGCGTAGAAATGATACTAACTATTGATAATTTTGATATCTCAACAGATCCATTTTTAAAAAAGGCTTAAATTCCAGTGGACTATATCATACAAAAGCACCTGTTTTCCTGGGACTTTAGAGTTGTAAATACAGACAACATAAGCAATTTCACACATCAAGATGGTGCATAATAAAATAAATCTACTCAAGGTTCTTTCAACAAGATAACAGACACGATAAATGACTGCAGCAAATCTCACTAAGATCAAAAGGGAATGACTTTTGCAGTAAAATATGCCTATCAGCTGAACTATTTCACCAGCTCAGTTTCTAATGACACAAAAGCAGTCTTGCATGAAAGCAGCAAAAAAGAAGAAAGAATTTTAAAAGATCTGACTTGGGGAGGCTGCAGCTTATTTTAAACATTACTTTTATTTATATACATACTTGTACTGTGAAGGAAAGGTTTTGCTGTATAATTTTTATTTATACTTTAGAGATTTATGTATCCAGATGAGTATCTCTGAATTGTGGTAACAAACAATAAGTTTTTCCTAACTGTAAGTTCTCTGCAGATATTTCAGATTTTCCAAAACTGAAGCAATGTTTATAGTTCCTTCTTATTGCTACCTTATATATGTCAAAGTCAATTTGGCACAATTAGGACACCAAGGAAGAGCAAGATCTAAAAGATCATTTTCTGTGCTATCATATGTGATACACAGCAGTTCATATTTATGGTCATGCTATTTCTAAAGGACCATAAAATGATTTATTTTATATTTAAATTTTAACTGCATGAGTTACTACAAATGTTTATGTGTAAAAACATGAGCTGCACTTAAGTTGTCTTTAAAACAAAACAAACACAATTAGAAAAACATAAACATCAATAGAAAAAATCTTTTCTAAAACCATATTTCAGAAATACTTAAATGAAAAAGGGTAAAAACTGTAACTTGCAGTATAAACAGATAATCATGTCCTTATTTATATCATAAATTTTAGCAGATCTCATACAGTTGTCATACCAGTTGGAGTCTCACAATTTCATCATAAGAAAGGAAAAGGAAATTTCTCCATCTCCAGCCTTAAGAACTCCAGCCTCCGAACATGCCCACATTTGAATGATAAGGAAACTGAGTCTCAAAGTCAAATATTGTAACCTTGCAAGTTTCCTACTAAGTCTTCTGATTTTTCTAAAATGTCATTTTAAAGAACAAAAAAATGCTTCCACTTAACAATACAAAATGTGAATGTGTATTTGTCATCTACTGCATCTGCTGCAGGCCCCAGGGTCCCCAAGTATATCTTGGTGCCTACACAGGGGCTACCCAGTGTAGCTGTCCTGTTCCATTCCCTTCAAATGTCTTTTTCCCTTGTCACTGTTTCTTTCAGCCTTAATTCTCTAAACTCCACAAGATCCTTTTTCCCTTTCCACACTAACTCATGAGACATTATTCTTTTTATATATGTAAATAGCAAATGCACTTAAAACTTTGGAAGCTATCTTCATGTTAAATCAACAGAGGGAATTTTTCCAGTTCTTTACTAAAAAAACAGTATGTCATAATATAAACCACAATAAAAGGAATTCTACCCACCAGAGGATTACGTTTTCCCAATACAATGAGACCTGCTTTATAAAAATAACCTTCACAATGATATGTTCTATTGCCAAGACCCTCCTACAGCAGATCCTGTCCTTGTTGGGGACAAAACAGGCATCAGCACCATGCCAACCTAACAGCTGCCAAAAATGCATTCTTCCTGATTCTTGGAGACCACTGCGCTCCATTCTCCCCTTCCCCCCCCTTGCCCCCCAGGCAGCGAAGCTTACCTGTTGTGGTCATGAGTTCTGATCATGTATCTTATACAAATATTTTATATAATTTTAATTAAACAGTTGCTTTAACGTAATGTATACCATTTCTGGGACATCAACCAGAGAAGATTTTATTTCTAGAAGAGTTATAAAATATGGACTTACAGGTTGACAGAAATAATTTTCTGTTTTCTCTATTAGTTAAATATATCTTTCTAGAACTTTAAAAGCAGTTACAAAGGGCACAAGAAGAACAAAATTTCCCTGACTTCATTGCACTTAAAAGTGATAGCTAAAAGATAAAGTTAAAAAGAGTAAGAATAACTAGAAAATAAGTAGGCGGTAGTACCACAGGTTGTATTTCTTGCTGGCCTTTCTCCTGCCATACCCACAAGGTGAGACAAGGAGAGTCTGTAGTAGCCAGTCACAGCTCTCCTGCCCAGTAGATCTTCCCTGACAGTACGTGTGACAGAGCACTTGTCTCACTGGTTTAAAGTGCAGTTGACATAATCATAGTGCACATGTACATGAGGGACCATGCACCACCTGGCTGGCTCAGCCAAAGCCAATTCCTGATTAAATAACTGCTTCAATTTGTAAAATTTTTTCTTCAAGACTGGCTTCTGCAAATATTTTTCATATAATAAAAGAAATAAATGATGAGTAGCTAGAAGGCCCAGTGAACTCCAATTACTACAAAGCTCTAACAATTAGGGCCCGTCCCTGTTGTTTTGTTTTTTTTTAATAATGAACTATTAAATCATCTCAGATAGATTCATTTAGCTCCTGAGGTACACATACAGTAGTGCAGTTTGAAGAAATTACTGTAAGAATAAGCCGTAAATAGACATACTGATTCATGTTCAGTCAAAAGGTATGTATCTTAAAGATTTGAAAGAAGACAAAAAAACTGAAGAAGGGTGCCAATCTGATGTAGACAGATAGATAACAGCTCGCATTTGGCTCACCAGACAGACTCTCATACTTAACTTTAATACAGAAGTTAAAATTTTAACTTCAAATTAAATTTTAAAATTAAGATTTTAAAATAATAATCAAAGTTTAATTAAATTTAACTTTAATTCTGCAGTTTATATTGTA
Source organism: Talpa occidentalis (assembly GCF_014898055.3). Taxonomy (NCBI): domain Eukaryota; kingdom Metazoa; phylum Chordata; class Mammalia; order Eulipotyphla; family Talpidae; genus Talpa; species Talpa occidentalis. Next base: position 120,949,098 of record NW_023604972.1, read on the forward strand.
TATATTAATAGGAGCTGAAAGAGATTATCCAGCTGTCCAAAAAAATGTATTGTTTTGACCAAAGTTAAAATACCTGGCATATAAAATAGAAGGGAAAATGATTCATTGAAAGGGAGTAGTAATCTATAACGATTTTGAAAAATACTTGCATCTGACCTAGTCCTCCAAGTCACTACCATATTAGCATCTTATAATACTTACATGCAAAATAACTGTGGTGTCTATACCTATCTTGAATGAAATAAAATTATAATTTAAGCAACCGTGAACAGTTTTCTATAATTTCAGTTTTTCATGGTTTCTCTTGGTTTTAAATTCTCCCTATTGCTAGTTTTGTTTAAATTGGTTAATTAAAACATATAATTTTGTTCTGCCATCAAGGAGAAAATATTTAAAAACCTATAAAAGTTATCTTGTAAAAGATATGAGTATAAGCAGTATGTACAATTAAATGAAATTTATCAAAGCAAAATCAAATACATAACTAAAAGTGCAATTTTTCAATGTAAGAGAAACAAAACGAGTTTAGTGTTACTAAAGGATAAAAAAAGTCAAGTCATAATCCCCCAAGGCTTTCAAAAAACTATTTTATATTTATTTCTATTGATCAACTCATTTCTGGTCATCAGCTAACACCCAAATCAATCAATCTATCCACACAGTTTTGTAAGAGTAGCTCCAGATTAATATTGTTGAGAAAGATGAAGAGGAAGAGTGTGCAAGAAGGGCAGAGGAAAGAAAATGTGGAGGAGAAAAAAAAGTGGAAGAGACAGAGAAGTGAACAAGAAGTGAGAAAATAAGCCAGCCCAAACTAAGAGAAGTTCGATAATGACTTGCTTACAGATAGGGGAAGAACACTCATAATTATGAAAGTGTCCAAGGAGGATGAATTCTTGTTGTGAGAAAATTAAATGGAGTTAAAACATACAGTGTGTTTATAAGAGTACAGCTGGCATATAGCAAAGCCCAGTAACACTGGCTATTATTCTCATACAAAGAACAAAGTTTTACAAAAGTCATAATCTCCATAAGCTATCTAGGAAGAATAAATAGCCCATATTTGGTAAATTCACGGTTGATCTATTCAGGGTCCATGCCTTGCCAATGCTCTTCAAGGCCCATCAGCATTAATTACAACAGCTACTTGGGTGGTCATTAACATCAGTAATTTTTTTTTTTTAAGATTTATTTATTTATGCATATAAGAGCTGGTGGTAAGCCAGAGGTGTGGGGGTGGAGGAGTAGAGAGAGAGGATTCACCAGAGACAGAATGGGGAGCAGAACAGGCGGACTGACTGAAATACACTGCTGAGGAGAGTAGTGGGCGAGACAGTGAAGGTCTGCTGTGCCACGTGGGTCAGCAACCTGGCAGGGGATCCAGCTCATGCTGCAGTAGCTGAGGATTGCTTCATTGTGCAGACACTTAACTCCTTGCGCCATCAGGGAGCCCAAAATCAGTACTTTTGTTAAAATTTTTTTTAATGAACTTCATAAATGTCAAGCACTAGTTTTGCTATTTTGAAACAACAGCTATCTTCTTTTCATGCAGGCTGTGCATACATTTCACTCCATAATATAAGTACCACCAAATAGAGCCAGCTCAATTTAGCTGGCATTTTCTTTTAGAAATTAATCAATCTAAAAATAAACTCCCAATGGATTCACTTCTAACATATAACCTCAAAAGGAAAATTTAAATGTTAAATCCAGTGAAATATCCCAAAATACCATGCTCTTCCTTATACTAATTTGAATATAAAACAATTGGCAATTGGCTTCTATCCTCAGCAATAAACTCACCCCAGTCATTTCCTCAATCTTACTAAATAACATGACTATGTTTAATGTCATCCCACACTTTACACCACTCAATAACTATGGTCCCTCTTACAGTGTTATTGCAAGGATTTACTGTGTCAGAAACTGACACATAACATTCTTACGTTTGAATTCCACATAAAAGAATTTACTTTGATTCTCAAAATTCAGTTACCATCACTAGAAAATGGGTTCCTACTCGCCAGTACTGACCAACCTGCCCTTCCTATTTCCCCTTATTTGTCAGTGTAATTTCTCACAATCCAGGACATCTGCCTACGTAAAAGAAACATTAACAAATATTAACATCTAACTAAAATTATAACATGATTTGAAAGAATATTAAAAAGAACACTCTATTGAAAAATGTGAATAAATAAAGTATTTGGTATTTCAAACACCAATGATAAGTTTCCTTATGATCAAGCACCTGTACAAGAAAAAATGTCATTTGCTGTTATACTACTTTATAATTACACAATATATGTATTTTTTAGACTTGAAACAATAAGGAAATACAAAGGGCACAAAAAAATGGCATGAACTTATTGCTTCATAACCTAAAGAAATTCATTTGTTAACTTAAATATTTGAGAACTTTCATCTCTTATGTTTGTGTCATCAGAATGTTGTGTCTTTGAAATGGGGATGAGGAACAAATTGTTTTGCACTTATAGTTAACTATATATAATTTACACAATTATGAATATAAGTGTTTGATGATTCTATGGGGAAAGATTAACTCACATCACTACATTGTATTTATTCTGTGAACAGGACTGAATTTTTTCTGCCTAGTTCCGTGCATTTTTTCCAATGTATTTATTGCCTGCAATTCTAGAAGCTGCCATTAGGTGGTACCTGCTAATGGGAGCTAAATTCAGATAAAGAGGTAAAGCAAAAAATATGATTCTATAAAAAAAGGAATGTTTCACACAATGATCACAGTAACAATAAGCAGTTGACTTTCCACTATAACATATGGCTGGCAATATAAGAAATATAATTTTTAAAATATTAAATATATTTTTTTAAAAAATACAAATAATTCTCTAATACACATTTAATGTTTTTCCCAGTAAGTTCTTATAAAATTCTGTAACTGACATCCTAGAAGGTAATAGTCTAGTGTTTCTTCTTTTCACTGCTTCTGCTTATTGTTACATTTCTATGACCATTTTAAGACTTGCAGAGTCTTGGATTGAAATCTTACTGGTTCTTGAAAGTATTTTCCTTTAGCAACTTTCCTGGAAGATCTATTCATCCTTCAATCCCAAACTCAAATATTTTTTCCTCTATGAAGCCTCCTCTGATCATCCAAACAACATCTTCCTCCAAACCCATTCTAAGCTTGAGGCAAGCAGATGTAGGTAAGCACCTATTTAGCCCTTTGTAACAGTATACAAGGACAGACTCATATTTTATGAGCTGGCAATGCTGGCCCATGACCAGGGTTATTAAATCAACCTATTGTTATAAAGCCAGCCAGTTCTTCACAGAGTCCGCTTATAATTGTCTATGATAACTCTTATAAATAGATGACTTGGTAGCAATCCTTAGTGACATTAGCCAAATAGGAATACTCTGAGTATATGAATAGAATATTCTACTAAAATGATGGTAAAGTTAGCATTCAGACAGCATATGAAAAGTTTGCAACAAATCAATTAACCAAATGAGTCAGTTGTTTGTGGTAGAAGGCTGCTGTTATAGAATTATGTCCATAATCCCTCCAAGAAATTAATCCCTCAACAATGTTCACAATAACAAACAGTAACAGCAACGAGAGCTACTATGAAGAGCTACTATGAGAAGGACACTATTCTCAGCACTTTGGTAATGCATACTGACTTAATGCTCATTTTCATTCCATTTTACAGAAGACAAAGCAGAGGCACCAAGACACAAAGATAACTTGCCAAAGGTCATAAGGCAGTAAACACAAAAGAGTCTGGATTTAAACCTGGATGTTCTGGCTCCAGTGTCAATGCGGAGAACTACTATATTTTATTGCCTTAGAACTGGAAGAAATATGGATTGTTTTCAAAGTCTGTAGAAAAGACACAATGCTGAACTTGTAACCATGACCTATACTCAAAAAGGGGTTAGGGGAGTGATTTATACATAGTAGGAAAGAAAATTTTAAGAAGAACCAACACACATACAACATCTCTTCTACCCCTAAATGAAATGAAAATTTCAGGAACAGTATTACCTTCAACACACTCTTGATAACTTCTATTACCATTTTATTTTGTAAAACATGCTGGTCATACCCAAAACAGGTCTTTGAATGCAGTTTGAAAAACACTGCCATATTCCAGAATCAACTTTACTATGCCTACATCTGCGCTTAAGGAAGATGTAGTAAACAATATATAGAATATGATTAAGCCACAAAATAAATAAAGCTCTTTGCCTATAATACACATAAAGAAAGGGCTAATTTCTCCACCCACCCCCCCTTCGCTAACTCTTGAAATTTACTGCTGATTTAAAGCAACTTTAGTAAAAGCAGAAGCTGGGTTGTTTTGACATGGGAAAGGATCCAGAAATTGATATTATGACTTGCTGAAGACTCAAGCACCATTTTATCTAGAGAACTTTCTCCTTCCTAGGTGAGTCTGAGCCAACTTCCAGGCTGAAAAGCACCTGTAGGAAAACTACTCTTGCAATGTGAGTTTCATGTCCTATGGTAAACAGGCTTCATATTCCTTTGAAAAAACAATTCGGAATGAGCCACAGTCATCCCCTTGCTATACACTGCAAAATGTAGTTATGGGTGCCAAATGATCCCAGGAGACCGGAAACCACTCCGGAGAGTAAATGGACCATGTCGTGTTCATTTCTGTGCATTTCAGCTCAAAGCATGGTACCAAATGTAGGACCTGAACCACAACAATCGATGCAAAATAAACGTCTGCTGAGCTTAAACCAAAGAAAAGTTTTCAGCTCTGAACCGTGGAGAAAAGTTCCTCCAACTGCAAATCTCTATCATCTGTTTCATTTCCATATAACTCCTTTTTTTGCCTCTTCTTGTCTTGCATATTTTAAATACATTTGGTTGAAGCGGGGGGGGGGGGGGGGGGGGAAGTAGCAGATCAAATGAAAGTAAATGTATACTGTGCACCAACATGTGCTAAGTGCTATACCTTCTATATATCACCACATTTAAAGTGCAACAAATCTAAAAAGTTGTACAAATATTTATCTTATAAATTCCCTAGGTGAAATGAAAAAACAGTCTTGAAAAAAAGACATAGCAATTTCTCTGCCAGTGCATATGTACTAACCACAGCACACTGTATTAATTGAAAAAGTCCAATGTCAGTGGCTGAAAATGCTGAGTTACGTATTTTATAGAAATCAGGTATATATAAAACTTTCAATTGCATGCTACCTGTAGAATCAGTCTGCTGTGACAAAGAAATTTTTTAGGGCTGGTAATGAATGTCAGTTTAACAAGATGTATTGATATTACTAAAATGCCCACAAAACTCAAACAGCATTCTTTATGTATGTCCTATCGATGGATGTTCACCATGAAAAATACTCCAAACAAAACTCAAATATTTTATGAATTCAATTAAGAATATTACTAATTAACTCAATTAAGAAAACTTTTATTTAAAAATATTAAAATTGAACTGCAGGCTCAATTTCCCAAGACAGAAAAATGGCATTGTTGTACATTTTGCTAACCTGTTTAAAGTGACAGTGGAATCTGTTAATTATGTTGTTTGGGTTACATTACATGAAGGAAAACCATTATACAACTTTGTAATGATAGCTCTTTCAAACAATTGTGGATATTCTTTGATACTATACCAAAATTCAAAAAGTGGTAGTTTCTTAAAATTAGTTGCAATGTGGTATCTGAAACCCTTTCAATATACTTTAACACTAAAATCTATAGTTTGAATGGATCCTTTAGCTATAACATCATGGACTAGTTATTTGAAATATATTCCTCACTGGGTTATACAAATCTTCAAAATATTTAAAATTTTTATTATACAACTGCAAAAAAAAAAAAAAAAAGCACGAAATTAATATGATCACCAATCTCTTTGGAAAAAAAGCCCCCAAGGTACTGGAAAGATGCAGGCTCAAAAGAGCATATACAAATTTCAAAAATTCTCAATTTTGCTTGAAGAAAGATGAAATTTTTGGACAGAAATAATGCCAAGTATTTTTCTTACAATGATAGTTCATTCATGTTATTGATAAGATGAATGCCAAATACCCAGTATAAGTAACCATTAATTTGCCTGCTAATAGTCTTACAATAAAAACATTTCATGAAAAAAAGCAGTTAGCTCACAACTCAATCACACAGGTGCTTTTTTGTTCAATTACCACACTGAGATGTGTGGCAGACCTGCTTTATGTCCCCTTCTGATTTTGTTACCTATTACCGAATAGTAAAGATGTACTCAAGTGTTCAGAGTTAATAAAATTAATAATTTTTATTTTTTCACCAAGGACATTTTTAAGTAAAACTGACTTTTAAAAAAATTATAAATGTATCACAGTTAATATAATCATTACTATTAATAATGAAGAATTAATGAGTTAGGCCAAAATGCAAGGAGTTATAGTGACCATTGCCTTTATATCACTGGTACAAATGGCAACACAGGAGAAAAAGTCAAATTATGAGTTGGTATTATTTTGAAAATAATTTTGCCCTTCTAAACCGGCTAAAAGGCTCTCAGGGTCATTCAGATGTCTATGGGTCACACCTGAAAAGTTGATCTTCAACAGCAATGGAGTGAACCAACTTTTCACTCCTCATTATCTTCCACTCAATGTCTTCACATTAGAGAATCTGCTACATATATTCGATGTTATACAATAGGCAGCCCACAGTGTACAGGAAATATATTCTAACTGATGACGCTAGTTCCCCATATCTAAGAGAAATAAGTAGAAAATTTTTCATCTGTGGGTTGAAGAGCTTGCTCTGCCATTGGCTAATGATCTAGGTGACTTTGGGTAGGTCAATTTTCTCAGCATCAATTTTCCTATTGTAAAACTAGGTAACAGCTGAGTAGCTCAATGATTTTCATCTTGGGAGAGTGGGGGGAAGGGGTTAGGTAGCATATGAATGGGGCTGAGACTTACTAATGATGAGAAGTGTAAGCAACTGGAATGTGTTTCATATGTGCAAACTCTAAAAGCAGAACAAAGGAGCCACTGACCTAAGTCTATGAAAGCCATTATTATAATTCTTAGAATACAGTTACAAATGGTTCCCACTTCACCCATCCAACGTATTCTCTCTTGAGATGTTAGAGTAATTTGTTAACGTAAATCTAACTGTGTTACTTCCTGCTAAAAATCATTTAACTCCTTGTACACTTTATGCATTTACAGTTATTTACTTAACAATTCATAAGTATCCAAATGTCTATCCGCTTACTACATTATAAATTCCACAAGAGCAAAAACCACTTCATTTATCCAGTGTTTAACCGAGGCCAGCCACATAGTAAGTTGTTAGTAAACAGTTGCGAGTTGACAGGTTAAAGGGTTTTACAAGAATAGAATGGAATTAAAGAAAGCAAAAACTTGTGTGTTTGCAAAGGACATTTTGTTCTGAGAAAAAAATTAATTATGTAATGGGCTATCAGAAAGAATTATAACCTTCAGCCTATTGGGGTTATGTAAGCAAAACTGTCTAGGTAAGATAAAGAATGTTAATGACAACAAAGTTGTTAACAACCTTTGGTTCTTCTATGCAGATATAGTTTTGTAACCAAATTTTTGTTGGAAAGAATGACACCAGTGAGTCTAATGTTCTCCATGAAGACACAGCTGTTGACTTGATGTTGCAAGATTTCAGTGACCTGATGAAGTGCTGTTAAACAAGTCTGTGCTAGGTGTTATTGGCTGATAGGTTGGTACAGCTTTTCAAAAATAACATTTGTTTTATTCTAATTAATAGAACACAGTGTATTAAGAAAACATGTATCAAAGGGAAGTCTGTAATTAATAATTTATGAGATCTATTTTATAGGCTACATGATTTTATTACTATTACAGCAACAGCAAAGTGTTATCAAGCAAAAGTAAACAATTTTTAATTTGAGTCCTTTTTAAATAGTAATAAAAGCTAACATTTTTAGCAAGACAAATTTTAGAAGTAGTATTATAAAAAAGAATAGTTTATAAGACAGAAATAGTTTTCCAAAATTATGTAAACTCACAAGCATTAGAAAGGGACAATAGAGGGCCTCCCCTGGTGGCACAGCCATTGAGCTCTGGGCTGAGGGTCCCATATGGCATGACAGGCCTCCCCTGCCACGCCCGCTGCTCCCCTCAGCAGTGCATTTCTTCAGTCTGCCTGTTCTGTTCCCAGCTCTGGCTCTGGGAAATTCTCTCACTCTCCAGTGCTTCTCACTGTGCCCAGTGCTTATATAAATAAATAAATCTTTTTAAAAAAAGAAAAGAAAAAGAAAGGGACAATAGAAAAGGGCAACCCACTGCTCACGCTTCCTTGCTAAGTATCTGTGAACCTGTCACCCCAACTTCACCAACCCTGCAATATGAAGCTGAAAAGATGAGGGGACTGTTTTTTCAAAGTTGGAAATAGATTAAAAGGCTAACATGGCATAATAGGAAAGAAAGGAATCATGAATAATATACATATAAATTTGCCATTTAGTCACAGAAACTTAGGGAAGAAATGGAAAGAGTAATTTAAAACAGGAAAAAAAATTTATAGTAGTTAAGTCTTTTGGAAAAAAGCATCAAAACAAAGAAACATTTTAATTATGAGTTTCAGAAACTGCAAAGCCTATGATATGGAAAGACCTTGTATTCCCAGCAACTAAGTTCAATCCCATCAATTTTCACAGCAACAATGTTCTTCATGCGCAACTATTCTATAAATGGCCGACAGGGCCACCACCACCACCACCACAGCACAAGAGCACTGCTGTATTAGTCCTACACACAGATTCATTTCATGGTTGTACCCACAATGAAGAAATCTCCAGAGGAAATTCAAACTCTCATCCATCTTATTCTCAGTTAACTCTGGGATGTCAGTAAGAGGTATACCCAACATTTAAGAACATCTGTCTACTTCTTATAAAAATAAATACAAATGAATAAATATTTTTGAAATGGAATCAATGAAATGAAGATGTGTTGATGATATTGATGTTTTTATACGGATTTCAGGACTGACAAAATGCTAAGTAGTATCCTCTCTATTCTATAATCCCCACATAGGAGTTATTGTTCAGTATTAATGCTCCCATGTCAAAATAAGTTATTGCTTAACAATTCTGGGGAAAAAGTATACTATATGTAAAAGAATACAAACCTGAACTTTATCAAACTTTCCTCCAAATTGTTTAATGTAAATATCTTATCCTTATTACCTAGACAATATAGTACCAATGAGGAAATTTTGTATAAAAATTATATAAAACTTACATCAGTGTGACAATAAAATTTTTTATATTTGTAGTAATGAAGTGAAGTTTTATATTGTAAAGATATGATAATAAACATATATAAGTAAGTTGAAAGTACTAGGAAAATTATAACTAAAAAAAAAAAAAAACCTCAAAAGCAAAACCGGAGCTTGAAAATTGTAATGTATATAAAATTGAAATAATTATAAATAATTCTTGCCCATGCAGTAAATTCAACTCCCTCAGCAATATTTTGTCAGAATACTTTGAGTTATAGAATACAATTGGCAGTGATAATTCTGTATTAGGTATATAAATATCACTAGTATGTTTCAATTCATCCCTAAAGTTAAGCATGAAAATCCAATTCCTCTGCCCCTAGTGCTTTGACTACTTCAGACGAGCAACAAACTATATTAAATCATGACAAAACCAAAATACAATGAATAAATCTTTGCATTGTTTTTGATATGCTGTTTTTAAATTTCTTAAAAACAGGATCTCATTTTATGATGTCACCAATCACTAAGGGAAAGCTAACTCTAAAGTTTCAAATCTGCATGGCTCTCTATAACTTCACTTTCCAAATAAAATGATACATTTCCAGGATTTTGAGTTTCACAGTATTGTGTTTCATGATAGAAACTAAGAACACTGACTTTTCCACTTAAAAGTGACTACAAAAACGAAAATCCAACCTCAGTCTTCTGTGGAACAGATTAATGCATATAAAAATTAACGCACACAAATTCTTTCCATATTTAATCAAACATAATGATTCAGACAGTAACTTTGACTCTATGGTTGAATTAAAGGCAGAGACTTAAAATTGTGATGATCATACATTAATCTGAAGGGTGAACTATAACCATAAACCTTAACTGTCAGTTCTAAAACTGACCTTTTAAAGAATTTGTCCTGGTAGCTCAGCAATGGGTTACTACTTTAAATTCTTACAGACTTTTTACCTACAATGTATTTCTCAATATAATAGAAATAATATGGAGCTGAGTTAAAACAAACCTTTTTGAGAATATGGCTCTTTTGTGAACCAAAAGATCTATATCTTACATTTAAGCCTACAGAAAAAGTGTGTCAGTAGAAATGATATAAATCAAACACTGAAATGTGTACATTTCAATTACAGTAGTAGGTTGAGAAGAAATTTTCATTAGTCTCAAAACTCATGAAGAAAAGGGTGCTTTAAAATGTATATGAGATGGGCCTCAGTGGTGGCGCAGAGGTTAAAGATTCAGTGTTATCAAGCTATTACCAACCACTTAGGCCTGTAAGTTTGATCCCCAGCCAGAGCACTAACCCACATGGCACAGCAGACCTCTCCTGTCTAGCTCGCTGTTCCCCTCAGCAGTGCATTTCAGTCAATCTACCTGTTCTGCTCCCCACTCTGTCTCTGGTGAATCCTCTCTCACCCTACACCCTTCACCTCTGGCCTACATCCCAGTTCTTGTATGCATAAATAAATAAAATACATCTTTTTAAAAAATAAATAAAATGTATATGAGTAAATTTGGTCTTTTATCATAAGCATACTTCACCATAGCCACAAGTTTAGATGGGAAAATTTTCAAGATTTAGGCTCTATTGCTATATTCAAATCAATTTTGAAGAAATTATGTTTAATATAAAATTTCTATTAGCAAATACTTCAAAAATATATAAAAATATTTTAATTACCCACACAAAAATAAAATTAAGACTTAATTTTTTTTAAATTCTGGTAGTTGTTGAAACAGTTTTTAAAAGCTTCCTGGTGGCTTTAAAATGAAAATCTATGAAATTACATTAAAAAGGCATTAAAGATTTAAATAAAAGCAATAGCAGATATTGCAGAACCATGTTTTAAATAGTATATTTTCTGTTTCTGAGAGGGCATGTTCAAAGAACAATCATCAGGAATGTAAACATCACCTTAGTTATTGGCAGCATGGACAGTATAAAACCTCAGAACAAGAAAGAAAAAGTCTTCTAGCAGCCAAAGAAGATGGCAAAAATTATTATTTCAAAATGAAAGAAACTTAAGCTCTACATAAATTGCTTATTCCATTTCCCTCCAAATTCTAAAAAGCCTGAACTGCCCTACCCCAGCCCCAGTCTACAGCTTATTAGAAGCAAAAAACCTGAGAGAAACTGAGGCACTTGTAAGATAGTCACACCAACAAGCAACAAGAACTAACAACAGAAAAGGAAAACAGAAAAATAAAAATAGCAGTCAAGAATTCAAAAAGCTATAAATAGGCCTACAAATGCCAAGATTTGATGAGGTATATCATATAACAATGTGATGATTTATTGATGAAGATGTTAAATTATACTCAAAACACTTATGAACAATATAGGAAACTAATATATTTTTGTTAGTTAAAATAGGAAAAAAAATTTGAGATTTAAAAAAAAGTTTACTTTTCTGGGTTCCATTAATGTAAATCACTGTTCCTTTGAGAATTTTACAATTATATGTATGTATGTTATTTATTACTAAAAAAACAAGTACAATCTGCCCAGCAGCCTTCCAACAAAAGCCTGAGAGACCCAACATGTCCCACACATGCTCTCAAGTAGGAGATGCTCATTAAGATGGGCGACAAACGCTAAGAAAAACTCAAGACTGAAATGTCTACAGAACAGCCATTAATTCAAATTAATCCAAGGCTGGCCCTATGTGTGGATATGAACTCTGAACAACACATACACATTTAGTCCAGATTACAATCTTGTGAGTCAAGTATGAGCCCACTTTCTAGAAATCTGAGTCTCAGTGATAAATCACTAGCTGAAAGTCATGACTAGTGGTAGGGTAACCCAAGTCCCACAGGGTGTAGAAAGTGCATGCATTTTCTATTATGTTTTGCCAAAAATTTTAATTGATATAATTTATCTTTATAAGCTACAACTTAATTAAAAAATATTTATACTTATACCTTCATTTCCCAAAGTGTATTCCTGGGAACACTATGCTCAGAGTGTAACAGGCATCACCAGCTATAGAAGAGAGAGGGAATTGTATCACTATGTCTGGAAAAAGCTGGTTTCATCTGTTAATGTATTTCTAAAGATGGTCAAAACACTTATTCCTTGGTAGTGTGACTCTCCAAATGGAAGAATAAGGAATCTTTTCTCCATGGGCATTCTATAGGTACTAGCATTCCAAGGAACACAAGAAATCCTGGTATGTATTGCTCAATGCAGATGATCCCCAGCCACTAGAGTCTTACATTTTAAGTCAGCACTGATATGGAGAAACTTAAAATACACTGAAAAAATATCCAAGGAAAAACTTAATTGAGGAGAGTGCAACTAACTATAATCAGCATGACCCTGTTTACTCTATCTCATATTCAAGTTTTATCATAAGAAAAAGGTTGGGGGAACAACATACAAACAAACCATTATGAAGAAGATTCTCCCAATTATTTTTTTTGAAAAGCTATAAAAATATTAAAAGAGTAGTCTAATAAATACTCATATATTCTTCCAAATGGACACCAAACCATAACATCTGCAGCCTCAATTTTTCATACACACATACAGAGCGAGCGAGCGAGCGAGAGAGAAAGAGAGGGAGAGAGAGGGAGAGAGAAAGAGAGGGAGAGACAGACCACATACATACTTGATTTTTGCTATACTAGTTACAGTTGCATATGCTCATCAGCTGGTATCTTCTAAGAACAAAGACATTCTTCTAAATAACCCTGATACTATATAACATGATTCAATGATACCATCTATAGTTAACAACTGAAGCAGAACAAAATATTCCCCAATTTTAATTGCATAAAACAACAGTCATAAATTACTATTATTGCTTATGAGACACCAGGCAGCAGTCAGTTGGGTGTTCTCTCCTAGTTGGGTTAACTCATGTGTCTGTCAGTTGTGCTGATCTATGTTGAGTTTGGATCTAAGCTAAGTTTGAGAGCTGGATGACTTTACGCTGATTTAGGAGGGCCTCAGCTGGGCCAACCGAACTCTTCTTCACCAGATCTCTTAAGTCTTCAGCAGGGAAGCCAAAGTTCGTGATGCCATGGTTCCAAGAAAGTAGAAGCTCACAAGAATTATTAAGAAGCCTATACTCTTCAGGCACACCATCATTTTTGCCACCCTCTGTTGACCAGCCCTGATTAATGAGGCCGACTCTTATGGGAGTAACTGCAAAGTCACATTGTAAAGGGCATGGATACAAAGAAAGATGAAGAAATGTGGCCATTTTTGTGATCTGTCATATCACCCATATTCAAATTCTGTAATTGTTTCCTTTACCACTTTCCTACTTTTTTGTAAAATGAATTTATACCAATAAATATATTTCAAACTCCTCTTTGAGATTTCTGATTCCTCAGGAAAGCAGTACCAACACTTCTTTTCTTTGACCCCTGTACCTACCCACATGTTGCTGGTATGTATTTTTTTAACATTGCATGTGCAGCCCAGAATAAAAATTGGTCTCACTTTGGAGGGTGGGGGTAGTAAAACAAGTCTCTGGCTCTTAATTCTACCAATGATTCCAAAAATCTATCCTCAAAGACTCATTCAGTACTTAGAAGTCTTATTTTACAAATGTTTACATACAAATGGGTTTGTGAAATATATGAGTTTCTCTGCTTTTACGCTAGTTCAGATCCTCTTTCTCTGTGTCTACCTTTTTTTTTTAATTACCCTGGGCACTGCCACTGCCCACCTTTTCTGTTATATTTTCTCTCTTCCCTGATTCTGAAAGGAGACATTATTTTGTGAGGGTTTGTCATCTCTCCAGTATTTGTTATCCTCCTAATCCTGTCATTATTTTTCTGTGATTGGTTGCTATGTGAAATGTTTCTCTATATATAGGACAGGTTTTGCCTAAAGGCCCTCACTAAACTATTTTCTGAATCACAGACTATTTCTTAATTCAGGATGAATTTCATAGTATCAGATCTAAAATTTCAGATGACGCCTGATAGAGGTTAGTTGCTCCTAACAAGCCATGAAGTTTTCCAGTATGAAGCAACCAATATGTCATGGTTATTAACTTTTTTCCTGAAACCTATTTAGAAGATTTTACTGGGTCACATAATAAAACATTCAACTGACAATCACAATAAAGTATAATGAAAGCATTACCAATTAAGATGGAGTGTGTCTGTTAACAATGGACCTCTAATGGCAATGAAAGTCTAAGGATCCTCATGAGTCAAATAATGTGATAGTATCACCACTGGGTGCCCTTCTGGAGACTTCAAAGCAGAGAATTTGCCCTTCCAATAAGGAATATATTGCAAAGTGCTCCTGATGAGGTGAGTTTTCATGTCTTGGAAAAGGGATTTGTATCCTATGAATACATCTGTATGTCAACCACCATAACCTATGTAAAAATCACTGACAAAGTACTTAACATGGTTGGGTCACAGCCAGGCTCAACTACTTAGAATCCTATGTACTTGGGAAAGGCATAGCCACTTTCTTCATTTGACATATGTAATACCATCACTACCTACCCTAATTCCAGAAAACATGAAATATTCAAGAATGTGAACAGCAATTTTGAAAGATAATGAGGCAAATTATAAATATCAGAAAGCAAAAAATATAAAAGACAAAATAATCTAGGTAGGAAAAAGTCCTGAAATATACAGCAATAGAGAAAAATATAGCAGTTTCACCTAAATAATACCATCTATATTTTTAATTTGCTAATATTTTTAATCCTAATTTTCTCACATTCTTCAGAACTTTCCTTATACTAGAAATGAATCACTCAATATAACAGACTAGGAAAAAATTGCTCTAATATTCTTGAATCCAAGCCAACAAAAATAACATAAAAGAATCTTAATACCACTTAAGCAATTTTTTTCAGTTATTACTTCCAAAGACAATTATTTAAACAATAAATTTATAGTTGTTATTAGTCTCAGATAGAAATCAGCATTAACTATGAAAAGCAACAAATTATAAATCACAACTTCAAAACCATCTGAGTTCCCATAATAGCATCAATCTGATCCAATGTTCCTGATAAACTCTATTGGAGTTTATCTCTCATTTTCATAGTTTCCACATTTGTTTAATCAAAACTTATACTATCAGTTAAAATCAAAGTAACAAGAATATATAAACATCAGGATTCCTAATACACTATTTCTCACTTTACTAGAAAGACTGCTACAAAATGAAAATATTAAAAGTGTGAATGTATTAGATTACTAACAATACTCACGCATCATTTGAACAAGTCATAAATTCTCCCTTGATTTTGGGATGCCATGACCCAGTATGTAGCATCGCTGTGTGACCCTTACAAAAACATAAAAACAAAGGAAAAGAGATGTTCAAAAAGGTAAAAAATAAACTGACCAGAAACTAAACATTATACTTAAAAGTAAAAAATTTTAGTTCTCTAAAATTTGTTTAATTACAAACTATTATCTTATCCCAATGGTATTTCATAATATGCTATGTTTATTTCATTTTGTTTATTTTCATGTTGTGCAACGGCCCCATACCCAGGAATTAGCACTATACTTGCATACAATAGATGCTTAATAAGAATAAAAATAGGGCCTCCCCTGGTGGTGCAGGCGGTTGAGCGCACTGCACCGTTGTGAAGCTGTTGGCAGCCTCTGCAATGCAAGTTCAATCCTGGCTGGCCAGCGAGGGTCCCACATGGCGTGGCAGACCTCTCCTGTCTCGCCTGCTGCTCCCCTCAGCAATGTATTTTGTCAGTCTGCCTGTTCTGTTCCCCTCTCTGTCTCTGGTGAATCCTCTCACCCTCCCGTGCATCTGGCCTGTACCCCGGTTCTTGTATAAATAAATAAATGAATCTTTAAAAAAAAGAATAAAAATAGAGGGGAAATGACATCCTAATTTTAGGAGAAAAGTAAATGGTAAAACGATCATAAAAAGGCTATTCCTTAAAGACATTTTTTTCTCAGTGGAAAACAAGAACAGAAAGAATTTACAAGTAATGAAGGTAAAAACAAGGTAGGAGGAAAACTCCACACTTTCTAAAAATGTGTCAACAATCTTGACTCCACACTACGACTGTATGTATATGAGAAAAGGAAAAAACATCTTAAAATGATCAGGAAAATCAGCCCTACTAAATATAAAATATAATATAAAAACACTATAATTAAAAAAATGTGATGTTGCTATAAGAACAGACATACACACAAATCAGCCACAGAGAACATATCAAATATAAACACACACACACACATAATTTTTCACCCTAGGTAACAAAGTCAACCAGAATGGTTGCATGTAATAACTCAGGTTCAGGTAGGGCAGAAAAGTCTATTACTTTTTAATATAATAATGGCAGGGTCTCTTATTCTGAAAGAGTCCCAAGTAAAGCTACCTGAAAAAGAACAAAATGTGCATATTTAAATGACTTAGAAGGGAAATAACTGTAACTCTCTGGAACGAATGAATTGGAACTGAAGTACCCCCACATGGGACTGGAGACCATCTCCAGTCCAAGTTGCCCAGAGTGCCTCAAATAATGTCTGGCTAAATCCTTTCACTCTGTCCATGTTTGCAGGACACAAATGGGGACCAAGAGGTAGAACCTCTTCCTGCAACAAGGAAGGACTGAAGTAATGTCTGGAAGAACTAGATAGGGAAGTTTGAAATTCCACTTCCTCTCCTGAGTTCAAGACTTGCATATCCAACTATATTCTTGACATTCCCATTTGCATGCCATGAACTTTCAAACATAATAGGCCCAATAGGAAAATCTTGATTCTTACTGTACCCTTCATTTGAAATAACTTCTTTCCCAGCTGCTAAAGCTACAAACTTGGAAATCATCCTTAAATATATACTACCCTTTAATTCCACTAACTAATAACTATCTGAAACCATCCTTAAATACCAATAACCATAACCTCTAAACTGTTTATGTGCTGATTCAATCTATTGGCAAGTCCTGTAAATT
This sequence comes from Talpa occidentalis, assembly GCF_014898055.3. Lineage (NCBI taxonomy): Eukaryota > Metazoa > Chordata > Mammalia > Eulipotyphla > Talpidae > Talpa > Talpa occidentalis. The sequence continues at coordinate 120,966,282 of NW_023604972.1, forward strand.
CAATCCAATACACATCTCAAATCCATCTACCTGTCTCCTTTTCCACCAATACTGCTCCTGCATGAGCAGACATTATCTCATGTCTCCACAGCAGTTATTAGGCACTAGAATGTGTTTATTACTGGTCTCTACTTTCCCTCTTCACATAACAATCGATATAGTCTTTTAAAAATAAATTTCTAAAAGTGCCACTCTTCTGCTTATTATCTTCTACTGGCTTCTAGCCTCTTTACATAGTCTACAACAACTTAAATTTTTAGGCTCCTGCTTTCTTCACATCTTATTTTGTGCTCAGTTTTGTCCAATAGGCACTAGTCCACTGATCTTTTATTTTCTCCAGTTCACCCAGCTCTTTCCCTACACTAGGGCCTTCACACATCCTTTTCTATCTGCTGGAAAGTTCCTTATTTCCACTTTCCCATGAGTGGCTTCTTCTCATTTTTCAAATCTCAGTTCACATGCCACTAGCTCAGTTCACATGCTACTGGCTTTGTAAAGAATAATTATGGCCCATTTCATTGTTTTCTACCAGAGTACTGCCCATTTCCTTCATAAAAGTCACCATAATTTTAATTCTTTATTAGTATGCTATTTGATTTTTGAAATTGTGGTAATGATATATATATACAAAAACAAGGAGGGGAGATACCTAAATTTAAATATAAACAAAGACATATGAATCGAATTGTATTTCAAATAAACAACAAATACTTTGAAAGGATAAACAGAGGGTAATAACCCAGTAGTTCTATATCCTGAAGTAGGTTTAATAGTGGCCCCAAAAAAGATTGTCCATGTTCTACTTGCTGGAACCTGTGATTAGGACCTTATTGGAACAAAGAGCAGATATAATTAAGAAACTGGGGATGAGATCAGTGTGAGTTAACTCAGGCAGGTCCTAAATCTAATGGCTAGTACCTTTATGTGAGACAGAAAATGGGAGAACACAAGATGGAGAAGGCTCTGAAAATGGAGGCAGAGACAGAAGTTAGGCAGCAACAAACCAAGGAATAACCTGAACCCACCCAAAACTGGAAAAAGCAAAGAATGATCCCTCTCGAGCCATTAGAGAGAGCATGGTCATGCCCACACCTTGATCTAGGACTTCTGGTCTCCATAATTGCAAAAGAATAAATTTCTGTTGTTTTAAGCTAAGTGTGTGTTAATTTATTACAGTAGTCCTAGGAAATTAATACACTGAACTTAATACTGCCATTCTAAAGACCAAAAATAATGGTAAATAAATACTGAATGCTAGTTAATACATTTGTTTCTTTTTTGCAGTGGTATGCATTAACAATTCTGAAACCGTTTTCAATATAATGAAGAATTAAGCAAATGAGAAAATATATTGGGGAAAATGGGAGTCAGGTTTCCCACAGTTGGAGAAGGGAGTTATAAAAGTGAGCAGAGGGAAAACTGGAATGAATTCTGTGGTGTTTGAAATTAGGGACAGAAATCTGAAGTCATGATTTGTAATAGGTAGATATAAAATGTGCCATGCTCCCTCTACATATGTAAGTGTGCAAATGATGCTCTAGCTTCATATGCTAAGATTATTTAGAAGCATTGACACCCCAAAGCAAAGCCTGCACAAAGACTCTAGTTTTGAAATATCATTCTCCACTAAAATGAACCAGGGCTCCTTGAAGAAATTACTGATTTTAAAGTTGGGGTAGGAAAAAATAAAAGATGAACATGAAACATTCTGTTGTACTGAAAAAGAAGGAGCTAGTGCAAAACCATGGGATTATATTAAAATGATGGAAGTGCAAGTTGAAGGGGCTTCCACCACCCAAATTCGAGACAATTAGGGTATCAGAATAAATAATGAGAGTACTGGATTGTAAACCATTGGCTAAAATAAGAATTCTAAAGTGGATACTTATAAATAGAAAGTTGATCCATATTGTAGAATGCTAATAAATAAATATAAAGTAAATGATGGAGTCAGCAAAATCAAGTTATGGAATCCTAAGTGCCAAGGACAGAGAAATGAATCTGGAAAATGTGGTATATAGACACAATGGGATAATACTCAGAGATAGATAGATAGATAGAGAGAGAGACAGACAGACAGATGGACAGACAGACAGATAGGTGAATGCTTGCCATCTGCAGCAACATGGATGGACCTAGACAGGATAATGCTAAGCAAGATAAGTCAGAAGAAAAATGACAAATACTGAACAGTTTCACTTATATGTGGAATATAGAGAAACAAAACAAAGTGTCATACAAAACTAAAGTAGTAACAAACCCTTGATGTCTGACTGCAAAACAGCAAACAGAAGGGAAGGGCAGGAGGGTAAAAGGGAGGGAGGGAGGAGGCCCAGTGGAGCATGGTGGAAGATATGGGGCATGGTGTGAAAACATGCATTCCTAATGGCTTGAACCCCTAGTAGTCCTAGTGGCATAACCCCTAAAACAAATACAATGAGGCAAACCAACTTTACCTTAGTAAATATAATAGGTAAGGAGGGTTGTGAAAACTAAATGAATAAATAAAAAAACATACTGTCTTTAAAAAAAAACAACAGGGCCTCCCCGGTGGCGCAGCGGTTGAGCGCTGGGTTGCGAAGCTGCCCGCGGCCTCTGCGGCGCCGGTTCAATCCCCGGCTGCTCCCCGACCACCAGAGGAGGGTCCCACATGGAGCGCAGACCTCTCCTGCCGCCCGCTGCTCCCCTCAGCAGTGTACTTCAGTCCTTCTGCCTGCTCTGCTCCCCTCTCTGGCTCTGGTGAATTCTCTCACCCTCCCGCGCTTCTGACTGTACCCAGAACATGTATAAACAAACAAACAAACAAATCAATAAATAAAACATGCCTCTATTTAAAAAATGGAAAAAAAAAAAACAACAGTACAATATGAGGTGGTCATGTGATAATGGAAATATTCAAAATCTTGTCTGTATAACTAGCCACATATTGCTCATGACATTATCATTTTACCATAGATCTCCACTAGAAGGATTTTGTGTTCTCTCCATATTCTTTCTCATAATTTCATACCAATGTGCAACTCTTTCAAAACGATGTTTTAGTTAAAATAAAAAAAAAAAACCAAAAACACAGACACCCACCAACAAAGATATAAAGGGGGCCTCCCCTGGTGGCGCAGCGGTTGAGAGATGGCTGCGAAAGCTGCCTGCAGCCTCTGCAGCGCCGGTTTGATCCCCAGCTGCCGGCAAAGGTCCCACATGGTGCGCAGACCTCTTCTGCCGCCCGCTGCTCCCCTCAGCAGTGTATTTCGTCAGTATGCCTGTTCTGTTCCCCGCTCTATCTCTGATGAATTCTCTCACCCTCCTGCGCTTCTGACTATGCCCAGTGCTTGTATAAATAAATAAATCTTTAAAAAAAGAAAAGCATGGATCTTTAAAAAAAAAAAACAAAGCTATAAAGATGGTAAACATATAAAGACGCTCAACATCATTAGTCATTAGGAAAATGCAAATTAAAACAATGCGATCCTATTACAATAACTAAGTTAAAAAAAACTGACAATACTAACTGTTAGCAAAAATGGAGAGTAACAAGAACTTAATTCATTGTTGGTGGAGACACAAAATGATACATTCACTCTGGAATATAGTTAGGCATCTTTTTACAAAGAAACATAGTTTGACCATAGGATTCAGGAATAAAAGTCCCAGGTATTAACCTAACTGATCTGAAAACTTATGACACTTACGTACAAATATTTATAGCAGTTTGTATTCATAAAGTTTTCTTGGTAAAATATGGTTTACCATTGAGACAGATGATATACATGAGGGAAGAGAGGAGTCAAGCAGAACTTGAGTTTGGGGGCTGATCAATTGGTAAATGGTGGAGCCATTTACTGAGATAACACCACAAAAGTAGTAGGTCTAGGAAGAACAATCACATTCTCCTTTTTTTGGACATTTGATGTTGAAATGCTTATTTTGCACTCAAGTGAGTTTGTGAAATAAGTTGTTGGTATCACTGGACAGGGAAGAAGACATGGCAAGAAACATAAATTTGTAAGTCATCAGTGTCCATGGATGGTATTTAAAGTCATGTGACCAAATGAGCTCAATCAGGGACTAGGGATAAATACCAAGGGGGGCTCAGTGCTGACCTCTGGATACTCCAACATTTAGGAGGTTGAATCAAAAGGAGGAACAACAAAACAAGAGTAAACAGTAATGGTCAATGAAATAAGAAGAAAACCAGGACAGAAGAATAAATTGGAAGTCAAATAAGGAAGGTATTTCAAGGACATGATCAGTCATGTCAACCGCTGCTGAGAGTTACAATATCATGAGAAGAGACAATTTACTGTCAGATATGACATAATGTCATGAAGGGAAGAATGAGTTAGGTTCTCCTCAATTTAGTGCACCCATTTTACTGAAAGATAATAATTGAATGGCTGATAGATTAAAATCTATAGGAATCTCTTCCTAAACTAGAAATTTTTCAGACTATGTTATCCAAGACAAAAAGAATTCCTAATGCCTAGCAGCAAATAACCATTTGGTCTAATTTCACTTCAGTAAAAATCTGCCTCTGGGTCAGGAAATAGCTTATCATGTGCAATAAAAGGAAGACCCCAATAATCCAAGGTCTTGCTTGGAGGATTTAGATACTAAACTGTCTTGGCTTCCTCAATCTTCACAGTACTCCACACCCCTCATTTTCTTCCACTTAATTCAGTCCCATCTCCTCTGACAGCCCTGCTGGCTCTCTGACTTCAATACATACTCTGCTTACCTCCCAGTCAGTTCCTAGGTTACCATTTTCCTCTCCCACTTTCAGACTCAGGGATTCTATAGATGCTGCTCAGTTCATTTCTCAGAAACACACTTTCAATACTTTGTTCTAACAGCAAACCAACAACTCAACCCATCCATGTTGGTCTTTAAGGAAGGACCCCCCCCAAGACAGAATTTTTAGTGATATTTGTTGACTGGAGTTGAAACAGCACTGTGGCACATAGAGGATATTTTTTAAAGAACCAAAAGAAAATGATCCCCATTATATAGGATATTAAAATGAAGGAACATGTGACCCCTTTATGTCACATACTCCAAAAATGAACACAAACTGTAGGTTAAACTGAAAAAAATCTAAGAGTTGTTTCTTGTTTGTAATGATAGGAACATGACAAAGGCAATGGGAATGTTAAGTACCCTTGTGTTAAAACAATGACCAAAATTAGTCATAACAAAAATGAAGTTCAACTGAGGATTCTTAAATGGATCTAAACAGATTCCGTACAATGGCTAACATTTGTGGAAAAAAATTTAAAGTGACACCTATTAAAGGTCAGTGACTCAAACACTTTCCTCAAATAAACTAGTTTTTCTCCTTTATCTAAACATAGGGCCTCCTGGGGTTGAAAAAAGAAAAAGGAAATTTTTACTTTATTTAGCAACCTTATCTGGGGAGAGCCTACAGGAAAGAATTAAGAATTAAGCACTTATTCATTTCTCATAATATGCTATGCTTTATATAAAAAAGGGCATGACTGGTCCATGATCAACATTAGTTTCCTGGATAGACACACACACACACAGTGTTCTAGTCTACACTAATCTGAGGTGTAAAATAGCTGCCATGCTTTGAAGCCATTTGTAGTCACCAAATAGGGTAAGGCCCAACATGTGGTGACTCACAAAAATGAAAGGACCCCTGTCTTTGGCAAGGTGAGCTAACAGCGAGGGGCAACTCCTAAGGAGATGAAATGTAGCAAAGAATCAATGTGAGGCTTGAGCCAAAAGTCCTTCTGAACTGAGTCCATTCACAGGCTGTCAAGAATCACCAAACTTCTTGAAAAACCAAAATTTTGTGTGAGTACATTTTATCAGAGGAAATGTTCACAGCTTTAATTTGGGGGTAAGCACAGTTTTTCTCTAAAGGGTTAGATAGTAAATATTTTAGACTTTGGTCTCCATTCCAACTACTCAACACTATCGCAGCAGCGCAAAAAAGCAGGCATAGACAATAGTAAATGAATAGGTATGGCTGAGTTCCAATAAAACTTTTATTTACAAAAAAGGGTGCCTGCTGGATTTGGCCCACAGACTGCAGTTTCCCAACCCCTAGTTTCCCAACCCCTGTTGTAATCCATCATACTCTTAGTCATTTCCTTCTATGAATCAAGGACTCTGAAGTCCAAGTCTTTTTAATTCCTGGACAATTTTAAAATCCATTTGAACACATCAAAGAGATAATTTCATTCTTCTTTGATCTACTCAACTCCAATTACCTCTTTCAAGATATTTCAGCAGCTCCAACCATGGCTAACTCTGCCATTACCATGAGTAGCTCCTTTTCTGATATCATGAACTTCCATTATTTATTGATTTAACAAATATTTATTACCTGGTAAGTTCTGGACTCTACATATCCACTTATTAGTCACACAATTTTCTATTTTCCAATTCTTTAGCTTTATTTTCAATATCCCAAATACCAATTCTTTCAGCATAAACCCGAATGACTTTTGCTCTACCTAAATAAACGACTTTTATTCTGGAGTAACTTCCTTCCTCCCTATAACTATATGCCATTCAAATGCCCAGGCTACTGAATAATATGCAAGAATATCATTCGAGCATGAAGGATGATCGTCCCTACAAATTTACATCCTGTAACCCTTAGTGTTCCCACAATTCTTCACATCAATAGCTATTCTGCCTTTCATAATGAAAACCTCATCCCACTTCTCCCAACACAAAACTAGGCAACAACCCTTCCAGTGGGTGGCTGACACTGTCACTTTCCTATCCAAGGACCCCACCTCTAAATATGTCTGCGCAGGGCCTCCCTGGTGGCGCAAGGGGTTAAGATGCAGCCTATGAAGCTGTCCGTGGCCTCTGCAGCACGAGTTTGATCCCCCTAAATGGCGCAGCAGACCTCTCCTGACTTACCCGCTGCTCCTCTCAGCAGTGTACTTCGGTCAATCTGCCTGTTCTGTTCCCCACTCTGTCTCTGGTAGATCCTCTAATCCCTCTCCATACATACACACACCTCTGGCCTGTACCCCAGCTCTTGTATGCATAAATAAAATAAATCTTTAAAAAAAAAAAAAAAACTACGTGCAGGAGCACATCTATCCCTCCATTCACCAAGTAAACATACTCCCTTCTCCCACTAAAAGTCAATACCTGTCTTGAGTTTGACTACAGTCACACCACCTTTTTAGGGGCATTCAGTATTTCTTAGCATGCTTGCTTCTTACAGAACTGTGTTATTTTTCTATTTCTGTGCAACAAATTACCACAAGCTTTGGCTCTTAAAACACCTCCAATTTATTAGCTAACAATTCTGTAGGTGAGAAGTCCAGTCACAATGTGGCTAGAGTTTCTGTTTCGTCTCAGAAACCATAATCAGGATAAGGCATGGTTGAATTTCTTTCTGCAGTCTCGTGAAGAATTGGTTTCCGAGCTCACTCGGATTTCTGGGAAAACCCAACTTCATTGTAGTTGTAGGACTGAAATACCCATTTCTTCATTGTCTGTCCACTGGGGACTGCTCCATCTTCCAAGCCAGCAAATAAAAATCTTTCTCATGTTGAATATGAGCTAGATAAAAGTCATGCCTATGAACTTTTTCAAAGCAATGGCTTCTTTATCTATAGCTCCTGCAGACATGGTTAAGAAGTTATATCCTTGAACTTCCTAGTTATATCCTTGAACTTCCTGGTTTGGTTAGGAAATTAACACACTTGATTCCTTGGAAGAGTCTTTAGTGTAAGTGAGCACTCTATCTTTTGATCTTTCTGAGGTTTTAGCAAAAGGTTACATGGTCACATCCTTGGCTTTTTCTCTAGACCACACTTTCAGAAGCAATTTTTTCATTTTAACATTCTTTGCCATCTGGATAGGCTCAAAATTAACTATGTCATCTAGTTCTGGTTCCCTTTCAATAAGAGTTCCCGCAATGTAGCTTTCTTCTGTCATATTTTACTATCAGCATGAAGAAGAAACCAGGCAGCATCTTCAACTGTCTGCTTAAAAAATCTCCCTAGCTATATATCCAACATCATCACTCAAGTTCTGCTTCCTTCTTCAATGCAGCAACAGAAAATCTCCCTTGAGTCAAATTGTTTTGGTGAGGAGGAACCCAATCCCTTTTAAGGGCTAATGTGATCCACTGAGATGGAAAAATCTTACTGTCTTAATATCAACTGTGACAAAGAATACAAACTAATCACAGGAATATCTCATAAATGGAGTTCATATCTACACTCATCTTAGAATTCTGCCTATAACAAGACTATGGATATAACAATCTGAAACTACTTGCTATATACTATAGCACTGAACAAATGAGTAAATATAGCGACATTGTCAGAGGTCAAGTTTCTCGCTGTTGGAGAAGGGAAATACAAATATAGAAAGGGGAAAGATTACAAAGTTAAATTAGAACTGGATGTGTGTGAAATCACGATTTTTTATATATTTTGGGTTTAGGTTATTTTGGTTTGTTGTTGACCCCCATACATCGCACTTCTATCTTCTATAATAGTTTAGAAGTAATGACACCTCAGCAGCAATGAAAATATGCAGAGACCAGATCTTGATTTGCAAACAGAACTCTTTATTAAAAGGAGCTATAGGTCAAAGTGCCCCATCTGCATCTCAGACAAAGAGTATGCCTAAGAATTCCAAGCACAGAGGAAAACACTCTCTGATTGGACACAATGAATCAAAGTTCTGGTTTAGAATGAACGAGTTTTAAAAGGCCATATAAATAACTATGATTTTTTTTGGAGTATTCTTTTATATGGTATAAAGGTTGATTCCTGCTTATCCTTGTCTCACTTTCCCAGTCACCTAAATTTTAAGAAGATCTCATTTTCCCAGATAAAATAACTAATAAACCACATGAATTCCAGACTGGTAATCTTCACAGCTTCACAATGTTTCAGGAATGATCAGAAATATTCCAATGTGTCTTTCAAACATATTGGAAAAAAGACTTTTAGAAATTGAAGTGTTAATGATTATATTTAGGTAGTAGGATTGTAAGTAAAATTTTCTTCTTGTTTTATTTTCCAAAATTTCTCTTGTCAACAGGAATCACTAGAAACTCAATAAACTTTAATGTTAAAAGGTCTAAGTGTAATTACTCTCCCTGCAATGTGTATGTTATGATATATAACTGAAAAGAGCTCTTCTGTATCACTATTAAAAAATATACATGTACGCAAACAATGGTATAAAGATTACAGATACAAATGTACCTATAAAACTACTCAAGGCACCATTACAATACAAATGCATACAATTTTATGATAAAATTATATTTGAATTGTTTGTATCAGCTAACATACTGGATACTCAATAACAGTCAATGAACTGATTGAGGGAATTATGTTGGTGTGTACTAAATTAATAAAATTCACTAAAATATTCTTTTTCATGCTTACCTTGGTGTTGGCCATGTCCACAATATACTGGTCTCCCTTTATACATTCCATTACTTCAAAACCATCTCTGTCAATCACTTTGGCCTGAGAGCTTCCAGATACAACAAGAATCATATCTCCTGTATTACTATACTGTAATGACTTGATCTGATGGCTGTGCAAAAGAAAAAGAAAATAGTCTAGTAAGACAATGAATATAGGACCTCCCCTGGTGGTGCAGGTGGTTGAGTGCAGCTCTGTGAAGCTGTCCACAGCTTCTGCAGCACCAGTTTGATCCTGGCCGGCCAGCAAGGGTCCCACATGGCGTGGCAGACTTCGCCTGTCTCGCCCGCTGCTCCCTTCAGCAGTGTATTTCATCAGTCTGCCTGTTCTATTCCCTGCTCTGTCTGTGGTGAATCTTCTCACCTTCCCGCATATCTGGTCTGTATCCCGGTTGTGTATAAATAAATAAATAAATCTTTAAAAAAAAAAAAAAGACATTGAGTATAATGTTTATACTTTCACTACATTCAGCTTTGCCAGAAAAAAAGGCACCGATTGCACAAATTGCTAATTCTATAAAATTAGAACAATAACCTCAAATGGACCTTAATACCGGTAGCTATCCTGTTAGTTGTCTCCTCCCTCTCCAAAGTAATGTATTAAAATCTTCACTACTTACCTTAAATCCTCAACCAACCAATTCCCCCTCTATTAGCTTTAATTAATTTTTATCACCTTCCCAGAATTCATTTTTGTGCATGGTGAGGTAAGTAATCAACTTCATTCATTAACATGTGGATATTCAGTGGGTCCAACCTCAAATTTACCCTTCACTACCTGTTCAGCAAGAATGGATTTGGGCCCTTAAAACAGTTTTACTTTTCCAGCTGGCCTGATATAAAGTTTTCTCCATAGAGGGCGCTGGAAAGATATTGCAAAAGGAAGGGGCTTTCCTCCTTGCTTCTGGAGTGTTCTCTCAGTAGGTCCCAGCACCACTCACAGCTCTTCCAGTGCCAGCTCCTGCAGCTTGTGCAGTTTCTCTACCACCAGGTTGCTGAAGTACTAGCAAGCAGCCCCAGTAAACTCCCCAGTACTCCCCCAGGAGATTTTGTAACAGAGTAACTAAGGTGAGATGGGTTTCTGGCAGGTTCTGCATTCATCATCCCAGAACCCTTTTTTTTTTTTACCATTCAGTGAACCATAGATTTGCCCCTCCCAAATAAGGTTTAGATCTCATCAGAGGAGAAATGGATCCTCTTTTTATCTGCTAGTCTTGTATTCTTTAAAGTTCTCTTTCCTTTTACTAAGCAATCCTCATTGGGCCTCCCTGGTGGCGCAGTGGTTGAGCGCTGGGTTGCGAAGCTGCCCGCGGCCTCTGTGGCGCCAGTTCGATCCCCGGCTGCTCCCCGGCCAACAGAGGAGGGTCCCAATGGCGAGCGCAGACCTCTCCTGCCGCCCGCTGCTCCCCTCAGCAGTGTATTTCGGTCCTTCTGCCTGCTCTGCTCCCCCCTCTGGCTCTGGTGAATTCTCTCACCCTCCTGCGTTTCTGACTGTACCCAGTGCATGTATAAACAAACAAATAAATAAATAAATAAAACATGCCTCTATAAATAATTAAAAAAAAAAACAACTAAGCAATCCTCATTACTCCCATCCTGTTATAGTCAGCAACGCTTTATAATTAACATTCCCTATTCAAATTACCACGTGATTTCTCTTCCTAATCAGACCCCCAGCTGGTAAACTAAGTTTCTGTGAAGAACTGATAAAATCAAAGGCTGTTTAGTCCCATTTGTTTTATGTGTAAACAAACAGATAATTGATAATTAGTTCTGAAGGGTAAACCAAAGTCTGCAAAGAAAGGAATGAACCAGCTAGTCACGGGGTATACCTTTATTCATGGTACTCCCTTCTCCATATAGGAAGAGTCTGAATTTTCCTTCACTAACCATGAAAGAGCAAGTACTATAAGTGATGACATTCTTTTTTTTTTTTAGATGAATCATTTGTATTTCCAAAGGGAAATGAAAATCTAAAAAACACAGTGAAATTTAAGATGACAGAATAGTAGGAAAAAAAGTCAGTAGGCTCCGTTTCTCTGGCTATTGCTCTACCAAATGCCTCTAGTTACACTTGAAGGGAAATATAAAATCTCAGTAATCCCACACTAATACTCACTTTTCTTTTTAGCTGTATAAGAAAATTCAACATCTTCACTCTGTCTCACTACTTTTCATGTGCTCTCTTTGCCAACATTAAAATGAAATGTTCAGCATCAAATTTACCATTCTTGTACCACTTCACTCTTATTTCTGCTAGTCACAGAGTTAAAAGGACAGGATTAAGAGTCATTAGACACAGTACTAAGAAGAATTAAAGGGCTTGTTCTAGGGGTATAACATCTGCTCCTCAAATTCCTGCCTAAACAACTAAGATTCCGATCAAAGAGAAGAGAAGGAAAGCCAATCTGACAGTAAACGAGAGTCATGAGGAAGTGAATGTTCTCTCAGGGAGTAACTCTGACACCAGAGGAAGGCTTAGTGACATTGCACAATTCTTTCTGTGAAGTTAGTCATGGGGCAAGTGGGAGTACAAGAGTGTAAGTGGAGGGGAGTGGGAAGGTGAAGATTGAGGATCCTTTTAAGTAGTTTTTGCTAAGCTAGCAAAACAAGCTGGGACACGCAGGACATGCAGATAAACACAGCTGTTTGGGGCTGTCACTTGGGGCTCAGGAGCCAAGGTGTCCTGATGTAGTGAAAAGCGCACCGGAATGTGAGTCAGGAGCCCAGGGATCCAAGTCGTCCTCACTCTGCCACTAACTAGCTGTGAGATGATGAGCACACCCTTCGGCCTCACTAGACTCGGTCTCCCCAGTTTCTGGAAAATTAGCAGATGGGACAGAAGGCAGCATTCTGCAGAGGTTCTCCTGAAATAGTTCATGCACAAGCTATGTAACTTTAGTGAGTCCTGGTTTCCTCCACTGAAGATCCAAGAGAAATAAATCTCAGAAGACTAGGGTTATGCAGGAAGGCACTTAGCATAGTACCTGAAACAAGTAATTTCTATTATTACTACTATTTTTTTCCATGCTCTCTTTAGGGTTATTTGAAAGGTTTTAAAAGCTTGGTATGCAACTATAACGAATACATTAAATATTTGAAAGACATTACAAGTTGTTAGTGTAAGTCAGTACTTGTTCTCATTATTACTAATCAAAATACTCAAGAGAAATAAGTGTTCTTGATCCTTTTCAGCACCCACTCAAAAAAAGCCACTCAAGTCCTATGTCAAATATGATGTACTTGGAAATGAACGTTAATAACAATTACAGAAAAGACACTCAGATTTGCATGCTATCTTCCTGTAGTATTTAATTAAAGTGTCTGTTCCTTCCAGCTATGCAATATATATTATCTAGTGCTAGGAACTGGGCAAAAAAGCACGAGGAAGAATGATTAAAAGATTCTGTATAAGAATATCAGAAAATATTAAGTTATTTCATGGTAAAAGTAACTTCAGCTACTTCAATATTTTAGCTTTTAAATTTAAGAACAGACTTCTAATACAGAATTAGTTAAGAATATATCACCTACCAGCTTAAATGTACTAAACGTTAGCAAGCTAGTAGTAAGTTTACAAAATATATCAAACAAAACTAAACTGAGAGAAGATTTCTATCCAGACCATATATAATTTTATTATAACCCTCTCTTTTATTAAAATGTATTTTTTTGTTTCAAAATACGATAAGATTTGTGACTTTATATGATCCAGAGTTAAAGTTCATGTGAAAATATGGTAAATTCAGAAAGTAAGTGACCTAAATACCTAAACAATACATTCTCACATTCTCTGTGGACTAGAGAAACTTTCTTTATTAATCCTTATTGTTGATTTTTATCGTTCTTTGTTATTGACCTTTATTGATTTAGAAACTACATATTGTGAAAAAAAATAACCTATTGCTTCCAATCTCTATGCATTATGGAATATAACACAGTGCTTTCAATATGTATTTCAACCTTTTTTGAGTTCATAATTTCTTGTTAAATTTTATTTATAACACCTTTGTTTTTTGAAAAATATAAAATTTTTTAATTATGAAAGCAATTCATGCAGTTTTGCCATGTCATATAAAAGTAAAAAATGGAAGGTTCTCCTTTCCCTACATAATACACTTCCTTTCTTAAGCTGCACCCTCCAAAATTTTCTCTAGTAACTGAAAAACACAAGTATGTATGCTTATATCACAAAAATGGAACTTTTTGGAAAACTGTTACTTGTTCATTTACTATATGAATATTACTGAAATTCATATGGAAACACTCCATGACATAAGCTTCAGAGATCTCTTTGTGGATTCATCCTCAGCAGCAGGAAAACAAAGGAGATTATACACAACTGGGACTACATCAAACTAAGAAGCTTCTGCACAGCAGAAGAGACTGTAACCAAAATGAATAGATGCCCTAATGAATGGGAGAAAATTTTTGCACACCATTCATTTGACAAGGAACTGATAGCAAAGATCTACAAAAGCTCATACAACTCAACAAAAAGAAAATAAACAGCTCAATCCAAAAATTGTGGCAATCTTTCTAATAAAAATTCGAAGAAAACATGGTTTAGAGTAACATAAGCAGAAAATACATGAGGATAGAAAACAATATTTTAAAATACATTAAAGCTTCCTTTAAAAAAGACACCATTATGGGAAAAGAAAAGGAAATAGTTGTGATTACGTTACATGAACTGTTATACTTCATAAATATCAGGTGCAATCTAGTGAAAAAACATTTCCCTAAAAGCTTACAGTGTTACTTCAGTTATCTGGCATAGGCAGTGAATAAAGTGCTAAGATAAGAAAGGCTTACAAATAAAAGAGTTTAAAGCAAACACACACACCCTTGACTGTTTCTGATGGCACTTATTGTAAATGGTTTCAATCTCTTCTGTCCCTATATAGTGATTACTGATACAAGCTCCAGAGGTAAAATGTCTACATTCAAATCCCTCTTCTATTACTTACTGTATGACCTGGCTAATTAATTAATCATTGTAAGACTCCATTCCCACATCTCTAAAACCTATGACGCCGAGGCTTCCCCGGTGGCGCAGCGGTTGAGCACTGGATTGTGAAGCTGTCCGCAGCCTCTGCAGCGCCAGTTCAATCCCCAGCTGCTCCCCCGGCCACAGGAGGAGGGTCCCACATGGCGCACAGACCTCAGCAGTGTACTTCGGTCCTTCTGCCTGCTCTGCTCCCTTCTCTGGCTCTGGTGAATTCTCTCACCCTCCCACGCTTCTGACTATACCCAGTGCTTGTATAAATAAATGTTTTTTTAAAAAAAAAGTAAATAAATAAATAAATAAAGCCTATGACACCAAGCAATCATGAGAATTAGCTGATAGAGAACTCAGTCCAGCCAGGCTCAATTAATATTAACAATGATAATGAGATACATTATTAATGCTACTATTAGGTAATAGAACATATCTTTATTCTTTAGCAAAAGAAAAACATGTATCTCTATATTAAATAAGTAATTTATACACCTGGAGACAAAAACTCTACAGATATAAAAGGGCAAATTAACACATTTTACCCCATCTTGGTCTCCCTTTTCACTATAAACAAATTGGTTTCTTGTGTACCTTTTCAGGGACACTTTTATGCATCTATAAACAAGTGGCATATATTGCTTTTCCAAGCTTTCTTGAAGCTATATTCTATTCTATACTGTGTTTTTTTTTCAATTCAATGTTTTTTAAGATTACTCTACAACTGAACTTTTTCTTGATGCCTTATGTCAGCATCTTACAAATTTGAGTAGTAGCACCTTCCTTTTAACAGGAAAATGTTTAGAGATCACTTTGTGAGGACAATTTTTACTATAATATTATTTAACTGAGTATGTAATAAGGCTCTTTATACTTACAACTCATAAAACTAGAAGTTCAAAATGAATTTGAAAGTAAATACTAACCACTCCACATCCACGCTACCGACTATGATCAAAGACAATAACAAACACTAGTGACATTGTAGAGAAACTGAAGCTTTATATATTGTTGATAAGAATGCAAAATGGTACAGTCAGTTTGGAAAAGTTTGTCAGGTTATTAATATGTTAAACATAAAATTTATCATATGATTGAGCTAGAAATCTTTTAAGTATCTCAGTAAGAGAGATGGAAAAATATGTCCATCAAAAGACTGGCATACGCATATGCTCATAGCAGCATTATTCATGATTATTCAAAAGTGGAACCAACTCAAATGTCCATCAACTGGTGAATGGACAAACAAAATATGTCGTAAGTATGAAATGTGAACATAAAAAGGAAACTACTAGTGTATACTACACCATGCATGAACCTCTAAAACTTTATGCTAAGTGACAGAAGCTACACACAAGAGACCACATATATATGTATGTCTGTATGTATGTCCATATATATTAATGTATATTAATGTATGTTTGATTCCATATATCTTAAATGCTCAGAAAAAGCAAATCTCTGGAGACAGAATGTAGATCAGTGGCTGCCTAAGACTGGAGGTGGAAATGAAAAACTACTGCAAATGGGAGTGAGGTTTGTTTTTAGGATGATGAAAATTAAATTGTGGTGATGGTTGTACAAAAACTGTGAATTTAGTGAAAAATCACAGAATTGTATCTTGAAATGAGTGTGTTTTATGGTGTAAATTACACCTTAAAAAGGTAATTTTGAAAAAGTAATACTAAAAGAACCACTAAGATTCCAATTAATTTCTTAAATGTGGTTTGCTGAAACAGTGCCTAAAAATTTAAACAATTTTTTTTATTATAGAAAAACTTAATTACATCACTCTATCACAATCCTCCAATCTGCCATCAGATGAACAAGTTACTTGTTGCTGTGACAGCACATGTCTATTTTACTGTGTTCTAGTGGTGATTCAATTTTCCCACCAACTGTTTCTTTTATATCAAGTTCTGTAAAAACTTTGTTGATATGCAATTTATGACAAAACAAGCTTTCTCTTGGCATCAAAACAGCATTTATGCCTGAAGCAGGTCTCTGCTCCTTTTCTCAGGAAGCCACAGCAACAGAAAGTAAAAGTACTTGAATCCAAGTGTTTTGAAACATGAGTAAACAAGTGCAGACATTGGGAATGGGCAAATGTTATCAAAATGAAAAAAAATTAGATGAATGAAAAGAATTTGAATTTGTGAGCCCCTAAGAATATGCCCATAAACTCCAATCCAAGAAAACTACAATTTGCAATGTCTTAGAAGTTACTAAAGAAAAAGAAAAGAAGTTACTAAAGTATGAGGGGTCCTGACTTCATACTAAATGTCATTCATACAGTTAAGTCATTCCGTATGTACAAAATGGCTTTAGTTAACAGTCTCTGTGAAGCATGACCCAAAAAACCTTGTCATCAATTAAAGCTCTTCGATTTCTGAAATGAAAATTTACTTTAACTTCTATTAGTTAAATAAGAATAAAAATTTTAAAGCAAGAAACACCTGACAAAAAAGTAGAATTCATCTACTTGAAAAGGTTGATCATATGACAGAAAACATTAACAAAATTGAAAACCATATCATGTGATAATAAAAACCATAAACAATTTTCTCAAAAGTGAACATAATTAAGACACAATCATTTATTTTTATTTTTTTTAAAGATTTATTTATTTTTTTTTAAATAATAAATTTTATTTTTATATTCCCCATACAATTGCAAACGCCCCATTCTGACCCCAATCCCTCCCCTCCCACCCTCCACCCCCAAAAAGTGTCTCTGGTTCATAGTTTTTTGTTGATTTTGATTTTCACTTTCTTATAGTTATTCATTTTCCTGGTCCCTTATTTAAGTTTTCTAGATTCCTGCTATGAGTGAGACCATCTGGTATTTTTCTTTTTCTTTTTGGCTTATTTCGCTGAGCATGATCCCTTCCAACGCCATCCATGTTGCTGCAAATTGCATGTGTTTATCTTTTTTGAATGCTGAGTAATATTCCATGGAAGACACAATCATTTAAATGAATGCTTTTGTGCATGAAGTTGTGCTGCATCTAACCAAACAACACTTGGTTGACTAAATTATCCCAAAATTAAAGCAAAGCACTCAACTAATAAGTCTCCAAACTAATCATGATCTGTTGGCACAGAAGATCAGGGAAGTGGGATATAATTCATTTTTCACAATAAAGAATCTGTCTCAGTCTGCATGTCCCATTGAATTTCTTTTTATTTTTTCATGTCAGATACAGACAATCCTTGCTTTGCATGGTTGTGATATGCATGAATTTCAGTTACCATGGTTTAGATAAATAATACCAGGCCCCAACAACATGGTTCAAATTTCAGTTACTACGGTATATTAAGTGAGTAATTGCATGAAGTACAAACTTTGCTGCTAGTTTTTCAGTTAAAAAATCACTACAAAAATAACATATGTACCTCCTGATCAATGAACAACCCTACCATTCTTCCAAAGTCTAACACTGGCAACATACTTTCAAAAACTTCATATGTGCACAAAAGGCATTTCACTTCTTGCTTTCTGTTCTTACTCAACTTACACACAGACCCACAGATGTATAAAGATAATCACTTCATCATTTATTTGTAGTAATGAAAAAGTGGCTACTACATAACCCTAAAGTATATCAATGAGAGAATAGCTAATCAGTGCAATGGTTGTCAAAATCTGTCCTCAAACCATGTATACCAAGTTGTCAGAAATGCAAGTTCTCAGGTTACCCAAAATCTAAAAAGTTATGAAATCTAAACTTTTAACATTTTACCAAGCCCTTCAGATGCTTCTGATGTTTATTAAATTTCAAAACCACTAAACTATATGGTAAGTTATACCTGATATGTTATGTAGCACTTAGGAAGAACACAATAATAAGTGATAGCAAAAAAGCTCAAAGCAATGATATGAAGTGGGGAGGGGAGGGAGGGAATTATGTAATAATACCATCTGGCACATTTATGGAACATAGTATATACTGCTCTTTAATAGGTACAAATATTTGTTGATAACTGTATGGAAAAATCTCAGAATACACACAGCAAGAAAAGAGATTAAAATGAAGATGCTCAAAGATCCAAAGGATACTGTCTCTTGAATCTACAACATAAAATTATTGAAAATCTGTGAAGAAACAAAAAAATTACAGGTGACTGGCAGACTGGACTAGAGAAAATGCTGTACTTGTTTTACATTAAATGAGACAAAAGATGATTTTTAGTAGAGATCCACAAATCTAATACTGATGCAGGGCCTAAGTTCACATGCAATTAACAGATTAAAAAGTGCCCAAAGTGGTAGATGCATCAAAAAGAAGTGTAACAACAACAAAGGAAAGCATTTTTTTATATTATTTTATACTGATAATCCAAGAAAAATAGCAACTTTAATGAGTCTTTTTGAAAGTAAAACTGGAACAATAACAAAAGCAAGAATATTATTGCACCAAAGATTCCTTTTGAGAAAAATTCATCACAGGTGCCTGAAATCCAGAGCCCTACCTCAGTCTCACTCCTAGACTAGGACTTCTGTCTCCCTTCCTAAGAGCTTTGGGGGCCTTTGTGTATGAATGCCCCTTTGACACCCACTAACCATGATGTTGCTGGATATCAACCAAATTCTGACATCTGCTGTTAGAGGTGAGGAGATGGTCTGAAAACAGCAATACTGTGCTTTTTATATTTTCAAGACAAGATCCCTCAAATTTTCTTGGCAGACAGTACAGGAATAATGTATATAAGTAACAAAAAAAGTTATGGAAGAATTTTCCTGAGTAGGGCCTCCCCTGGTGGCACAGGTGGTTGAGCGCAGCACTGTGAAGCTGTCCGCAGTCTCTGCAGCAAGATCCCAGCCAGCCGGCGAGGGTCCCACATGGCGTGGCAGACCTCTCCTGTCTCGCCTGCTACTCCCCTCAGCAGTGTATTTCTTCAGTCTGCCTGTTCTGTTCCCTGCTCTGTCTCTGGTGAATCTTCTCACCCTCCCGCACGTCCGCCTATACCCCAGTCTTGTATGGCTAAATAAATAAATCTTTAAAAAAAAAAAAAAGAATTTTCCTGAGTAATAGATCTGTATGAATTCTCATATGGTTGAACAACTTAACCTAATAGGTTGTTTAACAGATAAATGAGACAGGCTTCAAATAGCATACCAATATTTGACTGCCATATCAACAGGTACTAATGCAATTAGAACTTATTGCACATTTACCAAATTTGTGACTGGCAAAAAACAAGGATTGATCATTTATACTTTGGATGTTAGAGTCAAAAATGGAATAATGAACTAACAAAGTAAAATTAATGTGAATTCAAAAATTGTAAATACTTGCATTATACTTTTTTCTCTTTAAAATGTAATATAAATTTATTTTAATAATCTATAACAGACTCACACATGCACGCACATTTTTAGATCATTTGTGGTCTGTAAGACTTAAATGCTTACTATCTTTACAAAAAAAAAAGTCTTGCCAACCTTTGGTAAATGATCAGCAAGTCTTTTCTGAAAAAATATGTTCTATCTTTGAATTTGAGTATAAAAATCAAAGACTTTAAGTAAACATTCTGCAAAGTAAAATTTAAATGAGAACAATTCTGAAACTGTTTTACATGCATACTGGAATTCCACATATATGTAAATGGATGGGTGGTAGAGCCAGGTTCCTCACTATTAGAAGGTGAAGTTTCCCAAGAAGGAAGACGAGGAAAAACTAGAATGAACCAACACTCACTGGCCTGGAGTCAGAGACACCAGCATAAACTCACGTTTAGCTTATATCGATGCAAACAAATACAGAAACAAGGGACAGAAGCAGTGATACCATAGGAACAATACACACAGAGAACGTGGATCTGTTTGCTCACAGCATTGTTCTTCTAGGAAATATGACTAATTTTAAGACTAGGGCAGGGAAAACACAAAAAGAACCTGGAGCATCCTACACATTCTACAGTGTCAAAAAGAAAGAAAACACTTTGGGGAGAAAAAAAAAAAAGGCACGTCAAAGAAATTAACAATCTGAGCAACAAAATAAATAGCAAAATATTATACCACAGTATAAAATGAATAGTAGATGATACTGGTAGATATAAATGATCAGATAGATAAATGGGTGAGAAGAGACAGTTTTTCCTTATTACAGAAGAACTCCAAGTATTTCATGTAAATACTATCGCCTCCAGGAAGTGCAGCTTAATCTTTCCACTCACTCCAGAGAGAAATCCTTTACAGACTTGCTTCCAGAGAACAGCATATAGAAACGGAACAAAAAGTAACTACTTTGGAGTTACATGACAGTATGTACCCCTGACATGCACTAAATAGGGCACTTCACCTCCATGATATCTGTCCCCAAAGCACAGAGCACCAGTTTCACCATGAAGAAAAACATAAAAACAAAAACAAAACAAAAACAAAAACAAACCACAATTCAAGAGGCATTGTGCAAAATAACTGACCAGTACCCTTTCAAAACTATCAAGTTCATAAAAACAAGACTGAGATATTATCATAAAGCAGAGAAAACTAAACAGACATGAAGATTAAATGTAATGTGGTATCTCAGAAGGGATATTATTGAAAACTCCAGTGATATCTAAGTAAAGTTCATAGTTCAGTTCATAATAATGCACCAACATTAGTTTAATTGTTATAATTGTACCATGGTCATGTAAAACTTTAACAACGAGGTCAACTGAGTTAGAAGTACTCCTGAACTCTATACTATCTTTGCAGCTTTTCTGTAAATTAAAAATAATATATTCTAAAATTTAGAGTTTAGAAAAATTTTGAATTGGAAGAATCAGTATGCTCTTGTCATTTAAACATACACACATATATATCTATACTTTTGTCCTCATTCCACTGAAAAGATTAAGAAGCACTGATACCCCAATAGCAATGAGCATGTGTAGTATCTGGATTTGGACTCTAAATACTATAACCACTACATAAATTTATTTTTTAAAAAGGTCTCCATGGGGAAATCCTGATTCCTGGACTTAGAAAGGAATGTTGTGTCAGAAAACAAGTAAGTTTTTAAAGACTAATGAGGTCATGTCAATTCTGCATAGCAGTCAGGGACTCCCACTGGTCAAATATGAGACAATTTAAACATCAAAAAGAATAATGACTGCAATTCACTGAAACACATGAAAATTTTAAAATCGCAAATACTAATACTCAAAAAAGAAAAGTAAAACAGCAAAACTATCACCATAAACAACAGCAACAACTCATTTATTACAACCCGTAAGCTGAAAATGGAAAATTAAAGGAAAGTAACTAAACATTTATCCTACTCTCCCCCGAGTAGGAACTGTATTTCAAAGTTACCAAAAAAAAAAAAAAAAAAAAAACCACACTGGTTAATGGGGGAAAGTTTGTTTTTTAGAAGAATGGCAGAAAATAAAAGTAAATGCAATAATAGAATTAAAACTTGCCAATAAGCATTCCTCAAAGAGAACTGATTCAGCTGTGAGTAATCAATGGATACTAAACTTAAATGAAGGGATGAGGAGAATGTGGATATTACATAGTACCAAAGAACCTCCCTGCAAAGTTCTTGCCTATGCAAAGTTCTTGCCTACCACGAGTATATATCATTAATTTACAATGGAGGAATTGGCTCTCCTCATGTTAATCCAGGGAGTAAATTTAATTGCTACTTAGTAATCATGGCAACAACTAGGTAATATGTGTCACTTGATATGATACAATTATGAATTATGATAAAACTTCGATCATTTACAGGAAACAATGGAAATAAAGATTAATACCATAAGGAAGCAATTAGAAAATTAGGGAGAAAGAATTATATAGAGGTCATGAAAATGGTAAGAAAGGTTGAGAAAAAGGACATGAAAATGGGAAAGAAAATGGTAAGGAGATGACGCTGTCCTACGTTAATAGATAAGTAAAAGGTGCAAAATAAACACGACGTATATACTTGATTGGATCCAAGTCTAACATTAAGACACATTCTGAAGGTAAATGGGTAAATTTAAATAAGGAATCATTTGGAATCATAAGAAATATTAAGGGATCATAAAGAATTTTGTTTCAAGGGCCTCCCTGGTGGTGCAGCGGTTGAGCGCTGGGTTGCGAAGCTGTCTGCAGCCTCCGCAGCACCGGTTCGATCCCCAGCTGCTCCCCGGCCACCAGAGGAGGGTCCCACATGGCACGCAGACCTCTCCTGCCGCCCGCTGCTCCCCTCAGCAGTGTACTTCGGTCCTTCTGCCTGCTCTGCTCCCCACTCTGGCTCTGGTGAATTCTCTCACCCTCCCGCGCTTCTGGCTGTACCCAGTGCTTGTATAAATAAATAAATAAATCTTTAAAAAAAAAAAAAAAGAATTTTGTTTCAAGTAATAATGGAACTACATTTACTGGAAATGCCTATATTCTTTTTTTTACTAAATTTTACTTTATTTCATCAAACATAAATCCAACTAACTGTATATTTTTTCTTGTTATTACCCTGTTAACTTTAGTTTACCACACTGTAGAGGGTCCAGGAGTACATTTTCTCACCTCCACAACTGTGTGTGTCACACCATGATCACCACCAAACAGCCAGTCACTCTCCGTCAACAGTCAGTCAATCCCTCTACTCATCCTCTCCCACTCCATCCCCTCTGGCAACCACTACTCTGCTGTCAGAGTCGAGGGGTTTCTTTTTGGTTTTGTGTGTTCACCGCTTTTTTTCCCTTTATATTCCACAAATGAGTGAAATAATATGATATTTATCTTTTTCCTTCTGACTTACTTTACTTAGAATAATACCTCCAAGATCCAATCATGTTGTCACATATGGGTGGCAATATTTCATCTTTTTAAGGGCTGAGAGGTACTCGCTGCGTGCATATATCAGAAAATATCTGTATGTTACAAAAATATATACTGAGGTATTCCAAAGTGAAAGTTATTTGTCTTCTGAATTCTTCAAAAATTACAAAAATGAGATGAAGCAAACAGAGAAAAATGTTTATAACTGTTAAATTTAGGTAAATAGCAGATGGCTATTATCTAACCCTTCTACTTTTTTCTTTGTTTAAAATTTTCCACAGAAAATGTGATTTATAGATAGATACATAAATAGATATAAAATACACATTGAGTCCAAAAAAACCAATATCATAAAATGTACAGACATTATTTGGAGATCAGGAGCAAATGATGGCAAAGTTAAATAGTTCTCATGACTTAAAATAACAACATGCACATAATGTTTGCAGTATTAGAGTTTATATTAATTTTATATGGATTGTCAAGAATTCTGTTTCTTCCCATCTATCCTTGACTAGCTCACTATTATATATTAGGTTGCAACAATTTAATTATGTATGAAAAATACTCTGTGCTTATTCTTTGGATTTTTTGCATTTTCAATTGAGAGAATAGAGTTAATGCCACAGTTCAGTACCAGAGCACTGGCTAGAGACTCATGAGATATGTATTCTACTCAAAGATGATCATTAAGAGAGCACTGAATAGTCCTGAACAGTCAGATTATAGTTGCAAAGGTAGGAGAGAATAATTTCTACACGAATCGAGAGACAGTCATGTGGGGAAAGAAGTAGTGCCACATATTTTAAGTACATTTTCAAAATGTCGTCATTCTAATAGTAATATATTACTATTTTAAATCATGAATGCTATTTTAAATACAGTCATCATTGGAGACATTGAGTTTTTTAAAAGCTTTTTCCTGTCCAATTGATCAAAGATCTGCCATGTTCATTTACCAAATTCTGAAAACTTTACTTAAGATAACTAAAGAGTTATGACTTCAAAATTTACAAATCAGTATGATTTGTAGTAAAGGGACCAGCATTACTCTAGAGAAAGCTGCCAGAGAAATTTAAGGTCTCAGATCCAATTCTTATCCACATACAAACATTTACTATCTAAGCATTTATTTTCAAGTAAGCAAAAACGATTCACATGAACTGTTCTTCCGCACTTAAGAAAAATCCCAGCTCTCTAGTTTTTTGGATGTTCCAACCAGCACTTTGCTAAAAGGTTCACTGGAAGCAAAAACCCACAGTCCAAGAATAGAAACTTTCTGCACATTGTTGACAGAATCCAGAGTTCACACATGGATATTAGGTTTAGCAAAAAAAATCTCTAAGAGTTCAGGATAAAAGCAAAGCCAGTCAAATGCTCCAGTTTCCCATCCTCTGCAAGTATCACCTGGATGGTCTTCTAAAACCATGACCCACCAGTGTGGACACTACCTATCAAGAAGCCAAACCCAGTGAGGGCACTGCTTGGGGACCAGTGGACAAGAGGCTATCGCAGGAGCTGATGACCCTCCTGAGATCTGGCAAGAAAAGAGTTTCTGCCTTCCCTGTACCAGACAACCTTTTCAAATGGGCTGAATTATCCATGGAGCACCTGGTACCAGTATGTGATGAGGTGAAGTATAAGTTCTCCCTGGAGTTCCCCAGTGACTACTCTTAAAACATGTCCACAGTGAAGCTCCCCAAATCCTACTACCACCCCAAAGTGGACATCAAGGGTAATATCTCCCTGATATACTAAGGAACAAGTGAATCACCCTGTATGACATTAGGACGATCCTGCTCCCCCTCAGAGCATGCTAAGAGAGCCAACATGGAGAACCCTCTGAACACATAAGCTGCCAAGCTCTGGAAAAACCTCACAGCCTTTAAGAAGTGCATACAAGAAATCTTCTCAAAGCAAGTCTTGCGCCAAGAACCCTGACCTGGACTGTCCAGCCTCTACTTTTGCATTCATTGTCTCTACTTTTTTGTTTGTTAAATGGTCTCTCTTTTTCTTGGTTTCTGCGCAAGACTCTGTATCCTAAGGTTTGGTGTCATTTTTGTTTTATTTCCATTGTTTTAATTAAGTCTCTTGTTGAGCCTTGTGAAGAATCAAATAAAGACATTTTGGGGTATTTTTTAACCAAAAAATAAATTGATAAATAAAAGCAAAGTTCTTATACCCGGTTTCTGCAAAAGGAGAAAATTGAGTCTAAATAATTTCAGCTAGGGCCTCCCCTGGTGGCACAGTGGTTGAGCACTGGGCTGCGAAGCTGCCCACAGCCTCTGCAGTGCCGGTTCGATTCCCGGCTGCCAGCAAGGGTCCCATGTGTTGCGACAGACTTCTCCTGCAGCGCCCGCTGCTCCCCTCAGCAGTGTACTTCGTCAGTCTGCCTGTTCTGTTCCCTGCTCTGGCTCTGGTGAATTCTCTCACCCTCCCACGCTTCTGACTGTGCCCAGTGCTTGTATAAATAAATAAACAAATATTTTTAATAAATAAATAAATAAATAAATAAATAATTTCAGCTAATCCACATATCTTGAATATCTTTAAATTTCATCCATGGGAGCCTATTTCTAACATGTGCTATGCAAATTATCAACACACCAGTTTTACCAATAAAAATTCATATTTTATACCCAATATGTTAAAAGATCAAATATGGTCAAATGTTAAAATAAGAGGGTGGCTTGTAACTAGCAACATATAAAGCCCTTTGTAATTATCAGCAGACTCTACCTGCTTACTGCAGCACTGAGTAACACCTGGATATTTGCTTAACATATGTGATAGGCAAATGCTTACCATTATTCAATATTTACTGGAGTGTTTTAAAATAAACTAGGCAAGGTAGTTAAGGTACATTTTACTTTCATTTGAATAATGAAGGCAGAACACAGGCATAGGAACTTATTACATTTTGGTACAAATCATTATAAATGCATTTCAAGAGACAGCCGCACTCAGTCTTCCAATACGAAGATATTGTATTAAGTTACACAATACATACCATTCACAAGGCTGAAGGGATCGAAATGCCTTAAAAGAAGCATCCATTCCAGCAAAATCCCAAAATTTAACATCATAATCATATCCTCCAGTTACCAATCGGGCACCTGAGGGGTCCAGACCCAGAGCAGAAACCTAATTTAAAAAAAAAATGAATTGGAGAAAAATTGCTCATGTCTATTACTATAACCCCCATTTCCTTTCTATTTAGATTATCAACTATTGTAACTTCTAAAAAGTGCAAATAGATAGTACCTTCTGCATTATTTGACTATGTTCTTATGGGTATTATTTCCTCTGAAATAAAGGGGAAAATTTTAATTTAATCTAATTGCCAACTTTGCCCCAACTCACCATGTACTCAAATGATTATCATTGGACCATATGATCAACTAAGTTGCCTTTAGTATTAAGTAGAAAACATGCAAATAATTCCATTTTTCCAATAAATAATTTTGAGGAAAACTTTTAAGATAGTTTAACAGTAAATGAAGACAACAATTAAAATTACCAAAATGCATAACTGCAATGGGAACTTTAAGAAACCTATTTAGGGCCTCCCCGGTGGCTCAGCGGTTGAGTGCTGGGTTGCAAAGCTGCCCACGGCCTCTGCGGCGCCGGTTCGATCCCCGGCTGCTCCCCGGCCACCAGAGGAGGGTCCCACATGGTGCGCAGACCTCCCCTGCCGCTCGCTGCTCCCCTCAGCAGTGTACTTCGGTCCTTCTGCCTGCTCTGCTCCCCGCTCTGGCTCTGGTGAATTCTCTCACCCTCCCCGCCTCTGACTGTACCCAGTGCATGTATAAACAAAACAAACAAACAAAATAAATAAATTAAAAAAACATGCCTCTATTTAAAAAAAAAAAAAGAAAGAAAAAAGAAACCTATTTAACAAAGTAGGGCAGAGTGGAAATTATTTTGTGCATACGGCTAAATGACTCAGGATAGCTATCTTACTTAGCCATTTTTTAAAATGAACTTATAAGTGACTAGCACATTATAATCACTTATATTGGTTACACAAAGTATTTGCTTTCCCTGTCCAATTCACATGTGAACAATCCATGTGAAACTCACTGATTTTGGGCTACATTTAACATTGTGTCAGAGCAGGAAGTCCATGGATCTACTGCCCTCACAGAAGGAAAGATATGCATTTGGAATTTTTTTTTTAAAGATTTATTTATTTATACAAGCATTAGGGGTACAGTCAGAAGCGCAGGAGGGTGAGAGAATTTACCAGAGCCAGAGCAGGGAACAGAACAGGCAGACTGACGAAATCCACTGCTGAGGGGAGCAGTGGGCACAGAAGGAGAGGTCTGTTGCGCCATGTGGGACCCTCACTGGTGGCCAGGGATCAAACTGGTGCTGCAGAGGCTGCAGGCAGCTTTGCAACCCAGCGCTCAACCGCTGCACCACCAGGGGAGGCCCTGCATTTGAAATTTTTAATGTGATTAAAAATGTGTGTGTGTGTGTGTGTGTGAGAGGGAGAGAAAGACAGTAAAAGGATCAAAGTTTTATTAAATAAGGGAAGTGACTGTAAATAAGTTGTAACAGACTTGAAATGTAATTAAATATAATAGTTTACTGATAAAATACTCATTTCAATGACTACCTACACTTATTTCAGAATATATAAAGCATGATATATAAATATGATTAATAACTTACCATTAAATGAGATACTCTAAATGTGTTAAGAAAAGCACACAAATGAGAAGCCATTTTTTATGACTGAACAATGTCTCAAAACATAAAACAAACAAAAATAAACAGTAACTTTAAAAGTCTAAGAAGTGGCTTCTGCTACCACCTCACTACAAGCTTACTTGCACCCATGCCTACTTGATACTTCT
Source organism: Talpa occidentalis (assembly GCF_014898055.3). NCBI lineage: Eukaryota > Metazoa > Chordata > Mammalia > Eulipotyphla > Talpidae > Talpa > Talpa occidentalis. The sequence continues at coordinate 120,994,339 of NW_023604972.1, forward strand.
TCCCTCCTGTTACAATTAAAGAATTAGAGATGTCTCTTCTCATCAGGCTACCCCCACCAATGTTCATCTACCTATGAAGCAATTTGAAATTCCAAATTTATTTGTGGCTTGTGTTCTATACTTGTCCTCCCTCAAGAGTGTAAACTCCACTGGGGTAGAGGGTGGGTCTGGAGTCATAATAGAAGTGGCAGTAACTAGTTGCAATCATCCTCATTGTGTTCTCCTGGGGAAGAGAAAAGGCTTGTTTAGAGATAATTTCTGACTTTATGGGGGGGTCACTGATTTGATGATAGCTGGGAAGAATGTATTCAAAGGGAAACTTGGGAAGAAGCAACCCTTCTCCTAAAAAATGTTTGCTCTGCCTAAAGTGTGAATTCTTTCATTGAGCAGAAAAGTAAATGACCATTATGTCACTATATTAATGGAAGAAGAGATAGAATATAGAATCAAAGAATACCGAATATAAAAAAAAAAGTTGGAAATACACTCCTTGGGAAGAAATTCCTCCACTGACAAACATTCCTGGGTACTACAATGTTTAAAAGAACAAGACTATGATCCCATTTAAAGATTGGGTCATCTTGCAGAATATAAAGGAAACCATGTGTAGGTGACCAAAAACATTCCTTGTTTTCTTCTTATTTAAAAGACAAAATAAGGGCCTCCCTGGTGGCTCAAGGGGTTAAGACATAACCTATGAAGTTATCCACAGCCACTGCAGCATGTGTTTGACCCCTGGCCCGCCAGGAAGCAACCCACATGGCGCAGCAGGCATCACCTGACTCACCCACTGCTCCCCTCAGCAGTGTACTTCAGTCATTCCGCCTGTTCTGTTACCCACTCTGCCTCTGGTGAATCCTCTTCCCCACACATACCTGTGGCCTGAACCCCAGTTCTTGTATGCATAAATAAATTTTAAAAAAAGAAAAGAAAAAATAAGACCTGGTTAAGGGCTAGAAAATAATATTTTAAAAAAATGATAAAACATTTTATCTAAAAAGTTCCTTACACTTGCCAGGTTAATTGTAATATTGTAATAAAACTACCACCCTTTTATCAGTACTTGTGAAAATTTTCCTGGAATATGTCACTGAATTGTATTTCAGAAAGAGAGTATGTGATAAATGCTAATACTGTGGTTAATCTGCTTCTCTGTGTTTCTCTATTTTTACTGTGCAGCTTGTCATTACCAGCAAGCAATTGCCTTACAGGGAATAAGGTGCAATAGAAGTTTCCTTAGTGCTTCAGTTCAAATAGAAATTCTAATCCAAACGCTAACACAATTTGCCTGTTGCAAAATGCATTGTGTTTGTTGATTTTTCCTCTCCCCTTTACTTAAAAAATAAAAACTGGAGGTAGTGGTTGATTTATAATATATTGTAGCAGTCCTTGCAACTAGAGAGAAGAGGAAAGGTCATTAAAGTGTATTTCCTGGCTTTGTGATTGAGAATCTAATCCAAAAGAAATGAGATAAACTTTTAGGATCTGTGGGAAAACATAGTGTCAATCTGCACAAGTTTCTGTAACTGGCACTGTGCAAAATTATAGCTGACTATAGGTTCTTATCAAAAACTTAATTAAGAATAATGAGAATGTCCTGACTACTACAAAATTTAAAACCAGAGCATCAGAAAACACTAGCACTTTTATACAAGTCTAGTATCCAATAGCTATTGATGTTAACTTGAGTCATAATATTGAGAAAATGCTGACACAAACAAACATTTTTTTTAAAGATTCACTTTTGTGGGCCTCCCCGGTGGCGCAGCGGTTGAGCACTGGGTTGCGAAGCTGCCCGCAGCCTCTGCAGCGCCGGTTCAATCCCCGGCTGCTCCCCGGCCACTGGAGGAGGGTCCCACATGGCGCGCAGACCTCTCCTGCTGCCCGCTGCTCCCCTCAGCAGTGTACTTCGGTCCTTCTGCCTGCTCTGCTCCCCGCTCTGGCTCTGGTGAATTCTCTCACCCTCCCACGCTTCTGACTGTACCCAGTGCATGTATAAACAAAACAAACAAACAAACAAACAAACAAATAAATAAAACATGCCTCTATTAAAAAAAAAAGATTTACTTTTGTTTATTTATGCTTGCAAGAACTGGGGTATAGACCAGAGGTGCGGGGGTTGGGGGGTAGGGGGCTGACAGGATTCACCAGGTAAAGAGTGGGGAGCAGAACAGGCAGTCTGACGGAAATACACTGCTGAGGGGAGCAGGGGGAGAGACAGGAGAGGTCTGCTGCGCCATGCAGTTTAGCTCCCTGGCCAGGGATCGAACTCATGCTGCAGTGTCAGGCAATAACTTGATAGCACTGAGACTTTAATCCCTGCACCACCAGGGAGACCCCACAGATAAACATTGCAAACAATACTTTGTGATTTAGTCAAGCCAACTTTCCAGGCTCATCACACTGTTCTATCAAAATGACCCAGAAGATTGAAAGTGAAAAGGCAGGATTTTAAGACTATAATAGAATCGATCAACTCTTCCTATTTCATGTCGTAAACACGAAAAGCAATAAAATCAAACTACGCTATGACGCTATAATCACACTCACTTTTAACTATTCAACTAACCATTGTAAGTATCTTTATCAAATGGATTTATTTCTTCAGTGTCAAGAATGAAAAAAGGGGGCAGAGAAATGGATATAGATTAAAAGACATAACAAAACAAGGAGATTCTGTGGAGCAAATCAGACAGCATTTGGATTCTGCCTTGAACAATCTACCTACAAAAATATGTATTGGACAACTGAAGAAATTTGAACAATAATGGGATATTAGATTATATTTAACAATTATCGAAAAAAATTAGATGTAATAAAGATGTTCTATTACGACAAAGAAAAAGAAAGTAACGGGGAGAGACAGACTAACCTATCTGTTGAGTCTTACTGAAATATTTACAGATGAAATTATTTGAAGTCTGGAATTTGCTTTTAAATAAGCCCACAAGGTGACTAGATGGGGAGGAGGCCAGTGCCAGAAATGCATTGTAAATAAGACTGGTCTTATAGAGATAATTATAGAAATACATGTGTGTGTGTGTGTGTGTGTGTGCATGTGTGTATGGAGGTTCCTTTTAGTATTCGCTATAGTTCTGTGATTGTGTAAATACTTTTACAATAACTAGTTGGGAAAAAAAAAGAGAGAACCATACAAAAGAGTCACTTCGTAATCATGAACATATTTACAAGAAGTTTGTTTTTTTTTTTCACTGCCCAGAAAATTTTATTTTTGTACATCACATGAATTTTTGTCATTATGTTGGGGGAAAAGGATGTCCTGACAACCCATTTTACATTGGGGTTGTCCTGTAACAATTATTACATAAATGCTGAGAGTGCCATTATCCAAATGGCATGACAATTCACTTCTTTAATCTCAAGCAGAATTTGCATGATTTCCGTATGTTTATCAGGAGATTTAACAGTGAGATGCAGCCTAGCATCCATAATACCTGATGTTTTTCAGATAGCAATGTAAATATATTTTACAAGAAGTTTAAATAGATACAGGACAAAGGTAAGATTACCCAAAAACAGAAGTACAATTAGAAGCTTGAGCAGTGGAGGAGCAGCGGACGCGGCAGGAAAGGTCTGCGCGCCATGTGGGAACCTCGCCGTTGGCCGGGGATTGAACCAGCGCTGCAGAGACTGCAGGCAGCTTCTCAGCCCAGTGCTCAACTGCTGCACCACCAGGGGAGGCCCACAAACAATATTTTCAAAAGGAAAAAACAGTGAGAAGAATGTCACTGTTTTACCATCCTTATTACTAATTCTATCATTTCTGGAGCTATTGATTAATGTTTTCCCCTCATTATGGAATGTATTTTCCATCACATATCTAGAAAAAGCTTCATTAAAAAGGAAAAATGAGATAATTTTATTCTTTTTTCTTTTTTTTTAAAGATTTATTTATTTATACAAGCACTGGGTACAGTCAGAAGCGCAGGAGGGTGAGAGAATTCACCAGAGCCAGAGCGGGGAGCAGAGCAGGCAGAAGGACCGAAGTACACTGCTGAGAGGAGCTGCTGGTGGCAGGAGAGGTCTGCACGCCATGCGGGACCCTCCTCCGGTGGCCGGGGAGCAGCCGGGGATCAAACCGGCGTTGCAGAGGCTGCGGGCAGCTGCGCAACCCAGAGCTCAACCGCTGCGCCACCGGGGAGGCTCTAATTTTATTCTTTTATTCATAAGCAGGTTTCATTTATTGAACTATCACTTTTAAATGGTTACAATAATAAGATGAATGATATATTATATCTCAAAAATCACATATTAATTTTTAGATAATATGTTTAAAAATATATATTTAAAAATATAATCAGGCCTCCCTGGTGGCACAAGGGTTAAGATGCAACCTATGAAGGTACCCGCAGCCACTGCAGCATGAGTTCGATCCCCAGCCAGGGAGCTACCCACATGGCACAGCAGACCTCTCCTGTCTTGCCCGCTGCTCCCCTCAGCAGTGTATTTCAGTCAGTTTGCCTGTTTTGTTCCCCACTCTGTCTCTGGTGAATCCTCTCACCCCCACACCTCTGGCCTGTACCCCAGTTCTTATATGCATAAATAAATAAATCTTTAAAAAAAATAAGTAAAAAAAAATATAATCTAGAAATATAATTAATATAATCAGAACAATACAGTTACTATTTTATGTTTAATTCCTCTCTCACATTCATCTGAAAAATGAACTCAGGCCTCTTACTGATATAGAAATAAAGCTAAGGGTAATGAGAAATTTTCCCACACCATAAAAAAGAAAATTGTATTTGAGTTTCATTTCTTTCTTTCACTTATAATTTTCCTCTATCAAGGAAAAAGAGGTTTTAAAGCCAACAATAACAATAATAAGTGTTCCTATTTTAAATGAAAGGCAATGGCTATTTTGACTGAATAGAAAAGTAATCCTTCTGTTTTTCTTAATGATATAAGTTGATTATGTAATTATCCTTATGCAAATATATCTGATTAGTTCACTTTTCCATGAGAGCTTTGTTATTGAGAGAAAAGAATCATTGTTTTAAACTTACTGTTTTAGTGCCATGCTTTAGAGTTATCTCATGAGAGTCAGGGATCCTTTGGACAGGATTCTGAAAAAAGAAAATTCCATGACATCAATGAGTAACATAACGTACTTGCGGGAAACTGCATACCACTCACAGGAAATGTAATTTTTCAAATTGCATAATTGGATTTTAACACAAAGATCACAATCAACAGGAAGTAAAGTATGAGGGTATCTTATACCTTCTACTTTCAGGTAGATTATCATTTTAAATTGATATTACCTTAAATTTCTAAAATGATAAACTCTTCAGGCTGTATGAAACTTTGAGGCCCTCTCAGTGTACAAAATATTTAAAATCCTCTACTCCTTGGTATTTGGGCATACCGCCTTCAAGCACTTACATACTTAATTTAAAATAGACAACAAAATTTGCACATGGCAGATACATATTACCATTTAACCCTTAAATTTTTAAAAATATTGCCTGCTGTTCAAAAATTGTACAAACAGGAAAATGAGTCATTCACAGTTTCATCAATTCTATGAGTATTTATTAAAGTGATATTATAACGCAGATGGCATCAGAAATATACAATAAATTCTATGGTAGACAAGGGTATGGACAGAAAAATTGAGAAATAAAGGTCACTCATCAATTAAACAAAAAGTTTCATGTCTAGTCAAGTCTCCTTTGTCTCCATTACCCACTACAAATACATGTTAGAATCATCTTGCAACCTGATTAATTAAATGTGTGCAATCTAACTGATTCCGGTCCCTACTTCCCCATGTTCTTTAGAATCCTTGATGAATCAATCCATTACCAGTTGAATTTATCTTGTTATTCCCATATTAAAAAAAAAAATAGACACACTGATTTTCCCCACACTAACAGCTGTAACACTTTTCTTTTGCAACCAAGCTTCTTCATGCTATAGTTTTCATCAGGGTCTATTTTGTTTCATGCTTCTACCTCTAACATTTTGGCATTTGTCACTTTATTCCCAATGCCTTGCACAGTTCTTGGCACTTAAGAGTCTCTCAGTAAGTATTTCTTGAATGAGTAAATAAATCACTATAAATCCCTGGGGACATTTTTCAGAATTTATCCTGCACAAGTGACCTTTCAACAGCAGGATAATTATTTAACTATTTCCTCCACCTTGAAACCGTTCTTTCCTAGGAGGAAAAACCCTAGATTAAAAAAGAAACACAGAAAAGTCAGAGGTTTAAATCTAGTTCTGCCACTCATTAGCCCTGCAATAATAACCTCAGTAAAGTTGTGGCTCTGTTTCCTCACTTGCAGGCTGAGAATAATACCTTCTTGTCCTTTAAGTTTTTGTAAGGTAAGTGGTTTAATGTTCCTAATACAGTTTAGCACAAAAGAACTGTACAATAATTGGCAGTTACCATTTATTCTAAGGCTTATCTCTTACCTCTTATATCATCTTATTTTCAGGCTTCTCTTCCTCTTTACCTGGCAAATTCCTAATCATCTTCCCAGACTTAATTCAGATGTGATCTATTCCTGGAAGCATTCCCCAACATTTCAAACTCGGGGTTAAATGACACTTCTATGCACTCCATGACAAGCTCTTTAGTCTCTACCTCAACATTTATCACAATGCATACTAATTTTTGATCTACCTCCCCACCACGCCCTACCCAAACTGCAAAATGGACACTTCTCAAAGACTATGTGTATATTTATCGTTCTCTGGATCCCTAGTCCATAAAAGTTAGCGTATGGAAGACACACAAAAAGGTTTTGGAATGAATTGTTGAATGTCTACCTTATACATCATATTAGACCGCAAATTTTTATTTACCTGCAACCATCAATGATTATGTCTATAAAAAAAGAGCAAATGCTACCCAGGTCAGCCTGGTGAGTGAAAGTCAGGCATACATGAAGATTTTCAAAAAGTGAAAAGCTTTGAAGACCAAATACCCCACACGGAAAGCAGATTTAAAGTGGCAAAGTATAGAGAAATAAAAGCATTTTTGTTTTAGACTATTTTATATTGAGAGGTTATTACTGTAGTCCATTACCATCACAGATCAATGAAGAAGGAGATTCAGAACCAAGGCGGCACTAAATAGGGCCACTACATCATAGTAACCTAACAAAATGTTGGAGAGTTTGCAGTTTATTTCAAGATAAAGACATTAAAACATGGTTCCCTGTGTTTTGGGAAGGGCTGTACATAACTATTTCAGAGATACCAATATTCCAACACAAATTCCAAAATTATTTAAAACTCAAATTCTGGAATACCCCTATATATAATTATGTAAACCACTGCAATCTGCAATTGACAATATTTGTAAGCAAAGTAAATTCTAAGTTCTTGCAAGAACCAGGAGAAGCAGTTCAAATGTTTCACTTAGAGAAGACTCTATTATAGTCTGTGTCTCATTTTATAATTAATTACTTTTACATCACTCAAGAAACAGAAACACTGTCACCAAAAGGAGGGATGAAAATTATTTCATTGAATGCAATGCAGAATGTGCCTATATATAGACATCTAACATTTAAAGAAAAAACTTACAAAAACACAGAACAACTTAGTATTTACATTAGGAGTGAATTAAATGTTTAAATAAATGCTGTTTACATTTAAAATCAAAGTTTTACTGGAAATCATGTAGTGCATAACTCATAAAAAGTCCATATAATTGGCACAACTAAATCATCTAAAATAGTAGCAATTCATCTTTTGGTAACATATCACTTGATGGTGACTGTTCTTTTTCCAGAACTTTTACTAATGACTTTTTGAAATATGGCTTAGTGTGAAATTTGCTATAACAGTAAAATATTTTCAAGATTTTCTTGCCAGGGGACATCATAAACTTACAAGCCTTCAATGAAGTCATTTATTACCACAATTCATAACAAGAGCTACAGTCTTAATGGAAGAGGGGAAGAGATACCAGTTTTTGTTTTTGTTTGGTCTTAAATGCCAACCAAAGGAGTATTTCCCAGGCTCTCTGGCTTACCCCCAATAACACCCATAGCAAGCTTACCTGGAATTACATGTGCAATTCCATCTGAGGGACATCCTCACATTTTTTTCAAAATATTTGCAAATAAGAAATAACCTTCCTGGAGTAGAGTTGTTATATGTTTTAAAAGTTGTATCTAGATGGTACTGTAAGCAACAATAAGAAGTCTAACCGTGGGCCTCTGTGGTGGCTCACGGAGTTAAGACGCAACCTATGGAGCTTGCCGCAGCCTCAGCAGCACAAGTTTGATTCCTGGCCGGCCAGGGAGCTACCCACATGGCGCAGCAGACCTGTCCTATCTTGCCCACTGCTCCCCTCAGCAGTGTACTTCGGTCAGTCTGCCTGTTCTGTTCCCCACTCTGTCTCTGGTGAATTCTTTCACCCCGCCCCCGCACCTCTGGCCTGTACCCCAGCTCTTGTATGAATAAATAAAAATAAAATAAAATAAAGTCTAACCGGTAACAAAGATATGCCACAAAATGGCTGGAAGTTAGAGGGCGAGACTGAGGATTGCCAAACAGGAGCTTGAAAATTAATGCTATTTTCTCCCAAAAACCATTTTGGAAATAGTTACCTGTGAAGTACCACGGACAACGAGAATTATACTCTATTCTAGAGTAACTGGAGATCCAATAAGATTGGGTTACCATTAATATGTTTATTCATCCATTCAGTAAAAACACATTCATTCAACATCTACTGAATATTTAGTTTACATACCACATACCAGAAACCACAGTTGGATTAAAGATAAAAAGAGCTATAACAAAGACTCTGCGCATAGGAGCTGCCAGCCCCTGCCAGCAAAACAGACAGGGAAACAAATGGGCAAATTGAAACATTTCAGATGTTGTGACAGACATACTGGGATCAAGGCTCCATTCCTGATGGAGGAATGGGAAATAGGGAAATAGGTGATGACTAGAAATGGCATTATAAAAGAGATGTCTTTGAAAAAATAAAAGAGAGAATACAGAGGGCATCTAAGAGAGAATACGATTAATCTTAACACTTATGAAATGCAGATATTTTTGTCTGACTAGAATGTATTACTGGGTAGAAAAAAAGGATAAAGATGTATGTACTATGTGCACATACATATATTGAAAAAATAAAAACTAACCCAGAGAGTTAAAAATCTGAAATTTAAGCTATGAGCCATGTAATATAAAATTTTAAATTTTTAAAAAATCACCAAGATATTCTATGACTCAAAGAACAATCATCACAGTGAAAAGAAAATGAACAATACAGGGGAAATATTTGCAAATCATACATGTAATAAGTTGTTAATATTCAGGATATATGTTTACAAAAAAAACTGCAACTCAACATAAAACAAACAAGCTGATTCAAAAATTGGCAACAAGCATATAAAAAGATATTCAAAGGACACAAAAAACACTAATACAAAAGGAAATCCACACTCCTGTGTTTACTGCAGCACTATTTACAATAGCAAAGATATGGACACAACCCAGCTGCCCCAAAATAGATGAATGGATCAAAAAGTTGTGATATATTTATATAATGGAATATTACTCAGCAATCAAAAAAGATAAACTCATGCCATTTGTAGCAACATGAATGGAGCTGGAGGGGATTATGCTAGCTGAAATTAGTCAGAAGGAAATAGATAAATACCAGATGGTCTCACTTATGTGTAGAAGATAGAGAAACCAAACAAAAGGTCAAGGAAAAGTCAGAACTAGCAAGCCAACCATAGAACTGAAGCATACAGCAAAGGTAGGGAGCGAAACGGGATGAATGAACAGAAGGGAATAGGATGATAGTTCACAGTGCTATGGCGGTGGGAGAACCATAGGGACTACAACGATGTTTAAAAAAAAAAACTTAATAACAGGAAAAAAAGGGAATTAATACCAAAAAAAGATATTCAACATCACTAATCACTAGGGATATGCAAATCAAAACCACAATGAGATACAACCTCACACACATTAGGATAGCTATTCTTCATAAAAGAAAAAGAAAGTAAGTGTTGGGACCTACCTGGTGGTGCAAGGGGTTAAGACACAACCTATGAGGCTTTCTGCAGCCACTGCAGCACGAGTTCAATCCCCGGCCAGGGAGCTACCCACATGGCACAGCAGACCTCTTCTGACTCACCTGCTGCTGCTCCCCTCAGCAGTGTATCTTAGTCAGTCTGCCTATTCTGTTCCCCACTCTGTCTCTGGTGAATCCTCTCATCCCCCCGCACCTCTGGCCTGTACCCCAGTTCTTATATGCATAAATAAATAAATCTTTTCAAAAAAAAGAAAAGAAGTGTTGATAAGGGGATGTATAGAAGTTGGAGCATGATATGATGTATCACCAGAAAGAAATAGTACAAATGGTATGGGAAACAGAATGGTGGCCCCTAAACAAATTAAAAATAAAACTATCTTATGTGGCAGCAATTCCATTCCTGAGCATATACCCAAAGAAATGAAAGCAGGGTCTCCAAGGGATGTTGGTACACCCATATGTAGTAGCAGTATTTTTTACCACAGTCAAAGTTGTCCAGTCAAGAGTCCACCAATGGGTGAATGCATAAAAAGAATGTGGTATAAACACATACAATGTGGTATTACTCAGTCTGCAAAAGAAAGGAAACTCTGACACTAGCAACAACATGAATGAACCTAGAGAGTATCATGCTAAATGAAATAAACCAGTCACTAAAAGATAAATCATGTATGATTCCACTTATCTATGTAAGTCAAATTCTTAGAAATGGAAAGCAGAATAGTACTTGCCAAGGTCAGGAAAGATGAAAAATCATTATAATGAACATAGTATTGCTGTTTTGCAAAATGAAGAAGTTGTAGAGATTGGTTGTACAACAGTGTAACTAAAACTTAACCAGTTTTAAATGGCTGTGATTGTAAGTTTTATGTTATCTATATTTTACCAAAACTGAAAAAAAATTCAGTTATAATCCACATAAGCAAACAAACAAAATGATTAAAAGGTGCATGATATTAAAGTTGACTACGCAATGCTCTGGCAAACCTTAGGTAAACTTCAAAATAAATCATTTATCAAGTGTTTTAAAATCTTCCAAAAATGTTAAGTTATGTGTCTAAAATATTACAGGAAGGAAAGACAATTTCCTATATAATTCTCACAGCTGGTTCCAATTCTTCAATTAGTAGCATTCCCAAACCACCTCTAAATTACCTTTAAACCATTTATGTCCTATACAATCTGCAACCTTGTAGAAGAGTTCTTAGTAACATGACTTAAGAGTACATAGTTAAATAACGTTTTATACTTGTGTGAAGTATAATGTTTTATACTTTAAAAACTTTATGACAGTGTCAACAAGTATAGAGGAAAATATACATGTTTATCATACAACAATATTAGATAAGAAGCCAACAGAATTTATACCAAATGACACATTTATTTTCAAAAACTACCATGAGTAATGTCTTATTCCTAATACCTTAAAATTTTATGAATATTTCATCTCATTCTTATTTGTTCTCAAAGTCTGAAGATGAAATCTAGACAGAACTCTGTGATTAACTCCACTTGTAACCATCACTAAGAACTGTGTAGAACCTCTTTTTCAAACTGAAGATTATTCATGACATTCTACAATAGCATTTATCTTAAATTTACTGACGTTTGAAACTATAAACATTATCCAGTATCACTCAAAAGTCCTTCCCTATTCTATCATCATCACTTCTCGCCACAAATGCTCATTATCATATAATTTTTCCTAGGTCATTTTCCATTGAAAACCTTTGATGGGTCTCCGCCATCTTTTACAGCATCAATAAGTTTTCACAGCATTCACATATTCCTGTTTTAGAAATTCTCTACAGCATTTGGATAAAAACTATTGTTTCAGGTTAAGTTTTAAAAGTTTCCTGGTCAGGGGGATAAATTTTCAGATAATAAGATAAATAAGTTCCAGAGATCTAATATATAGCATGGTGACTATAAACTAATAATACTGTAAGTTTTATTAGTTATACTATATACTATATACCTGAAATTTGCTGAGTGGATATTAAGTGCTCTGGCCACCACCCCAAAAAGTAACTATGTGTGAGGTGATGGATGTGTTAATTTGTGGCAATCATTTCATAATATATATGTATATGAAACCATCACTGTATATTAAATATATATATTTTTCCATACAACTCAACAAAAAGAAAACAAATGACTCAATTAAAAAATGGACAGAACAGCTAAATAGACACTTCTCCAAAGGAGAATACAGATGGCGAATAGGCACATGAAAAAATGCTCATCATCACTTATCATCAGGAAATGAAAATCAAAACTACAGTGAGATACCACTTAATACCTTGAGAGCAGCCCTATCAAAGAGACCAAAAACAAGTATTTGTGAGGATGTGGGGGAAAAAAAAAACGAAACAGTCTTACACTGTTGGTAGGAACGTAGGCTGATCCAGGCCCTATGAAAAATAGTATGAAAGTTTCTCAAAAGATTAAAAATGGATCTACCATACAACCCAGCAATTCCACTCCTAGGTATCTACCCCAAGAATACAAGAACATTAATTCAAAGGGCATAACAAAATTTTATTAAATATACATGATATTAAGAATCATATCATTATCCTTCTCCACTACATCTGTTTTAAAAACTTAACACAGCAGGATAGGTGTTTTATCTGACTTAATATAACTTTCCATACATGCAGAAGTGCATGCATATCTCTTCTGAGATACCATAGGGTTTAATCCTCATAAACACATTGTAGATGAAAATATCATATCAAAATGCATTCATTGTTAGCCTACTCTACCTTAAACATGTTCCAACACTTTCCTATAGTTAGGTAAAATCACCCAATGCAAAGCTATTTTATACTACTGTTGAATAGCTCACATAATTTACTGAATACTGAGAGGAAAGTGAAAAACAGTTTATATTCACTTCTCCAAAAGACAACATTTTAGGTGGCCTAAGGAACATGATAAGAATGTTCAGCATCACTTACTATAAGGAAAATGCAAATAAAAACTACAATGAGATATCACCTCACTAAAGACTGGAATGTTGGTGAGGATGCGGAGAAAAAGCAATCCTCATCCACTGTTGGTGGGACTGTAATTTGATGCAGCCTCTATGGAAAACAGACACTCCTCAAAAAAAAAAAAACATTTCGAATGCCATATGATCCAGCTAGGTATTTACAAAAAAATAAAATAAAATATGGTAATGCTAATAGGAAAGACTTATGTACTCCTATATTAATAGCAGTATTAATCACAACAGTCAAGTCATGAAACTAACTTACATGTCCACTGGCAGATGACTGGATTGAAAAATTGTGGCAGGCCTCCCTGGTGGCACAAGGGGTTAAGATGCAGCCTGTGAAGCTGTCCACAGCCTCTGCAGCACAAGTTTGATCCCCAGGGGGCCAAGGAGCAACCCATATGGTGCAGCAGACCTCTCCTGACTTGCCCGCTGCTCGCCTCAGCAGTGTACTTAGGTCACTGGACCTGTTCTGTTCCCCACTCCATCTCTGGTAAATCCTCTCTCTCTCTCTCTCTCTCTCTCTCTCTCTCTCTAAATAAATAAATAAATCCTCTCTCTCTCTCTCTCTCTCTCTCTCTCTCTCTCTCTCTCTCTCACACACACACACACACACACACACATACACCTGCACCTCTGGCCTGTACCCCAGCTCTTGTATGCATAAATAAATAAATATTAAAAAAGAAAAGAAAAGAAAAGAAAAAGTGTGGCTATATACACACACACATTCAATGGATTACTACTGAGCTATTGCACAAAAATAAAGCAATGCCTTTTAGGACAAAATAGATGCATCTTGAATTGATTATGTCAAGTAAAATAAGTCAGAAAGCAAAAGACAGTTACCAGATGGTCTCACTGATTTGCACAATAACCAAAGAAATAACCAAAGAAAACAAACTTGTAAAAGAACCAGGATAATCCTTAGACTCAATGAAAAATATCCTGGTTCTTACAGGGGGTGGGAGGAGGGGGGAGGAAGAAGATAGGGAAGGGAAGGTGATAGGGTTATGGGTAGAGGAAGAAAGCATGTACACATGTGGAGGTATTAAGTTTTACTCCAAAAATTATACAGATATGTAAACTAATGCAAATCAATAACTTTGCAAAAAACAAAACCATCTACAGAGTATCATGATCACATGGTTGACTGGGAGCCAAAGCTCATTTTGCTGCCCAACATCAGGAGAGAAATATTGTACCATACATATCACTAGCCCACTAAAAGATTATAAATCAAAATCTGAGGCACAATTTCTACCAAATGCCATAAGTATAAGTGAAACTGTTTAAGTCAGAAGCATTTGTATATGGTTCACAATTGTCAAAGGGACACTGAAAGTAAGAAACATCTCAAAAGTCAAACTATATAGGTTCTCTTGGATTTGTTCTACAATTCTAATTGTAGCAATTTTACACCCTGTTATCCATTCCACCAAATATGGAACAAGTTATAAACACTTCATCATACTTCCCATGTCTATAGCTACCACCACTACAACAAATAGTCTTAATTGCTTTCAGGTATTTCTTGCTGAAGAACAGAAGCAGGTTGTTTACTTGCCACGTCCCTACTAGTCTGCAAGATCTCTGAAGACAGGTATGGACATCCCCATTCCAATTCAAATCCACAGTGAAATGGCAAAATTACCATCCAACAGCTGCCTGGTAGGCTATGTAAATCAACTTGGTGGTCTTGGTCTAATTTCAAATTCACAATTAGCTGCACTTTAGAACATTCAGGACAAACAGTGTGAACAAAATGTCTTTCCAAAAAGGATCAAGGTCTATAGAAGAATTTAAAAAGCAAGCTCTGCTGGTGCTGCTTTAATATATACTTATACACTAACCTATCAAGTTAACACGTACAAGATTTATTCAAATGCAAATTTTAGAATCATGGTAACATAGTAAAAAGAAAAGTTATTTCAACTTTGGTAAATATTCATGACTTTGTAAAATTTCTTAAATGTACTTTTTTGAATTAAAGGATTAAAGCATTAAGAAATCATTTTTGAAATTGACACATGCAAATCTTCCACTTTTACTAATATAAATAGAATGGATGAAAGAGCAGGGAAACTTTTACTTTCAATATATTGTTTTTATAATTACTAACTGAAAAATGATTGCATCTGCTTCTGTGCCTGGCTTCTTCAATGTTTAAGAGTACATATACACAGGAGGGGAGGCGGGATTAGGGTCAAAATAAGGGGGGTGGGAATTGCATGGGGAATATAATGAAGATGAAAATGCATTGTGCAAAAATGAAAAATGAGTAAAAAATATATAAAATAAAATAAAAATGTCATGATGACAAACATAAAAAAAGAGTACCTACACATAGGTGATGGAATATCACATGTATCACAAAAAAAAAACTGGTAGAAACAGTAAGTGAATACAGTAAAGTTGCAGGCTACAAAAATATATACTCTGTTGCATTTCTATACACTAACAATGAACTAGCAGAAAAAGATATGATGAAAATAATACCATGTACAATCAGAGCAAAAATAAATACACAGAAATAAATTTAAAACAAGGAGTTGAAAGACCTGTACACTGAAAACTGTCACAAGCTACTGAAAGAAACTGAAAAAGACACAAGGAAATAGAAAGATATTCCATGTTCATTGATCAGAAGAATCAATATTGTCAAAATTGCCATTTTACCTAAAACAAAATACAGATTCAAAGCAATCCTATGAAGGTCCCAAAGGCATTATTCACAGAAAAAAAAAAAAAAAAAGGAAGAAGAAAACACCCTAAAATGTGTATAGAACCACAAAAGACTTTGATTAACCACAACAATACTGATGGAAAAAATAACAAAAATAGAGGTATCATGCTTCCTGACTTCAAACTATATTACAAAGCTATAGTAATCAAAACAGTAGATGACTGTGAAGGGAGAAAAAAAAAAAAATACAAATGACACCAGACACACAAATGAACGGAATCAAGTGCCCAGAAACAAACCATGTGTGTTTGGTAATATGACAAAGGAGCCAAGAGAAAGGAAAGTCTCTTCAACAAATGATGCTTGGAAAACGAGGCAGCCACAAGTAAAAAAATGAAAATAGACCACTATTTTACCCCAGACACTAAAATCAACTCAAAATAAATTAAAGACACTGATATAAAACCTGAAACCATGAAACACACACGAGAAAACACAGATGGTAAGCTCTTTTACATTGGCTTAAGTGATCCTTCTCAATTTGTCTCCAAAGCAAAAGAAACAAAAAGAATATAAACAAATGGGACTACGTCAAACTAAAAAATTTTCTGCCCAGCAAAAGAAACTGTCATTCTAAAGAAAAGGCAGTTTACAAAAGATATTTGCAAACTATATGTCAGATAATTGGTTTTATCCAAAATATATAAACAACTCAAAAATGAAATGAAGGAGCATGTGAAGCTCTGAGTGTTATTTCACACAGGGAAAAGACTGTATGAGGGAATAAGCAGAGTTTTCAAAGAAAAGCAGAAAGGTCAAATGTGGGTAGAAGAAAGTAAGGAACACAGAGTGGAAAAGTGAGATATTTGCAGAGTCCAAGTTATGCAGGGTCTTAGAGGTCAAGGCAAGAAACTTGAGTGTCTTAACAAAGTGATAGGAAGAAATTGGAGCATTTATGACAGGAAAGTGAAAAGGAAAGCAGAAAAGAAACAAGAACTAATATGTTCTTTCAAAAGTTTGATTACACTGGTGAGCAAAGAAACAAATCTTATAATCTTAAATACTAAATTGTGAAGAGGCTATCCTTAAAATTCCTGCCATTAAGTCTTATACAATTCGGGAATCTGTTACTTATGTTAAAAGCTTGAAAACTTTTTATACATTCAATGTATTTGTTTTAATATTGTCAAATCACAAGAATAGTTTCAAAATTATGCATCATTCTTCAAAAAAGTATTCCAGAATTAATCTCAAACTTAAACCTCTCTCATTCTAATTTGTAGAAAACACTGTATATGATTTTTTTTTTCTCTTTCACTGTAGATAGGAGACAGTTGAAAAAAATGGATTCTTGCCAGAAGCCAAAATGCCTCTATTGCCCCCTAGTGTTCATCTGAAAGAATGAAGATCTTTACACATTAGTTTTGTTAAAGTAAGGAACACTATCACCAGATTTTGGAATAGAGCTTCTAGCATCCTCTGCTGACAGAATCTTGCAGTTGTAATTAAATTGCTCTGTTTTAAAGAACAGTAATTTGGGCCTCCCCCGTGGCGCAGCGGTTGAGCGCTGGGTTGCGAAGCTGCCCGCAGCCTCTGCGGCGCCGGTTCGATCCCTGGCTGCTCCCCGGCCACAGGAGGAGGGTCCCACATGGCGCGCAGACCTCTCCTGCCGCCCACTGCTCCCCTCAGCAGTGTACTTCGGTCCTTCTGCCTGCTCTGCTCTCGCCCTCCCGTGCTTCTGACTATACCCAGTGCATGTATAAACAAACAAACAAAACAAATAAATAAATAAATAAATAAAACATGCCTCTATTAAAAAAAAATAAATAAATAAATAAAGAACAGTAATTTTCCTCTTTAGTTAAAAATTATCCAAAGTCATAAAGCTTTATCCATTGCTTTTGAAAAATTTCATTCCAGTTAGCAGCAGTTAAATTAAAATTAGTCATTAATCAAATGTTGGTAATGATGATGAAAACAATGATAAAATCCATCAGGTTTGAGTGCTTAGTATTTGTCAATCCTTACAGTTTACACAGGTCATCTCATTCTGCTATCAACTCCTGAGAACTAGAAGAGTTTTTTCCCTTTTCAATTCTTCAACCTTTCCCTATGCATGAGGGAAAGAGACTGACTGATACAGGTGGTTGGCAATGACCAAGGCCAAGGGGATGAGAAGCCTCAAACTAGAAGTCAGAGAAGCACAGTGGTGGCCTAAACTTGGACTCTGCACCACAGAACGTGCCAACCAGGGAGTCAGAGAAAGTTCATGAAAACAGGTGCTCACAACTAAAAAGTCACTGTTACATTTAGCCTTTAGTTACAGTCATAAAATGCAACTTTCAATTTTCTATAGTAAAAGGAAATAGGATAGCAAGGATAATGAAAGTCTTCAATAACCTCAACGTCTATCTCACAAAAAATAGGAATCATGCACAATTAACAGATACAGTTTAAAACGGATTTTCCCCTTTTCTCTGACCCAACCCATTTGAATTTTTGTTCATGTATTAAATTCCAAGAAAAATAGTAACAATAAGTTTTCACCTATTTGCCAAATACTTCTAATTATTTAATAGTGTAGTTTGATGAAGTTCAATTATGCTTTATATAAACATTTGAATTTTATTTGAAAGAAAAATTTTATTATCACTACAGATAAGTAAAATTAAATAAAGAATGGGTAAAAAGCAAGTTTGTCATCAAAAGAAATTATGATATACAACATTTCCAATCCAGTGACCTTAGCAATCATACTAGACCAACTATTAACCATAAACCGAAGTAAAATGCATATTAAAAAAATGAAAGATTAATCATGATCAGATGGTAAATTTCTTTTAGTTGTTGTTTTTTTTTTTAAGTTCTTAATGTATCTACTATATGTTCTCTGGTATTTTTCCTTCCAACCCTAATGGTACCAAAAACTCATTTTAAGAAGTATTGTGAATAGAAGGGACTCAAAGAACTATTTGGGTGATGGAAATGTCCTCTGCCTTGTTATGGGCACTGGCTACACACAGAATATATACAATTGTCAAAACTCATCAAATAGAACCCTTAAATCTGTGCACATTATTATATATAAATTACACCTCAACAGAAACAATCATACCTTTGTTAAGTTTTGTGAGACTAAGAGAAAACTACATTTTTCTTGCCTCATTTGACATCATAATTATAATGAATATAATTAAATTAATCTCACTTAACCATGAGGCAATTCTTACAATTATTAAACTACTATGCTTAGGACATATTAACCTTTGGCTGAGACGTATATAATGGTTGCTACAGAAACAGGAGTCTATTTACATTTCTACGTTCCCATTTCCTCTCTTCACTTCTCTATCCCTAGTTCTACTTTCCACATAGTAACTACGATAAATATGTCACAAAGAGAACATCCTCAAATGTCATCAAGTGAACTTTTCAATTATAAATATCAAATACACCCCATACCACTTGACAAAATTTACTATGTATGTAATATATGAAAGACACTATACCAAAGGTCATAAAAGGTTTTTAAAGGGCCTCTGGTGGCGCAGAGGGTTGAGCGCAGCACTGTGAAGCTGTCCATAGCCTCTGCAGCGTGAGTTCGATTCCCGGCTGGCCAGGGAGATACCCACATAGTGCGGCAGACTTCTCCTGTCTCGCCTGCTGCTCCCCTCAGCAGTGCTTTAGGTCCATCTGCCTGTTCTGCTCCCTACTCTGTCTCTGGTGAATCCTCTCACTCTCCCATGCCTCTGGTCTGTACCCCAGTTCTTGTATAAATAAAATAAATCTTTTAAAAAATGGTTTTTAAAGTGATAAAACCATTTACATACAAGTTACTACATTTTAGATCATTATATTTGATTGAAAAGGGGAGACCAGAGGAGTTAAGACAAGCACATAAATAATGATTTAACAAGGAAAATAGTTTAAGTGTGCCTCAGATGTTAGAAATCAATTCTGGAAAGTAGCACCTCCAGCTGGTATCTGGAAAAGCTGCTTGGAGGAAATCATATTTGAAATGGTACTTAAATGCTGAACAGAATTTTAACAAGCAGAAAGTGAAGGAATGAGAAGTTTTGATCAGTACCCACACAAACTACCAGACTAGTTTGTCAGAGAGAATTACTGAGCAAAAAGGAACTGGTGAGGGCTGATAAATCTAGGAGTCAGATCCTCTATATGTTAGTGTATTCTGATGAAGGGTTAGTCATGTCCTTTAACAAAATATTCTGAATTACTGAGCCAGGGCTAAATGGAGAATAATATACATGTCAATTGTAGAAAACAATGGAGAGTAAGAAAGAAGAAAAACTTATTTTAAAAATAACTGAAGGGAACAGCCTATTTTGTTTAGTTAAAACTTGTTTTACTAACGAGATGCATTCCCCTAAATGAACATTTAAAATGCACTTTCTCTATTACGATATCTTACTAGAAATCCTTTTATAAAGTAAACAAAAAAATCAGTTTCTATACCTCCAATACTTTTATGAATGTTTCAATGATTCTTCATATAAGTGAACTCACAGATAACTGAACTTGACTATAATCTTAGCCAAAGTTAGTTTCATACACTCTTTTTTAAATAAAATGAACTAAAACAACTGTAGCTCATTCGTAAAATAAAAACAGTAGTGTAACTAAATAGCAAGACAAAACAGACACAAAGGGATTCAAATGAATTTCATGCATGCTAAGGAGTTTAAATAAAGATTATGCAATAGTATTCATAATCTTATGTCTTTTGTTCACAATGTACAAAGTTGAAATCAGAGCTACTGGCTCAATTCCTAGAATATCTACCTGTTCACTACCCTTCACAGAATATAATGATTATGATATAACGGGTATCATTCAAGATAGACATAAAAATGCTTGATGAGGTTCAAAAGGCCAGGAGCTTACCCACCATTTCTTCCCTGTCATCTTCAGAAGCAACTAAACACTAACAAATCTAGAAAACACAAATCTTCACATATTATGGAAGAAATACATCTCACAAAACAAATATTTGAAGTCATTTAGGACAAAGAATATTCTTCTGTAAGTCTAATGGAAAAACTTTAAAGTGGCTTCACTAGCACAGAGAGACAGGGAGCAGTTCCATATCCTTCTATTTAGGAAACATTATTTTGTATGCTAGCTCCCATGTCCCTAAGTGTGCATGAGATATGAAACAGATCATAACCTAGAACAGTCCTCCAATTTAGCTAACTTATCACCCCAACTGTGACTATTTAAGTGAGCATTGACAAGCAGGATGGGAAGAGGTCCATCAGGTCAGGATTACCTGTGGAGACCAGTAAAAACAAAGACCACAGGTGTGAAGACAGGGTCTACCCAGTCCTACTGAATCCACCTCCGAATTACAGAGCTTGAAAACACATATGTTTTAATTATATCAGAGATAACCCTTATGTTCTGGTTAAGAATGCTGGGCTAAAAGTTTTTAAAAATATTTTTCCATTAATTTCTGTAATGCTTGCTGAAATATTTAATTACTCAAGTATGTGAATTTGGCTACTTTCCTACTAAGTAGAATGTCTCTCTGAAAAGTCACAATGCTCTGCAAGTTTCCGAGCAAAAAAATAATCAAATTGTGTTCAGGAATCCCCAGAAGGAGTCTTGCATGCTGTGATGGTTTATTTTCCCTCATTCCGGGAATGAGTACTACTATTTGCAATGTGAATCATGCTACAAATAGTTCAATCTTGCAGCAGGGAGGAAACGAGATTGAAATAGAAGATCCTGGAGGCAAAGGAGACAAGCTACATGGCTATAGCAAAAGTTGCACTCTATTTCAAAATATTCAACATATGAACTGGAGGGTAAGATGGGTGCAAACATTCATCCCATAAAGAACATGCATAATAAAACCCATACTCACATTTCATAGTTCCACCACAATATTACCTACTCTGGGCCTCCCTGGTGGCACAAGGGTTAAGCACCGCACTATGAAGCTATCCGTAGCCTCTGCAGCACGAGTTCGATTCCCAGCCAGCCAGGGAGCAGCCCACATGGCACAGCAGACCTCTCCTGACTCGCCTTGTTGCTCCCCTCAGCAGTGTACTTCGGTCAATCTGCCTGTTCCGTTCCCCGCTCTCTCTCTGGTGAATCCTCTCACCCTCCCGCACATCTGGCCTGTACCCCTGCTCTTGTATAAATTTAAAAAAAAAATTATTTATGCATACAAGAGCTGGGGTACAGGCCAGAGGTATGTGGGGGGGGGGGTGAGAGAATTCACCAGAGACAGAGTGGGGAACAGAACAGGCAGACTGACGAAATACACTGCTGAGGGGAGCAGCGGGCAAGACAGGAGAGGGCTGCCCGCCATGTGGATTGCTCCGAGGCCGGCGGGGATCGAACCGGCACTGCAGAGGCTGCAGACAGCTTCACAGCACTGCGCTCAACCACCTGCACCACCAGGGAGGCCCAATAAATAAATATTTTTTTAAAAAAATATTACCTACTGTGTGAACTACCCAAAACAATCAAGCACATCTTTGTCATGTCCATACCATATTGTGACCTAGATGTGTGCTTTTGTTGCTGCTGTTATTGTTGTATTGTTTTTGATTATCTGTGTATGCTTGGAAAAAAAAGATTGGATAGGGGTTCTATATATGCTAAAGAGATAAAACTTAATCATTTACATTGCTCAAATCTATGCTGTTACTGGTTTTTAACAATTTCTCATCATAATTATAGATTTATCCATTTCTCCTTGTAACTCTGGCTATTTTTGTTTTGAATGTGTTGTTTTAAATGCACTGAATCTAAAGATTGACAATTCACCTGGAAAATAATTTTTGCTTTTTATCATTTTGCTAATTACAATTATGACGAAGATTACTTTGTCTCACATTAATTTTATTATAATAATAATAATCAGTTTTGCCTTTTCATTAGCATTTTCCTGCTATATTCTCTTCTATTCATTTTTCTTTCAGTCTTTTTATGTTATTGCACTGCAGTTATGTCAGTCATAAGCAGAATATAACTGAATTTTTAATCCAATCTGAGAATTTTTGTCTTTTAAGTTGCAAGTTTAATCCATTCACAACTATTTGAATAACATTTGTATAATGGTATTATATTTAATTTTTTAATTACAACTGAAATACTTACTTCCTCCCCTTCTGAATCACTGTCATCATCATCATCTTCTTCAGCGTCTTCATGAAGAGGTGGAGGTAAAGAACTGAGGATGTCTTCCTCCATATGACTAACTGATTCTTCCACCATTTTAGGAGGTACAGGAGGACCAATTAACTCATCAGATGAAGAATCAGAACTATCGTCACTTTCACTACTGCTTGTGTCCCTGAAAATAAAGAAATAGAAACTCTTTTGTCTCTGCTGCAACAAAGAACATAAATTAGTTTGCATTTCTCAGGAAATTCTACCTCTCCTCTTAACAAATGAGTAGTTGAAATGCTTTTAAATTTGTGATTCAAACATTAAATGTGTAACTCAAATATTATTTCATCACAAAAAAGTAATAATCTTCTTTTATCTACGTATCTTATCAAAACATACATTAAAGGCAGATTAAAGGTCACAGCAATTATACATTATAGGTCTATTAGATCATCCTCACTCATAAAGAGCCAGTAGAACCACTGGAATGTGAAAGAAAAACAATAAACACTACATCCGTAAGAATAAAGACCACTGAGATAGCCAATGCCACTGTTCACTACATTTGAATCCAATCACTATTTGCCATAGGTGCAAATAAGATCTGTCATGTAAAGAAGCTAATATTACTCCAAATATGTTTTATTCTCTGATAGATTAGCACCAAGAAATTTCTTGGTGCTAATACAGGTTTGTTGAGTTGATAAATGTTAAATGTCATATTCCTGAATCCTAACAATACCTTATTCCAAGAAGTATCACATTGATCCTTGGCTATTTTCTACCCAAAACACCTAAACACTATCACCAACTCTCTTTTACGTCTTTATCAAACACCTCCAGGCATTCTGAAAGCCGCCATCATTCACCAGCCCTCTAGCTCCTACCCTACTTCATAAGGCTTAGAATTACATTCCTAATTGTATCAATTAAACTATAAATATTTTATATAAATTGATGTGTCACTACTTTCTAATAAAGTGTCTCTAGTATGTACATTCCACAAAAGCAATCATTTCTCTCTGTTGTGTTTACTATAGTATTTCTACTCCCTAAATGATGCCTGGGAATTTTATCACAGGAATGGGAGTTTTATTTTTATTTTCCTCTAGATTCAATATTGAAAGGAATATAGGCATATCTCATTGATTGCATCTCACAAGTAACTGCATTTTTTACAAGACCCTCTACCAGCAAAAAGATCACAAATTGCTGACGATTCACATGATGGTTAACATATTTTGTCAATAAAGTACTATTTAATTAAGGCATGAACACTGTATTTTTAAACACATTACCCATGCACACTTAACAGACTACAATATAATGCAGACATAACTTAAATAAGCACTAGAAACCAAAAGCTTTATGTGATTCACTTTGTTGCAACATTTACCTTACTGCAGTGGTCCAGAACCAAAACTGCAACATCTCCAAGGTGTGCCTGCACATTCTCACAACCTTATCCTTAGACAAAGGTAGAAACCAGGAAACACCCATAGAATTTCTCTGTTTGAGCAATGGTCTAGCTACGCTGCCCAAGCCCCACAAGTATTGCTAATTGTCCAGGTTAGTGTGGTTCAGCACGCCAGTCTTTCCACTTGCAGTTCTCCCGCTCAAACCCATTGTCACGGCTTCTTTCTCATTACTCAGGTCTCTTCAAATATCACCTCCTCAAAGAGGCCAACTGTACCTCCCTTTTGAAATTTCAAATATACTCCCATCAGTCATATCTTCATTACCTTACATTGATTATCTTTATTACATGTTTTGCTAAATTATCTCATTTGATAAGTTATTTGGTCATTTATAATGTTATCCATATTACTAATCCCTTCACAACATGAGCTCAGAGACACCATATAACTTGCTAATTGCTAGGTCCACATTGCCTAAAGCCGTATGTAACCTAGCGGAGATGTTCAACAAATAATAATTGAATAGGGCCTCCCTGGTGGTGCAAGGAGTTAAGACGCAACATATGAGGCTATCCACGGCCTCTGAAGCACGAGTTTGATCCCCAGTCAACCAGGGAGCTGCCCACATGGTGCAGCAGACCTCTCCTGTCTCACCCGCTGCTCTCCTCAGCAGTGTATTTCAGTCAATCTGCCTGTTCTGCTCCCTACTCTGTCTCTGGTGAATCCTCTCTACCCCACTCCCCACACCTCTGGCCTGTACCCCAGTTCTTGTATGCATAAATAAATAAACCTTGGGAAAAAAATAATAATTGAATAACTGATTGTATCTGTATTAAAGTAGTAACATACTTAAATTGGTCCCCCCTTGTGACTAAATTGCCTATCCCAACTATATTAGTGTTAAAAGTCACACTTTCTTAACACAAAATTATTCAGGACACAGAGTAAACTGAAATGTTAATCCTTAGCATGCATGCCTTAACTGGGTAACTAGTTCAGAAGGAAGCTTTGAAATGAGAACTAAATGGATCCATGCTGATTTCATGGCTGATTATGTAAGGCTAATACCCATTGACATGAAATCAGATGGAATGCATCAGCTTCCATGCAGTTTCTAACTCTATTTCTGTCATTTTGTGTGTAATATACACAAACAAAAAAAAAAATCCTTAATATAGTTTCAATATTCTGAAAAATAAAGCCAATGAAATTACATCCAAAAATGCCCCTGACAGAAAACAGAACACATTTCATGTTTAAAAGATGCCTTATCCAATGTAGTGCCAAACCTGAACAAGAGCCTGAGAAATGATATGTATTAGATAAAAAAATCGTTAAGAGGCAAGTCTTAGGTTTTTCTCAGTTATATACAGTTTCAATTTAGGAAGGAAATTCATAAGCAAAAACCATTATTTTTTGGTTTTAATTTCTTAAAAGAAAATACAAACAAAAGACACTAAACAATCCAATTTTAAAAAAAGGAGGTAGAAAAAAACAGAGAAGAAAGTGCAAATCTATATGATGCACAAGAGTTAAAGGGGAGTGTGTAGGAAATCAACAGATAAAATATAATTGAAAAATCAACCGTCAATGAACAATCCAAAATGGTAATTAAGAAAGCAAGATGCTAAAAAAGCATTTGGAATAATAAAATACTTAGGAGTAAATTTAACCTAGAAAGACTTGTGTGCTGAAAATTACAAAACAGGTAAGAAAAGAATTAAAGACTTTACTGGTGTTCTTAGTAATTAGATTCTATATATTAAAGTTCACTTTGAAGTAATTTTAATGACTGCTTTCTCCTATAACTCAAGACACTTTACAAAATGCCCCTCCATATATACTTACAAATTATTTATTTCGTTAAGGACCCTACCAAAAATAGGTCCTCAAGAATGCAGTAGTTCAGGAAAAGGGACCAAAGCTGTAAATGCCAAAATAAACATGACAAAGGTTGAAACTTGTCAACCTCTTTTCAACTTTACTTATGCTCTGGAGTCAAAAGGCACAGGTTTTATTTTTATTTTCTTTTTTTTTAAAAGATTTATTTATTTTTTATACAAGAACCGGGGTACAGGCCAGATGTACGTGCCACTGGAGGGTGAGAGGATTCACCAGAGACAGAGTTGGGAATAGAACAGCCAGACTGAAGTAATACACTGCTGAGGGGAGCAGCAGGCCAGACAGAAGAGGTCTGCTCGCCATGTGGAATTCTCGCCAGCCAGCCAGGATCCACCCCGAGCTGTAGAGGCTGCGGAAAGCTTCACCTCAACCACCTGAAAAGGCACCAGTTTTAACACAACATCTAAAATACTTTCGAAAAATTCACTTGATTCACAATGGGACACAGGATTTTTTTTCATGGTCTTAGTGAGACACAAATGCCAAAAATGGGAGAAACTATGTGAGCTTTTAATATCTGGTTCTGTCTAACTTGTGTTATGAATGCCTAGAAAATGAAGTTTAATAGAATCCTTTTGAGAAAGTCCAGTACCTGGAAGATGATTTTGAGGAATCTCTCATCACATTTGAGCCTGAAGACGTTGGTTCAGTGTCTTCATTTTGCCTTCTTAATTCTTTCTCTCTGTTCATTTCTTCCTCTTTTTCTCTTGCTTCTGAAAAGATTAAAAAATATTTCCAACAGTCAGACTTTAAAGTTCACTGAAAATAAACATAGCATTACTAGTAACAGCAAATATCATCAACCTAAGTGCCCAACCCTGGAAAACAATTGAATTACTATATATCAACATATCAATTTAACATTCTACCCACTAAAAACAGTGATGGGAAACTTATAAATCTGGAATAATATTACCAGATATACTAAGTAAAGTTAGCATATGAATAGAATATGAACCACAATGCTGCTATGTAAAAAGATATGGGAGGTGACAAGTAGAAAGGAAAGCATTCAAAGATATGATTTTGTGCTAATTTCACCTTTTTAACATCCCAAAAAAGGATCTTTTTAAATCATGGCTCACTATGGCATTATGCAGAATTGTTTTCATACATGTAAACCTGAAAACTTTTGTTATAACATTAAACCACAGTCTAATCAGTACATCCATCAGTGTTTCAACTTTCTCCAGATATTTCTAAAATCTTCACTGATTTCAAGTCTTGAGGTCTAATTACACGTGGAAAAGCTTGGGGCCTCCCTAGTGGCACAAGGGGTTAAGTCTCAGGACCATCAGCAGCCACTCCGCAGGGAGCTGACCCACATGGCACAGCAGACCTCTCCTGTCTCACTCACTGCTCCTTTTAGCAGTGTATTTCAATAGATCTGCCTGTTCTGCTCCTCACTCTGTCTCTGGTGAACCCTCTCACCCCTTACACCTCTGGCCTACAACCCAGCTGTTGTATGCATAAAAAAAGATAAATCTTCCAAAAAAAAAAAAAAAAACAGATGGAAAAGCTTGGAGACCCCTTTTTTTCCCCCTGTAAAAATTTAGTCTTCAGCAACTTGACAACTTTCTTCAAATTGTTGAATAATAGAGCAGCATCCCACTTTTTAATGTTTTTAATCCTAAATTTAGCACTTTATCCATTTCTCAGTTTCTCACATTGAATTTCTGGTTAGAGACTTCCTAACAAAATCATTTGAAACTTTCAATTACATAAGGTTTCTAGAATTGTTTACCTTGATAAGTTGGTTACTTTTAATCTTTCTCCTCTGATAATTTCACTCTACAATTGGGGCACAGGAAGGAAAGGAATTATTTAAATAGTGTGCTTGTCAACTGCCACCATCCTCAATAACCTGAGATAATCTTCAACAATTTTTCCTTTAATGATGAAAAATAATACACCCAAACTTAATCAGTATGAAAAGGGCATTTATTAATAGGAATGTTGTACTCTTTAGGGTCTTTTGTTGCTAAGAAATAAAGGATTGGGGACAAGGATGTAAGTAGCACAAGCAATAAGGAACCAGTTTTTTCATTTCAAATATGGAAGATAAAACTCCAAGAAGATGTAGGGTAAATGCTATAGATCTAGCTGATGTTGATTTTCTCTTCCATGCTCTCCACTAGGCTGATGCTGGAGGAAGTTGAAAAAGAAAAAGGGTAAAATCCAAATTTAAGAGTGGCTGGCTTAACCATTGCTTGCTCTGTTTCATCCTGCTTCTCCAATCAATCCCTCCACAGCCCCCAAGACAGGGTTAGCGGGAGGTACACAGGGAATGGCGACACAGTTCTACTTGGACTCTTGGCTTAGGTCCTAGTGGCAGTTCTGACCTTCTAATTTGGAACACCAAGGCTCAAATTATTAGTCATCTACCCAAGAAACACTTCCCCCTTGCTAAGAAAACCACTATTTTCTCCTCCTAAGGCAGCATTGTGCTTCAGGAGATGCTGGGTCCCTCCCTGCTCAGAGGGAGCTTGTTTTCAGGTCAACCATATGCTCTGGTTCTTGCCAAAGTCAACGATAATGTCCAAGACTGGCAGAAGACTGGTGGAAGTACATTTGAAAAAGGTTTTCTAACTCCTTTTTATATTTTTAAAAAGATACACAAAACAGTCTCCTTTCAGTGGTAATCAACATATAACAAAATTTCATAGGCAATTTGCAGTCAGGAGCACAGTCAGTTTAGGGCAAGCCAACACCCTAATGCTGGCAAAGCAAAAAGGGGGGAAAACTTAAATCCTTCATGTAAGGTTTTAAGATGGAAGAACCACATTCCAGAGCCCTGGTCATGTGCTATACTATATTTTTCATATTTGAGCCACTTTTTTTTAACAGATTTTCCATGACTTCTTTGCAAGTAGCCAAAAGCCTCTTAGGACCAGCCTTAACTTGACAATAATAACAGCAGGTATTATTTTAAGCACTTCCTATAAATTAACTCCTTTAATCTTTTTTTTAAAAGATTTATTATTTATTTATGCATACAAGAGCTGGGTACAGGCCTGAGGTGTAAGAGAGTGAGGGGATTCACTAGAGAGTGTGGGGAGCAGAACAGGCAGACTGACTGAAATACACTGCTGAGGGGAGCAGCGGGCAAGACAGGAGAGGTCTGCTGCACCATTCGGGTTGCTCTCTGGCCGGCTGGGAATTGAACTCGTGCTGCAGAGGCTGCGGATTGCTTCACAGTGCGGTGCGTAACCCCTTGCGCCACCAGGGAGGCCCAACTCCTTTAATCTTCATAAAAATCTCCATAGAAATCTTTTTCAGTTTTTATTGAGGTATAATGACAAATGAAATTGTATCTTACAATTTTACTTTATTTTAAAGTGTATAACAAAATGATTTGATATAATACATTATGAAAGGACTCTCCCCATGGTGCCACTGAACACATTTTACCACCATTTTTTTTTAAGATAGATTTATTTTATCTATCTATCCATCTATTTACCCAAGAGCTGGGGTACAGGCCAGAGGCATGGGAGGGTGAGAGGATTCACCAGAGACAGAGCGAGGAGCAGAACAGGCAGACTGACCAAAAGCACTGCTGAGGGGAGCAGTGGGTGAGACAGGAGAGGTCTGCCATGCCATGTGGGTATTTCCCTGGCCGGTCGGGAATTGAACCAGTGATGCAGAGGCTGCGGACAGCTTCATAGCTCAACCCCCTGTGCCACCGGGGAGGCCCACCACTCCCATTTTTTTGGATGAGAACATTTAATTCTACTCTTAGCACATTTTAATTATACAAGGTGAAGAAGGCACTGTTATTCTCACTATACAGTTGAGGAATTTAAGGTATAGAGCAGTTAAGTAACAGGGCTATTCTGTTCCAAAGCAGTAAAGTAGACTCCCTGACTGGATCTTTCATTGATGTGACCAGATTTTCTAAAGACCTTGAAATTATCCGACAAGCACTACCTCCCCATATGTTGGTGAGTCTGGTGATCTCTCCAAAAGGCTATAAAGTACTGCCCTTTGTTGCTTGCTTGTCACCAGACTATCTAGAACTGTGACCCATCCCCATGTGACCAGAGCTCCTCACCAGTGGTTACATACTTCCAAGTACTGCTGAATCCTAGTGAAGCATCTAATTTTTCGATTTAAAAACTTTTACACTAGCAAGGATTTTCTATTCAACAAGTAAACTTGCTGCTTCATTAAAGAGGGGGAAAAGCAAAAACATTGTAGGGAAAAACTGATTTTTTCCTCATTATTGGCTAAGGATAAAAACCAGAAGAAAAAAAGAAGTCAATAACTGTAGCAAGCTGACAAAGAGGTTTGTTTCATGCATTTTTTTTTTAAGTGTGGAATCAAGCACCATATAAACACTGTAGAAATGCTTCTATCTTCCCGTAACAAAAATGAATTAACCTATTCCCTAACACCTCCCTTATTTGCTATCTTTCCACTTCCAAATAGCTACCAATTTTGGGTAACTGTAAAAGTGTTATCTGCACATGATTTTTGTCCAGCTTAACAGCAAACTATCTAAAACTACTATGTCCCATCTGTACTGATTCACACAGATTGCAGATTCAAATTAATATAATTTGGCACCGGGAAATCTCAATCATTTTAGCAACCACTTAACTAGGAAAAAGTGAAAGTTAAGATGAACAAATATTAAAGAAATTACATTTTTAGAAATATACACTAGAAAAAATGTTATTTAATCATATTTTTTACCCATGTGACTTAAATCTTGCTAAATGATTCATTTGTTAAACTGATGTACAACAGTTCATTGGTCTACCAATTTCATGAAAATTTAATTTCAAATGTTTAATGCTAGAATACTAGTAAATTAAAAATTAGAACACTAACTACGTTAGTTACGTTTTCTCCATTAAATATGCAGGGATATACTATGTATCAAGTTCTGTATTAGGCATTTAAGTATAAAAATAGCCAGGTTCTTATCTTCAGATATGAACAATATTAAAAATGATTGCATAATATTTTTTAAAGTGTTATAGAAACAAAGGCAAGAAACATTATGTACAGAGAGGTTTTGAAATAAACCTAGTAGAGGTAAAAAAGTGAGGCCTTAAAGGAGAAGGTAGGATTAACTAGTAAAAATATTTAAGGTAAAAAAAAAAAAAATAGCTCTTCTAATATCTAAAATCTCTGGAATAATTTTTCTTTTCAAGATGACTAAATCATCCATTGAAATTATATTCAAATTCTATCTTAATCATTTTTTCAAAGGAGCTTTGTCCAGTCCAATGTCAGAGAAGGTTCATAACCTCCAGGTTTATGGTATGCTCAAAGTAAGCATTTGAATAGAAGGATTTTTCTTTCTCATTTATCTCCACACAGTACAACATTTCTAAAAAAGAGTCTATGTCTTTCATATGTTCTAGATATACCTAAAGCTTTCAGGAACAAATTTTTTTTTTTTTTATAATTACTCCCCAAGATAGATACTCTTTTTTTGTTTGTTTATTTATTTATATATTTATACAAGCACTGGGTACAGTCAGAAGCGAGGGAGGGTGAGAGAATTCACCAGAGCCAGAGTGGGGAGCAGAGCAGACAGAAGGATGGAAGTACACTGCTGAGGGGAGCAGCGGGCAGCAGGAGAGGTCTGCGCGCCATGTGGGACCCTCCTCCAGTGGCCGGGGAGCAGCTGGGGATCGAACTGGCGCTGCAGAGGCTGCGGGCAGCTTCGCAACCCCGCGCTCAACCGCTGCGCCACCGGGGAAGCCTGTATTTACTTTTTTTTAAGTTTTAATTTATTTTTAACTGAGGTAACAGTGGAGCCTTCTCATGGGGTATTTATTTCTTTTAACATTGATACAAAACGCTTTGATCAGGGATTGTTCACATATTTTTTTATAGTCCCTTGTACCATGCCTTGCAAGATTCGTTCTCATACAAATAAATACATCAACATCTCTGTATATTTGAGGAGATTTAATTGAATTTAGAACTGTGAGCTTGGGATTTGTGGTTGGAGGACTTAGGTTTGAGGGGTTGGTACCACATTGAAGTAGATGAGTAACATTGAATGGATTTTCAAATTTCTGATCCTTCATTTCTTCATCTGTTAGGTGGAAATGGTAAGGTCTCCCTTACAAGTTTCTTGAAGAGATTAAAATGTTGGGCATAAGAACTATAAACAGTAAACAAATATAAATATCACTTTTAATTCTTGTCATTTTTCTTACTAAAGCATATATATATTTAGCAACTAAGAGGAATTCTAGTGAAGAGGTATTAGATTTTTTTTTTTTTTAATTTTGAAAAATTACCTCAAAACTATGTTCTCCTTGTGATGTTTATGGATGAATTAAATGTGTTGAGTTTTCTTGGTTTAATGTTATATTCTTGGACTTGGACTGCTTTTTATACCCCTGATCTAAACACATGAATCTGAAGTTTGATATTTTCTTAAAGTTCAGAAACTCTGATTTGTGCATTATGTATCTCATGATTGGTGTTGGAATCTTTCCCTGGGCATTAACATCAGAGTTGAAATAAGAACTTTGGTCCCTTTTACTAGCCAGTGTAATTGTGTATATGGATAGGAAGTGTTGTGGTTGCTAAATGCTTTAGTAGACAGGATGAATGACTATAAAATCTCAACATATGCATTATATAAAATGTCAGCAGATAATAGTGATAGAATTTAAAAAAAAAAAAAAATTTGTTCCTGGGCCTCCCCGGTGGCGCAGCTGTTGAGCGCTGGGTTGCGAAGCTGCCTGCAGCCTCTGCAGCGCCTGTTTGATCCCCAGCCAGGGTCCCACAAGGCCCGCAGACCTCTCCTGCTGTGCCTGCCGCTCCCCTCACCAGTGTATTTTGTCAGTCTGTCTGCTCTGCTCCCCGCTCTGGCGAATCCTCTCACCCTCCCGCGCTTCTGACTGTACCTAGTGCTTGCATAAATAAATAAATCTTTAAAATAAATAAATACAATAAAATAACGAGTCTAAGATTTGTGTAATATAAAAGAAGTGAATTCTTACAGTAGTTAAATATGTTTTATAGGTACAGGGAGTTCATACTATACTGTTGCATACGTTTAAATTTCACATAATAATTAAAGTTTTTCAATATTATAGTCTTTTCATCACAAAAAACTTATTCGTCCAAAGACCAAAAATATTTGACATCAAGCTCTCTTCTCAAATATTAAATATTACTATACAATATAGATAATTTTAAAACCAATAATGACAAGCACCAGAACAACATTCACTTAAATTTTTTCCAGGAACCCTGTCTCTGATTTCTAGTCCATTCTGCACTATCAAGTTATATCTATTCCTTTTCTCAGGTAATAATGATCTGAATCAGATCCAAGGAAAGCAGTAGAGGAGTTTGTCTCCTTTGAAGACCTAGAATTGCCACCATCTGGTATCAAATTAAAATCTGAATTAAAGCCTTCATTAAAGTCTGATACAACTCATTAATGCAGAGATTCAACAGCAGCAGGCACATTCACTTTATGTCTCATTTTTCTATACTGTCTGGGTCAACAGTCAATGGTGGACACAGCTCTGAGAGCCACCTCTCGCCCAGCCTTCCAAATACTGGTTCCGCTGTAAGCAGGAAAGAAAAAAATGAAATGAGAATCAGATAGACGTGGGAGAAGAGGTAATAAATTGCTATTCTGATTCATATAAATTAATTTAGAATGCTTTTCTGTTCATAGCACACCCTTCCAAAAGATTTTAGCACTCAGTTCTTCTTATCCTATTTAGATGCAACTTTTACTGAGTTAAAAAATAAAATGTCTTCCACCTCTATTTCCAAAGGATCTGGCACAAACGAACTTTTAACAATTCTGAAATTTGTTTTCAGTCTTATCATTGTCAACATACTTGTGTAAGGTGTATACAACATCCAAACCAATAAAAGAGCAGATAACTGAACTTCTTACCCAGTGTTTTCCGACTTCTTTCCACAGCTGTTCTTCGAGTTTGTTCAAACATTGCTTCCAAATCAAATGTGCGAGCTTTTTTCCCTAAAATAGGAATAAATAGCAGATTGTGATCTTGCAATAATAAGCTGGCCAAACTTTAGGTATTCAATAATTGTCACTTAGTCTAATTTATAGCAGCTACAAGATAACCAAAAATTTACCTCCCAGGGATTTTTTTTTTTTTTTAAGATTTATTTATTTATACAAGCACTGGGTACAGCGGGAGGGTGAGAGAATTCACTAGAGCCAGAGCAGGGAGCAGAGCAGGCAGAAGGACTGAAGTACACCGCTGAGGGGAGCAGCGGGTGGCAGGAGAGGTCTGTGCGCCATGTGCCATGTGGGACCCTCCTCCGGTGGCCGGGGAGCAACCGGGGATGGAACCGGCGCTGCAGAGGCTGCAACCCAGCGCTCAACTGCTGCGCCACTGGGGAGGCCCTCCCGGGGAATTTTTAATGACAATCTCATCACTAAGTACCAGCCAACTTTCCAATACTCCTCTAATTTATCTAGACCTTAAATCTTAAAACTATATATGGCTTGATAGGCAAAAAAAAAGAATGATCATTCCCTAATTTCTGAAACTGTGAATGTTACACTATATGGCAACAGAGAGGTAATCAAGATTATGAGGATTTTAAAATAGGGAGATTATCCAGGTTGGCCCAATCTAATCACAGAAGCCCTTACAAACAAAGATGCTGAACAGATACAGCTGGAGAATGAGAGACAACTGAACTCTGAGAAGGACCCAACATATTTTTATTTCCTTAGAAGATGAAGAGGGCAAGACAATAAATAATACAAAAATCTTAAGAAGCTAAACATTCCCATCTAATGGTCTTTAAGAAAAACGGGCCTCAGTCCTAAAACCACAAGAAAGCAAATTCTGAAACCTAATTGAGCTTTGAAGCACTACTGTATTTGTTTTCATTGCCTTTTTTTTTTTTTAATAATACCTACTTGTGTTGGCAAGAATATGGTAAAATTAGCATTTTTCTGTACTACTGATTTTGGTATAAGTTGAAACACTTTCTGAAGGGTGTTAGGAATGGTATGTATCAAGAAGTTTTAAAAGATACATACCCCATTTTTGTTACTTTTTGGTATTTCCTGTTTTTATCCAAGTAGTCCCACCTTTATAAATCTGATCTAGGGAAATATGCATAAAATTCCTTTTAAAAAAGGAGATAAAAGCATAATTTATTAAGATGTACATTTTAGTATTACCGGTAACAGAAACTGTGCAGGAGAGAAGTTTAAAATATAACAAATTATGGCACTTCTATCAAGTGGGCTACTATCCAGTTACTAAAAATCATGTTTTGGAAGAGCATTTTAAAATATGGGAAAATCCTCAAAATATGTACAATTAGAAATAATATATAATTATACATAAATTGCCAGAATAAATGACTAGATGAACCAATAAACAAGAGACCTGGACACTTTAACCTGATGTCTGTTCTGGCCAAGACCCAACAGAAATGGGGTGAGAAAACAATTCCTATTTGTTTGTTACTGTCTGGAAAAATGACTGCATCTTTGTTTGAAATCTGTCCTCTCACAACGTGCCAGGATTACCTCTACAGACATACTAGAGTTAAGGTTCTGCAGGGAAAAAAAAAAGGCCTTATCAACAAGCAACTATAAACCAGAGACACTGGGGGTGGGGGGGGTAACAGGGGAGGGGAAGGATTAGGGCCAAAATAAGGGGGGGTGCAATTTGCAATTGTATGGGGTATCTAACCAAAATGAAATGCATACATTTTGCAAAAATGAAAAATGATGTAAGAATCATATAAGATATTGAAAAATAAATTTAAAAAATACAAAAAGGCCTTAATCAAAAGGACTTCATAACCATTATAACATCACATAAAGGCCCATTTGTGGCTAGAAGGTCCGAGTCGTTACAGACAGCTGTCAAAGGTTGGATCTCGGTCTCGGGACTAACGACACAGTCCCCTCCAGCAGCCCACACCCCGGCGCGTCCCCTGAGCTGGTCCCTGCAGGTGAGCAGGCGCTCAGAGGACGGCTGGGCAGGAGAGCGGGTACACGGCGGGCTGTGCTCCAGCGCTCAGCTAGGACGTGGCGCAGGCCCGGCGAGGAGGAGGTGACAGCTCGGCCCCCTCTCCACCTGCGCCCTGGAAACTGCCACGCCAGGAGGCCGGGGCCCCGCGGGCAGGCACTCACCGAACCCCGTGAAGCCCATGGTGACCGCCAGCTGCGGGTCCGGTCCCGCCGCGTCCGAGCCTGTCACTGGAGAGAGAGAAACGAAGGCGTCGTCAGCGCGGCGCCCCGGAGCCCCCCGGCCGGCCCGCCCGGCCCGCCCGGCCCGCCGGCCCGCCGGGCCCGCCCGGCCCGCCGCTCACCTTCGCTGGGCCCCGGGCGCTCCATGGCCCGCGCCGGCCTCAGGAGGAGCCGCAGCCCGGCCCCGACAGCGGCAAAGGGCTCGCGGCGGCGGCAGGAAGTGTCGCCTCGTGACGTCAGCGGCGCCGCCAGCGCCAAGAGCGGCGCCCGGAGGGCCCCGGTCCCCGAGCAGCGCTCCCTCAGGCCGGGGGAAGACGCGCAGCCCAGGCCGCCGGCCGCTGCACCCGGGCTTGGAAACGCAGGCTGGAGCTTCTGGAACACCTTTAGGTTTTTTAAAAGATTTATTTATTTATGCATACAAGAGCTGGGGTACAGGCCAGAGGTGTGGGGGTGGGGGTGAGAGGATTCACCAGAGATAAGAGTGGGGAACAGAACAGGTAGATGTATTGAAACACACGGCTGAGGGGAGCAGCAGGCGAGTCAGGAGAGGTCGGCTGCGCCATGTGGGTTGCTCCCTGGCCGGGGATCGAACTCGCGTTGCAGTGGCTGCGGATAGATAGCCTCATAGGTTGCGTCTTAACCCCTTGCCCCACCAGGGAGGCCCGCACCTTTAGCTTTTTCAGACGTGTTTCCTGCCAATCTGGCACTGACTCCGCACTGAGTCCTAAAGAGAAACCAACAAACTCCCTTTGTGTTTTGTCCTCTAGGTGAAAACGTCCGCAGTTCTCCACCTTTTGAGTATTCTTTTAATTTTTTCAATTTTCTTTAATATCACTTCAAGCGATATTAGCATAGTGCATATTTTAAAAAATAACGAGATGATCTACATGACTGAAAAGTAGAAGACAAATGTATGACATATATCCATTATTAGAGTATTTTCACTACCCTAAAATCCTCTGTGCTCTGCCTATTGACTACTGCCCTCTCCCCCCAAACCTAATCAACCACCGATGTTTTTACTGTCTCTGCAGTTTTGCTTTTTCCAGAATGTCATATAATTGAAGTCATACAGTGTGCAGCCCTTCCACACTGGCTTCCCTTACATAGTAAGAGTTAAGTTTCCTCCCCTCATTTCTTTCAGTTGTGTAATATTTCATTGTCTGGATGGGCTGTACCACAGTTAACTTCACCTACTGAAGGACATCTTGTTTGCTTCCAAGTTTAATATGAATAAAGCTCCTACAAACATCCATGCAGATTTTTTTGTAGACATAATTTTCTGTATCCTTTGGGTAAATATCAAGAAGCACAACCACTGGTTAATATGTTAAGTGTTTGCTTAATTTTGTGAAAACAAACCAAATAAAAATTGTCTTCACAGTGACTGTAATGTTTTGCATTTCCATCAGCAATGAATAAGAGTTCCTACTGACCCACACACTCACCATCAGTTGGTGTTGGCAGCATAGCAGATTTTGATCATTTTAATAGGTATGTAGTGGTATCTCAGGGTTTAATCTGCATGCTCCTGATGACATGATGTGGATTCTTTTCATATGCTCAACTGCCACCGGTTTAACTTTGGTGAAGAGTCTGTTGAGGTCATTGGTCCATTTTAAAAATCACATTTTTGTTGTTGAGTTTTAAGAGTTTTTAATATGTTTTGAATGACTATCCTACTGGGTGGTCAACTGTAAAACAGTCCCTCTACTAGATGGTAGAAATGAAATGATGAATTAGGATAGCGTTCCCTCTCTGCAACGGGAAATAAAGCGAGGCAGCAAGTCCTTCGCAGCGAATACATACGTCGCTTAAACGCCCAGTTTTTCACAGTAACAGATCACGCGATGCACAAATGGAGAAACCCAATGGCTTTTAATTTACATTTTATTATTTTTTTAAAGATTTATTTATTTATGCATACAAGAGCTGGAGCACAGGCCAGAGATGCGGGGGGTGAGAGGATTCACCAGAGACAGAGTGGGGAACAGAACAGGCAGAATGACTGAAATACACTGCTGAGGGTTGCAGCAGGAGAGTCAGGAGAGGTCTGCTTCACCATATGGGTGCTCTCTGGCTGGCCGGGGATCGAACTCATGCTGCAGAGGCTGCGGATTGCTTCATAGTGCGGTGCTTAACGCCTGGCGCCACCAGGGAGGCCCCTAATTTCCACTTGAAGCCCATTGGAAATGCAGCGACATTCTGGGCACGTCGAATCAGTTCCTGACAATTACCACTCGCAGAAGAGATCTGGCGCTTTGGGGAACCAAAGAAACTGACCAGCATCCTTTTAGAGGCGGTTGCGGGATTCCGACCAGCGAAGCTCGAGGCACAAGATCCAGCGCGCGCTCAAAACCGACGGACCCCAAACTGCCGGCGCCGCCCGGGCACTGCCGCCTCGCCGCTGCCGCGTCCCGGCTCCCCCGGCCCCCCGCTCCGCCCCTCTCCTTCCCCCACTCCCTCTCTACCCCTGTCCCCCTCCCCGCCCCCCGGGGCCTCTTCCTCCTTCTCCTCCTCCCCCCCCACCCCTCGCCCAGCCGCCCCTCGCCCCGCCCCTTCACGAGCACGGCCTCGCCGCCGGCTTCCTCCCCCAGCTCCGCCACGGCCGCCCCGAGCGCCCCGCCGGGCCCGCCGGAAGTGCGTCATGCTCGGGCGCCGGGGCGCTCGTTTGCCGCGCGCGCCCTAATTCGCGGGTATCATTTAGGGGCTTGGCTTTTTTCTACTTTCTCCCTGGTTTTTGACTTTTTACCGCCGCTGGTGCCTTCTGCTTACGAGATGCCGTCCTCTCTCCTGGGCTTGGCGATGCCGGCCTCCACCGGGGCCGCCTCCCTGCAGGAGGCGCTGGAAAATGCCGGGCGGCTGATCGACCGTCAGTTGCAAGAAGACCGCATGTACCCGGACCTTTCCGACCTGCTGATGGTGTCTGCCCCAAGTGAGTGATCGCTGCCCATTTGGTGACTCTGCTTCTACGGCCGCAAAGACTCTTGCCTGACCCCCTTAGTACGTCCTTATCCCCGGGGCGGACCCTGCAAAGACATTCTGAGATCTGTGTGCTGCATTTCCATTGTGGAAAAGAGGCTGTCTTCATTTTGTTTTCCTGGCCTTGTTTTCTTCATTGCACATACTTGAGACGATAGGAGTGAAGAACGAGTCCGTGCATGAAGGAGAAAGACAAAGGCCCCAACCCTTTTAGACAGTTTCTCCCTGCCTTCTATTGTTTGTGGGCTAGATAAGGAGGATCGCTAATCCAAGTCTCATCCTTGGCATTTCATCCTATTTCAGAGTAAAATGAAAGAGCAAACGAAGTGAATTTGTAAATTTACCTTGTTCTCTTAAGATTCGCCTTATCATGGGTAGAGTTAGTGTAATACGGGTGCTAGATGTTAACAGAGCTACCAGTCTAAGAAAGGAAGAGAATAGGGATAGCAGAGATGGTGGACAGAGGGTAAAGCAGATTATGAGCGAGCAAGAGTGGTCATTGGAAAATACTGTTTATCGGTTTTTAATTATAGCCAGATTCTTCAAGGCGTATAGAATTACAAAAGTTGCTAGGAAAAAGTGACCTTTTTATGAGATGGAAATTAGAGAAAAGTTTAAGATGGTAAGCAAGAACCAAGATGAACTAACCAGCATAGTCTGCCTTGTAAACCTAAAAGATATCTCTAGCAATTTATTAAAATCATTGAAAAGATCTACAATCAGAGAAACAATAGAAACAAAGCAAAGACAGTATTTGTCGTTGATCGGTACTTACCAGAGGCCTTGTCTTATATGAATTCAATGGCCTATTAACTGTTATTTTCAACAGCATTACCCACTTTGACCTCTTTGGGTTTGAAGCCTGTTATAAATACACCCATACTTTCTGGTCCTTGCATCATAGCTGACCCCAATCTTCCTTCTCTGCCTTTGCACAGCTCTCCTTTTCAACTTAGTCTCTCCTCGTCCATCCTGTACTCAACTTGTTACAGTGACTTTACTGTGTTTCCCGCAAGAAGTCCCATCTTCAGGATTTTCTTTTACATTTCTTCATCTCTGGACTGTTCTTTTCTTTGCCTGACAAACTGTTCTTCCATATTCCCTTAAATACAACTATCTCTGTGGACACTTTCTTAACCATGCACATCCTCATCAAAGTGATAAATTCCATCCTTTATGTTCCTGCTACCATTTAACATGTGCAGTGTTCTATTAAAATTATGGTTTAAGATTACATGGGGTTTGCTTTCAAAAATCCTTTAGGGAAAGTATGGCTAGTAATATAAATGAAACTTGATTAGGCATGTTACTGGTAATTGTTGAAACTGGGTAATCAGTACACAGAGATAGGTTGCATTTTTTTCTCTGTAGTTGTATATATTTTTGAAATTTCCTTAATACATTTTAAAACACTTGTTTTTGGTAGTGTGCAGTTCTTCTGTCTGCCTAATTGATAATATGTTATTTTAAATAAATATTTTTTTGTAGACAATCCCACTGTTTCTGGCATGTCAGATATGGATTATCCTCTCCAAGGACCTGGTTTGCTGTCAGTACCCAACCTTCCAGAGATCAGTTCCATTCGAAGAGTTCCTCTCCCACCTGAACTTGTTGAACAGTTTGGACGTATCCTTTTACTTTTTATTTAATGCCTTAAAAGATTTTAGAATTGGTATCACATTATTGTAATTCTTATGTCATGCTTAGTGTATTATACGTTTGTGTAAGGGCCATATTTAAAATATTTAAGTATCTGACTCATTTGCCATGTATGTAGAAAGTTTCATAAAATTGAATGTTGAAAATTGAGTTACATTTTAATTGTTTGGGACAGGAAAGAAAATAATTTGTTAAAGAGGAACTCTGCATTTTTGAATGATACATTACAGAATATCACTTTTCAATTAAGTGCAATACCAAAATGTTTTTACTGCATACTTTTTAGGTCAAAGATCCATGATTTTCATTTTTATTTTTCACCATATTTCAACACTGAAAAATTGTAATATGACTCTGAAAATGTTGAAAGACAGAAACTGCCAGGTGTTTACTTTTATTCCCCCACAAAAATTTTTGCTGTGCTTTTTAACACTTACTAATGTCTTAGAGCTCCATTTACACTTGCTTTTATACTTACTAGTGTCTTACCTAATTGCATGTCTAAATACCATAGTGAGAATCTGTAAGTAAAGGTATAAAACACTGAAGAACCAATGGCATTTTCATAGACTTGGAAACTCAAATTGTTCTTACCCTCAAAAAATAAAGATTCATTTGATTTGCAGTACAGCATATAAAAGCAATAGTTTTATATTTACTTGCTAGGAAACTTTATAGCTCTCATAATGAAGACATTCAGGTGATATATTAAAATTTCATCTCATACTTTAAAAAGTATATTAATCTACTGGAAGTAAAAAAAGTTCCTTATTTCAATACAGTGTGATTTAGAAAAAGAAAGGAAATGCAAAATTAGGGGAAATGCTTATTTTGTTTTCACTGTTTTATTGTCTTATATTTATATAACATAATTCTTTGTCTATTTTTCAATTGCTTTTTAAGAGACTTGCCAATTATCAGTTATGACTTTAGCATGCTATGTGCTTTTTTTATTACTCTGGCTCTTATGCAATTGGAAAAACTGATCCAGTGAAATAATTTTTTAATGTCATAAGTTCAATAGTGTTATAATCAATATTCCTTTAAGGTAGTAATGTAAAGTATTGTCCTTCTCAATAGATTTTAAGTGAAGATGTTTCATTTGGTCCTTTTAATAATGAGTTAACAGATAATAACTTTTAAGTAAAAAATCTTTTAAAGAAATTTTAAGGAAGATGAGATTCAAATCTACCTTACATCCACATTACCTCAGATATGCAGTGTAACTGCATGATGGGTGTGTTCCCTCCTATCAGCAGAGCTTGGCTCACAATTGACAGTGACATATTCATGTGGAACTATGAAGATGGGTATGTACTTAAGGCTGGTTTGCTTTGATTGATTAGGATTTAAATTATTTTTATTTTGGATACAGTTGTACTCACTGCCTGTTTTATCTTTCTTTCACCTAACATCTGGATAATTACCTCTCCATATACATACCAATCATTGGGGATAAAATGGAGATTCTATTATAGTAGTGAGTCTCAAGATTCTGCCTTTGTATAGGCTCATAGGTGATGCTGCTGGCCTAGGTACCATTCTGAGGGACAGGTGTCTAGCTCTTAGCCTATGGGAAAGATAGTCTTTCAGCAATTCTTTTGAGGGATGGTTTGATGTTTTGTTTTGTTTTGTTTTGTTTTTTTAAGATTTATTTTTTATTTATGCAATAGCTGGGGTACAGGCCAGAGGCGCAGGAGGGTGAGAGGATTCACCAGAGACAGAGTGGGGAGTAGAACAGGCAGATGGACTGAAGGCACTGTTGAAGGGAGCAGCGGGCAAGACAGGAGAGGACTGTCAGGCCATGTGGGAATCTCCCTGGCCGGCCAGGAATCAAATCAGTGCTGCGGAGGTTGCAGACAGCTCATAGGGCCGTACTCAACCTGCTGTGCCACCAGGGAGGCCCCGGTTTGATGTTTTTGAAGACTTCTGTTTTCCTTGCATTTTTGTGGAAGGCAAGGCTATTAATTTATTAAAGTGACAAAACAATTATGATGTTACTCTGTGGGCTTGACTTGTGCGTAAATTAAAAATATGTAATGAGAGTCTAAGTGAAGGCTCATGGCATTCTTGGCTTAAGATTTATTGAGTTGATGATCTTCCTCTTGCCTTTTTAGAGATAAATTTTGGTTTATTTCTAGTTCTTGTCCATCCTATTATCTTCAGGTGGGATAAACAGAGGAAAGTCCATTTAGTTAACATGTTACTTTTGCTCTTAATGTACATTTTAGGAACACATAATACTGTATCATTGAGTCAAAATTGACACTAAATGAGAACTTGTAATAGTATGCTTAAGTGAAACTACTTTTGTTTGCTGTTTTTATTTTGTTACAAGTTTTCATAGTGATTTTTATTTCAGTTAACATCTAACATACTCATTTGCTTAGCAAATGCGCTTCTGATATATCAGAAACTACTGAATGAGATAAATGTCCCTGCCCACATGGAGTGTCACTCTAAGCTAAATGTTTGTTCAAAGAAGAATTCTTGTAAAGGAAAATTATTTGAACAATGTGCTTACTGAAAAGAATCAAGGGACAAATACCTGGTATAAATCTCTTGTTTACAAATTCAATTCTACAAAAACCTTAGGCTTAGTAGTTTCAGTTATTCTATTAGCTTTCTAATTCTAATTCCATCTAAATAATCATTAATTGAACATAATCTTGTTCAATTAATGATTCTCTATTCCCCAACTAGCCCAGTATTGACCTTAGTGTCTGAGGGCTGTGCCAGTTAGCAGAAGAGCCTATGTAAACATAACTTGCCACTTAAGTGTATTCTTTCTTTTTGCTTAAACCCTTTTCAGGACAACCAGATGTTTTCTTTAAGTCTAAAGTGTGTATTTTTCTTGGTATTTATCCTGCTTGGTGTTCTTTAT
The DNA here is from genome assembly GCF_014898055.3 of Talpa occidentalis. Classification (NCBI taxonomy): domain Eukaryota; kingdom Metazoa; phylum Chordata; class Mammalia; order Eulipotyphla; family Talpidae; genus Talpa; species Talpa occidentalis. The sequence goes on from NW_023604972.1 coordinate 121,038,245, forward strand.
GCTTCTTGTATTTTTGTTCAGATGTTTTTGTGTTTTGTTAGTTTTAGTTATTCAGCATTATCTTTAGATATTTGTCCTGCCCCATTATGTCTTCTGAGATTTTATTTACAATTTTGTCACATTGTTTACTGTTACACAAAAAAATTTGGATACTCTTCATTTTTTTCTTTCTCCACACTTATTCTCTCTTTGTTTCAATTTGAGTATTTTCTTTTTTTATATTTTTTTTTTTTTAAATAGAGGCATGTTTTTCTTTATTTATTTGTTTGTTTGTTTGTTTGTTTTTTGTTTTTTATACATGCACTGGGTACAGTCAGAAGCGCGGGAGGGTGAGAGAATTCACCAGAGCCAGAGCAGGGAGCAGAGCAGGCAGAAGGACCAAAGTACACTGCTGAGGGGAGCAGCGGGCGGCAGGAGAGGTCTGCGCGCCATGTGGGACCCTCCTCCGGTGGCCGGGGAGCAGCTGGGGATCGAACCGGCGCTGCAGAGGCCGTGGGCAGCTTCGCAACCCAGCGCTCTACCGCTGCGCCACCGGGGAGGCCCTCAATTTGAGTATTTTCTATTGACCTAACTTCAGGTTCAATAATCCCTTTCCTAGCCATGTAAAGTCTACTAAACAGTCCTTCTAGGACATTCTTTCTTTGTGCTGTGCTTTTTATTTCTAACATTTTCACTGACTGACTTACTTTCATCTCTGCTGCAAGTCCTTATCTTTTTCATTAGTCTGTTCTTTTGTTTTTAACTTATTTTTTAATCTCCAAAAAAGCTTAGGTTTATTAGAAGAGAGGAAGGGACAAAGGCGCTTTCATAGACACAAACAGACAGAAAGAGTTGCTGGAGTCTATTCTTGCCTGTCTGGTAGTTAGAACATGTGGTTCATAATTGAGTCTGGTTCTGTTGATTGCTTTGTTCTTCACAGTAGGGTCACTTTTTCTTGCTTTTTGTTTCTTATGCTTTTTGATTGAACCTGGACATCATGTGGAAGACAACTAATACTGCCATAAATAGCATCTGTCCTTAGAATTAGGCATATATCTTCTTTTGCTGGGACCTAGCAGGTGATCCTTTCTTGTGGTGGGGACTGAATCAGGCGTTGAGCTGAATTTGGTTTTGTGTTGCCAGTAGATCACAGCTTTCAAATTCATTTACAAGTACTTGTGTTTAGGATATATATAGATTGAATTGCTGGAGTTTTTTTTTTCCCCTCAATGTTTCTGTTCTGCCCTCAGCCACAGGCTTTCCTTTCTGAGAGGGTCTTCTCTACTCTCTTGCCCCTTCCCCAGAAGTAGGTCAACTAATATAGTTACTTGAGACTTGAAACTTGGTGGAGAGGGTATTTGGAATAAGAACTGTTTTCCTGGCTCATACTTATCCTTAGCCAGGACTGTGTGTCTGGTTCTTAAAACTGAAACCATTTTGTTTATGGGTTTATTTTTTATTGTGTCCTAATGATAAAAACTTTATTTTCTTTTATGTCTAACATGCTTATCTTCAACTATTGCCAGAGGAGACCTTGCCTATTTTGATGGACTTAGTGAGACTATTCTTGCTGTGGGACTTGTGAAACCAAAAGCTGGTAAGAAGTAAAAACATAAGGATTAAATTATGTTTGTATATAGATAGACCACAAATGTCTTAGGACTGGTGACACATTTTAAGTAGTTGAATTTCTTACTGAGGTTTTATTGAATTATTTCTGATTAGAAATATAGGAAGTGATTAGGAATGTGTAACTGTTTACTCTTCATGGTATGATTTGACTTTTAAATTATTAAACTATAATTCTTGACTTGGCTGATTCAAATTCAATATGTATCACTTGAATGCACCTTCCTACAAGAAGCAATAATATGCAACATTCACGTGTTTGCAAGGCCTAAATAAAAATGTTCTATGGTCATAGGTATTTTGAAATTATAAGCACAAACATGAAATTTTATATACTATGTGATGACTTTGGAAATGTATTTCCTTAACACAGACTCTCAAAGCAGACTTTGTCCCTGAATAGATGTAGCTACTTTTTTCTTCATTATGAATATATTCATATAAAAGCCAACAACTGTTCCTGCCTTCTATTGTAATTAATATAAATTATCCACCTTAAATAGTAAATTATTGTTCAACTGAAATTTATATTTCAGTGCAAAATTGAAATTATGTCATAGTCTTTGATTTGGAAGTTAAACAATTGTGGCTTTGTTGTCCACAACTGTCAGTAGTTTAAGAACAAAGTCCCTATCTTACTTTTCACCTTTTGCAAGGGGACATTAAGTAAAGGTCATCTTTCTCAACATTAGTTAAACTCTTTGGAGTCTGCTTTATAAGAAAGAAGACTGAATCCATGTTTCAATTTTATGATTGTCTCAATAAAACACAATATTTCTTTAGTAGAAGTAAATACTGTTTTTTCTAGCATTTACATGCTTTTTGCCTACAGAGAAACTGACAAACTTAATCATATTTTTCAAGTTCGATGAAGTAATTCTTGTGTATTAGAAGGTTCACTAGTTGTCCAGCTTTAATCTCATCTCACTGGGAGGTAACAGCCAAAAGAACATGCTGCATACTGCATGTTGGGGCAATATTCATTATAGTGATTATAAGTCCACCCATTTAGCTTATTTGTAGACCTACTAGAACCTGCCACCTAATCTCATGTATAAACATTTTCGTGCAATATTTTCTTAGAAAGGCTATTTCTTGACTCTACAGAAGGGTAAACCTACTGCTTCAGGTTTAGTTTACTGTTTCTGGAAAGTCAGTGAACTCAAAAGACAAGAACTTTTTATTTTCCTATTTCTGGACACAATCTCATAAAAAGACATGCAATTTTTTTTTAAAAAAATTGAATACATTAGCATGAGTTAACATTTAAAAAAAAAACTTTACATAGTTTATTCCCCCCTCTGAATCTGTAAATTTTTACCCATTGCAAAAATCTGTTTTAAAAAAAAAAATCTGTAAAAATTACCCATTGTTTGATAGCTACAACTTGTTGGATAAACTCTGTCTTTGTGAATTTGACTTCTATAGGTACTTCATACAATGGAACTGAATAGTATTTGTCTTTTTGTAACTAACTTATTTCACTTAACATAATGTCCTCAAGGCTCATACATGTTTAAATACGTGAGATTTCTGTTTTGAAGACAGAGTAATATTCTATTGTATGTATATACCACAACTTGTTTATCCATTCATCATTGTTGAAACCCTTTGTGAGTTATAAGTAATACTGTTATGAACATGTGTATACAATTAAAAGTCTTCATATTTTAATAAATCTAAACTATTTTATAGTGTAACACTAATTTTAATTGTTATTAAAGAACTGCTTATTTCCTAAAGCAGTTCTTTCATTCCTTTCTTTGTAATTGTATTTTTTTATTGAGGTAACATTTGTTTACAGCACTGTTTATGATTCAGAGTTATAGGGTCACACCTCTTCAGATGCATTTTACCACATTACACCCACTAAGGTGGTTCTTTTCTACTACTGTTTACTTGCTTAAATGATCATAGGTAGAAATGCTTAACATCAAAATGCGCTAAATTGGGTTAAAACTTTTCATATCTAATTAATAACTCATTTTAATGGTGAAAACATATTCTATTAATATTTAGATGCTAAATGTTTTTCAGAAAATAATACTTACCTGATCTCTACTTTATTTTAGGCATTTTTCAACCTCATGTACGACACCTCCTGGTTTTAGCAACCCCTGTGGATATAGTGATTCTTGGACTCAGCTATGCTAATATACAAACAGGTACAGCAATCTACATATTGTGGGTTTTTTTTTTTTTTTTAAGTAAAAACAGGTTGACCAATATAATAATTAAAAATTAATCTTTCACAAAGTTAACTTCATAGGGCTTTTGCTCATAGGAAAATATTTTCCTATAGATAGAGTATCTTTCAGATTAGTCACTCAAAAAAAAATATGTCATAAATTATGTATACTGGGTCATATCTAATTTATATCATATTTATCATAATGTGCAGTTCTTAACTATCCAATATACAGGAAAGACTGTACTAGAGAAGTAGTTGACGCAGGTCTGATTTTCAATAATGCTTTAATTCTTTTATTTCTAATTATTTGGATGGCTGTTTTATCATATGGAACACTGAAAAATAATACAGTACTTTCCCTAAAGAAAGAAGTTCTTATGTTATTATAAGAACATCCCATGATTTCTTCCTGCATTCTAGCCATCTGTTTGGGTAAAGAAAGGACTTTCTGTGACTCAAATTAATGATTATTACTACCACATTTTAATACTTTTTATTAAAGTATTAAAAAGTATTTGTTTATTAATCATTCTAAAATGTAATGATTTGTGTTAGTTTTTGTTTGCTATTGTGCTGTTATATATGTGCTTTATATATTATAATTATATATTGCATTTTACATGTTATATATATATACTGTAGGTTATACTTACCTTCAATTGTCAAATTCTATCAGTATTTTTGTAGTGATTAAAAAATGTATGTTATGGAATCTTTGAGCATGTCAGGAATGCAGTAAGAATAGTTTTAAATTTTTTTAAAATATGATAAACTGATTCAAAAAAAATTATGATAAATTGATTCCTTTATACTTTCTTTCAAAAAAATAGGTTCTGGAGTTCTCAATGACAGTATGTACGGTGGAATGCAGTTGCTTCCAGATCCTTTATATTCTCTTCCCACTGATAACACTTACCTTTTAACAATAACTTCCACTGATAATGGCAGGATTTTCTTGGCTGGAAAAGATGGCTGTTTATATGAAGTAGCGTACCAAGTAAGTTTGGCATTTATAAACATTTTTTCTTTCCTTTTTTTCCCTCTTTGTTTTTAATTTTCTAATTATTTACACATTAATATATGCTTTTTTTTTTTTAATAGAGGCATGTTTTATTTATTTATTTATTTATTTACTTGTTTGTTTGTTTGTTTATACGTGCAGTGGGTACAGTCAGAAGCGCGGGAGGGTGAGAGAATTCACCAGAGCCAGAGCGGGATGCAGAGCAGACAGAAGGACGGAAATACACTGCTGAGGGGCGCAGCGGGCGGCAGGAGAGGTCTGCGCGCCATGTGGGACCCTCCTCCGGTGGCCGGGGAACAGCCGGGGATCAAACCGGCACCGCAGAGGCTGCGGGCAGCTTCGCAACCCAGTGCTCAACCACCGCGCCACCAGGGAGGCCCTCACATTAATATATTCTTAATGGGAACTACTTAATCATACAATTAAAAATGTAGTCCTCTGTAACTATAACATGCCTATAAAAACCCAGAGGTAAAGCCATTATCATTTCTGTGTGTGTCCTTGTAGAACATGACACATACTTTGGTAAATATATAAATATCTGTATATATGTGCATTTATGTGTGTGGGTACACATACAAATAAATGGTCTACTTTTGTGCATGTATGAGTTCACTTTATTACTTACATTTTGTTTCATAATTGATGTTCCATTTAACTGTCTTGAAAGCCTTTCTTTGTCAGTATCTAGTAGAAATAAATACTTGTGTATGTTATGTGCTGTGAGAGCCACGTAGTTCTTTATAAGATGGATATACATAGTTTATTTAGGGCCTCCCCGGTGGCACAGTGGTTGATCGCTGGGTTGCAAAGCTGCCCGCAGCCTCTGCAGCGCCGGTTCCATCCCCGGCTGCTCCCCGGCCATCGGAGGAGGGTCCCGCATGGCCACCGGAGGAGGGTCCCGCATGGCGCGCAGACCTCTCCTGCCGCCCGCTGCTCCCCTCAGCAGTGTACTTCGGTCCTTCTGCCTGCTCTGCTCCCCACTCTGGCTCTGGTGAATTCTCTCACCCTCCCCAGCTTCTGACTGTACCCAGTGCTTGTATAAATAAATAAATAAATCTTTTAAAAAAAGGATGCATATACATAGTTTATTTAACAGTTACTTCAGTTATAACTACTGTTATTTCAATATGATAGAAAGATTTTTACAAAAACAGTTATATAATTACTGCTATAACAATGGTATCTGCACTTACTTCCATTTTTCTTTTAAGGCAGAAGCAGGTTGGTTTAGCCAAAGATGTAGGAAAATAAACCACTCAAAGAGCTCACTTTCTTTCCTCATTCCATCATTGCTTCAGTTCACATTTTCTGAAGACGGTAAGTAGAAAAGAAATTGACAAACAAAAATGTTAATGTTGTTAATGTTAATATTTTCTTATAAAATTCTCTTTCTTAATTGAAATGGTTTTTCTTATTAAATAGTGTTTTTTTATATATTACAAGGTCTCTTAAAGTATAAAGTGATTATAAGCATATAGATTGGTTTTGATTTGACTTATCTAAATGTTTCTTGGCTTTGTTCCTATTCATATATTTTAAGACTTACCTACAAAACGGACAGAAAGACTCTTAAGGCAAAGTTCTAATTCAGCCATTTAAATTTGTTGTGATTACTGTTTGATTTATTAATCTTCAGAGATTTTTTTTCCTCTTTTTGTTGTTCTTTTAGATCCTATTGTTCAAATTGCAATTGATAATTCTAGAAATATTTTATATACAAGATCTGAGAAAGGAGTAATACAAGTAAGTATTAACATTATAATACTTATAATGTTACAAAATTATACAAGGATTTTTTTTTTTTTTTAAGATTTATTTTTTCATTTACACAAGTACCAAGGTATAGGCCAGATGTGCAGGAGAGTGAGAGGATTCACCAGAGACAGAGCAAGGAACAGAACAGGCAGACTGACGAAATACTCTGCTGAGGGGAGCAGCAGGCGCAACAGGAGAGATCTTCCACGCCATGTGGGACCCTCGCCGGCAGGGATTGAACCAGCGCTGCAGAGGCTGTGGACAGCTTCTCAGCGCTGTGCTCAACCGCATGCGCCACCAGGGGAGGCCCAGATTATACAAGGATTTTAGGGAGAAAGAAGATTGCTGTTTTTAAGGAAGATTCATTTACTCAGATTTTTCTATGAACTATGCTTTTTGAAAAACATCCCAACTTTTAAATGAAATTTCAAATATCTAAATATTTCTCTGCCTGTCTAAAGTACCAAAATAGGGCCTTCTCGGTGGCACAGCAGGTTGAGCGCAGCACTGTGAAGCTGTCCACAGCCTCTGCAGTGCGGGTTCGATTCCCAGCAGGCCAGGGAGAGACCCACATGGCACGGCAGCACACCTCTCCTGCCTCGCCCGCTTCTCCCCTCAGCAGTGTCTTAGGTTCATCTGCCTATTCTGCTCCCCACTCTGTCTCTGATGACTTCTCTCACCCTCCTGCACCTCTGGCCTGTACCACAGTTATTGTATAAATAAATATACTATAAAATAAAATGAAATACCAAAATAAAATAAAGTTTATTCAATAAAATTTTATTTGAATGTATTTTTTTAAATGTATCCAATTTATATATTTAAATGGGTATACTTTTTTATTCACAGGTTTATGATTTGGGCCAAGATGGTCAAGGAATGAGCAGAGTTGCCTCAGTGTCACAGAATTCTATTGTCTCTGCTGCTGGAAACATAGCTAGGTAAGATATAATTTATTGCCTAGTGTTTCATTTACAATCATAATTTACTGTTTATGTGCAGTAGACTTTAGCCTTTTATGATCTTTGAAAAAAGGGCTAGTCATAGCAATATAAATCTAACCAATACATATTCAAGAAGGTTTTTTTTTTATCATTTTTATTGAGGTAACATTGATTTACACCACTGTATATGATTTACGGGCATAGACTCGCACCTCTTCAGATGTATGTTGCCATACCATACCCACCTCCACAGCACACATAGTTCATTTTGACTCCGAAACTTTGCAGCCCACCTTCATCCTCCCTTTTTGATAACCTCAACCTTACAAATCATATTTCTAGTGTTTGTTTTGCTTTAATTTTTATCTCTGTGTTTTGTTTATATTCCACATATAAGTGAAATCATCCACTATTTGTTTTTCCCTTCTGGTTTATTTTGCTTAGCATAGTCCCCTCACGTTCCTTCGTGGTTGTCACAAATGGCAAGAGTTCATCTTTTTTTAATAGCTAAGCAGTAATCCATTGTGTATTTTGGATATTGTAAATAGTGAACAAAGGATTGTGTATATGACTTTGAATTACTGTTTTTGTTTTCTTTGGGTGGATACCTAAGAGTGAAATTATTGGACATTCAGGCAGATCTATTTTTAATATTTTGAGAAACCTCCATTCCATTTTCCTTAGGAGCTAGACCTGTCTACATTCCTACCTAGAGTATACAATGGTTTGTTTTTTGCCATATCCTAGCCAACACTTGTTAGTTCTGTTCTTCTAGATATAGACTGTTTTTAAGGGTCTAGATATAGACTGTTTGAAGTGATATCTCATTGTGCCTTTGATTTTCATTTCCCTGATGATAAGTGATCATGAGCATTTTTTTCATGTGCCTATTGGCCATCTGTATGTCTTCTTTGGAAAAGTGTCTATTTAAATCTTCTACCCTTGTTTTCATTGGGTTATTTTCTTTATGTTGAGTTGTGTGAGTTCCCTGTAGTAAGTCTTGAATATCAGTCTCTTGTCAGATGTATGATGTGAAAATATTTTCTTTTATTCAGTGGCTTTTGTTCTTCCACTATGCGGAAACTTTTTAATTTGATGTAGTCCCATTTGTTTATTTTTGCTTTTGTTTCTCTTGCTGTTGGAGTCAAAGCCCCAAAGATACCACTGAAGCCAATATCAAAGAGTGTTTGGCCTGTAATTTAGAAGTGTAAAAATGCTTGTGGGAAATCTTTACAATATAGTAGACACATTTTAAAAATACAATTTAGTTTTCTCTTTTCTTTTAGGACTATAGATCGTTCTGTTTTTAAACCAATTGTTCAGATAGCTGTGATTGAAAATTCTGAATCATTGGATTGTCAGTTATTGGCTGTAACACATGCAGGTATATTTTATTTATATGTTTGTTATTGCCGTTATTATTGCTTAATAATTTTAAAATTTGGAATTTATAATTAGAAATGTTTTTCTTCTCTATTATCAATCCATGTTAATAATTTATACAACTGAAGATAATGAAAATTGCAAGATTCCTCTGGTTCTAGCTCCTCATTGTATATATGTAAAACCAGGCTGGAAAGATAAAGTAGCTACATTCAATGACAACCTGAATTGGAACTGTCTCCTTCTTTTTAAAGAAATGTATTGATTGACCTAGGTGATTTTTTATCTAATCAGGAAAATGATATTTGTTTTACAGTTTCTTTTGTGAATTGCTTCAATAACACATGTATCGCAGGACTCTTATCTTCTGTTACTTATGTATAATTTTACCCCATCGGCAGGTGTTAGGTTATATTTCAGCACTTGTCCATTCAGACAACCATCAGCACGACCTAATACATTGACGCTGGTTCACGTTCGCTTACCTCCTGGATTCTCAGCATCTTCCACAGTGGAAAAGCCTTCAAAAGTACATAAAGCTCTTTATAGTAAGGGTAAGTTCTGAAATACTGTCTGACTTAATATTGGGTTCTTCACTATTAAATTAGAGTGCATTTGAAAATAACAGACAAATTTTCCAGTAAAATTCAATGTTTTGATATTTTACCCAGTAATTCATTTTTTCTTTTCAATGATTATGTACATAAAAACTACAGTATTTTTTGAATATGAAAATACTTTTCTAACTTTAGCATGTTGTTAACATGTTTATAAACTCACTAATCAAAATCAGTGTTACAGTCACTGTAGTAGACTCTGCATTCTCTTTTTTCAGGATCCTTAGGAAAATTCAAATGACTTTCCTGATGCCTTTTTTTTTTTTTTTTTTTATTTATTTATTTATTTATACAAGCACTGGGTACAGTCAGAAGCACGGGAGGGTGAGAGAATTCACCAGAGCCAGAGTGGAGAACAGAACAGGCAGATTGATGAAACACACTGCTGAGGGGAGCAGCGGGCATGGCAGGAGAGGTCTGTCGAGCCATGTGGGACCCTCTCTGGGGGCCGGGGATCGAACCGGCACTGCAGAGGCTGCAGGCAGCTTCGCAGCTGCGCCACCAGGGGAGGAGGCCCTTTCCTGATGCCATTTTAATGTGCCAGTGTCTTAGTGGATATATTGAGTTTTGCATGCAATAATATAAAAATTTTTTCAATTTTTTTTTTTAAGATTTATTTTACTTATTTATGCATACAACAGCTGGGGTGTAAGCCAGAGGTGCAGAAGTGGGAGGGTGAGAGGATTCACCAGAGACAGAGTAGGTAACAGAACAGGTGGATCTACTGAAATACACTGCTGAGGGGAGCAGCGGGTGAGACAGGAGAGGTCTGTTGTGCTATGTGGGTTACCTCCCTGACCAGGGATCGAACTCATGCAGCAGTGGCTGGTGATAACTTGATAGTGCTGAGACTTAACTCCTTGTGCCACAAGGAGGCTCAATAATATAAAATCTTGATGACAATCGCTTTTTGATTCATTAAGTTTAAATGACTGAAGTCTAGTTCAACATCAAAAATGAAATATCTGCTTTTTCTCATTTGGGACAGTATTTGTAAAATGTTTAATGTAACTTTTTAATTTTTCTAAAACCTTTTCCATTTTTATTCTGCTCTTGCAACATTTTATTTTTCAACACCTAAATGACTCTTTACAAGTAGAATTTTTAAAAATGCAAGGTATTGGGCCTCCCCAGTGCGCTGGACTGCGAAGCTGCCCGCAGCCTCTGCAGCGCCAGTTTGATCCCCAGTCCCCAGATAGGGTCCCACACGGTGTGCAGACCTCTCCTGCTGCACTTGCTGCTCCCCTCAGCAGTGTACTTTGTCACTCTGCCTGTTCTGCTCCCGGCTCTGGCTCTGGTGAATTCTCTCACCCTCCCACGCTTCTGACTGTACCCAGTGCTTAAATAAATAAATAAATAAATAAATAAATAAATCTTTTTTTTTTTTTTAATGCATAATATCATGTACCATCTCAGTATTTTTTAATAATAGCTTTTTTGAGATGTAATCCACATACTATAAAATTTAACTTTTACACAAACTAATTCCAGAATATTTCACACACCCAGAAAAAAACTCTATACCCATTTATAACCACCCCCTTCCCCCCACCTTTTCCCAGCTCTGGAAGTCATGTTCTTTCTCTAGAATTTGCCTGTTTAGACAATTCAGATATATGTATGGAATCAGATAACATATGACTTACTGACTTTCATTTAGCATGTTTTAAATTCATCCATAGTATAGCATGCCCATTTCTTTTTATTGCTGAATAATATGTTTGTACCACATTTTATTTCTCCATTTGGCGGGCATTTGAGTTGTTTCTACTTTTTTGGCTACTGTGGATGTTGCTATGAACATTCATACACAAGAAATGAATATAAAGTTTCATTTCCTTGGGGTATATACCTAGCCAGGGGGAATGGTGGATCAAATGGTAAGTTTCTTGTCAACATTTTAGGAACTGCCAGACTGTTTTTCAAAGCAATGATACATTTACTAGTAGTACATGAAGGTTCTACTTTGACTACCTCTTTACCAACATTTATTGTTTTCTGTCTTTATATTACGTCCATCCTAGTGATTGGGATCTCACTAAAGTTTTGATTTGCATTTACCTGATGCCTTGTGATACTGATTATCTTTTCAATACTTTCGTGTCTTAAACTTTTAGGAATTCTACTGATGGCAGCCTCAGAAAATGAAGATAATGACATTTTGTGGTGTGTTAACCATGATACATTTCCTTTCCAAAAACCAATGATGGAAACGCAGGTAAGTTCTCCTGAGATTTGTAAAAAAATTCTTTATATAATTTTTAAGTGCATAATAAAATTGTAAAAAGCTTACCTTCTTGTTTAGTACCATTTGCATCAATCTTATATAATTAGAAATCATGTTGAAAAGAAGTGTATGCTGTTAATTCTGTGTCTTTCCACTATGAAGTTAGAAGTCATTATGGTAATCATTAAGAATATCTAAACATTAGGACACTTTTTAGAATGTTTTTATAATGTTTCTGAAAAAGCATGTGTCTTCTATGAAATGATCATTATATGTATAAAAACCTTTTTTCTTTAACAGATGACAACTCGTGTTGATGGTCATTCCTGGGCTCTTTCTGCAATAGATGAATTGAAAGTAGATAAGATAATCACACCTTTAAATAAGGATCATATTCCAATAACTGACTCACCAGTTGTTGTGCAGCAGCACATGTTGCCTCCAAAGAAATTTGTTCTCCTCTCAGCACAGGTATGTTCATATTAGGGGGACAAAAAGGGATAGTTAATGTAAGTATCATCTTTATTAGGCACCATTGTTCTACATAAATACACTCTCAGGTAAATTTTAATTCTAAGAACAACCAAACATTTCTTATAGTTCTCAATTTATTAAAAGATTTTTTTCTTATTATTTTTGAATAGTAATGTACTGACAAAATTCAAATGGTGTAATGGAGTTTTATATGCAGTAGAATCTCCAAGTTCTAGAGATATACCAAAAAAACCACAAATATTTTCCTAAACAGATGATAGTGTGTTACATTCATTTTATGCCTTGCTTTTATATTTCCCAAAATATATTTTAGCGACCTTTTCTCTATATGTGTGTGTGTGTGTACACTTGTATCTGTGTTTATGTATATAAAGAACTATCTCATCCTATTTTATATATTGAAAAGTATTCCCTTATATGGTTCTACCATATTTAACTAGGCCCTATTAAAGGACCATGTTTTTTTGTTAAAAAAAATGCTGCTACTTTGTATCATGTATCATTTTGTATATGTGTGAGTAAAGCTAAAGATTGCATTGGCTGGATCAAAAAATATGTGCACGTATAATTTTAATATATTACCAGATTTTCTACATACATACATTCACTATAAGTTCTCTCTAAGTACAATAAGCTGTCTTATTAAGAGTAAGACTATATTTTCAAGCACTTAATTTTTTGTGAATTGTTTGTTCCTTTTCTACACCTACTTTTCTGTAATCTTTTTGTTTCTGATTTATAGACTGTATCAAGGAAGTTAACATTTTTTGTGATTTAATCTCAATTTTATTTTTCCTAGTTTGTCATTTGATTTTGAGATCATTCCCATTTGGATAAATTTATAAGAAGTTCAAATATTATTTTCTTAGCTGACCACAGATCTGCAGCTTTCAGAAGGGGATGGAGGGGAGAGAGAGTAAAGGGGGTCGGGGAGAGCACAGTGGTCTAGAGAGGAGTAGTACAGGTGCTTTGGTAGTAATATTGCTATGGTCACTACACCTGAGAGGGGGAATCCTATACTGTCAAAACACTAGCAAGGATGTAAAATGATGATAAGTCAATTAAAATTAAAAAAAAGTTTTCTTATGTCATAGCAAAAACTTTCTCACTCTGAGGCTCATGAAGAATTCACAGAGTGTCTTCTAGTACTGTTAATATTTTATTCTTTAAATCATTAATCCGTTTGCAACTTATTCTGGTATAAGTTATGACTGTGGATCCAGCTTCACTTTTTTCTAAATGAACATACTTGTGCCAACATGAGTAATGGATAAGTAACTTTAATCCTCTGATTCAGGTATAGTTTTTAATCACATGCTAAATTCTAGTATTTACTTGAGGCTGCGTCATAATTTTTTGTTTTGTTGCACTGATCTATTCATGTACTATTATCATGCATAAAAATTAAGGTTTACTCTGTTTTGCATCAGCAGCCAGCACCTTGTTTAACTTAACTTGGCAGGGGAGGAACAGCGTTTTCTTTTCTTTTTTTTTTTTAAGATTTATTTATTCAAGAACTGGGGTGCAGGTCAGAGGCGCGGGAGGGTGAGAGAATTCACCAGAGCGAGTGGGGAGCAGAACAGACAAACGGGCCAAAGACGCTGCTGAGGGGAGCAATGGGTAAGGCAGGAGAGGTCTGCAAGGCCATGTGGCTTCTCCCTGGCCGGCCTGGAATTTAACCGTGCTGCAAAGGCTGCAAACAGCTTCACAGTGCTGCGCTCAACCCACTGCGCCACCAGGTTGGCCCAGGAACAGTGTTTTCTTATTAAATTTTTCTCTGTGACTTTATAGATCTAGTATATGTTATTAGTTGAAATGTATATGATCTTTTCTTACCAGCTTACTCTGTATTCTTAAAGATTTTGTTTGTTTATTTTATTAAATGAAGCTGTTAGGTTCGTTGTTACCAGCCTTGTTTGGTAAATCTACTATTCATATATATTTTTTAACTTTCCAGGGAAGCCTTATGTTTCATAAACTTAGACCTGTAGATCAACTGAGGCATCTACTAGTGAGTAATGTGGGTGGAGATGGAGAAGAGATCGAAAGATTCTTTAAATTACATCAGGTAATTATTTGTGCTTTTTAAAAAATATGGTAATTTAAACATTGAAGTACCAGGATATAATTGCTAAATTTTATTATGTGTATTAAGACCAAAATGCTGTAATTAACAAGTAATCGTACCAAGCTCCCTTTCCTTACCTTAATCACTGTATATGTACTGATATTTAGGAGCAGGATTATGTCCTCTAGTTTATGGTAAACACTCAATGTTACAATTGCTGTTCTTATCATTAAAGTGTACTAGTAAAAGTTTGATAATCAAGCTATATGGTAATTTTTTTATTAAACCATATGACATTCATAAATCCTTTTCTCTCTCTTTATTTTTCTGCTTAATGATCTCTGAAGGAGAACTTGCAATAGTTAAGGAGCTTTAATATTTCAAAGCTGTAGCTAGGATCGATGAGGCAAAACTGCCCATGCTTCATTTAAAATCAAAAATTGCAGATCAAAGCTAAATAATAGAGACTCTATATTCAAATTAGGAACTCTACCATCAGGATAGATTACTTGAATTTTGTGTGCTTCAGTTTCCTGATGTGTATAGTATGTATTACATTATAATATTATATGTGAGAGATAAAAATGCCACACTTTTAAAATAATACCTGGCTATGATGGGTATTCAAGTAAATGTTAGCTGCTTTTATTGTTATTTTTCATAAGGTAAAAGACCACAAGGAACAAGATGGGAGAATAAACCTAAAACATTATAGAATTTAGATAAATAGAAAAGAGTCCTTTAATGATAATACCATATAAGCTTTCAACCAGTGGTGTTTACTTCTTTTTTATATCAACTGATTTCATTCAGTCAGCAGACATTTATCAAGCATCTGCTCTGTGCTAGGCACAGATTTAAACACTGGACATAACAGTAAAATTTCTTTTTATGTTTTTTTTAACAGATTTATTTATGCATACATAAATATGCATGCATAAATGTAACGGGGTGGGGGGGTGAGAGGATTCACCAGAGACAAAGTAGGGAGCAGAAAAGGCAGATTGACTGAAATACACTGCTGAGGGGAGCAGCGGGGGAGTCAGGAGAGGTCTGCTGCACCATGTGGGTTGCTCCCTGGTCGGCTAGGGAATCAAACTCATGCTGCAGAGGCTGCAGAGGCTGTGGACAGCTTCATAGGTTGCATCTTAACCCCTGCGCCACCAGGGAGACCCAGTAAAATTTGTTTTTAAATGTTTATGTTTAGTTTAAGGGAAGATACTCTTTTTTTTACAGGAAGACCAGGCTTGTGCAACTTGCCTTATCCTTGCTTGTTCTACTGCTGCCTGTGACAGAGAAGTATCTGCTTGGGCTACTAGGGCTTTCTTCAGGTATATGTTAGTTTTGTTATTGACAACTTTTTAAATGGTTGCATTGAACAATGCAATAGTTTAAGGGCTTGCCTAACAATTGAGTTACTATATAGGTCAGTTACAAAAATTCACTTGGAAAAAAGGTGAAATCTGGAAGTGTTATGATGTTAGGGGGGACAACTAGATGAATGTAATTTATGCAGTTACCCTTTCTCTGAATTCTGTTCTATAACTTCTGTATGATCTCCTTTCTCAGTTACTATTTCATCTGTCTTTTTGCTTTTTCTCATTGGCATTGAGAGATTATGATCATTTTATGCAAATGTGGTATCAAAAAGATATTTTTTTATTTGGAAAATATTTAGCTAAGAGTAAGAATTTGAAATGTGATTTTTTAAAAAGAATAGTTTTGTGTATAGTCTAACCATAATCTCGTAAGAAAATTATATTGCCATGTAGTCATTAAGTAAATTTATGTATTACAGATCCTTTTTCATTGTGTATCTATATATTATCAGCACAATACATTAAAGTCTCTAGTGTTTAAAGCATTTGTTTTGAAGCTAAGCAAGATTTTGGGACAATTTCAAATTTTAAGATGGCTGATTCAATGAGTAAATTCATTCTCTATTGTTATAAAAATAGGTATGGTGGTGAAGCACAGATGAGATTTCCAACCACTCTGCCTGCACCGAGCAATGTTGGTCCCATCTTGGGATCTCCTGTCTACTCCAGTGAGTATGAATCATTGAAATGAAGCTGTTTCTGATATAGTTTGAATTATAGAAACTTTGTAGTATATTTGGATAAATAAAAGGTCCTATTTATTGCTACTGAATTGTTAGTAATTTGATTGATGTCTGGCTCTTTAAGAGTGATAATGCAATAATATTGAAGCCTTAACTATACTATGGAACAAAATGAAATGTAGCCAATAGTATTTAAAGAACTCATTTGTTATTTATTTAAAAGGAAGAACATAGAATGATTTAATAATAAACTCCCATGTCAGTGCTTTCCAAAGTTAGGATTATTAGAAAGTTAATGGGAAATGAGCTGATTCTCTAATTCTTAAATATACTATGGGTGGTGCAACTCCTCACTCTAGTCTTAGAGCTAGGTTCTGGGTCTAATTTTGATCAGAGTCATAGAACTGGGAAGTAAATTTTGTAAATCTTGATATTCTTTTCCTTTTAGGTTCTCCTATGCCTGCTGGTAGTCCATATCCAAATCCATCCTTTCTGGGAACACCATCTCAAGGTATTGTTTTTTTTTTATTTTAGATTATTATTATTTTTGGGGGAACTAATACTGTGAGTTATTGTCCTTAATGCTTAGTAAGAAAAGATTAATGTGCCTTATTCTCTTGAAAATAATGTAATATGACAGCAAAGCAAGTAATGGCATTTGGATACGAATGCCTTTACTCAGGAATTTCTTTAGTAGTAGTATACCTGGGAAACCTCTTATTTGGATATCAGGACTTCATTACCAGCTCTAAGATATATTAGTTCTATTTCACTCATAGCATTAAGAGCAGTGATTACAACTTTCTTTTTCATCGTGCATTGCGAATGCTTGAAAGCCTACCTGGGGTATCTAAGTCTAAGTCACTCTTATCAAGGAAAACCAAATTAAATATCTGTTTATTCCAGTATTTTTGTAAATATTCTTACCTATGTGTCTAGAAACAGCCCACTTGGGTTATTGAGAATTCTGAATGTTATTTAAAGTTAAATGTAAAGTTTGTTTTTCTTGTGTGTGTGTAAGGTATACATCCTGCTGCCATGTCAACTCCAATGTGTGCTGCAGGAAACCCAGCAGCTCAGGCCACAAGTATGAGTTGTATGGCTGGACCAGAGATTGTGTACTCAGGCAAACACAATGGTATTTGCATTTACTTTTCTCGGATCATGGGGTGAGTTTTTCATGACATAATTAACTGTTGCTCACCTTGTAATATTTGGTGTTAGGGAATATTTTTAACTAATTTTGGGACATTGTTCCTATTAAATATTTTGGGACATTGTTCCTATTAAATTTTACCTTTAGTGTTAGCTCATGTGTCCATTAATAAGGTTATTTTATATCATTTAGTTTTTTGCTAACTAATCATCCTTATTTGTTGCTGTGTTTCACATGTTACATATTTTCAAAATATGTCCACATATATATTAACATATCGTGTTACAGACCACACAATAACTTGGTGACGTGTGCCTGCAAATCAATTAGATAATTCTGGTCTTAGCTTGACTCATTCATGCATATGCAGTCAGCTGTGAGGATGAAGAGAGCTCCGTCAGTAAGCTGGACTCACATATTTTGGGTCACGTTTATATGCTGGTCTTGAATGGCCTCAGCTGGAAATCTGAATTGTTCTCCACATGGTCTCTATCCTGCACCAGGCAACCTGGTGCCATTCACTTGGTGATGACAATGTACCATGAGAGAGAGTAGAAACTTGCAAAGCTTCTTGATTGTAGGCTTAGAATTGGCCTTTCTTCATTTCCTCCCTTCGTTAACTTGACCAGGGAGATATCTGTAGGTCAACCAATATTCAAAAGGTTTCAGGAAATACATTCTTCCTGAGACAGGCATCAAAGTTACATTGTAATGGATGAGGATAAGTATAGAGAGGGATAATGAATTACATTTTGGCAGTCAGTTTACCATTTCATCTAGTTAATTATGTCACATATATATATCAATATTAAATTACATATTTTACATTTGAGATGTATGCTTTCATTTATATCATTTGCTTAAAAACATGAACCAGGGCCTCCCTGGTGGCGCAGCGGTTGAGTGCTGGGTTGCGAAGCTGCCCGCAGCCTCTGCAGTGCCGGTTCGATTCCCAGCTGCCGGATGAGGGTCCCACCTGGTGTGCAGACCTCTCCTACCTCGCCCGCTGTGCCCCTCAGCAGTGTACTTCAGTCCTTCTGCCTGTTCTGCTCCCTGCTCTGGCTCTGGTGAATTCTCTCACCTTCCTGTGCTTCTGACTGTACCCAGTGCTTGTGTAAATAAATATTTTTTAAAAAAAAACAAAAACATGAGCCAGTACTGAAGCTTTTTATAAATTTGCTTTTACACTATGAATTTCCCTTGTTTATAATTCATTATGTGAAGTCTTTTGTTCTTTAGCATATTTCATTATATGAAATAACAGATTTATCAGATTGGGAAATATTCCTGCTTTTCATCTTCCAAATTACTTAGTAAAATGTTACACGAAACCATTGGTAGACTTTAAAATCTGAATGAACACACTGAAAGGAATTTACTATATTGTTACTGCTTTTATTTATCTGTAGCACAATTATTAAAATATTTTCTGTTCCAGAAATATCTGGGATGCTAGTTTAGTTGTGGAGAGGGTATTCAAGAGCGGCAACAGAGAGATAACTGCGGTAAGTGTGTTGGCTAGTTGTATTCCATTATCTTTATGTAACCACTTTATGGTATTCATAAGTATTGTTCCACATTTCTAGATGTTATAAACAAGATGTAATGGTTATTTTTTCATGTATGCGTTTCTATACGTGTCCAATTAACTGTCCATGCCCTTGGGTCAAGTCTGAGCTCTGTCACTTATTAATTGATGAGTAAATTTCTAAACATTTCAGAGTCTGATATTTCACTACAAAATGAGAATAATATATCTCCCCTAAGGTTGTAGTGAGGATTAAATAGTTAATCCTAATGTTACTCAAAGCTAATATTTAATATTTTACTTATATACCTCCAACTCTGAACCTAGTGCTAAGTTCCAGTGTGCTTTCCACACTGCTTTAAGAAATTGTCTTGCAGAACTATGTATCATGATAAATTCACATAGTGAGACTTTTTTTTTATGTGAAATATGAAAGATGATTTTATTTTAAAATGAAAAGATACCAAATATTTCTTCAATTCTGGTACTCTTTTAAAGTTCACAGAATAAGAATGTATGACAGAAGAAAGTGACAGTGACAGAGAAAGTGGTTGCCTGGGAGGTGGGATGACTAAAGACTCTAAAATGACCCATTAGGGATCTTTCTTGGGTATTGGAATATTCCATGCTGTGGTCTGGGGGGTGCATGTATTAAATTGTTGTCAAGATATTCACTTAGGATTTATATATTTTCCTATCTATGAATTATATCGTAATAAAACTACAATAGTGGAGGAGGGATATGGGGTATGAGCACTTTATTTTGGATACCAAGTGTGAATTAGTAGAAGAAAGGAGTTTACTGTTTATGAATATAAGGGTGCCTCAACATTAAAACTTTCTATTATAAAGAATAGGTGGTTTTTGTTATACATGTTTTCAATATTTTTAAATTAGCAAATACTTCCTTTTTCACAGATTGAAAGTAGTGTTCCCTCCCAACTGCTGGAGTCAGTACTACAAGAACTGAAAGGGTTGCAAGAATTTCTAGACAGAAACTCGCAATTTGCAGGAGGACCATTAGGAAATCCAAAGTAAGACTAAATAGAATTTATTTTTCCCCCTTTTTTCTGAGATATAATTCACATGTTTTAAAAGTCATTCTTTTAAAATACTCCGTTCAATTTTTAATCTATGCACAGTGTTATGCAATCATCATCACTAACTGCAGAACATTTCAGCACATCAGAAAGAAACCTATATACCATTAGCATTCTTTCCCTGTCTTGTTTCAGATATAACAACAAGAATCCTATAGACTGACTAAACAACATTTTCTTCTATTCTGGAGGTTGGAAGTCTGAGTTCAAGGTGCCAACATGGTTGGGCTCTGCTGAGGACCCTCTCCCTGAGTTTTAGACAGCTGCTTTCTTTCTGTATCTTTGGAAGGCAAAGAGAAAATGAGAGAGCAAGCTCTCTGGTTTCTTCTTATAAGGGTACAACTCTCATGGGGGTGCCATCTCATGACTTCCTCTAAACCTAGTTACTTCCCGAAGGACCCACCTCCAAATAGTATCCCTTTGGAGACTGTGATTTCAAAATAAGAATTTGATTGCACACAAACATTCAGTTCATAGTTTCCTGCCCCCAGCAACCAGTAGCTTATCTCTCTATGGATCTGCCATATTCTAGATCTTTTATATACATGGAGATATGTATAATATGTGGTCTTTTGTTTCTGAATTCTTTCCCTTAGCATATTTTCAAGGTTCACATGTTATGCTGTGCATTAGTACTTTGTTTCATTTTTCATTTCCTCAGTTGAGTTGTTTCAGGTCTTTGGCTGTTATAAATAATGCTGACATGATTATTCCTGTAAAAGATTTTGTGTGGACATATGTTTAGGAGACGATTTTTAATTATAAAAGTAATACAGACTTGTAAAAAAAAAATTTGCACTCCTGTAATTATGATTTGAAATGTGACAGTATAAGCTTTTTAAAGCATATGTAAATATACATTTAAAAGTAAAAACAGAATCTAACTAATCAAATCTAACAGGCATATTCTTTTGAAAGTGTTTATACTCATTACTACTTTAGAAGTTTTATATGATTTTTCTTCCTCTAGTAGTTAGTTTTGAATTTTGAAAACTATGTATCAGTATTAATAATGGATAGAATCTATTCTTTTATTTACCTCTTTTCCCTGCTTCCATCTCCATCCTTCCTAGAAATTATCTAGAATTGTAGTTGTAAGGTATTTTTATATTGTTTTTCTTTTCTAACATGTTCTGTTAAAAATTATGAGTTTATTGAATTTCACGTTACAACTGCAGTTATCTATTAATTTTATAATGTGCTTTTACTAATATCTTGTTAGTGCTTTTAAACTCTTTTCAATGAGTTCCTTGGAATTTTCAAATATGTAACTGTATTTGCAGATAGCTATATTTACAGATAGCTTTACCTTTTCCTTTTCCAATGCTAGTTTTCTTCCTCATTAAAGAAGTTGCCTAGACAGATGTAGCTTATCATGCTAAGAATCATCCATTCCTATCTTAGTATTTTTATGTGAATGTTGTAGTTTGTCAAATGTCTTCTGCATTTTATAGTCCTGTCTTTACTTTTATTCACAGAATTGTATGAATAGATTTCCTAATTTCAGCCAACCCATGAATGCCTGCAGTATTAGTTTTACTGAATATGGAGACACTTTTCATAGCCTTTTGAGATATAATTTATATGCCATAGAATTTTAAATGTTTGGTTCCATCACTTTTGATAAATATATAGAATTGTGCAACCATCCACACAATCCATTTCTAGGACATTGCCTTCATCCTGAAGACATCCCTCTTGTTCATTTGCAATCACCCCATTTCTGCTCCTCAACCCCAAACAATTATTAATCTGTTCTCACTCTAAAGATTTATCTGTTCTTGATATTTCATATAAATGGAATCATACAGTGTATGGCCTTTAAGAGTCTAGCTTTTTGTTTAGT
Organism: Talpa occidentalis; assembly: GCF_014898055.3. Taxonomy (NCBI): domain Eukaryota; kingdom Metazoa; phylum Chordata; class Mammalia; order Eulipotyphla; family Talpidae; genus Talpa; species Talpa occidentalis. Next base: position 121,060,249 of record NW_023604972.1, read on the forward strand.
GTATTTTAAGGTTCATATTTGAGGTTTATATTGTCACATGTATCAGTATTTCAGTCCTTTCTAAATAGCCTAATGGATTAGTAAGAAATTTTAAGGCATAGTGCCTTAATCTCCAATCTTCATTTGTTCCAGCAGAGAAAAAGTGCATTCCCTTTGAGTCCCTTTCCTCTGTAGATGGCTTATTTGAAAATTTGTGTGCTTTTTTTCTTTATTACACCATAATGTCTTTAGGTTTGTTGTCTTTCAGAGTGTTAAGAGGTAAATGTTCTTAATAAGCACTTAGAACTAAAGACTTAAAGCTTTGGTAAATTTTGTTCCATTATTTATTGTACTATTTCATTTTTCCCATTCTCTTTGAGACTCTCATTGACTTCTGGATTTACCTTCTGTTTTTTTCTCTTCCATAATTTTTTTCCTTCTTTTTATCCTTTTTTTTTTTAAATAATAGATTTTATTTTTATATTCCCCATACAATTGCAACCCCCCCATTTTGACCCCAATCCCTCCCTCCCACCCCCCACCCCCCAAAAAGTGTCTCTGGTTCATAGTTTTTTGTTGATTTTGATTTTCACTTTCTTATAGTTATTTATTTTCCTGGTCCCTTATTTAAGTTTTCTAGATTCCTGCTATGAGTGAGACCATCCGGTATTTTTCTTTTTCTTTCTGGCTTATTTCGCTGAGCATGATCCCTTCCAGCGCCATCCATGTTGCTGCAAATTGCATGTGTTTATCTTTTTTGAATGTTAAGTAATATTCCATGGTGTATATGTACCACATCTTCTTGATCCAGTCATCTATTTTTGGGCATTTGGGCTGTTTCCAAAGGTTAGCTATTGTAAACAGTGCTGCTATAAACATAGGGGTGCAGGTGCTCTTTGGAATTGATGTTTCTGTGTCCTTTGGGTAAATACCTAGGAGTGGAATTGCTGGATCATATGGAAGCTCTATGTTTAGTAGGTCCAGAAATCTCCACACAGCTCTCCATAGTGGTTGGACCAGTTTGCACTTTTTATCCTTTTTGTTTTGTAGCTTGCCGTAAACCTGGTTAATGGTCTCAATCATTTAATTCAATTTAAATATCTTTTTAATTTCTCTGATAAATTTTTTTCCTGCCATTATATTTTTCACATTCAAATACATTTATATGAAATATTCAAAATAGCAAATTTATAGAAACAAGGTAGATTGGTGGTTGCTTATTTAGAGATGAGAATAAAGAGAGAAATAGAGATAGATTGCTAATGGGTTATGGGTGAAAATATATTTTTTGAAGATTTATTTATTTTTGCACACAAGAACTGGGGTGTAGGCCAGAGGTGAGGGGGGTGAGAGGATTCAGCAGTGAGAGTGGGGAGCAGAACAGGCAGATCCACTGAAATACACTGCTGAGGGGAGCAGTGGGTGAGAAAGGGAGAGGTCTGCTGTACCCTCTGGGTTAGCTCCCTGGCTGGGGATTGAACTCATGCTGCAGTGGCTGGTGATAGCTTGATGGTGCTGTGCTGTTAACTCCTGCATCACCAGTGAGGCCCCTGGGTGAAAATATTCTTAAGTTACATTGCGGTGGTATTCGCACAATACTATGAATATATTTTTTAAATTAAATTGTTTACTTTTTGATGGTTGGACTGTGTGGTGTATGAATTATATCTCAATGAAACTGTTTAAAACTTAAATACACATTCTAGACTTCCTTTTTCAGTACTACTGCTAAAGTGCAGCAGAGGCTGATAGGATTCATGCGTCCCGAAAATGGAAATACCCAACAGATGCAACAGGAGCTGCAGAGGAAGTTCCATGGTAAATTATTGCTTCTGCTTACTTATATGCTTATAACCCCCATTAAAGCATTTTATCAATGGAGCAGAAAACAGTATACCTCTCTTGCTAAGACCTCATTTATGATAACATATTTTTTATTAAAAATCATTGTCACTGGGAAAAAGTAGGACCATATAGATATTATATCTGTTAACTTTCAGCCCATTAATTTTTCTTTGTTTTTCCACTAGAAAACATGATACCTATTGTTTTAATGATAGTAAAACTTATTTAAAAATAATGACTTATTTTTCTTTATGGTAGTAAAATAGCCATATCATAAAATTGGTCATTTTAATTATCTTAGAGTATATAGTTAGTGACATTTATTACATTCACATTACTGAACATATATCACTACCATAATTTTTCAGAACTTTTTTCATTTTCCCAAACTGGAACTTTGTACCCATTAAGCATTAACTCCCCCAGATCCCCCGTCCTTGTTTCCTGACCATCACTATTTGATTTGATCTGAATTTAAGTAGATCCATAGAGTATTTCCATTTATGTCTGAAAAATTTCATTTAACAGTATTTTCAAAGTTTATGCATTTGCAGCATGTATCAGAATTTCTTTTCTTTTCATTATATATATAAACCTCATTTTGTTTATCTGTTGATGGATACTTGGGTTGCTTCCATCCCATTTTGTAAATATTACAAAGAATCCTGCTATCAATAGGGTATGCAAATTTCCGTCCCTATTTTCAGTTATTTTGTTCAATACTAAGAAGTGGAATTGTTGGATCACATAAAATTCTATTTTTAATTTTTTTGAGAAACTGTCATACTTTTTTCCATGGTAGTTGCCAATTTCTCCATAACATCACCAGGTTTGTTGTTTTAATAGTATCTAATGGGTGTGAAGTGATACCTTATTGTGGTTTTGATTTACATTTTCCTACTACTAGTGACACCTTTTTTTAGAGCTAAAATTTTTAAACAAAATTTCTCTTTTGATTTGTATCTATATAGGAGTAATTAAGAAAGCTAGAGAACTGAAAATTTTTTATAATCATCAATTACTCTAGATAGAAATAGGAAGAATAATTATCACTTAAATTTTGCCTGTGATTTCTTTTTTTTTTTTAAGTTCTTTCATCTCTTGTTTCTGTTAACTCTTCTAAAATTCTTTTTCCAGTAAAAACTGCATGACATTTTGGTCAATGACAAATGACATATGCAGTGGTGGTCCCTCTGTATAACTTAGGTGTATGGCAGACTTTACCATCTAAGTTCTTGTAAATATGCTTTATAATATTTGCATAACAAACTCAGCAAACTGCATTTTTAGAATGCATTCTTATCATTAAGTGACAACACATGATTGTACTTCTAGTATTTCCATCAGGCTTTAAGTCTGACAATACCAACTGGTAAGGATTATATAGATAGAAACAGTCAAGTTGCTGGCATTATATAGACTTTGGAGAGCAGCTTTATCATCTGTAGTAAGAAGGACAAATGCATATATACTCAAAACCAACAGTGTCATCTTTTTTTTTTTTTTTTTTTTTAATAGAGGCATGTTTATTTATTTATTAATTATATTTGTTTGTTTGTTTTTGTTTATACATGCACTGGGTACAGTCAGAAGTGCGGGAGGGTGAGAGAATTCACCAGAGCCAGAGTGGGGAGCAGAGCAGGCAGAAGGACTGAAGTACACTGCTGAGGGGAGCAGCGGGTGGCAGGAGAGGTCTGTGCACCATGTGGGATCCTCCTCCGGTGGCCGGGGAGCAGCCGGGGATCGAACCAGCGCCGCAGAGGCCGCGGGCAGCTTCGCAACCCAGCGCTCAACCGCTGCGCCACCGGGGAGGCCCCCAACAGTGTCATCTTGATGAACTTCTAGCACAGTCTTTATCAGACTTTATTCCCCCGGTAAGATATAAATTTAACATTGTGACCCAGAAGTTTAAAAGCATACACACAAAACTGAAATAAAATTCCAGAAAATAACTCTGCCTATTTCATGCTCTAATATATATTCATTCTGTATTTTATTCTTTTTCCCCTTTAAGGGGAAAATAAGGCTGTCATGACTTCCTGGAATTTGAGAAACTCAGTCTTAGAGAAACCTGATTATGCATTCCAGGAGATCCCTAGGATATTTTATTGCATTATTGTTGTAATATTAAAATACTGAAAACAATATAAATGTTCTTAAGATGGCAAACGGATCTCATTGTAATAAACTTACATGATGGAACACTTGATAATATAAGTAAATGTACTCACCTTATATTTATCAGTATGAATGGTCTGGGAAAATGTAATTGGGTGGGAAAAAGAATGGTGTAAATTGTTTAAAATCAGCAGTATTTTTATTGTTTATATACACACATATAAGCAATACATAGAGTAAGAGGATAAAAGCATTAATTCAACAACTCTTCATGGTTGCCTATGATGGGGAAAGGCAGGATAACAATGTGAACTTTAAATCTTAACTGTGTTTGCTTTTATGAGATAAAAATGTTTTTTTACTTGAACCACCTTAACCTATGTCATTTTATAAAAACTTCATAAGTTGTATTTTGTCATTAGAGGCCCAATTGAGTGAAAAGGTTTCACTTCAGGCTATCCAGCAGTTGGTTCGAAAATCATACCAGGCTCTGGCTTTATGGAAACTTCTTTGTGAACATCAATTTACTGTCATTGTAGGAGAACTTCAGAAGGTAGGTTTTGTCCCCTTTAGATCACACCATTACTACTATGCTTGTTTTGTTTTGTTTTTTTGTTTTTAAAGATTTACTTATTTATTTGTTTGTTTATTTATTTATACAAGAGCTGGGGTACAGGCCAGAGGTGTGGGGGTTAGAGGATTCACCAGAGACAGAGTGGGGAACAGAACAGGCAGATTGACTGAAATACACTGCTGAGGGGAGCAGTGAGCAAGTCAGGAGAGGTCTGCTGCGCCATGTGAGTAGCTCCCTGGCTGGGGATTGAACTCATGCTGCAGTGTGCGGCTAGCTTCATAGGTTGCATCTTAACTCCTTGCACTGCCAGTGAGGCCCTGGTTTGTTTTCTTTTGAGTAAACTTTAATCTTATACTTGGGCTTAAAGGGGATTATTTTAGAAAGCATTTCAGTTATGATAAGGTTAGTGTGTTATAGGAAGAGTGCTCTAAATCTCGATATCTTGAGGGTTACTTTTTTGTTGAAACCATCACTTTTTTTTAAAAATTTTTATCTATGCATACAAGAACTGGGGTACAGGCCAGAGGTGTGGGAGGTGAGAGGATTCACCAGTGACAGAGTGGGAAACAGAAAAGGCAGACTGACCAAAGTACACTGCTGAGGGGAGCAGTGAGCGAGTCAGGAGAGGTCTGCTGCGCCCTGTGGGTAGCTCCCTGGCCGGGGATTGAACTCATGCTACAGTGGCTGCGGATAGCTTCATAGGTTTGATAGCTTCATAGGTTGCGTCTTAACCCCTGCACCACCAGGGAGGCCTGAAACCACCACTTTTTTGCAATATATGAGAATTTTATATTCATCTGTGAATGATCTTACTTTAGCAAAAATACATTATTTAATGTGAATTGTAATCTTTATTTGGGCTATAGATTTCTTTGGGACTGAATCAAGATTTTCCCCAGCCTAAAAGAATGCATATAGACAGACACAAAATTTTTGTATGTAATTTCAAGGAATTCAACAACCTAAATTAAACATTGCTATTTTAAAGAAAGATTTTGCCATTGTGGGAAATGAATGCTATGCTCTTTTGAATCCTTTTTAAGGGAATAATAGTTTGCATTCATCTAATCATTAGGCAGGCTATTTGGAGTGGACTGTATTACATATTATATAATTTTGCTTTAATGTTCAAGAAAAATAAGGCAAGAAATAAAACAAGAAAATGAAATACTACAAATAGTCCTCATGCATACTTTACATATATTCAACATTTTCAAGATTTTACCAACATTTGCTTAATCTAGCCTTTTTTCTTTTTTTTTCTTTTTATTACTGAGTTATTTTAAAGTAGATCCCAGAAATAATTTCATTTCTACTTACTGTGATATGTGCTTCTAAAAAAAAAAAAGATACTTCTTATAACATCATCATCATACTTAGCAAAACTAATAGTAATTCTCTAATTTCTAAAATAGTGAAATTTCTGTCTTAAAATTCTTTTTGTGATTGTTTTATTCAAATCATAACTAACACTTGGTTCCCTGAATTTGTTTTCTTTTAATGTATCTCAACCTAGAGCTGTTTTCCCTCATCATCATTCTTTTAGAATACCCAACATTGTAAGGTTTTCTTTACCTTCCTTGTAGTATACTTGTTTATTTCCTGTATTTTCTTAAAAAATGAAAGTTATGGGGTCTCCCTGGTGGCTCAAGGGGTTAAGCCGCAGCCATTGTGGCACAAGTTCAATCCCTGGGGAGGGAGGTGACCCACATGGCATAGCAGACCTCTCCTATCTCACCCGCTACTCCCCTCAGCAGTGTATTAAAGTCAGTCTGCCTATTCTGCTCCCCACTGTCTCTGGTGAATCCTCTCTCTCAGTCTCTCTCTCTCTCTCTCTCTCTCTCTCTCTCTCTCTCTCCCCCCCTCACTCATACACACACACACACACACACACACACACACACACACACAGACATACACAAACACAGACATGCATCTCTGGCCTACACCCCAGCTTGTGTATGCAAAAATAAAATAAATCTTCAAAAAATAAATAATTATAACCCAGGATTTAATGTCATTATGTGGTTATAACTAAAGTCAAGTAATATAACTCAAAGCTACCTGGGCTTTACTCCCTTATTTTAAAGTGAGAGATTTAGACTGTACATACTATGTATTTTTCATACTCCATATGATTTATTGAGTTTGCAAAAAATTGTTAATTTGTCTAATTTAGTACATTTTCACTTGAATTATAGTCTATTAGTGTTATAATTATTTCAAATTATTAAAGCCTATGGTGTGGAAATATGATATTCCTATTATTTTTGATAGGAAAATGTGTTTTCTCTTTTACTCCTAGGAATTTCAAGAGCAGTTGAAAATCACCACCTTTAAAGATCTGGTGATCAGGGACAAAGAACTGACTGGGGCCTTAATCGCTTCTCTTATCAACTGCTATATAAGAGATAATGCTGCTGTTGATGGCATTAGTTTACACTTACAGGATATCTGCCCCCTTCTATATAGCACGGATGATGCCGTTTGTTCTAAGGTATGATGCTTTGTTACCTATTGCATTTTCTTAGAAGTGGTTTCATCATATGCTGAAAAGCAAAGCACATTAGAATTGGGGTGAGGAACTGTCTTTACTTAATATGTGACCTGGGGTAGGACTCCTGGCCTCAGAAGCCTCATATGTAAGTGATTAAATTACATGATTTCTTAACATCCATGTATATAAGTTTTTTGTAAAGAATCTTTGACAATATTTTAGGCCACATTTGGGGAAAAAAAGCACTGGTTATATAAACATTAGAAATTAAGAAAAATTTAAAGCTTTAAATCTGTAATGAATTAGAGTTAATTGGCAAATTTTTTATTGATCCTTTTCTACAGGTGAATATAATTTAAAAAAAAATCAGTGTCATATGGACTGCCTGCTGACCCATAATGTATTGACTAGGCAAGAGATTTACAAGTCAAAAGCTATCTTGCTTAACGTATTTGTGAGAGGATTAAGAGTAGCTAGGATTTTTTGGTCAAAAAGCTTTTCTGCCTAAAATTAAGAAGTAAGTTTATAGAGTTGTCTTTTTTTATGATAATAAACCAGATATAAATTTAGATACAGACTAAAACGTGCATTGACAGCATCATCTATGTGCTTCCTTTTATGTCTTAATTTGTTGTTATTCTCTATTTCTAGGCAAATGAGCTTCTTCAGCGTTCCCGACAAGTTCAAAATAAGATTGAAAAGGAAAGAATGTTAAGGGAATCATTAAAGGAATATCAAAAAATCAGTAATCAAGTGGACCTTTCCAATGTTTGTGCTCAATATAGACAAGGTGAGAACAGATTATTCTTCACAATTTCTTAACACAGGGAAAAGAGGACTGTGTGAATAAAACAAAGTTAATAATGAAAATCTCTTCCATGAGATAAATCTTAGCTGTGGTGGCCTAAATGATATGACACAGGAAATTAATTCTCGGCGGGGGGGGGGGTGATTGTGGTAACATTGGTTTACAACGTTGTTTGTGTTTTAGAAGTATAGGTTCTTCCCCCGCGGGTTTTGTTACCAAAATACCCAAAGTCGGCTGACATAGTCTCTTGTGCTCCCCCCTCACTTTACTCTCACCGGTCCTTTTTCTCCTCTCCTTTTGGTAGACTCAGTTCTACCATCAGCTTTCTAGGGTTTCTATTAGTTTGGCTTTGTTTAACCTATACTTCTGTTTCTCTAAAGTCTACATATTGCAGTATTTTTCTTTTTTCCTAACATCACTTAGTAAAATACCCTCCAGCTCCATCCATGTTGCTGTGTTTATCTTTTTTAATAGCTGAGTAGTATTTCATTATGTGTATGTGTATATAAAACACATCTTCCTGGGCCTCCCTGGTGGTGCAGCCGTTGAGCGCTCTGCTGCGAAGCTGCCTGCAGCCTCTGTAGCGCTGGTTCGATCCCCGGCTGCTCCCCGGCCACCGGAGGAGGGTCCCACATGGCGCACAGACCTCTCCTGCCGCCTGCTGCTCCCCTCAGCATTGTACTTCGGTCCTTCTGCCTGCTCTGCTCCCCGCTCTGGCTTTGGTGAATTCTCTCACCCTCCCGTGCTTCTGACTGTACCCAGTGCTTAAATAAATAAATATATATATAAATAAATCTTTAAAAAAAAAAAAACCAAACACATCTTCCTGATCTGCTCATCTATATTTGGGCACTAACGTTTCTGTAGACTGGTTATTATAAATTGTGTTGCAGTTAACATAGAAGTACCTTTTTCCCTTCAAATGAGTGTTTTTGTACTCTTTAGATAGATACCTAGCAGTGGAAGAGCAGGTTATATGGAAGATCCATTTTTAATCTTTTTGAGAAACTTACATGATGATTTCCTTGGGGGCTGGACCAGTCCACATTCCCACCAAGGGAATGTGTAAGAGGGTTCTTTTTTCCTCCATATCCTCACCAACATCTGTTGGTTCTGGTCTTTTTGAAATGGATTGTTCTCTCAGTTGTGAAGTGGTCTCTCACTGTGGTTTTGATTTGCATTTTCCAGACAATAAGTGATGATGAGCATTTTTTCATGTGCCTGTGCCATTGATATGTGTTCTTTGGAGAAGAAGAATCTAGCTCTTAAGCCCATTTTTTGATCTGATTATTTGTTTTCTATTTGTTGAGTTGTATGAGTTCTTTGTAAATCTTGGATATCAGTCCTTTGTCAGATGTTTGGTATACACACATTCAGTAGGGTATCTTTTTGTTTTAGTGACAGTTTCTATCACTGTGCAGGAACTTTTTAGTTTGATATAGTCCCGATTATTTATATTCTCCTGTTTCCCATGCATTGTAGATAAATCCACAAGAACATCTCTGAATACTGTTGTAAAGTATGTTGCCTCTGCTTTCTTCTATGTATTTTATGGTTTCAGGTATCAGATCCAAGTCTTTTGTCCTTTTTCAATTGATTTTTGTGTATCATGTAAAGTATGTTGCCTCTGCTTTCTTCTATGTGTTTTATGGTTTCAGGTATCAGATCAAAGTCTTTTGTCCTTTTTCATTTGATTTTTGTGTATCATGTGAGATAATCTAGTTTCATTCTTTTGCATATGACCATCAAGTTTCCCAACAACATTTATGTATATTCTTGGCTCCTTTGTTGTCGATTAGCTGTCCATGTAGGTATGGATTTATTTCTGGGTTCGCAATATTATCTCATTGGTCGCTGTGTCTGTTTTTGTTCCAGTACCATACTCTTCATTAATATAGTTTTGTACCTTCTGAAATCTGAAAGAGTGATGCCTCCACTGGTCCTTTTTTTTTTTTTGCCAGTATTGCTTTGGCTAGTCAAGGTTTTCTGTGGTTCTACATGAATTGCAGTAATGTTTGTTCTATTTTTTTTTTTTTTGGCAAATGCTATTTGAACTTTGATAGGAATTGCACTAATTCTGCATATCTATGAGCAAGGAATAACTATTTCTTTCTGTCTCCTATTTATTTTAACGGTGTCTTATAGTTTTCTTCGTATAGATCTTTCACCTCCTCTGTTAAGTTCACACGGCCTTACTATATCTACTTGATCCTGAATCCACTGAATCCATAGCTGTACTAGAGAAACTGGGTGGAGTAAGCTGTACCTTTCTGAGCTCTGTTTTCCTTGCTGGGGGCCCCATCTGAAACCACCACGACCCCCACCTTCACTTACCCCACCCCCAAGCACTCACATTCTGTATCTTCTTCAGCAAGATCCATAACACTCAGCTTGGCTTCCCCAGGCTGCCATGTAAACTGAGATTTCCACCCTGGCAGCCACCACTACCTCTTTTTGTTCCCTTGAGTTGAAATTCTGCATCTCTTCTATTGTTCTCAGTCCCTAGCAATCATGAGGTACTGAGCTTAGAGCCTTCTGGACTTCTCAAAAGTTTCTTCTCCCAAAAGCAAAGCAGGGAATTTCCTCTGAAGCCATCTTTCCCAGAAGCTTCTCTGTTCTCTGTTTTAATGACAACTGAACTGGCCTCAGCAAAAGCTACCTCTTTTTGTATCTTGAAATAAGAAACTTTTTAACATTGAAATTTCAGTGTTTGTCAAGTTAAACTACTTTTCCAAAATTCCTTCCAGATTGCATTTAGATTGCTTTCTCATTTATTTTCAGATGATTGTAGTTCTTTAAACTAATTCTTAAAATACTGCTTGCCTTAAAACTTTGAATGTAATAAAAGTAATAGCTTTTAACACAGGAATTCTTTTCAATTCCAAGATTTTCTTTTTATCAACACGTAGCTGAAAACCTACCTTTTTGTTATTTTAAATATGAAAATGTTTTTCCAACAAAGAAGGTATATTTAATATCTATCCTTCTGGTATATTAGGACCTTGTTCTTTGATAAACTGATGAGAAATATTCTGTAGACTATTATACCCTGGGTGACTATTAGTATACAGTGGTGACATACAATAACCTTGATTGGTATTTTTATAAGCCACCTAAGGAAAAATGTTTCCACTCAACAATAAAGTTTAACCCTGTCTATTTTCTTTCTCGCTAGTACGTTTCTATGAGGGTGTGGTAGAGCTTTCACTTACTGCTGCAGAGAAGAAAGATCCTCAGGGTCTTGGACTTCATTTCTATAAACATGGAGAACCAGAAGAAGACATTGTGGGACTTCAAGCTTTTCAAGAAAGGCAGGTTTTACTACCTTACCTACCTTATCAGACTGAACTTTTGGATTTTTTTGTGTGTAAAGTCTGATAGTATTAGGAAAGTAATCTTTCTAGTACAGCCTTGTAAAATTAATTACACTTTCACTTACAAATATCTTATTTTATCAAATGTAATTCTTAGTCCTAAGGATAAAATTTTAGTCTCATGAAAATTCTTCAGGATTATATTTCAAACTTGCCTCTGTGGTTTTACTGAAACTTTATTAATGTCAAATTTAAATGCAATGACTTCTTTGGAAACAAAACTGACTTCTTCCCCCACCTCTGGTTCTGGGTGAAGATTAATATTGTATTTCAAAGCATGATTTTTAAATGGTTACAACTTAGTACAGATTTACAGTAAAAATATTATGTCTGTAAAGGAACCATGTGACCTAAGGCATATTTTTTGTTCATACACCTGTTTTTATGACTTTTCCCTGTTTCATGTAACTGAATGGTCTCAATCCTATTGAAAAAATACATGATTTATGATTTTAAAAATGTGTATGCTCCAAAATTATATTTGTGTATTTGAATTAGATAAATCAATTTCCAGTAATACAATTTAATTGTTCCTTTTCCAAATTCCTTCCAGATTAAATAGTTACAAGTGCATTACAGACACACTTCAAGAACTTGTAAATCAAAGTAAGGCCGCTCCTCAGTCTCCCAGTGTACCCAAAAAACCTGGGCCTCCAGTATTGTCATCTGATCCCAATATGCTGAGTAATGAAGAAGCTGGACATCATGTAAGGGATATAGCATTTTCCACTATGAAAATACATTGTCTGCAAGTTCTGTGTGGTAGTCAATATAGTCATCTTGGGACAGATTTGATATTGAAGGAGTCGTAATATGTTATGAAGAGTTTGTAAGGCTAAGGGTTGTGATGTTAAACAACCAAACCTTGAACTATATTTTTGCCTGTTTTCTTTATTTCAGTTTGAACAAATGCTTAAATTATCTCAACGATCCAAAGATGAGCTCTTTAGTATTGCCCTTTATAATTGGCTAATACAAGCTGACCTTGCAGATAAACTGCTGCAGGTAAAAAATGTTTTTTTTTTATTTTAAACTTCACTATTGTTAATATTATATTTTTAAGTAGCACAACTTAGTTAAGCAAATATATAATAAATAGGAAATACACTTTCTCATACTTTACCTACCATTGTTAATGTAAAACAACTAATGTAGTATCTTTTTCCTATTGGACAAAGTAAATTATTCTTGTTACTTAAAAGCTGATTGGGATTGTGGGGTGGAAATCATTAGATTATGAATTTTTGGAGACCTGCATTTTGTCTTAGTCCTGCCATTAAGTCACTGTGTGATTTCACATTTTTCTTTTTACTACCCTAAGTCTCAGTATTTTTCACTCTATAAAATGAATACATGGAATCTGATAATGCAAGGATGCCTTTAAATTCAGAGTCTATGAACCAACAGCTGTGTTCTCAAAGTATTAATTTGATTGTACTATTATTTTTACCAGCCTGATGCAACTATTATAATTAACTGTGGTACAACAAAATTCATTTATAATTAAATAATGTCTGTATTAATCTATTCTTGGATTATGATTTTGCTTAAGATCCATAAAACAAATTACAGCTGTACTTTTTAGTATATGAAGTACAGTAGGTGGTCAGATAATGTTTCTGAGTTACTGTACAATTTCCAGATTGCTTCTCCATTTCTGGAGCCACATCTAGTTCGAATGGCCAAAGTTGATCAAAACAAAGTTCGTTATATGGATTTACTCTGGAGGTATTATGAGAAGAACAGAAGTTTTAGCAATGCTGCTCGTGTCCTGTCCAAACTGGCTGACATGCATAGGTATGACGTAATGCTGTTACTGTGGAAAAATTATTGATAACTGAGCTATATCTAGTTACATCCAGATTTCAGAAGTTAAATAAAATCTTTGAGATTATACATATGTAGAATTATTTTGCTTTTCATGTAGAGGGACTAAAAGAATACCTAAGACCCTCTCTAATTCAAACTGTCTTCCAAGATCTTTTCTTTATGTTCTTTACTATTAACAATTAATTACTACTCTCAATTGGAAGGCCAAAAATTACTTCTCAAAAGTTTTATAATTAAAAATTTTACTAATGCCAGATTTATTTACTCTTCTCATTGGTTTAAATTACTAAAAAGATCTTAGAGCATGTATATTAAGAATTATTAAGATTCTGTTAATGCACTGAAATTCCTGATTAGATTGTCACATCAAAAGAAATTTTAATAAGATCTTGGACAGATCATTAAATTGACCAAATGACTTTTCATTTGGAATTTTCTTACCAAAATAATTCATGTGCAGCTTTTAAAACCCGGAGATCCATTAAGTTATAAAGAAGAGGCTGTTGATGCAAAACTTCTTTAGGGTACAAAAGAAATGTCATTGGGACTAGAGGTAGTAAGCAGGGGAGTGAGTAGAAGAAGATGGTATTGGAGGAATAGCTAAAGATATGATAGGAGAGTTTAGGAAAGTATGTGACTTAATCTGATTTTTGTTTTTAAGAGGTCATTCTAGTTGCTGAATTGAAGATAAAATATAAGATTGGCCATATTAAAGTAGAGAAATGAAAAATAGGAGTAATAAAGAATATTTAATTTTAGAAGAATAAGTTTTAAAATAGGAAGTTACTTTTTGGACATAAACATAAGTATTTCTTTGTTGCTTTAAATTGTGAATCTCTTTTTTTATTAGAAATCAATTCCCTAACAATTTTTTCAAGTTTCAAATAGATTTTTGTTTTGATTTAATATAAAATAGTGCATTATAATTGCAATATTTTTATCTTGGGCCCTTAAGAATTCATATAAATAAAAGTAAGGGTTTTTTTCCCATCTAGCACAGAAATTTCACTTCAGCAGCGACTAGAATACATTGCTCGAGCCATTCTTAGTGCCAAAAGTTCCACTGCCATTTCATCAATAGCTGCAGATGGTGAATTTCTTCATGAGTTAGAAGAGAAGATGGAAGTAAGTGCTAAAGATACTTAACATTGTTCACACTGAGTAATGGCCACATTTTATTTCACTTTCCCCTCTTCCCATGGTAAATAATAGGCCGATAGCAGCCAGTATATTTACCTTGAGTCTCTTCCGCTTATATTTATTTTCATATTTAGATTTAAATCTTCTGAAAGATTTCAAAGATGTAACACTTGGGTCATAGGATATTGTGGTAATTGAAAAAAACTTTTATGGCATTTCCAAAAGTTTTTCCCAAATGTTTCAACACCAAGCAGATTACATCACATTCACTATTATTCTTGAAGTTAATGAGCAGATGTATGAAGCAGAGTAGCTAAACTGCCTAAACTAAGAGACCCAAAAATGTGTAATAGTTCAAATACAAAAACTTATTCCTAAAATCACAGAAATTCAGAGTGGGAGTTCCTGATTGGCTGGTGACTTTTTTCAACACTTGTGTGATTTCACAAGAGTTCTGTTTTCTAGCTCTACCATTCCCTACAGCCTCATCTTTTACTTTGGTCAAAGGGAGGAAGAGAAAAAAGAACATGCATCTAAGAAGTACATTCAATCTTAAAAACCTTAAACCTGAAGTGACATACTTTATTTTCACTCACATTCTTTTGAATATAACTTAGTCTTATGGCCATACCTCCCTGCAAAAGAGCTTGAGAAGTATAGTCTAGCCACTTGTCTGGCTATCATTACATGGGAGAATATGTCTGGGAGCAGCAAAGCCTCTCTATCCCAGTGTACTTTCTCTGAAATATTTGTTTGATAAAAAGTTGCTAGTCTATTATAAACAAAGTTTTATTTGTACATCATTTCCTTTTAACTTAAGGTAATTTCAAGTACCTGTTAGTTTTTCATAAAGAACTTAAGGGATCCTTTTTTTCTGTCTAAACTAGGTTGCTAGGATCCAACTTCAGATCCAAGAGACACTACAAAGGCAGTATTCCCATCATTCTTCTGTGCAGGATGCAGTTTCTCAGCTGGACTCTGAGCTAATGGACATAACTAAGGTAATAAGAAAAAAAGGTGAAATTCCTGTAGCAGTCACCTAATATCTTGTTTCTTTTATTTTTTTTCTTCTTTCTTTTATTTTTTTTTTAAATATTTATTTATTTATTTATACAAGCACTGGGTATAGTCAGAAGCGTGGGAGGGTGAGAGGATTCAGCAGAGCCAGAGCAGGGAACAGAACAGGCAGACTGATTAAATAACACTGCTGAGGGGAGCAGGGGCATGGCAGGAGAGGTCTGTCACACCATGTGGGACCCTTGCTGGCGGCCGGGGATCAAACAGGCATTGCAGAGACTGTGGGCAGCTTCGCAGCCCAGTGCTCAACCGCTGCGCCACCAGGAGAGGCCCAGATTCCTTGTTTCTTTGGTATTTTACTTTTGTTTCACAAGAAGGATTAACCTCCGTAAAATAAGCCATCCTTGGCAGCATGTCCTGGGCTGACATGTCACTGCTATGATCTGATCCTTAGAAAGAGCTAAGTTCTTTTTTCTGACCAGAACTGTCAAGAGCCTATCAACCTTTCACGGCACTTTTAAAAAACTCATTGTGAGGGCCTCCCCTGGTGGCGCAGTGGTTGAGCACTGGGCTGCAAGGCTGCCCGCAGCCTCTGCAGCACCGGTTTGTTCCCCTGCCTCTGGCTAGGGCTCCACAAAAAACAAACAAACAAAAAAAACCCTCATTGTGAGCTAGCTTCTAAGCAAGTACTTTATTTAATTCTCCAAACCTCTGCCACTATGTACCCTTCTGGGTAATTCTTCATTTTCAATTATTCTTGGCCATGATTCCTAGTACCGTGAGATGTGTCAGTATACCCATGACTCTTCAAACCCTAGTGTAGGTAACACTAGTTATAAAAGAAATGTCATTGCAGCATCTCTCAGCCAAGATGGGGAAAGGCAAACATACTGAAATCCTTTGAAAGTATTTACTGAGCATTCACCATTTTTAATCTGGAATTAGGACCAGCTACACACCATGTTTCTACATATTTTAGGAACTTTAGATAAGAGCACTTCACTATTAATTTC
Organism: Talpa occidentalis; assembly: GCF_014898055.3. Taxonomy (NCBI): domain Eukaryota; kingdom Metazoa; phylum Chordata; class Mammalia; order Eulipotyphla; family Talpidae; genus Talpa; species Talpa occidentalis. The sequence continues at coordinate 121,076,444 of NW_023604972.1, forward strand.
TGAAAGCTGATGTCTGGTTGTATAATGTTAACATTGTCTCCCACAGCTTTATGGGGAATTTGCTGACCCATTTAAACTTGCAGAGTGTAAACTTGCAATAATTCACTGTGCTGGTTATTCAGACCCTATCTTGGTACAGACACTGTGGCAAGATATCATAGAGAAAGGTAAGTAGTTCACTTATAGATATATAGTATACATTATTTAATGACTTGGTAGTGATTCCTATCCCTAGACTTCATAAGACCTATATATACCGTAATAGAGGACAAGTGGATAGTACCTAGATATGGTAGAGGGTGGTCCTCTAGCGAATGATCCCAGTGAATATTGGAGATGACTCTGAGAGAAAAGGATGTGTCAATTTTGTGGTTTGTGTTTCTTAATAATCTGGAGACAGGTTATTTCCCCAGAATTTCATTGCTAGTGCCTTGGTAAGGTAGGAATATAATCAGACACTAACAGAAACACACAGAATCTGTTCATTATCTTTTTTTTTTTTTTTTTTTTTAATAAGATTTATTTATTTATTTATTTATAGAAGCACTGGGTATAGTCAGAAGCACGGGAGGGTGAGAGAATTCACCAGAGCGGGGAACAGAACAGGCAGACTGACAAAGTACAGTGCTGAGGGGAGCAGCGGGTGCGGCAGGAGAGGTCTGCGCGCCATGTGGGACCCTCGCCGGTGGCCGGGGATCGAACCAGCGCTGCAGAGGCTGCGGGCAGCTTCGCAGCTGCCGCGCTCAACCACTGCGCCACCTGGGGAGGCCCTGTTTATTATCTTAATGTCAATGTCAATTCCAGGGTTTTTGCACCTTGGAACAATGAAATAGCAAATTTAAATGTTCAAAGCCATTAAAACAATTTGTGTTTCTAATAACATGTCTCTTTCCTACAGAACTGAATGAAAGTGTGGCATTGAGCTCCCCAGACAGAATGCATGCTCTTAGTCTCAAGATTGTGCTCCTTGGCAAAATTTATGCTGGCACACCTCGTTTCTTTCCTTTAGGTAAGAAGTAACCTTAGATGCTGTCATGTTTGAATTTTTTTTTTTTTGCATTGACACAGAAAAATAATAATCTGTAGAGTGCAATCATTTATTTTTGCTATTTATCTCAGAAATCGAATTTTATACCTCTTCAGAAAAAAGACATCCAAACCATTATAAAATTTGTTGATGAATACTTGAGTAGTAAACTTTCTTTGGGCACAGAAGACCTCTCCTGCCTAGCCTGCTGCTCCCCTCAGCAGTGTATCTCAGTAGATCTGCCTGTTCCCTTCCCCATTCTCTCAGGTGAATCCTCTCACCTCCCAGCCCCTCTGGCTTAGACCCCACTTCTTATATGCATAAATAAATAAATCTTTTTAAAAAATTTAAAAAAAAACTTTCTTTGACTAACCTCCAAGTTTATAAATCTATTTTGGGGTAGTACTAACATTACCATAGTGGTTATTTTCTTGATAACCCTATATAAGTTTGTGAAGAGAGAGGAAAAATGGCTGGGGTTTTTTGTAATTGATTCCATAGCTCTCAATTTAATTGAGGGCCTATTTTTCTTTAAAATAGGTAGTAGTTTTATTAAAAATGAAATTTTGGAGCCTCTTTCTTAACCAAATATAATGATTATCGTTATGTGATGACTATTATGAGCCATTTACCATCCTGTTTTCTTCAGTTGCAAGATAATAGAATGAACATAAAAATATGTACTGAATTAGAATATCAAGCCAGTTGTATTGAGAAATAGGAAAATTCTCACAATGTAACATTAAAGGTCTTTTTAATAAAGGTACCAACTTAATTACAGACGATCTCTGATTTAAGATCTACCCCATGGACATGGTCAGAAATAAAACCATTATAACCATACCCTTCTTACAAGTACAGTAGTAAAAACTGCATCCTTTCATTCTGTGCCATTTCTCATTGATCAGAAAAATAAAGGAAAAATAAAGATTAATATAAATATATTTTTATAAGTATGTGAAAATGATACTTTTAATAGTTAATAGGTCACACATTATACACATTTTCTTTTGAGGTTATTTCTGCTTTGACTTGGGTTGGTTTTGAGGTCCATATAGTTTAGGGTAAAAGAGGCCTTTCTTTTTCTATCTGCCTCTCTAATAGCAAACAAGTTTCAGGGGACTTGAAATTGGAACAAAGTATAGAGTATAGAATTGTCTTTATGTATCCAAAATCCTTAAATAGTAAATGCTAGAGGTCATGTAAGTTGAGTGACAGTCTTTTCATTCCTTTTCCTTCCCACGTTCCATCCCTTCACAATTTTTTAAAGATTTTTTTATTTATGCATACAAGAACTGGGGTGCAGGCCAGAGGTATGGGGAGTGGGTGAGAAGATTCAACAGAGACAGTGGGGAACAGAATAGGTGAATTAACCAAAATACACTGCTGAGGTGAGCAGTGGGCAGGTCAGGGGAGGTCTGCTGTGCCATGTGGGTCACCACCCTGGCCGGCGGGGGATCAAACTCGTGCTGCAGTGGCTGCAGACAGCATCACAGTGCTGCATCCCAACCCCTTGCACCACCAGAGAGGCCCCCACATCAACTTTCTTTACCTATAGATTTGCCTGTCCTGCTATATGTATTTTTTTAATTTGGTTTTTAAAAGACTTCCCTCTAGAAACTAGTGTCCTTATCAATAGTTCAACATCCTGGGCCTCCCTGGTGGCACAAGGGGTTAAGCACTGCACTATGAAGCATTCCACAGTCTCTGCAGCATGAGTTCGATCCTTGGCCATCCAGAGAAAACCACATGGCGAGGCAGACATCTCCTCTTTTGCCTGCTGCTCCCCTCAACAGTGTATTTCAGTCCATCTGCTTTTTCTGTTCCCCACTCCATCTCTGGTGGATCCTCTCACCCCCCGCATCTCTAGCCTGTACCCCAGCTCTTGTATACATAGGTAAATAAATCTTAATAAATAAATAAATAAACACACACAAAAAAAATCCTGAAACAAAAAATTGTAATTCTGTGAGTTGAAGGATATGTGAACTAGGGTTAATGTTATAGATACAACAAATAATATGTTAAACCATTACATTGTATACCTTAAACTTATACAATGTTATATGTGAATTGGATCTGAGTGGGGGAGTTAACAATCCTGGCTTCTGATCTTTTTCTCTCCCCAGATTTTATTGTGCAGTTCTTAGAGCAGCAAGTTTGTACTTTGAACTGGGATGTGGGTTTTGTAATACAGACAATGCATGAAATTGGGGTGCCATTACCTCGACTACTGGAAGTATATGATCACTTGTTCAAGTCACGGGTAAGGAAAATATTAAATAATCTTATTTAATTAAAGTTAATTTTCTCTACATGTCGGAGTGAAACATATGTCACCATATGTCATGTTATTTAGTCTGAAAGAGTCCATCTAAAATTTGCTTCATTTGTTGAGTATCAAGTTACCATACTTCAGACATTTAAAACTGATAATGAGTTGTTGCTTTGTTGTAGATCATGATAAAAATCAAATATTTTCTAGTACTAATATACATAATTAAATGTTTTTCAATTGGTGGAATAGAAGAAACACATTATATTAAAATCATTACTTACTTTAAAAGAACAAAATAACAATGGATTTATTCACTGTGACCCATCGAAAATCAGTGTGTGTGTGTGTGTGTGTGTGTGTGTGTGTGTGTTTTTGGGTAAAAGAACTGGGATGTAGGCTAGAGGTGCAGGGCATGAGAGGATTCACCAAAGACAGAGTGGGGAACAACAGGTGGATCTATTGAAATATACTGCTAAGGGGACCAGCAGGTGAGAAAGAAGAAGTCTGCGAGCCATGTGGGTTAGCTCCCTGGCCCTGGGATGGAACTTAGGCTATAGGGTGATAGTGCTAGGACACCAGGGAAGCCCCTAAAATATCACTGTTTAAAGATCTCTCTCATGGGCCTCCCTGATGGCGCAGCGGTTGAGCGCTGGGTTGCGAAGCTGCCCTCAGTCTCTGCAGCGCTGGTTCAATTCCCGGTCACCGGGTGAGGGTCCAACATGGTGTGCAGACCTCTCCTGCCGCCCTCTGCTCCCCTCAGCAGTGTATTTCGTCAGTCTGTCTGTTCTGCTCCCTGCTCTGGCTCTGGTGAATTCTCTCACCCTCTCGTGCTTCTGACTGTACCCAGTGCTTGTATAAATAAATAAATACATCTTAAAAAAAAAAAATTCTCTCTCATCATAAGGAATTTTATCAGACTATTTTGTAATTTTTGTCCTAAGGATATAATATCCAAATAAAACTTTGTTCAACTAGATTGTGTCTTTTATAGTAGCATCATCAAAACATTCATACAGTGTTTTACAAGACATTTTATCTATCTCATTTAACCCTTGTAATGAGCCTACGATGGAAATAAGCAAGCAGTAATATACTCATCTGTTGTTATCATATGACACAGGTAGAAATGTTAAATAGCCCCTTAAGAATCACATGACAGGGCCTCCCCGGTGGCGCAGCAGTTGAGCGCAGGGTTGCAAAGCTGCCCACGGCCTCTGCGGCGCCGGTTCGATCCCCGGCTGCTCCCCGGCCACAGGAGGAGGGTCCCGCATGGCATGCAGACCTCTCCTGCCGCCCGCTGCTCCCCTCAGCAGTGTACTTCGGTCCTTCTGCCTGCTCTGCTCCCCGCTCTGGCGAATTCTCTCACCCTCCCGCACTTCTGACTGTACCCAGTGCATGTATAAACAAAACAAACAAACAAACAAATAAATAAATAAGAACATGCCTCTATTAAAAAAAAAAAAAGAATCACATGACAGTAACTTGCAAAGCCACAAACTGAATTCAGATTCTCTGACTACTAATTTAATCTCCTATTCACAATGTCAGGTTAAGTTTGCAGAGGTCCAAAATAAAAGTGATAGGGGCTTCCCTGGTGGCGCAAGGGGTTAAGACACAATCTATGAGGCTGTCCACAGCCACTGCAGCACGAGTTCGATCCCCAGCCAGGGAGGAGACCCACATGGCGTAGCAGACCTCTCCTGACTCACCCACTGCTCCCCTCAGCAGTGTATTTCAGTCAATCTGCCTGTTCTGTTCCCCACTCTGTCTCTGGTGAATTCTCTCACCCTACGCAACTCTGGCCTGTACCCCAGTTTTTGCATGCATAAATAAATCTTAAAAAAAAAGAAAAGTGATTAACACCGCCCATAGGAGATATAAGTCCATAGGTGTTTTTCTTTTACCTCAACTTCTTAAAAAGGAAATTCACAAGCTTTACAAAATGGATTGATATGTTAAATATTCTTTCTAAATCAAACACAATGTTGTTTTCAATGTTTAGATGCTAAACATAACTAGATAATATAATTGGGAACCATATAGTATGTAATGTTTATTTTAATAATATAAATTTAATAGCAGTAATTTTTTTTTAAAGATTCATTTATTTATGCATATAAGACCTGGGGTACAGACCAGAGATGGGAGTGGTGGTGAGAGGACTCACCAGAGACAGAGTGGGGAACAGAACAGGCAGACTAACTGAAATACACTGCTGAGGGGAGCAGCAGGTGAGTCAGGAGAGGTCTGGTGCGCCATGTGGGTTGCTCCCTGGCCAGGGATGGAACTCGTGCTTCAGTGGTTGCGGACAGCTTCATAAGCTGTGTCCTAACCCCTTGCGCCACCAGGGAGGCCCAGCAGTAAATTTTGGTTTGGACTCTGATAACTGTTTTAACATAATTGGTTGAAAAAAATCAGTTGACAGAGATTGGTTTACAACTCATGCTGTTTATCTTTTTATAGGATCCATTCTGGAACAGAATTAAGAAGCCACTGCATCTTCTAGAGTGTATACATGTATTATTGGCAAGATATGTTGAGAATCCAAGCCAAGTTGTAAATTGTGAGAGGTAAAGATAAAGTAGATATATTATAACAAAGGCTTTTAAATGCTTATAACTATCAAGGTAAAAAAATTGGAGAGAATAAGGAAAGATAAGGTTTTAAAGAAATATAGGAGATTGAAGCACTGGTATATGGTAGCAATAACTATTTGAATAACATCAGATAGTTAATATGAAAGGTTAGTGTTTTCTGCACTTTCTAAGTCTTATCATGTATCCTTTCTACAGCGCAAAGTATATAATTTGTGAATTACTGCTGATCTCCTACTTTGAATTCTTGAGCTAGGACCACTCAGTTATATTTTGTCATATTATTGGCCATTTCAAGGTATATTTGCTTTTTGAAAAGTAAAAGGGTATAAATCATTTAATATTAATTTAAGGAGTCATCCCTTTCTCTGCTTCTCATTGTAGTAATCTTCAAAAAGAAAATGGTAGTTATGTGGTAATCCACATAACCCCTAAATTTCCTTCCTTATTTTCACTTATTTGTCATTTAATCACACTGTGATTAATATATAATCCAGTAGAGCAGAAGTTGGAAATCCTATAGAAGGAAATGTTTCTGAATTTATACACAGTTGATCAGTTGTCTTTTTATTTACAGGAGAAGATTTACAAATCTCTGCCTGGATGCTGTTTGCGGTTATCTGGTCGAGCTCCAGTCTATGAGCTCTTCAGTGGCAGTACAAGCCATCACTGGGAATTTTAAATCTCTTCAGGCTAAATTAGAACGGCTCCATTAATTATTGCAATGTATTTGCACCCATTTTAAACTGTAAAATAAAAGCTCAGCTGAGTCCAGATATCAGGTGCTCTAAATCTAACAATAGCAGTTTTAATGCAAAATGTTTTTGATAAGTGGCTAATCATATACACACAGCACATGTGCCAAATGAATTTTTTTGTTATTATGTTGTTTTTTAATAATCAGGTTTAAAAAAGAATTGAAATAAGATTATATGGTCTTAATACATGGATTAAAAAAATTTAGAAACCTTAATTTTAACTTTACTGCAGACGAAAGTTTTGAATATATTATTCAAGTTGGTCCAAGGATGTTGTTATCAAAACTTTAAATAGGTTAGCTGAGCAGGTGCAAACCCTTAATACTGAATTCCCCCAGAATTCCTGAAGTAGGCAAATAAACACAGTCTTTTTTAAAAAAATCACTTGGGATTATTTAGGTTCATCATTGAAAAGAAATTTCTTCCAACAACTAATTTTAAAATCTTAAAAATTGATCCACACCTGGTTTGGTCTTTTTGAGCAGGTTACAAACTTATAACTAATGTTCTATATCTTGAAAACACTGTGTTGACAGGGAGATATTGTTTTCCCTTACTGTCTACCAGGCTCTTCTTAGGCCTTAAGATTCCATTAGAGCAATGGTTTGCACCAAGCAACACATCAACATCATCTGGATGTTTACTAGACATTCAGATTCTCAGGCCTAATCCAAAGTCACTGAATCCAGAACTTTGGAGTAGGATCTGGAGTGTTTGTACAAGCCCTTCAGAGGTTTTCTGGTATATGTCAAGTTTGAGAACCACTGCATAAAAGAATACCACTAGTTTGTGAATGAACATCCATGTCTGACTCCCCGTCCCCTCTCCCCAGCAGTAATCATACTAATGTAGTTTTCAGTCTTTCAACAAAGTCAGCAACAATGAGGGAGAAGAGTGGGAATGACAGGACTCCCAAAAAAATTAAAACCTGGACTCATTTCCCTGCTTCTTTTATGCTACCAAGAGTTAAGTACCTTCTGCCTCTTTTCACTAATACATGACTAAAGAGTTTTTAAATACATTTTGAAAATACTTTTCCTTCCATTTTATATTTTCCCAAGACCATGGGATGCCCTCACCATATTTATTCCTTAGAATTTAGCTCCCTTTTTCTGCAGTCCTCTAATTTATAATATTTAATAGATTGTCAGAATATCACTCATTAGGTGCCACTACCTCTCATATTTCCTACCTTTAAGTGTAGCTTTCTTTTAATATGTAAAACAAATGTACGTTACATATTGTTAATTCTATAAATTTAAGATACCGTTATGTCTACTTAAAATGAAGGTCTTGCTTAAATGCTGTAATTTAGTCATGATTCCATTTCTACTGGAAATATATTTTTATTTTAAGCACATTTACACACAAATACATCATATATGTGCTAATTATATTCAATTCACAATACTGAAGCTGTATCTTTCAAAACAGATCTAGACAGGCATGGCTAAATGGTCCTTAGGAGTCAGAAATCTGAATCCTATCCCGTTTATCCACATAGCTACCTTTTGAGAATTCCAGCCACATAGAAGTTTAAGTTTTCGATACTCTTTGAAGATTAGATTCCCTAAAAGAGAAAAAATTAGGACCCCTCCTTTTTAATGCATAAAAATCACCTAGATAGTCTGTTAAAACATTGAGTTCTGCTCCAATGTGATGCTCACACTGATGTTCAGTGGATCAAACTTGGAGTTTGTTCTGCATTGTTGTACACATTTACCCACAATATTAGTTGTATTCAGTGTTCATTCAGTGCGTTCTTTCTTTATAGTGATTATTAAATATGTTTTCAACGAATGATTAGAAGAACATAGTTTATGAAACTGCATTCATTGTAGGCAGTACAGAGTCACTGAAGGTCTGAATTGGAATATATCATGTTTTAGATAAATCATTTTGGTATGGCAAATGGTTATTAGAACAGTCTATTTTCAGTAACTGCAAGGTATGGGATGTTGACCCACAGATGCATGTGATTAATGCATGTTCAACATTTCTTTATAATATACCTGACTTACTAGTAACCTGTTTGTTGAACACTTTTCTGCTAACCCCATGCACTTCCCCCACTTTTATGTTTTATAATTAATTTTATGAACTCATATCTTTCACAGATTACTATCTTCCTCAGGATACTTCATGCCGCTATCTTTTTCTCTTTTTCACGAGAGGAAAAGTTAAAATGTGACGTAGTCATGTCAAGAAAATGAATAGAACATTGAATCTACAGGTCTTGAAAGGACACAATTTCCTTTCATTCTATCAGTTTCTTCATTTAAATTCTCTTCATAATAAACATTTTTGTAATATATTGAGTTCTCTAGTAAATCATTTAAACTAAGTTCTGTCTTTCTCATAATAAGGTGATTAAAGCAAAATGATGACTTTTAAATTAAAAAATTATCAGTATTCACCTTTGTTCTGCTTCATATATTAGTTATTTTTCATCCCAAACCATTTCTACAACATGATGGCATGTTTGAAATTAGACAATGGCTTTTAAACTCTAAATGTTTTTTGCATTTTGGCTTCTACCAGCAGGAAGACAAGCTGTTTTTACAATTAATCATTCTAGCACGTGGGAGCCAGGTCTATCATATCTCCACCCCACATGAGTATCCACCGATGTAATGAACATTCCCATTTGAATGACTTTCAGATATCTCAAATATGTGACAATATTCCTCTCTCCCTGACTCTGCTCACTTCTAGTCCCCCTTTTTTCTACCTGGTCTCGTTTTTAATCATCTAATAGTTCAAAACAGAAATATTAGTATCTTTAAATTTGTCTCCCTCCAAATCTAGTAAGTCACTAATTTCTAAGCAAGTATATTTTTTTCATAACCCTATCCCCCAATTACCTCACTAATTTTAGATTTTTAAGGTTTAATCAGGTTTCCCTATTTCGCTTGAATGTCTGTTTAAGTAGTGTTTGGTCTTACTGACTCTACATTTACCCTTCCTTTTCCCTTCCTCCACTAAGTTCAGAGTGGTCTTTTAAAAATGTACCCTATATATACCCCAACTTTTTCCCCTCAGAAGTAATTCCAAATTCCTAATGTGGCATATAAGAACCCCAACGCAGATGACAAACATTAAAATGTCAGGTTAGTTTAAGCAAAAGAATCTACTGGCCTTCAAAACTAAGAAGTTAAAAGTATAGAGCTACTTCCAGAGCCTCAATGTCTTTAGGATTCTCTCTAGCTCAGGTCTTTTCTTTCCATGTTCATTCTTTGTCTATTTCTGCAAATAGTTTGCTCCATCCCTTCTGGTAGTGTAGCGAGTAACGATGTTAGCCAGTATGGAGTAACTTGAGTTATCAAGTTACTTCATCTTGTTTGCTCAAATCGAGAGATATAGTCAATAGACAAATCCTAGAAAGGACTCTGACCCAGCCTCAGACATGAATTCAGATTTATGGTACAAGATCATCACTCAAACCATACAGAACAAGAGAGAGCAAGGACTCCGCAAAGCACACATTAATTCACTGTATTTATCCACTTTGTTTGCCAGCTGTGCTTTGATGAAAGCTATAAACACCAAGATCCAAGAAATTCAAAGAACCCAAAAAAAGACAAATCGCACCAAGGCACATCATAATCAAATTCTCAGCAAATGGATAAAAGGAAGTTTCCCTCAGCCTGATAAAGACATGTATGAAAAAGTACAGCTAAAATCACACTTAAGGGGCCTCCCTGGTGGCTCAAGGGATTAAGATGCAACCTATGAAGCTATCTGCAGCCACAGCAGCATGAGTTCAATCCCCAGCCAGGGAGCAACCCACATGGCACAGCAGACCTCTCCTGACTTGCCCACTACTCCTCTCAGCAGTGTATTTCAGTCAATCCGCCTGTTCTGTTCCCCACTCTATCTCTGGTGAATCCTCTCTCACACACCCCCCACCTCTGGCCTATACCCCAGTTCTTGCATGCATAAATAAATCTTTTTAAAAATAAAATAAAATCACACTTAATAGTGGGAAATTAAACTCTCCTCCTTAAAGGTGAGAACAAAAAGGATTTTTCTATTCAGTATAGTATTGGAGTCAATGCAAATATAAGAATGAAAAGCAAATTTGTGTCTTCATGGGCAGAATTATATAGGAAATCTTATAGAATGTACGCAAAATACTAAAACTAGAAAAACTGCTCAAACTAGTAGCAAGATTACAAAGCATATGGAAAATATACAAACATCAATTGCATTTCTACATACCAAGAACAAAGAATTTTTAAATATTTAACATAGATTCAAAAACAATAAGGTTCAACAAAATATGGAGTAAGAATATGTGTGAGTCCTATACACTGAAGACCACAGTGCTAGAAGAAATTAAAAACTAGACAAGAAATATGCAATGTTAATGGATTAGAAAACTGAACTTGCACCAATTTGATATCAGTTCACTGCAACCTTAACCACATTTCCAGCAGACATTTATGGAAGTGAGAGGTCTTAGGATAGTCCAAACAGTTTTGAAAAGAAGAGTAAAATTGTAGGGCCTCCCTGGTGGCCTAGGGGTTAAGTCTCAGTGCTATTACAACAGCCTGCTTTCGATGCCCACACAGGGAGCTAACCCACATATGGTATATCATACCTACTGTTCCCTTTAGCAGTATATTTCAGTAAATGCCTGTTCTGCTCTCCATTCTGTCTATGGTGAATCCTCTCACCCCTAATACCTCTGGCCTACACCCCAGCTCTTATATGCATAAATAAATCTTTAAAAAAAAATTGATACTCTACTACTTGGCTAGTTGATATTCTACTAGTTGATACTCTACAACTTGCTGAAGACAACGCCCAACCCCACCCCCCCAAAAAAAATGGACATAATATTGGGATACTTGACTCGAAGATATTTGTAAACACATGAGAAGATGCTCAACATTGTTCCTCAGGGGAAAGCAATTAAAGCTAAATGCAATATAACTACAATAAAAATAACTGAAACAATTGGCAAGGATACAGGTTAACTGCATAATTAGTAGGTATACAAAATGGTACAGCCATTTTGGAAAAACAATGGTTTCAATTAAAGTTAACCACATACTATATGACCCAGGAATCCCTAGCTATTGCACCTAGATATTTAGAAAAATAAAATGTCCACAGAAAAACTTGTACAGTAATATTCATAGCAGTCTTCTTATAGCCAAAAACTGGAAACAACCAAAATCTCCAACAGTTAAATCAATAATAACTTGTGGTATGTTCCTGCAAGGAAATACCATGTCTCCACAAACCAGTGCTTAGTAAAAGAATCAAGTAGTGAAAGAATATACAAAGTATGATTCCACTTACACAAAGCTTAAAAACAGACTAAAAACCTGCTCTGGATTGTTTAAATATGTACATACACATGGTGAAACCATAAAGAAACAAAGTGATTATAAAAGCTGGCATAATAGTTATTACCCCCCAGGGAGTAGGGAAACATGATTGTAGGGAGAAGGAAACTTGCCCTGGGATATATCATGCCTTCTACAAAGTTAACAGTCTCTTTCTTGACTTGGTTGGTATTTGTCATAGATACTTACTCCATATTCTATAAACTTTACATGTTAATTAAATGCTATTTGAATGAGTGGTGTGAATTATTTAGTTTGTTAATAAAGCACTTAAACACATGAACTTCTTAAAGACAAGAACTGTCTTTTTCAGCCCTTTATTTTCCTGGCTAGCAAATGAAATGCAAGTAATAAGACCTCACTGAATGTTGCTGAATTGAATAATATATATATTTTGTATTGCAAGATCAATTTACATGAAAAAATAGAATTAATGTGTTGGGTCATGAATGGAGAAAAAAGAATATGCTCATGATTATCACTTCTGAAGAGTGACACAATGTATGTTAATTTTTAAATTCTACGTATTTTAAAACAATGACTAGTTTAGGGCAACACAAACTTAATAATTTTGCACTTCAAATGACAGTAACCATTGTTTTCACATAGCACAGTTAATTTTTTGCCACCTCATTTGTTCTGCATAATTCATACGCTGAAAAAAACTATGGTAACCCATCCTGACACCATTTCAAGTGAACACAATTATTGAGATGCTGGCAATTATTAAAAAAAAAAAAAAGCTATAAGCTTTACAATGTAAAAGAATGAATATAAGCAAAAATCTCAAAATACTTCCACATAAAGGCAACATTATTATGTATGTTGAAAAACCAAGTGAGTAGTAAAAATTTTTTTGATTAGAAAATAAGAGGTTTGGGGCCTCCCTGGTGGCACAAGGGTTAAGACGCAACCTATGAAGCTATCTGCAGCCACTGCAGCATGAGATCGATTCCCGGCCAGCCAGGGAGCAACCCACATGGCGCAGCAGACCTCTCCTGACTTGCCTGCTGCTCCCCTCCGCAGTGTATTTCAGTCTGTCTGTTCTGTTCCCCACACTGTCTCTGGTGGATCCTCTCACCCCCCATACCTCTGGCCTGTACCCCAGCTCTTGTATGCATAAAATAAATAAATCTTTAAAAAAAAGAGGTTTATCAAAATTACAGACTAAAACATTTCTATATTTCAATGATAAAAAACTTATTTTATGGAAAAAATAATCCCATGCCGAACATTAAATATTTCATTTAATCTACAATACCATTAACCATCAGTATGTATTACCAAGAAAAAATGTTACCAATTAAATTGCCATAATGCTTTCTTATTACTTAGAATTTTTAATTTATAAATGCAAAAAGAGTTCTTTAGACTTGTCAGATAGTTTTGGAAAATCACTTTTGTACATTTTTGTAAAAAAACAGAAGCTAAATAAGCTGGTTTTTTGCTAAAAGCTTGGTTCCTAAAATGATTTTACATTGGCAGTCCAAGTCTTCTGAATTATTTTTGGACTCAGATATTGCTAACAGTGTTTTTCAACACAATATCAACAGGAAGGTCAACTTGCCATGACCTGCAACAGTGCGGGGACAGGAACATATGCTGTTAACGTGGCTGCTGAGGTTCACCTCTAAGTGTAGAGCAGAAGTGCTCAGAGAAACCCACTAGGCCAGGACTAAAAGCTGTCTTGTACTTATGATCTGCCATAGGTGCTTTATTTACATGTCCTGAATATGTCCTACATTTATTCCATATGATGGAATGGAACTCAATCTTCCTCCACATTTCTATCAAAATCCTACTCATCCTCTAAAGAGCAATCTGGGAGCTAATAAAAGGGATCCCCCTTTTTTTTTTATTCAGCAGTTTTATTTTTGTTTAAATGGCAGTTTTAAAAAAAAATCAAACTTTAAAGTGAAACAACATATGGAAAACTACGCAATTATAGTAATTTTTTCAAAGTGACACGCTTAAGTAACTACCAAAGGATCAAATTTAGAACGTTACCTAGAATCATGTATATTCTTTCCTGTGTCCTGTCTTGATAGCCAAAGTATTGGAGCAACAAATACTGGCGAAGGTGTGGAGAAATGGGAACCCTCATACGCTACTGATGAAAATGTAGACTGGTACAGCCCCTATGGAAAACAGTACAGAGGTTCCTCAAAATATTAGAAAGAGATCTACAATATGACCCAGCAATTCCATTCCTAGGTACCTACCCGAAGAATGGAAAAACACTAATTTGAAGGCATATATGTACTTCTATGTTCATTGCATCACTATTTACAATAACCAAGTTAGAGAAACAACAAGTGCCTATAGTGGAGTGGATTAAGAAGATGTGCTATATATACACAGTGGAATACTACTCAGCTACAAAAAAGATGCACTCTCCATTTGTGACAACATGGATGGAACTGGAAGGGATTATGCTAAGTGAAGTAAGTGAGGAGAGACTAATACCAGATGATTTCTCTCATGTGTGGAATATAGAGAAACAAAACAAAGGAAGTGACAAAACCAAACCAAAGCAAACCCTAGAAATGACTGCAGAATTGATACTACTAGATAGGGAGAAAGGTGGGGGGGGGGGGAGGACACAAAGGGGAAGGGGCTAAATTATAAGGACTATGAGTGCTTTGATGGTGGGTGTCGTATGATGACATAGATCTGAAAAGGCGTGTGCCTGTTCCCCTAAATCATACAGTGTTCTAGACCAATGTTACTGCAATAAAAATATATAAATTTTAAAACAACAAAGTATCAGGCCTGTTCTTTGTATTTGACTTTATATCTTTTTGTGGGTTGTCTCCTGATGGATTTTCTGAAAGTAGAATAAACAACTATTGCCATTTAAACAAGAAGACAATTTAGACTTGAAATTAAAAGGGCACAAGATACAACAACTACTGATATTACACTTATTTAAAGACAAAAATCAAACTATGAAGGCATTCCCACATAGTTTGGCATAGTGTCTAGCCAAATGAATAGGGAAAAGAGAATCTTAAGATCTGGGTCCTGATATATGACACAATATATCTGTTGCACTGGCGAGAACTTTAGTCATATGGTTACTGCAAGGGAGTATGGGAAAAGAAGATTAGCAACATACCCAGTAAAACAAGAAATGATTTTGGTGGACAATTATCCGCCTGTTTCACAAGTGCGTAAAATACAAAAACAACAGCGTATTTCTTGCCTTCAGAGATACATCACAGATTTGGTGAGGAGTCAAGTGAGCATTCAATTAGCAATGAATAAGGAGCATATTTCTTAAACTTTAATGAGCCAAGAATCACCTGGGGATCTTGTTAAAATGCAGATTCTGATTCGATAGGCCTGAAGTGGGTAGAACCTTGAGATCTGCTTTCCTAACAAGCTCCCAGGTAATGCCAGTGCTGCTCATTTGGCACATACTTTGCCCGACCAAATGGTTGCAAACTCAACAAACACCACACAGAGAATGGCATTTGAACTCACCTTTGTATAATAGTATAATGATGAAGAGCCCAGCATGCTCAATTCCCAACTCTGACTTAATGACTGATTTTAATTGCTCAGTTCCACAATCTGCTGAGATAAATACTATGAGCTGCTGGTATCCAGGCTGCCACATCCCGCAAGACTCAGGGAGCGCTGCAGTTTATGACGCTGTGCTAGTCCTCCTGCCCTGTATCCTTTGTTAAGCTAAGTCTACTTGCTGGCTCTCCAGTCGAGAGAGTTCGGCAAATTCCTCTGAGCATCCTTAGCCAAGCAAGAGTCACAGCCAAAACGCCTTCAAATATCCGACTAGGAACAACAGCGTGTGAAGAGGGCGGGCAGAGAAACAGCAATCGACACTGTACAAAAACGCTTTTGCAGGATAAGAGGCTCTCGACCGCATCGTGATCTCGAAGCCCAGTCAGTCCTCTGGATCAGGATTGGGGCGAAAGAAGCGACAACTAGTAAGTGAGTCCCCTAGGGGGGCGCGTGCTGCCACACCTCCTTTCCTTGGAGCAGACAGTGGCTCGCTGGGTCTGTGGAGTCCCCACTAGCGAGGTGACACCCGTGAACTGCTTAGCAGTCGATTACTTAACGGCTTCGTGTCCAGCGAGGCCACTGCCCCGGCCTTCAAAAGGCGTGGATCCGAGGACCGCGTCCCGGCTGAGCAGGCGGCGAGAGGCCGTGGGATACCGAGAGCCGGCCGAGGGGCGGGGGCCCGGGACTAGGAGCCCGAACCCGGCGGACTGGGGCCCGAGCCCGCCGGACTGAGGGCCCGAACCCGCCGGACTAGAGGTCCGAACCCGCCGGACTAGGGGCCCGAACCCGCCGGACTAGTGGCCCGAACCCGCCGGACTAGGGGCCCGAACCCGCCGGACTGAGGGCCCGAACCCGCCGGAGTAGAGGCCCGAACCCGCCGGAGTAGAGGCCCGAACCCGCCGGAGTAGAGGCCCGAACCCGCCGGACTGAAGGCCCGAACCCGCCGGACTGAAGGCCCGAACCCGCCGGACTAGAGGTCCGAACCCGCCGGACTAGGGGGCCCGAACCCGCCGGACTAGGGGGCCCGAACCCGCCGGGCTAGGGGGCCCGAACCCGCCGGACTTGGGGGCCCGAACCCGCCGGACTTGGGACCCGAACCCAGGCACACTCTCTGGAGAGGCCGCCCGAGCCAGGTCACTTCGAGCTTCGCGCCCGCGCTGGCGGCGCGCCCCGCGCATGCGCCCTAGCGCCGCGCGCGCCCCTCCCCTCGCGCCGTCGCCGGGACGCCCGCTCGCGTCAGGGCGCCCGCCGGGCCCGCGGCCGTCGCCTTCCCCGCTGCGCGCGCCGCGCTGTCGCCTGCCGCGGGGCCTCGCTGCTCCTTCGCCCCCCAGGACAGGCCGGGCCCTGGCGGAGGTAACTGCCCACAGATCCCTCATCGCCCCCGCCGCTCCCTAGGGCGCCCGGCGTCCTCGGGCTCCGGGATCCCCAAGCCCCCGTGGCACGTTCGCGACTCCCCCCGCCGCCCGCAGCCCCTCGCCCCTGCGCGGCTGCTCCTGGCCCGCCCGCCGCCCCGGGCCTGCCCCGGCGCCCCCAGCCCCTCCCGCCTCCCCATCCTGGGGGCGCAATCTCGGCCCCGGCTCCTCGTTTTTCCTGGGCCCAGTTCTGTGGGGCGCGAGGGCGCGGAGGATCGGGCCTGGGAATGACCTGTGCCGGCGGCCCTGGGCAGCTCCTGGACCCGACCTTAGTGGGGAGCCGGGCATGGGAGCCCCAGAAGAACTTGCATTATTTTCTTGAAATTGCATTCGCCGTTGTGTTTTAAATCAAAGGTATTTTGGGGGGCTAGACTGAACCAGTTTCCCCTCCTAACGTATTTGGTGTGATTGAGTTTATTTTTATTTCTTTCTTCCATTAACTCGTTTTACTTGGCTCGTGCTGTCTGTTCATATTCATCTGTAGCATTTGTGTGTTGCGTGCACGTTCAGTGTGTAGTAGAAATCACCCTTGCTGGCTGACAGGGTGTGATTTTTAGCGTTCTAAAAGCTAGAAGACTGAGGTGTGAACCTATAAATTATATACAGTGTTGTAAACCAGCCTTACCCCAATAAAAAAAACAATGCAACTAAAAAAGAAATGAAAGGTAGAACACCATCAGTTGAATCCGTAGGACTCTATTCTCACATCTTGAAATGGCTTTTTTTTCTTGATCCTTTACTAAACATAAGTGTACATCTGGAATGTTTTAAAGAAAATCCCTGGCTTGAATGTTTAAGTGTACACTTAAACATATTCCCCTATCTAGGGAATTAAGGACTGTTAAAAAACTAACTGCAACAGAGATACCACACACCATCAAAAATTACATTAATTCTTTGATACAGCATTAATATTCGGTCATACTCACATTTGCCTGATTTTAATTTGAAATAATTTAAGTTTACAGGAAAAATTGCAATAGTGTAAACTTCTCTGCCTTTACTCAGAATAAGCAGTTGTTTATATTTTGTCCATATTTTGTTCTCTCTTCAGGTGTGCACAGATACATTTTTTCTGAACTCATTGTGAGCTAAGTCATGCCTCTTTCTGCCTTAATATTTAGTATAATACGCAGTTCCTAATAGCAGTCATATTCTTTTACATAAATAAGAGTTCACACATTCAGGAAATGTGACATTAATGCATTTTATCTGTGCTATAGATAGTGCATATTCCAGTTTTGTGCATATTCCAATTCATTTGTCACAATGTCTTTTTGAAGCATATTTTCTTTTCTGGTATTGGATATCAGTTCCTGCCCATTATAAATTATTATATTGCATCTGATTGTCTTATTAATATTCTTTAATTTGGAATAGTCCTTGAGCCTTTGTTTCTCAAAACATTGACATTTTAAAGGAAAAACAACCCATTGTTTTATATAATTTTTCTCAGTTTGGATTAGACTTAGGGTTGTGGTTTTTGACTGGAATGCTGTATAATTAATGCTATGTCCTTTTAAAGCTGTCACAACCCATCTTGGAGCATAATGTCTGCCCCTAGATTGAGATGTTGTCCATTAGGTCAAGATTTCTTTACTGTTAGTATTTTTATGTGGACTAGTTTGGACTTTTTTACAGTTAGGGGCAGTTTGACTGCTTATGTGAGGATTGAGGCTTCAAGAGTGATTATTCCAGGGAGAAATGTTTAAGTTGTGTTGCCTTTTATGAATGAGCCTTGGGAAAAACAGCATCACTTTCATTTTACTCTTCGTGGAGATAATCGTAAAATCCCACCAATTTCAAGGAATGAGGCATAGATCAGAACACTTCGTGAGAACTGTCAAAAGTCACACAGTAGGAAGAGCATGAGATGGGAGATATTGTGTGGCCATTGTGGGAAAATACAACTTGCCACACTGAGAAAAGCAAAACACATAGAAAATTTATGGTCAAGATCCTTTCCTAGTTCATGTTTATCTTCATTGTCTGAGAATAAATAGTTTGTCAAGAAAGCAAGTATTTTTTGCTTGACTACTCAAGATATAAGATGAAATGCTGACTGCATTGTCAGTATTTTACCTTGTAAAGAGTTGAGCTGATTATAAAAGTTATTCACTAAAACTTTAAGATCCTTAGTAGCAAGTATTAACTTATGGTCTTTTTTTTTTAATAGCATATGGTTACTGTTCTTATCTAGTTGCACACTGATATCTTGAGCATGGAGATAAGGTTAGAAGTTTTGACCTCAACAAGTATAAAACAGAAAAAACCCTGGCCACGAATCTCCTGGTTGGGACAGGTAGGTTTTTCTTTTTTCCTACAATGTCATTTTTAGTATATATTAAATGTGGCCTTACCTCTAAGACTTAAGAATGTTGCATGGCCTTTAAAGTATATAGCACCATCTTTAGAAAAAACACTCTCAAAACAGTTAGTGGAAGTTCCTTTCTATTGTAGTTTTTATGACATTGCAATATATGGAATAAATTCCTCACCTTGGGGAAAGTGGGCAAACCTAAACTCTTCTTAGAACAAATAATAATTAAAATTTAAAAATTAGTGTTTATTGTCATATTTTTTGTGAATAATTACAATGTTAGGTTCCTATAGAACAGTGAATCTCAAACTTTACATTAGTTGAGGATGACCAGGTGATCTTATGAAATACAGATTGTTAGGTGTCACTCCAGAGTTTCTGGTTCAGGAGGTCTGGGGTAGCTGCTGGTTTAGTGGTTTGAAAACCACCCCTGGAAGATGTGGGAACCGAATTAATTTGAAACAACATACTTTTTCTAGTTAATAAAAATAATCAGAACTAGGGGTTTATGAATTCCAGAAGCCATGTCTATTTTAATCTAAGTAAATATTAAAGACTTTGTCCATACTACTATTCAAATTGATGAGGTTAAATAGTTGATAACCCTGATTTGGCTAGCAAAATGAGAAGACACTGCTGGAGTTTTAAATTTTAAGGAGTTTTAAATGCAACCCCTAGGTTATTCCATCTAGTAATTCTAATAAGAGGTATTTCAAGGTAGAGTGAAATATCTTTAGGTTACCTAATCAACCTTAATGTTCATTTTTATGATTTATAGTATAAATGTATAATCTGTCTTGAATGTTATTATTTTGTTTTCCTTCCTGGGATACTTTAGATAAGAGGTTGAATAATCTTATAAAAAATAAATTATCTTTTATGTCTCTCACATGTTTCTTCTCAGGAAAATGAAGCTGTTTTTCTTTTGGATGATAAATTCATCAATGAAATTGACTTGCTCTCAGGAAGGACAAAGAAGAAAATTCCTAGTCTGCAGCCTTTGCTGAAGGATGTTATTGTCCTAACAACATCCAGTAATGGTTAAGTAGTACTGATATTTTCAAGAGGCTAGAGTAACTTTATTTTTTAAATAATCTGAAGTAATGTTAAGGGAAATATTAGATTATAAGTATTGAATTTCCTTTTTGAAAACAGATGCCTGGCTGGCTGGGGTACTCACTACAGGGGACCTTTTCCTTTGGAACAAAGATCAAGATTGTTTGAAAACTATACAAGCAACTGAAAAGCCTAAAGAAATGATTAAAGCTGCAGTAGGTGGGAACTTTTTAGTTGTTTAAATCAGTTTAGCTTGATAAATAGTAGGCAAACAAGATGAAACATTTTCCTGTTACTATATGTGTATAAGTATGTGTATATATATATAGTGTTTATGTATATATGTCTGTGTTTAAATAAGTATGTATTTTGGGGGGGGGTGTTTATATGTGACATTGGATTCATCTTGAAGGAAAAAAGTCTGGCATGCCTAACATATCTGTGGTAGTAGTGGGTTCCTAATATCACATAAGTACTTGATAAATGTTTTTATTATTTGTACTTTTAATATATTATTAGTGGTCTAATTTTAATACTGAGTGGAACATCATTTGAGTTGGTTGTGGTAGAATAGATAGATTATGTACTTTCTGGGAGGAATTCAGACTTCAAAGATTTAATTTTTTTTCCTTTAGCAAGCTCTTGGAAACTATATTTGTATGTATCTGGAAATGGGAAAAGAGTTCTGCTTATAACTCCTTCTGGATGTATACTTCTTTGGGAATATTTGGAATTCAAGACAATCTTATCTTCCAAAAGCCTTTCATTGGAGGGTCAGTGGTCCCAGATCATACCAGAAGAAACAATTCATTTGCCTTCCACTGAAGATAAGGAAGCTGTAGTGCATGCTGTTTTTATAAAAAATGAGGTAAAGTTGGAATTAGACAAGATGTTGTAAAAGTTGAGATCTCAGGCTTTAGGAACAGACACTGTCTGAAGCTATTTAGCAGAGTGTATAGTGGCTATTCATCTCTATCATTAATTGGCACAGTAATTCTAAAATTATTGTTGAAAAGATAGTTATTTTTCCACTCACATTTAAAAAACTTTACTAAAAGTGGTTTGAACTTAGAGATTTCCTTTCTCTTTAGTTTTAAAATAGAACTAGTTTTATAATTTGTTTTTTTATTTAAAGATTTACCTATTTTTGCATAGATGAACCGTGGTGTAGGCCACAGGTGCAGGGGATGAGAGAATTCACTAGAAACAAAGTGGAACAGGTAGATTTACTGAAATATACTGCTAAGGGCAGCAGCAGGTGAGACAAGAGAGGTTTGCTGCACCATATGGTCAGCTCCCTGGCTAGGGATAGAACTCAGGCCGCAGGGGTGATAACTCTGAGACTTAATCCCTAGTCCACCAGAGAGACCCTAGTTTTGTAATTTAATAAGCTGGAATTGTTGATATTAGGTAATATGCTTAAATCCCAGGAAATAACACATTCATTAGCTGAAAAATATTTTAAATAGCTGCATGGAACTCTTTGTATGTATGGGCCAACATTTTATTAGCCAATCCACTACTGTTAGAATGTGTTTTGACACTTCATTGTTTTCCTTTACCTCCTCCCACCCCTAGGGGTCGTGGTGATTTAATTTAACTGTTCAAAGAAGAGAAAAATATAGGAATCTTTCTAAGTTACAGTCACAGTAAATGGCAGGGTTTACTTAGAATAATTTTCCATTTGGGATGCCTTTGACTCAAAAGTAAATTATTTACTCTTGGCTTAATGCTTAATGTTAATAAAAATACAAGCAGTAGCTTGATAGTTTGCATTTATTTCATTTATGATGAGAAATATGTTTTATATATCTTGATATATTTTCAAATTAATTATGTACTAAAGTATATTAAAGACTAAAGTATATTAATTATATACTATGTACTAAAGTATATTAAATTTATCTACAGTTATTTGGAGACTGCTGCTTGTGTTCATTTACTTTTTATTCTGGGGAATATCTGAAATTATCATTTCTGTCAATTCGTTGGCATGAAAATGGATTTACACCCATAAGGTGAGGTAAATTTTTCTATTTTCTGTGCCTTTTAAAAGATCATTTTGGCCTATATATACAAAAAGATAAGTAATTGTTAATATGAATTTCTCCTTCTGAGATTTTAGAAACCCTTTCTTCCTGTAAGTATTGTTTTGTTTCTTTAGACTTCATTTATAAATGTCTACAGAGTTTTTATTTTGTTTCCTTTCTTCACATCGAAAATGCATAAAAGATAAGCCAGTTATGGTCTTAGGACTATAAAAGTAACTGTTTTAGAAAGTAAGTTAATTGCATTTTGAAAGGAATATAACTTACTTGAATTTGTGCCTACCATTTAAATTCTCAAATGTTTTTCTGTTAAAAATCAGTTTATTTAGTATAAAAAGCTCATTAAAATAGAATACATTATAAGCATATAATATCAAAGTAAGATTTAGTAAAATTGTGTTTTTTTCCTCATTTTTTATGCTAACAATGCTTTTTTAAGGTTTAATTTGTGTAAAGTAAAATGAACAAATATTAAGTGGATGAACTAGGTTGACTTCGGTAAATAGGTCTGTGTAACCATTGTAACCATAGTCACATCAAACGTAGAACATTGCCATTACCCCCAAATCCCCTGTCTCCACCTTTTAAATCCCTGTACAGATACTTGCTATCATCTAGAAATATGTGTCCAGCTTAAATCCTTGGTGGAAGCAGATGTATTTGGGCTTGGCTACAGAACCTGCCACCACTATCACAAGTGATACGGAGCCTGTTTAACTGGCCATTGCTTGCTGTGCCCTATATGAAATTTCTGAATGGTTGCTAAGACACCCCCTAAGATATATGCACATGAAGGACTCTTCATTTTTTTGATGGACTAGGTCCTAACTTAATAAATGTTACTGTACTTTTTTTTTTTTAAGATTTTTATTTATTTGTTTAGACAAGCACTGGGTACAGTCAGAAGCGCTGGAGGGTGAGAGGATTCACCAGAGCCAGAGGGGAGAGCAGAGCAGGCAGACTGACAAAGTACACTGCTGAGGGGAGCAGCGGGCAGCAGGAGAGGTCTACGCGCCATGTGGGACCCTCGCTCGGCGGCTGGGGATTGGACCAGCGCTGTAGAGGTTGCGGGCAGCTTCGCAACCCAGCGCTCAACCGCTGTGCCACCAGAGAGGCCCTGTACTTATTTACAGTTATTTCATTACTTTCCTTCATAGGTCATTGCCATATGCTGTTCATTGGGCACAACAAGACTGTCTTCTATGCAGTTTAATTCCTAAATGCGAATCAGTTAAATCAAGAGGAGCTCTAATTTCTGCCTTTTCAAGAGATGGCCTTACCCTGGCAGTAACTCTTAATCAGAAAGACCCAAAGGTCAGTAAATGGAGTGTGTTGAAAAGTCACCAATAAAAGAGTTAGTTTAGTTTTGAGATTCCTTTCCGCCCCTGCCCTGAAGATAGGTTTTTTTTCCCCTTAGTGCTTTATATTCCTTAAATTGGTGTTTTCCGATTCAGTTTAACATTGTGGATTGGTAAAGTTATTTATATTAGTGGTTTAATTTTCAAAACTTGGCCTTCAGAAGTGAAAAGAGGCTAAATTAAAAGGTGGAAAGAAAGGCAAAATAATAACTATTTTCTTAAAATGTAGCATAAAAGAGAAGGAGGATTAAGGTGGTCAGTATTGCCTTGTCAGGAAAGACTCACTAAATAGTTTGTAGCTTATTCATATAATAATGGATCTATCAGACTCCAGAATTATAAATAGTGATTAAAGCATAATTAAATGGTTTCATTATCTTTTTTATCTTTCTAGGCAACTCAGATATTATTTATAAACACATTGAATTTTGTTACTCTCTCTGGCAACCTTAAAGGATGTAGTAATAAGAATCCTGTGGTTCCAGCTACACTTGTAAGGTGAAAACATTTGTATTTCTAAATAATGTTTTTATTTTTTATCCAAGAATTTAATAAGTTTTAGTGTCTGATAATCCGGTATAGGATTTTAGATGAATAATGCAACTTTCAGCACTTGTACTTCATAGGTGGAAGCTCTCTGAACAAATATTTTCTTTTTCTGTTATTTCTTTATGTGTTTCTCAGGAGTGGAAATATGAATGTATAGAAATATTGGACTTGAGAGCATGAAATAATTGGGGGACCATCATATGTTCAAGGAAGCTAAGGTGTTTTTAGCTTTTTAAACAAAGTTGCCATTCTCTTCATATGGGTCCCTAGTAAGTTCAGTGGTGATATGGGTGGCATATGAGCTGCGACCAGAACCTCCACAGGTGATAGAATAGAAAGATTTCATCTTGGATCTCCAAATTTCCTTTTCTGAATATTTTCTGTGCCTTTCTCTGAATTTCCAAGTTTTTTGGATCCATCTAGTCCTGCCTTTCATTTCCTGCCCTCCCACCCCCAAAGATCCTTTCCCAAAGTATTCAAAGTACTCCTGGTCTCAGTTCAGTGATCTGTTTGACTTAAGGATGCTAATTCACATGAGGAACTAAATTTTGTCTTATGAAACACTAACATGACTGGATAGTTACTGAGTAGTAATGACTCCTTTGCTGCCTGCAGAGAGGAGAGGCATGGCATTGACCTTTAATCTATCAGAAGATTTTAGTTGTGGACACCAGTAGAATTAAAATATGTTCTAATTAAAATGTGAGTGATTAAAAAGTTTAAATCTTTTAAAGAGTATTTTCATCTTATGAGTTGTTTATGAATCTAAGTAAATTTCTGTTTAGTATGTTGTGTTAAGTAGATGTTTATGAGCAGATTACCCCTTTTTTTAAACCTTTCTTTCTAGGGAGTATAATGCATAAAAATATGTGACAAATGCCTACTGTTCATATTTCCTCTCATTTTTTAAAGTGTCCGACTGTTCCTGGTAACAGCCCAGCATAAATTTTTTAAAAGATTATAGAGACCTTTCTAAATATTTTATCTTGCTTTTTCCAGGTCTTATTGGGTAGGTGATATCAGCTGGACTCATGATAGTCTTTTTCTGGCTTGTATGTTAAAACGTGGCTCCCTGATTTTATTGACCTGCCAAGGTGAACTCCTAACATTAATTACATTTGGTTGCTCTATAGAATTTGGGCCAGCAGAATTTATTCCACTTCACCCACTAATAACATATAGGTGAGACATTTGAATTGTTTTAATTTGGACACACAAGTTTTTCTCTTTTGGTATTATTTTCACTGTTTTTTTTTGTATATGTATAATTTCATCTTTAAGGTTGTCTTTTTCTTTCTTTGAGTCTGTCCGTGTCAATATCTGTTTCTTATTTATAGTTTTCTTCTATTTCTTTTTGTGGCTTAATCCCAGTGAAAATTTGACATTGTGACTCTGTAAGTATAGTTATTTAAATATTCAATATCACTAAAGTATTTGTTTCTTGATATGTTAGTAAAAATATATGTCATTGTGGGGCCTCCCCGGTGGCGCAGTGGTTGAGCGCTGGGTTGCGAAGCTGCCCGCGGCCTCTGCAGCGCCGGTTCGATCTCCGGCTGCTCCCCGGCCACCGGAGGAGGGTCCCACATGGCGCGCAGACCTCTCCTGCTGCCCGCTGCTCCCCTCAGCAGTGTACCCCGGTCCTTCTGCCTGCTCTGCTCCCCGCTCTGGCTCTGGTGAATTCTCTCACCCTCCCCTGCGCTTCTGACTGTACCCAGTGCATGTATAAACAAAACAAACAAACAAATAAATAAACATGCCTCTCTTAAAAAAAAATTAGAAAAAAAATATATGTCATTGTTTTAAAAGAAGAACATTTACTTACATTAAAAACTCAAAATCAAGTTGGAATATGAAATATAGAAACTTTTCCCTTTGGGGAAAAGAAAACATAGAAGATTTTGTAATTAAGGCCTCCCTGGTGGCTCAAGAAATTAAGTCTCAGCACTATGAAGGTATCCGCAGCCACTGCAGCACTGGCCAGGGAGGTGACCCACATGGTGCAGCAGACCTCTCCTGTCTTGCCCACTACTCCCCTCAGCAGTGTATTTCAGTAGATCCACCTGTTCTGCTCCCCACTCTGTCTCTGGTGAATCCTTTCACATATACCCCTCCCCGTACCTCTGGCCTACACCCCAGTTCCTGTATGCATAAATAAATAAAATAAATCTTTAAAAAAATTTAAGATTTTATAATTTAGCTATATTTTAATTTTTTAATTGAGAGATTGAGTAGCATTTTGACTTTAGCATCAGAAAGATTGAGATTCAAATTTTGTTTTTTCTACTTGCCAGTTATGTGACTTTTGGTAAGTTAGTCTTTATGTCTGTTTCTTTTACTGTGTAGCAAAGATGACAATAATTGCCTTTTAGGGCTGAGGGAGTGAAAAGGAAGTACAGTATAGTTAAGTAAAGTTAACTAAGTTTCTTTAATAGTAAAAATGTACTGCCTTAATTCTTTTCTGGAATAGTGTATAGATTAAAAACAAAATAGAGCAAATGCCACAATTCAGGAAAAATAATTTAAAAAATGTATAAGCCTTTATGTTAATTACTTGTGTTTTCCTTCCAGATATATAAACATTTAATATTTGGGGGTTTAATTTACTTGCTTTTTTTATCCTTCTGTAACTTATTATTTTGCTTTTTCTTTGGAATAATAGGATTTTTTTCTCTAATTCTTGAATTTTTGATATTTCTTTACTAGACCACAGCAGTTTACATTTCAAGATTCAAATAAATCTGTAGATTCATCAGCTTCTGATAATGATCCTATGAGACAGAGATTTTCTGTAAAAGCACATTCTCGGTTACCCTACCTCGTTATTTCTGATGGATACATGATTACGACCCTTCGATTTCTTGACAACATGTCTCCATCTGTGCTCATGAGGTCACTTCTGCTTGATTCAACCCAGAGACTTGAGAAAACATACCAAAGTGTGATATTGTCTAAGGTATGGTGCTTTTTTGGTATCATTAATAAAGTTTGCTTCTTAGTCTTTTTCGATTTAAAACTACATTGACATATGTCCTTGGAGTGTAAATAGTTATCTGGAGTTTCTGCTTGCATGTGATAGAATTATGGGAAAGATTTTGTTCTTGGAAATCTTTTTTGTCTTCTCTTCGATAGCCCAAAAGCAAAGGACTGAACTTGCGATCACTGGATTCTCTAAGGTCTAGCCTGTTAAAATACCAAGAAAACGAAAGCTCGGGTAATACTACTGTCCCTAGATTCTTGCAGGCAGAAGAAACAATGAAGTTAAATGAAAAAACAGATTTGCAGGTACATGATAACAGTGTTTGATTTACTTGAACATTTATAGATTGACTTTATTTCAAGAAGTATGTTTTGTTCTTCTTTTGTTATAGAGAATCTGAGAACAGCAAGATGATTCTATTTTTTCACTCATGTTTTAGGATTTTGAAGCAGAACAAACTAATGAAGACAAACACTTTCCAGACAACTTACTCTCTTGGAACCATAAAAATGATTCATTGTTTAGTAGTGTGGAGGAGGGAAGACTGGAATTTGCATCTATGTTTGATACGATACATGCAAAAGATAATACCGAGGATACAGATAAAACCATTACAGAACTGCATTCTGTCCAGAAAAATCTCCTTGCAGCATGGGCTATAGGAATTTCAAAAAATGTGCCAGAAAAAAATTTAATGTTAAATTACACAGTAGTTTGTATCACTCACCTTTTCTATATTCTTCAGTTTATAAAATGTCCCTTGCCCAAACTTGATCTCTTTTTAAGCAAGAGCCTGAGACATAATACATGGGTACTTTGTGTCCTTCAGCTTTTTCATCAGTGTTTATCAATCCAGTATTGGGATCTGAGATATAAACAAAATGTGGAACATTTGGTGAAGCTGACCTCAAATACTATGAAACTTTTGCTGACTCAGCAACAACAGGGTCAGTTATTCTCAGAGAAGCTTTTAGCCTGTTTTCATTTACTCAGAATGGTAGCTAATAATTTAAATGGAATTTACAGTCTCCAACCTGAAGTTATTTCAGCATCCACAGATGGAAGTAGAACAGTAAATCAAGACTCATTGGTGGTACCCATTTTTCAAATGTTTCGACATAGTGGTTCTCAGGAAAACTGTTGTTGGAACTCACCTTTCAAGACTGGCCCTCAAGTAGTAAATTTTGTTCATCAGCCGGGACACAGGTATAATTACTTTACTATTAGGGTAAAAAATTTGAAATATAATTTGAAATATAATTCCACATTGTAAAATTCACCATCTTTAAGTGTGCAATGCAGTGATTTTCAGTATAGTCACAGGAGTGTAGAACTTAACCCTAATTCTACAGCATTTTTATCACCCCCAAACCATGTATCTCTCATTATAACAATTAGCATAGAGCACTCAGTGTTATAGATATTTTATTTAAAAATATCTAGGGTACATCACAAGTGTTACTCACCATAGGTATTTTATTAGTCTTGGGCACTCATGAGACTGCTGAGATGTTGGTTTAGGCAAGTATAAAATGAACATAGTGTGCGATGAATTTATGAAGATTTTAATAATATGCATTTTTTGTCTGTGGATTTGGCTATATTTAAAATCTGATTAGTCTGTATATTTTTTTTTTACCTCAGTGAAGAATAAGGCAAAAGAAAAAGGAGTCTATATTCATTCTTATCCTAATTCTGAAATTTGGTTTTGATGATTATTTTTGTGCAGATTGATTATTCTCTGGAGAATATTGTACAAAAAAACTATATGTTATCAAATACAATTAGATCGAAAAATTACCGAAGGTGACACACAGTTAACTGAAAAGATGACACAGGAAGCATCTACCGTCAACTCCTTGTTATGTCATATACAAGCTAACTTACAGACTGCTGGAGTTTCCTTGAACCAAACTGTAGACCTTAAGTCTGTCAATGGTCAGTATCTTAAAACCAGTTTTGTTTTTTTTTTATTGAGGTAATATTGTTTTACAGTGTTGTGTTTCAGAAGTATAAAAGCTCTACCATACCCACCACCAAAACCCACCCATGGTCCACCACTATAGTCCATTGATCCTTCTCCCCACTTTGTTCTTGCCCATTCTTTGTTCTTGCCATGGAACCTCAGTTCTACCATCAGATTTCTAGGGTTTGTTATTATTTTGGCTGTATTTGACCTTTATTTTGTTCCTCGACATTCCACATATAAGTGACACTATCCAATATTTGTCTTTCTCCTCCTGATTTATTTCACTTAGAAAAGTCCCCTCCAGCTCCATCCATAATGCTTCAAGTGGCTGCAAATGGCAAATGTTTATCT
This sequence comes from Talpa occidentalis, assembly GCF_014898055.3. NCBI lineage: Eukaryota > Metazoa > Chordata > Mammalia > Eulipotyphla > Talpidae > Talpa > Talpa occidentalis. Next base: position 121,106,023 of record NW_023604972.1, read on the forward strand.
TTTTTGAAAACTAAGTAATATTCTATTGTGTATATATACCGCATCTTCCATTGCCATTTGTTGTGTTTTCATCTTCCCATTATTTGGAATGTTACAGCTGCAGCACTTCCACTTTTCCAGGAGATGGCCCAGTATGTCAGGGAGCATTAATGTATAACTTGGTCTTCAATGAGTATAAGCTTGGCTTCCTTGGTCCTGAGAGTGCTGTGTCCTGGCTTATTTTGTGCCTGTGTCAGTGCTGCTAGCTCTGCTCTCTGAGGCTCAGATGTATGTCTCTGAAGTCTACAAGATGACTTTCCGTGCAGCCCCAATGCATGCCACATAGCTTCACTTTATCCACTAGGTCCCCATATGCACCTACTCCCAGGAGAAGGTGGTGTTGGGGATTGTGCCTGATGTTTTTCTTTCTCACAGGAGTCCTCATCTGCCTGGTTCTCCCAGCACTGTCCTGCAGCTAGATCCACAGCAATCAGTCCTAACCTCTGTGGTTTCTGGCCCAGGAGCTGCCACCTTTTATTCACACTCATACTTTGTTCCTCTAATTTTAATTTCTTCTGTGTCTCTTCTGTTCCTCTTGTTCAAACATACTGGTGATTGATGCACTCTGTTTTCATCCCTTGAGGTGGGATCATCTGAGCTCAGTGTCTGTTTGGACTTCTCAGTTTTGTTCTCACTGAAGCAAATCATGGAGCTTCCTCCAACACCATCTTCCCTTCTCCCTCACACTTACAATCAAATTTTCACCCCATGAATAAACAATACTGTTAAATGGGCCTTAATTTTATTAAATAGTTGCAATTGTTTTTCAAAATAAATTCAAGCTGAGATATAGGCATTGAATTTTTTTTTTTTTATTTATGCAATAGCTGGGGTATAGGCCAGAGGCGTGGGAGGGTGAGAGGATTCACCAGAGACAGAATGGGGAGCAGAACAGGCAGACAGACCGAAAGCATTGCTGAGGGGAGCAGCGGGCGAACCAGGAGAGGTCTGCCGCACCATGTGGGTATATCCCCGGCGGGCCAGGAATCGCTGCAGAGGCTGTGGACAGCTTTACAGCATTGTGCTCAACCTGCTGTGCCACCGGGAGGCCCAGGCATTGAATTTTAAAATGGTAAATTTTTATAGTCATGTAATCACCATGACTAATTGTTGGTTAAAACCTTTGTAGGTGAAGAATGTTTCCTATTAGGATCATATGAAAAAGCTGTTCAAATATGGAAGAAATCTCTTCAAGAAATACAAGAGAAAGGTGGTGAAGTATTAACAAATTTTTGCTATAATATGTAAAAACATTTTAGCATGCTGTATAGCTTAAAATAATTTCACATTAATGAATACTCAACAGTTTCTTTTTTTTTTTTTTATAGAGGCATGTTTATTTATTTGTTTGTTTGTTTGTTTTGTTTATACATGCACTGGGTACAGTCAGAAGTGCGGGAGGGTGAGAGAATTCACCAGAGCCAGAGCAGGGAGCAGAGCAGGCAGAAGGACCGAAGTACACTGCTGAGGGGAGCAGCGGGCGGCAGGAGAGGTCTGCGCGCCATGCGGGACCCTCCTCTGGTGGCCGGGGAGCAGCCGGGGATCGAACCGGCGCCGCAGCGGTCGCCGGCAGCCTCGCAACCCAGTGCTCAACCGCTGCGCCACCGGGGAGGCCCCTCAACAGTTTCTTAATGCATAAATGTAATACGTATTCTAGGCATCTTGACTGTCATATATACTTAAAATTAATAATATTCTTAGGATTTGTAGCACCCTCCCCTCTTATCTGTAGACAAGACTCCTTCTGTCTTTTTTTTTGGTTAGTGATGTGATTGATTGTTGGGGGAAAAATGAGACTTAGATCCTAAATAAAATAATTTTGGGGGGAGTGGGGTTAAGGGTGTTTGCCTTTTAGAGAAACTGCAAGTATCTATATGAAAGACTAGGGATCAAATATTTTATCATCTTCTTACATACTTAGAGATACATTAGTTAAGGGTCTCTGCCTTTAAGTAATTCAGCCTTAAGAATCTCCTGAGATTTATTGTTGGGTTATGTGGAATTATGTGGAGTTTTTGATGAGAATGTGGGGGTGTGGATTCTGGAAACTGGTGATAGTTCTTGTGATGAAGGACTGAGAATGTGACTGCGTTGTCAGAAGTTCTCAGCTGATGACTTTTGAACTTATCCTGACAGCAACAGTACATAGTGAGGTTTGGTCAGTTACTAGATTTACTTTCTCACTGTCATGGCTTTGTATGTTTTATTCATTCATCTATTTAACCAATATTTAACAGTTTTTTAATTGAGGTATAATTAACATGAAAAAATCGGTATAATTGACATAACTTTATATTAGTTTTAGGTGTACAACATAATGATTTGATAAATCTGTGTGCATTATGAAGTGATCACCACAGTAAGGGTAGCTGACATCCATACATACATAAATTACAGATTTTGTTTCTTGTGATGAAGACTTTCAGGTTTATTAACTTTTAAATATGCAATTCAGTATTATAATTATAGTCACCATGTTGCATATTACAGCTCCATGACTTATTTATTATTGGAGGTTTGTACCTTTTCACCTCCCTAACTTGTTTTTCCTGCCCCTGTCCTCTCCTCTGGCAGCCTCTGATCTGTATCTGATGAAGAAAAGTTTTCAAAATTGAGTTACATTGTTTATATTTCATTTATTTTTTTAAAGATTCATTTATTTATGCATACAAGAACTGGGGTACAGGCCAGAGGTGTGGGGATTGAAGGATTCACCAGAGACAGAGTGGGGAACAGAACAGGCAGAATGACTGAAATACACCGCTGAGGGGAAGAGCAGGCGAGTCAGAAGAGGTCTGCTGCACCATGTGGGTATCTCCCTGGCCGACCGGGGATCAAACTCGTACTGCAGTGACTGTGGACAGCTTCATAGGTTACATTTTTAACCCCCTTGCACCACCAGGGAGGCCTTATATTTCATTTAATATCATTTCCTACTATATTAATTAGAAATGGGTTCTAGAGGGGCCTCCCCGGTGGCGCAGCGGTTGAGCGCTGGGTTGCGAAGCTGCCCGCGCCCGAGGAGCCGGTTCGATCCCCGGCTGCTCCCCGGCCACCAGAGGAGGGTCCCACATGGCGCGCAGACCTCTCCTGCCGCCCGCTGCTCCCCTCAGCAGTGTACTTCGGTCCTTCTGCCTGCTCTGCTCCCCGCTCTGGCTCTGGTGAATTCTCTCACCCTCCCGTGCTTCTGACTGTACCCAGTGCATGTATAAAACAAACAAACAAACAAACAAATAAATAAATAAAGCATGCCTCTATTAAAAAAAAAAAAAAAAAAAAAAAAAAAAAGAAATGGGTTCTAGAAATGGAGATTAAACATAGCAGTGGCTTCAATAAGAAAGAACTTTATTTCTCTTTTATTATGCATGGAGACCAAAAGTTGACAGCCTGGACTGATAAGATCTCATTGAGGACCAGTGCTCCTTTAGATTACTTTTTACTCCATCTTTGGTGCGTTGCTTCCCATCTCGAGGCTAGTACAATGGCCAAGATGGATTCTGGAATGCCAGCCATCACGTCTATAGACAATGCAGCCGAAGAATGAAGGAAAGCAGAGCAAGAAAGCTTTCATTTTCTAGCTGAACCACCTGTCTTTTTTTTTTTATTTAAATTATATTTCCCATACAATTACAACCCCCTTATTTTGACCCCAATCCCGCCTTTCCCCGCCCCCCACCCCCCATAGAGTATCTCTGGTTCATAGTTGTTTGTTGATTTTTGATATTTTCTTTCTTATAGTTATTCTTTTTCCTGGTCCCTTATTTAAGTTTTCTAGATTCCTGCTATGAGTGAGACCATCCAGTATTTTTCTTTTTCTTTCTGGCTTATTTCGCTGAGCATGATCCCTTCCAGCGCCATCCATGTTGCTGCAAACTGCATGTGTTTATCTTTTTTGAATGCTGAGTAATATTCCATGGTGTATATGTACCACATCTTCTTGATCCAGTCATCTATTTTTGGGCATTTGGGCTGTTTCCAAAGCTTAGCTATTGTAAACAGTGCTGCTATAAACATAGGGGTGCAGGTGCTCTTTGGAATTGATGTTTCTGTGTCCTTTGGGTAAATACCTAGGAGTGGAATTGCCTGATCATATGGAAGCTCTATGTTTAGTAGGTCAAGAAATCTCCACACAGCTCTCCATAGTGGTTGGACCAGTTTGCACTCCCACCAACAGTGCAGAAGAGTTCCTTTTTCTCCACAACCTCGCCAACATTTGTTGTTGCTAGTTTTTTAAATATGTGCCATTCTCACTGATGTAAGATGTGAACCACCTGTCTTTAAGCATCTTTTCTGGAAGTTCACGGAATAGTATCTCTAGGTTCAAAACATCCACATCTAATGAGAACTTGTGTTGTAGGTGCAGTGTAACCCCAAATAGAATTGTAATTTTTTAACTCAGGAGGAATGGCTAAAGGGTAGACAGCCAGCAGTCTCAAGCCAAAACATCCTTCAGATGTTTGAAGGCAGTGGTCAGGGACTCCTGTTTATTGTATATTGTTTCTTCTCCTTCGGGAAGTCCCTTTGACTGTCTACTTGATATGTGTATGGTTTCTTTTTCCTTTTTTTTTTTTTTAAAGATTTATTTTTATTTATTTATACAAGCACTGGGTACAGTCAGAAGCTCGGGAGGGTGAGAGAATTCACCAGATCCAGAGCGGGGAACAGAGCAGGCAGAAGGACCGAAGTACACTGCTGAGGGGACCAGCGGGTGGCAGGAGAGGTCTGCGCGCCATGTGGGCCCCTCTTCTGGTGGCCAGGGAGCAGCCGGGGATCGAACCGGCGCTGCAGAGGTTGTGGGCAGCTTCGCAACCCAGCACTCAACCACTGCGCCACTGGGGAGGCCCTCTTTTTTCCTTTTTTCAAAAATCATGTTCCCTTTTGTTTCCTATATTGTGTCCTTGAGATAATTGTTGTGGTTCTTAATGCTGAGATTGTGAGGATATACAGTTTTCTTTGGATAAAATCTTAGTTATCCTAGGGCCAGATGAAAGAAAATAAAATTGTTTAGAACCTAAAATGAAAAAGAACAAAGTATTGATCTGTTTTTTTATCTTAATAAAATATAAAATTGATACAGAAAATTTCAGTAACATGACTATACAACTTGATGGATTTCATAGAGCACTGCTCCCTAGCACCCATGTCAAGAACACATTGCCTTGCTAATGTGTTTTTAATCTACGCTTAATTCTTTCTTCTTTAAGGAGGAAGAAGGACATGTTATCTTCAGATACGCTATTATCTTTCTCTTTTATACTGCTACCTCTATTGTTACAATTTAAACGATGCACAAGGATTATGTGATCAGCTAGTAAGAAAAATACTGAAATGGTCCCAACTGCCTATAAAAGAAGATAAAGATTGTTCAGGTATGCTTTTCATATCAGTATGTTTAACCTTGTTATTTTTGTATTTATAGGTTTAGAGTTGAAATTGCACATAGAAGTTCATTGATCTGTTTCTATAGTGTCTAAGTTGTATTAATGGTGAATTTTGGGCTGTCAGCTTCTCAGTAACAAGGATTGTGAGTTTTGTTTGTTTTTTTTAATCTTTGAATCCCCAGGGCTTGGTGATGATTGCCTTCTCAACTGATATAATTGTTTTTTCCCAGCCAGTATTTGTTACACAAAACCCAAGTATTTTACTTAATGTATTCATATTTTCTTTACTGTTGCTCAAAATGGCTTTGTAAAGTAATGAAAATCACTTTCTGAGGTCTTCTGATTATTTTTAAATATCTGTTTAAGAGATTACAGATTATCTGGATTGCTCTTTTTAAAAAAGGCTTACTTAAATTAAGCAGTAACCAGAGTGAAAGATATATGAACATATGCATAATATATTTATAATGCTTATTTTTAAAAGATTTATTTATTTATGCATACAAGAGCTGGGGTACAGGCCAGGGGTGCGGGGGATGAGAGGATTCACCAGAGACAGAGTGGGGAGCAGAACAGGCAGATCTACTGAAATGCACTGCTGATGGGAGCAGCAGGCAAGTCAGGAGAGGTGTGCTGTGCCATGTGGGTTAGCTCCCTGGCTGGGCATTGAACTCATGCCACAGTGGCTGGTGATAGTTTGATAGCACTAAGACTTTAACCCCTATGCTGCCAGGGAGGCCCCCCTTCCATGTTTTTGAATAAAACTTTCACTTCAAGTCATAAGTAGTTTCTAAATGTCTGTGCACATAATTATGAACTGGTTGTTTTTGTTCTATTGTCTTCAAGAAGTATAACTAACTATTATAAATTAGCATGTATAGGCTATGGATGCTCATCCCAGAAAAAAAATTATTTTGCATAATGTTGGGAACTTAGATATTAATTAGTTTCTGATAGTTTGCTCAGAATCTCCTTTGGTTGATTCATACACCCTTTAGTTCCTGAGAAGTCTCATTGTGATTTTGGAATGACTGGCAGTGTTCATCCTGAGGCAGCAGTGAGGGTCATCCAATCCATGGCTCGATTCATGGCTGCCTATTTCACCAACCAGACGCTTGGCATTTTGCCACCTCACAATGTAAATGTTCTGCCTCCACTTCATATCAACACAGGTAATACATAAACAATTTTTTTCACTTTTATTTCTGCACATACTGTTTAAAATCATTTTATAGGAGGACCATTGTCCAGTGGAAATAATACTGTTCCAGCATATGATGACAGATAATAGATGTTCAGTGACTATTTGCGAATGAGTAAGATCTGAGAAAGGCAATTGCTTAGATTTGTTTTTAATTGAATGAGCATTTCTTAATCAGATTTTGGGCAGATTGGCATTTGTGAAGTTTCAATGTTTAAAAACACAGGGCTATTGCCTTCACTTGTATAAAATGTGGAAACACATTTTGTGTGTGTTAATTTGGAATGTAATTTAATTTAGATGATATACTTTGATGGTTTTCTTTGGATCACTTACTTTGTTCTGTGTAATCATTTCATCAATAGGATCGAAATGTGTGTGAAACAACCTTATCCTAACTGTTGTGAACAAAAGAAATAAAGTATTTGTTTTTATGGATTTTATATCTAATAGGTTGAGACAGAAAATGAAGTGAAATGAATATATTAATAAGATATGTCAAATGGTGATAATTGTTATGTTGAGTATTAAAATAGAGTGTAGTGCATTGTGATTGAGTGGAGTGGTTGTTTCAGAGTGGGATTTAGGTAAGCGCTCTCCAAAGAGTTGACATTTAAACTGAACTTTTTTGTTTAAAGATTGATTTATTTATGCATACAAGAGCTGGGGTACAGGCCAGAGGTAGAGAAGGGTAAGAGGATTCACCAGAGACAAAGCAGGGAGCAGAACAGGCAGATCTACTGAAATACACTGCTGAGGGGAACAGCGGACAAGACAGGAGAGGTCTGCTGCGCCATGTGGGTCATCTCCCTGGCCAGGGGCTGAACTCATGCTGCAGTGGCTGCAGATAGCTTCATAGTACTCAGACTTAACCCCTTGCACCACCAGGGAGGCCCCCTAAACTGAACTCTTAATGACAACAAAGAACCAGACATGGGCAACTGAGGACTGAGAGCATTCTAACTTGAGCTTGTACAAAAGTCCCAAAGCAAGAACAAAGTTGATATGTTTGAGAACCTGAAAAATAGGTGTGACTAGAGCAGAGAGGATAAGGTGGAAAGTGATAGAAGATGAAGTCACATAGATAGGAGCCGGATAGTATATGTCAGTGTAAGGAATCTGAATATCTTGTAAGTGCAGTAAGAAGTTATTGAAGGGCTTTAAGCAAGAAATAACATTAATTGATAAATATGTTCAAGACACACATGTTAGAGTAATAAACTGGTATGCTGTGACCCAGTACTTTTAAGTGTGGATATATACATTCATATTATCTGAATAAAAAGTTTCATTGAACTGTATGTTTACTTTTGTGGTGCACTGTGATAGTCTTTTCTGTGTCCGTTCTACTCTGTTCTGTTACATTTTTAAGAATGCTGACATTTTCTTCATAACATGTTCGTGAGACATATTCTTCAGTGTTAAACTCTTTTAGTGTATGTTAAATATTATTTTAATCCATATTATACATACATTTCATGTTGTGATTTCATATATCAAATATTGACTGAAGAAGATAAACATACCCATTTAAGCAGGAGTGAATTCTGAGAAATGTAATACCCATTTTCTTTAACTTATTTATAGAACAGTCTCTACGACTTATTCCTCTGCAACACTCTGAGGTGGCCAGTGTTGTTAGAGATCAGAATCTTTCTAATGTATGGACAGTTGAATATGCCCTCGAATTATTACTTATTGGTGGCCTGATTCCAGAAGCTGTGTGGTTGGCACATAAACTTGGAGACTGGAAGACATCTGTTTCAATTGGTTTGGCCCTCCAACTGTTCTGTAAACAAGATAGCAATTTCACAAGGTATGCATATTTAGGCAAACTTAAGAAATGGTATACTAGAATCATCTATAAAGTATTTTATATTTCTCCCATTACATTTTATGGCATTCTTAGTTCAGCATTGTGCAGTAGAACTTTCTTCAATGATATAAATGTCTTACATGTGTTGTTGATAAGGTAGCTACTAACCACATGTAGCTAGTGAGCACTTGAAATGTGACTAGTAAGACCAAAGAACTGAATTTTCGATTTAATAGTAATTAATATGAATTTAAATAGCTGCATGCAGCTAGAGGCTGCTAGATGAACAGCTCAGTGGCTTATTTGTGTTAAAACATTTATTTGTTAGTAACACTCTCAAAGGTATTATAAGCAGTGGGAAAGTTTATGCCAAATAGTATTTAAGGTTTAAGCTAATCAAAATAATCTCTGTATATTACGGTATTGCTGTCTGGCATTACCAGTAATATAAAAGAATTCAGTAATTCATCATATTTATTAAGTAGCATTCTGTACCAAGTCTGTGTCAGGTATTTTAGTGGTTGTAATCTGAAGTGGCACATGGTTCCTATGTTGAAACATTGACAATTTAACAGAAAATAGGACAAAAAATTACTACAGTGTACCTATTGTGGAAAGAAAAAGTCCAGTGGTAGGATGGGGAGATCAATAACATCAAGTCGGGGAAGGACAGGAGATACTTTACATAGGAAATAACATTTGAGATGGACATCAAAGGGAAGATAGGACCTTGACAAATTGAGTAGCCATAGGGACATGAGCAAAGACTTATGGCAAGAAGCAGGTTTGGTTCAGTTTGATTAGAGGCATGTGTTAGGGCAGCAGTGGGGAAAACGAATGGTGAGATATACTGGTACCAAAATCATGGAGAACCTTAATAATCTTCTTAATACTAAATATGTCTTTGAATATTTCTTTTCTAAATATCAGATGAATAAATAAAATGAATTTCATTGTTTCTTAAATTTTCATGTTTAGCTTTTAATATGTGAATATTTCCTTTTTAAAAAAATTTGTTTCATTCCATTAATTTGTTGTGATTTCAGATCCAAGAAAAAGAGTCTAGATCTACCATTAAATGTGACTCCAGCACAGATTTTCCAGGAAAAACTTCAATATTTTTTAGGTCAACCAGCTTCTTTGGAAGCAAAAAATGAAATGGACTCAAAATACAAACAATTTACAGGTATGTTGCATACATATGGTCTGACAGATGTATCAGGTTAATGTAAATCTTATGGCTTTTTTTTTTTCATTTTAAATTTTTTTAAAGATTTATTTCTTTATGCATGTAAGAACTGGGGTACAGGCCAGAAGTGCATAGGATGAGAGGATTCACCAGAGACAGAGTGGGGAACAGAACAGGCAGATCTACTGAAATATACTGCTGAGGGAAGCAGTGGGAGAGACAGGAGAGGTCTGTTGTGCCATGTGGGTAGCTCTGGCAGGGGATCGAACTCATGCTGCAGTGGCTGCAGACAGCTTCATAGTGCTGTGCTTAACCCCTTATGCCACCAAGGAGGCCCCATTGCCTTTATTTTTAAAGTGACAGAATAGTTAATAAATTTTTGTACAAAGTTTGTATATTTTACCTGTCATCTAGTATATTGATTTTTTTTTAAAGATTTATTTATTTATGCATACAAGAGCTGGGGTACAGGCCAGAGATGCAGGGGGTGAGAGGATTCACCAGAAACAGAGTGGAGAGCAGAACAGGCAGACTGACTGAAATACACTGCTGAGGGGAGCAGTGGGTGAGTCAGGAGAGATCTGCTGCGCCATGTGGGTTGCTCCCTGGTAGGCCGGGTATCGAACTCGTGCTGCAGAGGCTGTGGATTGCCTCATAGTGTGGTGCTCAACCCCTTGTGCCACCAGGGAGGCCCCTAGTATATTGATTTTATTTTTTTAGTATATTGATTTTTGATTAGCTTTTGAAGATGTGAAAATTGTGTCCTACAAGATAGGATGAGTATAATCTAAATTTTAACTATTCAACCACTTGTATTCAATAGATCCCATTGAAGAGGAAGATGCAAATCTCCTGCTTGGTTCTGTGCAGGAAGTACTGACAGCAGCAGTGATGGCAGATGCAGATATTGTCTCAGGGACTTTTCAGCTGCTCATACATTCTGCCAAGGAGTTCAGTAAGAAACTGTGGGGCTTGGTGCCAGTTGGCATGTATCTTCCCGCTCCTCCCTTGTATTGTCCTCAACCAGCTGTTCTTAGTGAAGTAAGCTTACTGCTTAATCTTTTAATTATTTTAAAGTTTATTTTGTCCAATTTTAAAAATATTCAACTTGATAATAAGTTAAATGTGCACATTCTAAAGACAGACTTCTGGATCACAGCTTTGCCGTTTTCTAATTATACAGCTTTATGCAATGTGGTAAAGTGTTATCAAGTTTCTTTACCTGTAAAATGTAGGTACTGATGAGGATTGTATATCTCATAGCATAATTATGAGGATTAAATGAGATACCCTGTAAAAGCTTTTACCTTAGGACATATATAGTAGGTATTCAATAAATGTTAAAGTGGTTGCAGTAATATAACAAATGAGCTATAAATATTATCCAAATAATTAAAAAATAGGCATTTGTATAAGGTAATAAAATAATGAATATCAAAATTTGAAAGCCCAGTGTTATTTTTGTCTATTATTTACTTGTCTTTGGCTCTTTGAAATATTTTCATTTTTCTTAGAAATGTCAATTTTTTTCTCCTTTACTATTTATTGGGTAGCAATGCTGTTTTTGTCTCAGGAAGTTTTCCTCTGAAAAATTTTAATATGATTAACTGGTTTTAAGATTTAAAGTGTTAATATAAATTATTTACTTTTTAATTATTTTAGTATTTGATTAGTATTTTAAAGTGATTCTGGTATTGTTTCATTATACTTAGCTGTTTCAGAATTATCAACTTCTGTCTACTTTTTGTTTTATTTAGTGCTTTTTGTTACATCCTTATGTTTAGAATTGTGTTTTAATAGGTTAAAAATATTTCACTTGGTATTTCAAATGTAAAATATTACAAATGGAACGAATAAATAATCTGATAGTTCTTAGCAATTTCTCTTTACTCTCACATCTCAGTCTTCAATATATTGGTTTAAAAATTAGAAATAACATTTAGACATTTTGAGATCTCCTATGCCAATATTAGGTTTTGAATGGTTACTTCATAGTGCTTCATTTAGAAAAGATTTTATTAAACCTCAATGGTAGGATTTCTCCTACCCCAATGGTTGGATTCAGTGTCAATTGGAACCTTTGGGTTGGAAGTAATAGAAAATTTGTCAGAATTGACTGGTAAAATTGAGAAGACCATGGGAGTGCAGCCTGATGACTCAGCTATGTTACCAAGGACTTGGGCTTTTTCTCTCTTACTTTGTTTTCTAAGGTATCAGCTTCAGCTTAAGATTGGTTCCCTTTGTGACCGCAGGATAGCTGCCAGTAGCTGCCATGTTCAGAGAGAGAGGGAAAAGGAGGGAAAAAACGCAATAGTATTTTTTTCCCAGCATTCCAAGCAAGACTGACTTAGGTTACTATCTGTCCTTTAATCAGTTATTGTGGCTAGGTTTAGTGCAGGTTCTGTTGATTAGAACCTTCCCTGAAGCTGAGGATGTAGGATCAGCTCTTCTTGAATCATATTGGTTGAGAAGAGGGTCAGATACCCCATAAAAAATTGAGTACTAGGAAGAAATAGTAATGGTAGGTGGATATTGGGGAAGCAAATGTATACTGTACTCACATTAATTCATTCTCTGGGAATTTAATCTCTACTCTCTTGAATAGCGTTTATTCACAAACATTTATTGAGTCCTATTTTAGACTTTATTCTATCACTATGATAATGCAAAGACAAATGGCAAGGTCTTTGCTTTTGAGTAATTCTCAGTATAGTAGGAAACATATTAAGCAGTAGAAAATAAATTGGTAAAAACTATAATGAAAGTCAGGTGTTAACAGTAGAACAGAGTGGGATGGCTTCATTGAGTCAATGATGGTGAAATACAAGTAAGATTTTTCCAGGTAGAAATAGGGAAAGGGCATTCTTGAAAGGAACCTCTCTATAATATTACACCAGTGGAAACAAGAGTGGTAGGCTTTAAGTGTTGTGGGGAAGACTTGGGATTTGAGTCAGTTTAGCCCTTGATAATGTATGACGGAAGATCAGTAGTTCCTTGACACTAGAAATAGCTGTAGTTGAAGTCTTTTAAGACCATACCTCAAAATTTCCTTTTAAATCTCCAGGAACATTCTAGTTTGAGAAGCACTGAATATCACTAACCAATCTGTATTTTTTACTTCAACCTTTAAAATTTCCGTATTACTAGCTACTAAAATCAATTGTTTTATTTTTATCAGGAAGATGGTGATGATTTTCTTTTAAAAGCTGAAAAAGATAATCGCCAGAAAGTATCTGGAATCCTTCAACGTATCCTCTTGCTTTTCCGGGCCGCTCGGTGTTCTTTTCCTGTAGCACAGTGGTACATCTTGCAGTTGAGGTGGGCAAGAAAAGTCATGCAGAAGGTATGGAATATCTCAGCCACTTCCTTCCTATGTCAAACAACATAATATACTAATATTTATTAATATTTTACAGTTGATACAGACCAGAATCACACTACAGTGGGGGCAGGGGGAGAAGAAGAGGGATTATGGTCAGAATAAGGGGGGTGGGTGGGAATTGTATGGGGAATATAACCAAAATGAAAATGCATACTTTATGTAAAAATGAAAAATGATGTAAGAATTATATAAAATAAAATAATTTATAAGAAAAATATTTTCCAGTTGATGGCATTTTCCTAAGGAATATTCCCCTATAAGTCCATGAATTGCAGATTTATTAACAATAAGCAATCTGGACAGTCCTAATTCTTTCTACTGAGAGATAAAGCCTCCAAATTGAGTCATTACATTAGTCCCATTCTGCCTGGCAATTGTTAGTGTAATCTATTCTGTTAATTCCAGTTGATTTCAGTTACTTCCCCCCCTCACCCCATCACTGAAGATTTAAAATCAGGACTTTACCTGATATTATCTGTGTCCTATGGGGATTTCTGTGGGGTCAAAAAGCATGGAAAATTAGAGGTAGTTCTTTGCTATGTGTTTCCTTTGAGCACACCAGTCAGTCTCCCCCTTGATATCATTTGAAATGTGCGATTCAGTTTGATTCTGAGACTATCATCCCTTCACATGCTGACTTCAGTGGAGCTATAACTGTAAGCAAAAACTGGGTGACAAGAGAGAGTAATTTGATTATAACTCTTGTTTTCTATTTTTTTAGTTTAAACTAGTGAATTCTTGAGTTAAATTTGTAAGCTAATTTAGGGGTATTTTACTTAACATAGTTTTGGAACTATGCTGTGTTTTCTATTCTGTATGGCTTATCTTACCTACCTTATTAAAAATTGATTTATATGACTGACAATGAACATATTCTATCATTCTTTATTTTCAGATCCGAATGAAAGGGTCCCTTCCTTCACTGAGTCCTTTCCCTCAGTCATTACTTAATTATTGTAAAGGGGGTATAGCATTCTTTAGACCTGGATCAACTGGAGACCACAAGCTTGATGAAGTTTCCATTAAAGCAATAGGTTTGTTGAAAATAAACTGCTTGCTTAGAAATGTATCTAAATATGAACAATGATATATTTAACATATTGTCACTCTTCAAAGCGAAGTTTGTTCTCTAATATTTATGTTTATAATACTGTATATTTTGTGTATGGTATTAAGTTATATGACAAGTGACAGTTAATGACACTGTCATTATTTTATTATTTAAATTTGAAACTTTAGCACTTAACAATGCCTCTCTGGTAATTGCTCTTAGGATACATTGCCAGTAACTAACTGGATAGGCCTTGAACCTTTGAATATGCACTCATCAATCTTGTTTCCTTCTTTTCTAACTTAATATGCCCACTTAATGCTTTTTTCAATTTTGTGAACTTTCATATCTATTAATTTTAGTGACTTCTATTAGTGTATGTATTGTAATTTACTTCTGTTGTTGTATATTTGAATTGCTTCAGGCATATCCGTTTCTTTTTGCTATTTTGATATATTTTCTTAAGATAGATCCTCAGAAGTGGAATTGCTGCTGAATCTATGGATATACCTATTTTATATGTTTCGAACTAGTATGCCAAATTTTACAATTTCCAGATTAATGGGTAAAAAAATAATAGTTTATATAGTAACATGTTTTTATCTAGACTACTTACGTTGAACATTTAATATGTATTTTCTCTATCAAATGTATTGCCTGTTTATGGTCTATGTCTAGTTATCTGCATGAGAATCTTAAAAGGAACAGACATTTTCAATTTCATCCCCATTCTCTTTTGCTTAATCTTAATTCTTAACAGTCACTCCTAACTTTATCTCCAGACTGATATACACTGCTAAGGGGAGCAACAGGCGAGACAGGAGAGGTCTGCTGTGTCATATAGGTCACTTCCCTGGCCGGGGATCAAACTCAGGCCACTTCAGCTGATGCAGTGGTAGCACTGAGACTTTAATCTCTAGGCCACCAGGGAGGACCTCTTTCAGATTCTTGGCCGTAGTTCTGTCCCATCATGCCTATGAAATATGAGACAATGAAACATACTCCACAATAATGGAGTCTTTCTGGAAAAAAAGAAAAATTGGACCATGCTTCCTTGGTAGACCCTATTAGAATCTGATATTATGAGGATGGAGTGTAGTTTGAAAATGCCAGGTGATCTTGATAGTCCCCCCTCTAGCATGTATCAATACTTACCAACTACGCACCCCTTGCACCATCCTTACACCACCCACCACCATCCTTATCCCGCACAGATAGGTTTTGGTGAAGACTGGCTTTCCACCTCCGTTTCTATGTCATACCATACTTTCTGGCTTTGTAATGGTTCTTTGAAAATTTATGTTTTCTAGGCCTCCCCGGTGGCGCAGCGGTTGAGCGCTGGGTTGCGAAGCTGCCCGTGGCCTCTGCGGCGCCGGTTCGATCCCCGGCTGCTCCCCGGCCACTGGAGGAGGGTCCCACATGGCGCGCAGACCTCTCCTGCCGCCCGCTGCTCCCCTCAGCAGTGTACTTCTGTCCTTCTGCCTGCTCTGCTCCATGCTCTGGCTCTGGTGAATTCTCTCACCCTCCCGCGCTTCTGACTGTACCCAGTGCATGTATAAACAAACAAACAAACAAGTAAATAAATAAAACATGCCTCTATTAAAAAAAATTAAAAAAAATTAAAAATTTATGTTTTCTAAGAAAAATGAAAATACTGACTATAAACATGAAAATCAGTTGACTGTGAAAATAAGGCTGATTTGGGAAAAAAAAGGCTTAAATCAATGACTATTCAGTTTTCCACAAGGAAAGGTCCTGTTAACCTTAGAACTATAGACTAGAGAAGAGGGGTGTTACTTGATTGGTCACGTTTTATAAAAGCACGTGAACTACTAGTAAATAGTTATTCTATAAAAATGTTTTCAATATTTTTGTTCAATTAAATGCATAATTTAGAATAATGTGCATAAAAATTCTGGGAGGATATTCATGACTTTATCGATGGTGTTTATAATCAGCACGTTTCTTTATTAATCAACAAAATAAAGGTTTATTTTTAAAAACACCCAGTAGAATTTGAAGTGATACTATTAATGTAGATATTTATACGATTTTCTTTCATACTTTTTTTCTTGCTTTTAGGTTGCTTCAGAGAACTTTGTGCTTTGTGTTGGATGCTGCATATCCGTGATAAGTTATCCTATAGTTGCAGGCAGTATCAGAAAGCAAGAGAAAATGTGGAGGGGAAAAAGGTATTTACCTGTACAAGAATGAGAAAAATAAATAAGCATTATTGGGGAAAGTATTGCCTGATAGAAGATTTTATTGTTTGTAACAGAATTTTCTCTTGAGTTAATTCTGGCATATCCATTTAGATGATTTTTTTTTTTTCAAATATCCATTTAGGACATTGAAGTGGAGTTTGATTCTTGTATGGTTGAGCATTGTCTCAGTGCCATAGAATGGGCTTATAGAATGCTACCCTTCTCTCGTTTTTCTAATATTGAAGAACTTATTCAGGATCTAATTTTGAGCCTTATTGGAGAACTGCCACCAATCAGAAAGGTAATATAATTGCAGGTAGAAATAAACTAAGTCAGAATCAGACTTTACAGGACTTTTGCTTTATTTTGATTAAGAATGATGTTGATCATAGAATTCATTTCTTAACTTTTCTGAAGGTAGCAGAAATTTTTGTGAAAGCATTTCCCAATCCTGAGGACATACGGGTTCCACTAAGAGAAAAATATCACTCTCTCCAGCAGAGACTCAGACACTGTGTTGTGAAAGGTATACTATGTTATTTAAATTTTTTTAACTGAGGTAACATTGGCTTACAGTATTATATCTGATTTAGGGTAATAGCCCCCACCCCTTCATGTGTATGTTCCCACATCACACCCACCACCAGACAGAAGCACACATTGTCCTTCTCCATAGACCATTGGGCCTCCCTCCCTCCATATTCCACACCCAAACCCTAGTAGCCTCAATTTCACAGTCATGTCATTTTTTATATATCTGATAAATTACTGAAGATTCTGTTAGATTTGAAGGCACTTACTTTCTAGTACTGTTTCTATGCAATTTCGGCTGTTCCTTGGAGATAGAAGCACTAATCTGTTGGTTTGGAATCGCACAAAACTGACTTTGTGTCATGAGTGTGAGTTAGTAATGTGAAACATAAAGTTGCTGAGTTGAGCAAAACTCTACACTTGAAACTTATGCTGTGTTGTAAACTAATGTTACCTCAATAGAAAGAAAATATATATACTTAAAAATCAGAAAGAATTTAAAGACTAATAAATTAATTTTTCTACTTCGAGTGGTGACTGACAGAACATAAATATAATTTTAGCTAAAGAAACATGGACACCTCAGTCTTTATTTTAAATTATTTCACATCATACCCACCATCTGATGTCCAGTCATCACACTCTGGTAACCACCATTTTGTTGTCAGAGTCCAAGGGTTTGTGTTTGTTTTGTTTGATTGTTTTTATGTCCTGATATTTTAAATAATTAAATGACTTCTTAATTTTCCATTTTCCAGGACACATGTTTTTGAGTTTAGGTTCTGTTCCTTTTGTTGTTTTTTAATGGAACTTCTTTTGTTTCTGCAGCTTTTCTTTATGACATGGACCGTCACCTTTTTAACAGTACAAAGAAAGCACAACATAAAAAATATTGGAAATAAACCTTGGTATCAACTAGATTTTGTATCCCCAGCAAGGATCAGAATTGGGTTTTCTTTGTATTGACTGAAAATATTTTAATGAATTATAAAGATTTTGTTATTTTCTTCCTAGGTCCCCAAAATGAAGAAATGATGTCCGTTATCATTCATACACTCCACAAAGTGAGGGTAAAAGCCCTAAAACGTGTGAAGAGGAATATAGGCTCTTTTGAGATGAATATATGGGAGCCAATTGAAGAAGAAAAACCAGCTGAGGTTCCAGGTTTTGACAGGTTTTCTCTGGGGACTAGTTTGAGCAGGAGCACACTCACAGAACTGGGCAATTCTCTGGTTTACAGTGATGCGGATACAGCAGATACCTTCTCTGAAGCTCTGTCAGTTGAAGAAAAATATAGAATACATTTATATCAAAGGTACAGTTGAGATCTTCTAATCGAAATCACTTCCTACTTTTGGGAAAATAAATTTTCATTGGTTTTATACAACCGATGAGCTGATTGTGTTAACAGTGTGAGTGGTGAGTGTTCCCTGCCCCACTCACAAGGATATTAGGAGCATAAAAATGAAATTACATTTGAAAACTCTGTTTTCAGTGTTATTCATATCTGAAATATTTTTTCCACCTGGTAGTATAATCAAATGAGTAGATAAAATTATAGAGTTCACCAAAGGATTTTTAGTTCTTTTAAATGATTTAGGATTCTTGGGGTAGGTATGTTACTTTGAAGGGCCTCCAGGGAAGAAATTGCACATTCAAATTTGAAGCCTGTCCATAAGTTGTTGAGAAATTATTACTTATCATTTTAACCTATTGCTCTGTCTAAGCAGGATTTTTTCTATATAATTTCAGTATCTGCAATGCAGTTGCAGTCCTCATGACTGAAAATATAATCAGTCATAACCGTGCTTACATGAAGTAATTCCATCTACTTCAAACATCTGCTTAAACTATATTTAACCATATTATTAGTGATATTCTTGTTCTGCCACATAGCTTCAGTTTTAGCACAGGAATATCTTACAGACTGCTAGTTGTACATTTTTTAATACAGTGAGACATAGTGACTTCTGCCCAGGAACTGTTACTTCTCTTGAGTAAGTTAAAGTTCTGTATTTTGGTCTAAAGAACATGTTGAAGTGCGGTAGATTTAAAAGTAATTATGGTTGATCGTTAGGATGCCTGCCCAGCAGGTTTATTAGCAATAGAAGGTATTTAGCAAAAATTCCCAACTTTCATGTAATAAATAATCCTGAGGGCATTCTTGATATTGCACATTTTTTTTAATTAAAAAAAACACATTATTTTACTTTTAGCCTTGAGCATGTTTGCATATATTTATTTTTTATTAACTTGTTATTTTAATTGTGGTAAATTAGTATCCTCCCCATAGGCATTACCACTCTAGGGTACCCACCACCAAATCACCCCTTTTCTACCACCATAGTCCATTGTGCTTTCTTCTTTCTTTGTTGTTACCCCTTCCTCCCTCCCCCCTCTGAATGCTTCTGGTCTATAGTCAGTTTCCAAGGGCTAGTTTTTGAGTTTTTCTTTACCCGGTTCGTAATTTGGTTTTTCTATATTGCAAATATTAGTGACACCATCCATTATTTATCTTTCTCCTCCTGACTTATTTCACTTAGTATTATCCCTTCCCGCTCCATCCAAGGCACTGAAAATGGCATGAGTTTACCTTTATTGTTGCACATTTTACATGGACAGCTGAGGGCATGAGGGCAAACAAAAAAGAGAAAAAAACCCTAAACTAAGGTGCGAATTTTTATTGGCTGTGTATTCCTAAATTCTGATCTATTACAGAACCTTTTTTCCCCAGAAAAAAAATTCATGTCTTTTACACTGAAATTTCTGTGACTGTATTTTAGTCTTTTTATTAATACATAGTTTTCCCTTTTGATATTACTGTGTCGCATTTTTTGGACTCAGAATGTTCAATACTAGTGAACACTTAAGATCCTTTAGTCCAAAGCCTTCATTTGAAAGATAAGAGATTGAGATACAAGAGATATGTGACTTACTCCGTGAAGAGATTTTCCTTATCAATCCTGAGATCTGTTTTAATGATTAAATGATCTTTAATTTTGTCTTTTTCAACTTTGTTTTGCTGTAGAAATGCCTCAGATAACATGGAACTAACATTGACTTGTAAGCCCAATGGAAAAAAGAAAGTAAGTAATCAGAAAAAAGACACTGAAAAAAAAGAAGACCATGAAAAGTTATTACAAAATGGACTTCCAGTAATAGGTATTTGGGAATTTGAAAGGGATGATGACGAATACATTAAATTTCTTGAGCTCTTCTTGAGCTATGTTCTTGAAAGAGACTTACTTAGTTCCAAGGAACCTAGCATTCCATTTCTAACCAGTTTCTCTGAACATCTTAGAGAACATGAGCTTAATTCTCTGCTGTTTGATGTACATACGACATTAAAACGACGTCAGGGCAAAGCCAAAGGCCAGAATGTGTTTAGAGCTGGATCTTGCTTTGTTGTTGCTCCTGAGTCACACATGTCTGAAAAATCTGAAAGCCAGGCACCTTCAGCTTCAGTGCTGTTGAATCCAGGGTTCAGATCTTCTGTGGAGAAACCTTTGAATGAAGTCAATAAAAATGAAGGGCAAAGAGGATTGTTTGGTTTAAAACAAAAGTCAATTTACAGAATACAAGACGACAGTTCAGAGAAACCTTTAATCCAGAAATTGTCAAACCATATCTTTTGGACTCCCAAATCCATTAAAAGTAGAAGATATATTTTCAAAGCAATTGAGTGCAATGATATTAACCCTCAAGAAGATCTTCCCCTAGCACTAAATGAAAATTTTGGCAGTATCAGGAGGCTGCTGGAGTGGATGATAAGATGGGCTGATAGAAGACTGCTCTGTGATCCTGGTCTCGCTGAGTCAAACTCTGAGTACAGTCCTGTTATTCGTGTAAAGACGTCTACTACTGCCATTCTTACATCACTGTGGCTTTTGGAACAACCCTACTTTGCTACATATAAGTCAAAAAATGCCATTACTGAGGTAACTACTTGAATTGTTTATTAAGAGGTCTCACTTTAGAATAAAACTATATGTAGTTTTAATTATTACCAGATCACTAAATAACCAAAAGTTAATAGCAATATTGATTATAATCTGTGTCACATTTTTGTTTTTACTCAAATGGTTTCTTTAATTCTTAATAATTATGGTAAAAGTGCTTTCATAGAGACTTTAAGGTTTATAAAAAAGAGAAAAGATAATTTTAAATGCTATTACAAATAATGTTATATTTCTCATGAGGTTTCAAATTTTGGATCTGATGAAGAGGAACTAGACAGTTCTTATTACTGGTATTTCATCATATGCATCAGGGGATCATTTTCCTTTTACTCTCTGGCCAGAAGGTGTCACAGAATCAAACTCATACAAATGGGTGTTGGTAGGGTAGTTGGTTTCTATTTGATAACTAAAAACAAAATGAAGATGAATTTCTTAGAAAATAAATTTACTTTCTTTATATAATGTAGTTAGAACTTGCACTTTTTAAAAAAAATTTGAAAAATTCCTTAAGATCTAAATTTTTTATTTTTATTGAGGTACAGTTGACAAAATTAAAGATTACAATGTGATGATTTGCTGTTAAGAAAAGATTCCCATCCATTACCCCATATATGTGGCTTTTTTATGTGTGTGAGTACATTTAAGGTCTTCTGGCATTTTTTCCACTAATAGTATTTTAAACTAGAAAATACAGTTGTTAGATTTTTTCAGCAAATTTTTTTAAAGCAAATTTCACTTGTATAATAACGTGATATCAACTATAAGGTACCATGTTACAAAGTATTAGTCTCAGAATTTATAATTCTGAGTTATTGACAGAATAACTGTTATCTGAGTTATTGACAGAATAACTTATAATTGATAGTTCGTCCCCTTTTACCAACCTCTCCATTTTCCCCACCCCTCTGGCAATCACTTTTCTACTCTCTATGGAATCACCTTTAAGATTCCACATATTGTGGAAGTGATATTGTGCAGTATTTGTCTTTCTCTGTCAGGCTTATTTCACTTAGTGTCATACCCTCCATGTTTATCCTAATTGTTATAAACTACAGGATTTTCTTCCTTTTTAAGGTTGAATAATATTCCTCCGTGTGTGTGTGTGTGTGTGTGTAATCTCTTTATTCATTTATCCATTGACAGATTCTCAGATAGCAACTTGCTTTTCTTTTGCTTTTTCCTTCTCTTTAACTTCAGACAGTAATTATAGTGTATATTGTTTTTAGTCTTTTTGGATTTATCTTTTTGGAGACTCTGGGCTCTCTGTATATGGATGCCCATATCTCCCCCCAGCTTAGGGAAGTTTTCGTCTGTTATTTTATTGAATACACTTTTTGTCCTTTTTTCTCTCCCTCTTCCTTCTGGGACCTCTGTTAGGAATATATTGGTCCACTTGATGATGTCCCATAAATCCTTTAAGCTAATTTCAATTTTTTCATCCTTTTGTCTTTTTGCTGCTCTGATTAGAGTTTGCTGGTCATTTCTTCTGTTTGAAATCGTCTTCTGTTGGATCCTTATATTGTGCTCTTCAGTTCAGCTGTTATGTTTTTCATCTCTGTGATTTCTATTTGGTACTCTTAAAATGTTTGTGTCTGTTAAAATTCTTTTTGTTCATGAGTTGTTCCCCAAACCTCAGTGAGCATCTTTTGTGATTGTTATTTATCAGATAAATCACTCCTCTCTATTTCATTAAAATCTTTTTCTAAAGACATTATTTGTTTGGAATGTATTCCTCTATTTCTTCATTTCCTTGACTTTTTGTAATGCCTTCTGTGTATGAGATAAAACAGCCTTATCTCCCAGCCTGTATAGAACAGTTTTGTGTGGTAGATAAGCCTCATTCACCAGCCAGCTTCTTTACTTGCTGTGGTATTGTGAGTGTTGCTAGATGCAGCCTTGTTTACTTTCAGAGATAGAAGGTTTGGGGGTTGATCCCTGGAAGTCTTAAAAGTTGGGATGCTAAATGTTGGGTCCAAATACTTCACTCCTTAGGGAGAAGCTGGAAGTTGGGAGTTCTTGCTCTCTTTCAGGGCTCTCTGCCAGAGGTGGAATTTATGCCATGTGTGTATCTCAACCTTTTCAACCTGTATTGATTTGGATATTTTCTCATTCACCTGATGTGTAGGAGGTGCTCAGCTGGTTTCTGGATTTATTTCAGCAATAATTTCTCTGTTTGTCGAATTTTTTTTTAAAGATTTATTTATTGATACATACAAGAACTGGGGTACAGGCCAGAGATGTGGGGGGTGAGAGGATTCACCAGAGACGGAGTGGGGAACAGAACAGGCAGACTGACTGAACTACACTGCTGAGGGGAGCAGCGGGCGCTACATGAGCGGTCTGCTGTGCCATGTGGGTTCTCTCTGGCCAGCCAGGTATCGAACTCGTGTTGCAGAGGCTGCGGGTTGCTTCATAGTGTGGTGCTTGCACCACAGGGAGGCCCTGTAATATTTTTTGAGTATATGGGAGCTGGAGAGCTCTGGAGCCTCCTGGGTTACCATCTTGCTCCACACTTTACTGCTGCACACTTTCCTGTTCTAAATTTGTTCTATTTTAAAGTGTCTTTATTGTAAATAGTAAATTCTATTGAAAGGTATGTGTGTGGTAGGTGTTTCTTTAGGTTTTTCCCTTTTTAAAAAATATCGATTTCTGTTATCCTATAGGTAGTTTATATTGTGATGTTGGCACTGAAGTCTGTGTTTCTAGATGGTGCATAACTAAATTTTTAATTAACAGACAAGAGATACATCCCTTGTTTTAGCTATATATACTTTTGCCTATTATGTAATTTTGAAATAATTACTTAATGTTTTAATAGTAGCAAAGAGAAAGAAATGAAAGCACTTGTACATTTTTATTGCTATTCTCTCATGGCATAAAAACATTGGTGATACCCCTCACCACTTTGTAAGGCTGATTCCTTCTGTATACTATTCAGGTAGTCAGGTTTGCTTTTCCCCATGTGGAATAAAGACTTGATCATTGCTTCAGCATCAAATATTGAGTGAAGAATCACAATAAATACTTGGTAAATAAGAGAGTCAAAAAGAAGTTCTGTAGAAAATTTTATTATAAAATCATAATGAAAAGTAAGACAGGGACTCCCCAGTGGCAGCAGTTGAGCGCTGGGTTGCAAAACTGCCCGCAGCCTCTGCAGCGCTGGTTCAATTCCTGGCTGCTCCCCAGCCACCAGAGGAGGGTCCCACATGGCACGCAGACCTCTCCTGCCGCCCGCTGCTCCCCTCAGCAGTGTACTTCAGTCCTTCTGCCTGCTCTGCTCCCCGCTCTGGCTCTGGCGAATTCTCTCACCCTTCCCCGCTTCTGACTGTACCCAGTGCTTGTATAAATAAATCAATCAATCTAAAAAAAAAAAAAATAAGACATATAATAGTGAATACTAAATATTATAAATTGTTTATTTTAGGTGCTAGAGAATCATTACACTGGGTTTCAGAGTGCACCCAACATTAAGACTGAGAGCAAAATAGATACTGGCTGTTTTGTATCAGTATCCTCTCAAGGTGGTACTGAGGAAAGAAATGATGAAAATGAGTCTCGTCCAAGTATCTTGAAGTAAGTTCCTGGTTATATCTTCATTTTCAGTGAATGATACCTCATATGATGGTGTTTTGGCTTACTGTGAAAAACTAAACTCTTGAAAATTAAAGAGGCGAACAATTCTTTGAACTAGATAAGCAGGAAGTGAACACTTTCTGAAATGTTTTAACAGTTCATTGTAAGCTATGTTTCTTCCCTGTTTGTCTAGCCCATATCTTCTGAGTGAAGACCTAATTCATCCTGAAATATCCCTTTATTTTATTAATTGATTTCCTTTGCCAGAGGAAGCTGAACAAATCATTTTTTCCTTTTTTTACATATGAAGCAATTCTATAAATTGCATATTTACATATGAAGCAATATCTTAAACACTAATGCTAAAACCTTTATAGCAGGAAAATTCATTTTTGAAAATAGAAAAATTTAGATAAGTTGAAATTATTCTGCTCTTTTGAATAAATAAAAATGACAATATTCTGTCATCTATTGAACAGCCTTTTATTGAGCTTCTGTGTCTCAGACATGGTTTAAAAAAATGGTGCTCTGCCAAAATATATCAGACAACTATTGTCATCTTTGAAAACAGACATCAGAGAAAACACATACGTAGTGGGAGACTTCAACACACCACTATCAACAATGGATAGATCAACGAGACAAAAAATAAGTAAAGACACTAAAGCTCTAAATAAGGATCTAGAGCACTTGGGCTTAACAGACATCTATAGAACACTAAACCCAAAAAAATCTGAGTACACATTTTTCTCAAGTGCACACGGATCATTCTCCAGGATTGATCGCATACTGGGATACAAGACAAACATCAACAGATACACCAAGATTGAGATCATACCAAGCATCTTTTCCGACCATGAAGGCATCAAACTACTGGAAGACCACTGGACTAATGAGGAGATCAAAGAAGAAATTAAAATATTCTTTGAATTGAATGACAAGGAGGACACCAATTTCCTAAATGTATGGGATGCAGCAAAAGCAGTAATAAAAGGAAAATATATAGCAATAGAGGCTCACATCAAGAAACAAGAAAGAACTCCAAGAAACAATCTAATCTCGAAGCTCAAAGATCTAGAAAAAGAACAACAAAAAAACCCCCAAAACCAGTAGAAGAAAAGAAATAATAAAAACCAAAGCAGAAATAAATGAAATGGAAACTAAAAGAACAATCCAAAAGATCAATGAAACCAAGAGCTGGTTCTTTGAAAAAATAAATAAAATAGACAAACCCCTAGCAAAAATCCTCAATAAAATTTTAGCTATCAGAATCCAACAATGTATCCGTAAGATAATGCACCACGACCAAGTAGGATTCATTCTAGAGACACAAGGATTGTTCAACATCCAAAAATCAATCAATATTATCCAACACATCAAAAAAAGAAATATAAAAACCATATGATAATAGATGCCAAGAAAGCTTTCGACAAAATGCAACACCCATTCATGATAAAAGCCCTTGAAATTCTTGGGGTACAAGGAACATACCTCAACATCATAAAGGCCATATATGACAAGCCAACAGCCAGTATCATTCCCAATGGCAAAAAGCTGAAAGCAATTCCATTAAGATCTGGAACAAGACAAGGATGTCAGGCCTCCCCGGTGGCGCAGCGGTTGAATGCTGGGTTGCGAAGCTGCCCGCAGCCTCTGCAGTGCCGGTTCGATCCCTGGCTGCTCCCCAGCCACCGGAGGAGGGTCCCACATGGCGTGCAGACCTCTCCTGCTGCCCGCTGCTCCCCTCAGCAGTGTACTTCAGTCCTTCTGCCTGTTCTGCTCCCCACTCTAGCTCTGGTGAATTCTCTCACCCTCCCATGCTTCTGACTGTACCCAGTGCATGTATAAACAAACAAACAAATAAATAAATAAAGCATGCCTCTATTAAAAAAAAATTAAAAAAAAAAAAAGACAAGGATATCCACTCTCACCACTGCTTTTCAATATAATACTGGAAGTCCTAGCCAGAGCAATAAGACACGAGAAAGACATACAAGGAATCCAAATAGGAAAAGAAAAAGTCAAACTATCACTATTTTGCAGATGACATGATAATATACATAGAGAACCCCAAAAACTCCACAGAAAACTAATTCAGCTAATCAATCAATTCAGCAAAGTAGCAGGATACAAAATCAATATGCAAAAATCGGTAGCCTTGGGCCTCCCCGGTGGCGCAGTGGTTGAGCGCTGGGTTGCGAAGCTGCCCGCGGCCTCTGCGGCGCCAGTTCGATCCCCGGCTGCTCCCCGGCCACCAGAGGAGGGTCCCACATGGCGCGCAGACCTCTCCTGCCGCCCGCTGCTCCCCTCAGCAGTGTACTTTGGTCCTTCTGCCTGCTCTGCTCCCCGCTCTGGCTCTGGTGAATTCTCTCACCCTCCCACGCTTCTGACTGTACCCAGTGCTTGTATAAACAAAACAAACAAATAAATAAATTAAAAAAAAAAAAATCGGTAGCCTTCCTATACACAAACAATAAATCTGAAGAAGAAATCAAAAAAACCATCCCTTTTATTATCAAAACAAAAAAAATCAAATACTTAGGAATAACTCTAACAAAAGAGGTAAAGGACCTATACAAAGAAAACTATAAAACACTGTTAAAAGAAATAGAAGAAGACGCAAAGAAATGGAAAGACATCCCCTGCTCATGGATTGGAAGAATAAACATTACTAAAATGACCATCCTGCCAAAAGCAATATACAGATTCAATGCTATTCCAATAAAAATTTCAATGTCACTCTTCAAAGAAATAGAACAATTATTGATGAAATTCATATGGAATCACAAAAAACCCCGAATAGCCAAAGCTCTACTGAAAAAAAAAGAAGGGAATGGAGGCATCACACTCCCAGACTTCAAACTCTACTACAAAGCCATAATCATCAAAACTGCATGGTATTGGAACAAGAACAGACACACAGACCAATGGAATCGAATAGAAAATCCAGAAATAAACCCACAGATTTATGGTCAACTAATCTTTGACAAAGGAGCAAAGAATATGCATTGGCGCAAAGAAAGTTTGTTCAATAAATGGTGCTGGGAAAACTGGGTCGCTACATGCAAAAGAATGAAGCTTGACTATTACCTCACACCATACACAAAAACCAACTCAAAATGGATTAAAGAACTAGACATAAGACCTAAAACCATAAAATACATAGAAGGAAATATAGGCAAAACATTCCATGATATGCACATCAGAGACATCTTTACAGACACATCACCCAAAGCAGTGATAGTGAAGGCAAAGATAAACAGCTGGGACTACATCAAATTAAAGAGCTTCTGCACAGCAAAAGAGACAATAACAAAAACAAAGAGAAACCCCACCAACTGGGAGAACATTTTTGCACACAACACTAATGACTGATCACAAAAATCTACAAAGAGCTGATGAGACTCAACAAAAACAAAGAAAATAATCCAGTCAAAAAATGGGCAGAAGAGCTAAAAAGAAACTTCTCTGAAGAGGAAATGCAAATGGCCAACAGGCATATGAAAAAACGTTCAACATCACTTGCAATCAGGGAAATGCAAATTAAAACTACAATGAGATACCATCTTACACCAGTGAGAATGGCACATATTAAAAAAAACTAGCAATAGCAAATGTTGGCGAGGGTGTGGAGAAAAAGGAACTCTCCTGCACTGTTGGTGGGAATGCAAACTGGTCCAGCCAATATGGAGAGCTGTGTGGAGATTTCTGGACCTACTAAACATAGAGCTTCCATATGATCCAGCAATTCCACTCCTAGGTATTTACCCAAAGGACACAGAAACATCAATTCCAAAGAGCACCTGCACCCCTATGTTTATAGCAGCACTGTTTACAATAGCTAAGCTTTGGAAACAACCCAAATGCCCAAAAATAAATGACTGGATCAAGAAGATGTGGTACATGTACACCATGGAATATTACTCAGCATTCAAAAAAGATAAACACATGCAATTTGCAGCAACATGGATGGCGCTGGAAGGGATCATGCTCAGCGAAATAAGCCAGAAAGAAAAAGAAAAATACCGGATGGTCTCACTCATAGCATGAATCTAGAAAACTTAAATAAGAGAGCAGGAAAAAGAATAAGAATAAGAAAGTAAAAATCAAAATCAACAAACAACTATGAACCAGAGACACTCTATGGGGGTGGGGGGCGGGAAGAGGAGGGATTGGGGTCAAAATAAGGGGGTTGTAATTGTATGGGGAATATAAAAATAAAATTTAAATTTAAAAAAAATTGTACAAAAAAAATGGTGCTCTGTATGTGTGTTTGTTCTTTTCTCAATAACTGAATCATGAATGGAAGTTATTTGTCTCCAAGAGTGATTATAATTTTAGCTGCTTCATTCTTCTCAATAGAATGCCAACTGCAGCAAAAAATCCTGAAATGAAAGAAATCAATGATGAGATTATTTCTGTCATTGATGATACTGACAAAGAATTTGTAGATACAGATGAGGATCTTTTAGAAGTAGAAACACTTACACAGGAGGAAATGAATATAGACCTACGAGACTATGAAGGTCAGTACATTTTGATAATCTTTTTGTTTGATGCATTATTATCATAATTTATAAATTATCATAATTCAGCTATATATCTAAATCAGTATGGTTATCATAACCTACATACTCAAACATTAGAGAATATAATATTGATGAACTGTTAAATTAATTCAGGACCTTTGGCCTACTTGTATAATTATTACTGGGTCTCTTCATTTCTGTGAACCAAATCTTTTAACATTTTTGGGACAGTTTTCCTTAAAACAGAAAGTCCCCAAGCTTTTAATAGAGTTTTACACACTGATAGGAGACTTCTCATAGCTCATGTGCGATTCATTTGATGAAGGAGTAGTTTCCGGGTGTTTTTAAAAAATATATTTTTTAGGAAGGATAGAAAATGCTTCTGCTACTATATTTGTTTTCTATAACATTTCCTGAAATTCTAAAAAGTGAGTAGATCATTTTTCAAATGATCACTTTTCTCTCCTTCTTGTTTCCATTTAGAAGAAGCCAGAGAACAGGTTGGACGTCTCAAAAGTCCTAGTATTGCCATTTGCATGCAAGCTTTACCACAGCATTTAGAAGAAGTAAGTCAATGAATAGAGAGTAAAGTTATTCAGTGTTTGTCTAGTATTTATTTTTATTTTTAATATTTTTGATATAATGTATTTATGTATATTTTACATCATTTTTTTTTTTAAAGATTTATTTATTTTTACACAAGAGCTGGGTACAGGCCAGACATGCCGGGGAGGGTGAGAGGATTCACCAGAGACAGCAGGGAGCAGAAAAGGGAGATATCCAAAGTACACTGCTGAGGGGAGCAGCGGGCAGCAAGAGAGGTCTGCGCGCCATGCGGGACCCTCGCCCAGCGGCTGGGGATTGAACCGGCGCTGCAGAGGCTGCGGGCAGCTTCTCAACCCAGCGCTCAACCGCTGCGCCACCGGGGAGGCCCTAAACAGTTTTTTTAAAGAATTTGTCTTTCTTGGTTTTATAGATTTTTCACATCACATGTCATAAAAATGTATTTGCAAAATATAAAATGTATTTGCAAATATTTTACAAATTATTTGTACTGACATCATTTGTCTCTGTACTTTAACATACTCCATGGCTCAGGGCGATAGGACAGTTTTCACACAGTTTAAAGATCCCATCAGAGCAAGACTGGGTGCACATCTAATGTTGGGTTGCTCACTAGTTTAGACTATTGTTGCTGTAGGTGTGGAGCCAATGTAAAGTTCACGATACCTAACACAGTGGTAACTATTTGTTTCACCTTTTTGCATTTTTGGTACTATTTTAACAGCACACCACAGAAGAAGTTCATTGTCTGAAGGACGAGCCATTAGAGACATACATGGAGAAAAAGTCAAGCCAACAGAAAGGGTAAGGGGTGGTGGGCAGTATGGAAGTGACTTTAACTGCTTTATTTATCTCAGGGAAGTTTTCAGGACTTTTTCCCTTGTAATATGCAATATATGTTTTACAGTGCTGTTGTCTTCCTAGTGAAATTTTAATTTTATTTACAAATGAATTTACAGCAATGGAAAACAGTGATTTTTAGTAAGTGTTTATACTTCTAAGTCTTGGTAGCGTGAAATAAATAATGATGTCTAAAATATCATGTTTCATTATTAGCTTTAACAAAGTAAAATATATCTGTAAATCAGAATTAATCTAACTAATAGAGAACCAGTTCATACTGATTCCTTTTTTTCTTAAATTAAATGAACAACCATTATGAATCATGCTGTATATGTATAATCTTTCATTATCGTGGTATGATTATGATACACTGTCCATCGGACTGTGATGTACATATACTCTACTGGCAAATTTCATGGAAAACTGAAAGCAGTTTTCATTTGTTGTAGTTTGGACATGATATCTTAATTTTTAGAATTATTTTAGAATTAATGAGACAACATAATTAGAGTTTCTTTCAGTACATAAATTTTGTTCAGTACTTCTGTGAATAATTAACAAAAGAAGATTTAATGTCATGTCTTTACAAGTAATCTACATTTTTCTATTAACAAAAAATTAGTGTGATAATGAACTCTGTAGTGTTCCTGAGCAAAGTGTCTGCCTCTTCCATAGGTGAAATTTGAGGTCCCAGCTAACCTCGTTTCTCCTCCTTTTGAATTCTGTTATTTCTTACTTCTGTTGCCAAGCAATTAGCAATGCTCAAGTCGTATATTGAACTATCCAGGCATTCTTGGCTTTTGTTTGAATCTGTTGCTAATTGCTATGGAGACTAATATAAACAGATTGTAATTATGAGCAAAGCAGTAGGACAGAGGCTTAGATGGCTGAGCATTACATTACCTCTAACTTTAGATAATCTGAAGAATATCTTGTTTCCTAATTGATTATTGATCTATAATTACAGTATGAGTGAAGCCTTCTCAGTTCCTGAACCCAACGTTCCTCATTCATTTTGTGTAGACACAAGTTCAAAAATTTCTAGGTGAGAATTTTTGCATACTGTATCATTTTGATATATTGATATGTATTGATCATTTTGATATAATAATGTTTTATAAATATGAGAATAAAGAGATGTCCACTGTTCCTTTTGAATAATTGTTAAATGTTCTGGAAAAAATTAAGAGAATAAAGTGAAAGTAACAGGAAACATTGAAAGAGCAACATAGTTATACACTTATGACATTTCCAAATTTATTATTAAAAGGTTTTCCTCTAAAGCAGTTGTGTTTTAAAGGCATAGAGGAACTATTTTAGAGCAGTCTTCTATTAAAAAGAGACTAGTAGGGCCTCCCTGGTGGCACAAGGGGTTAAGATGCAGCCTATGAAGTTGTCTGCAGCCACTGCAGAACGGGTTTGATCCCCAGCCAGGGAGCAAGGACCTCTCCTTGCTCACCCGCTACTCCAATATGTTTCAGTCCATCTGCCTGTTCTGTTCCCCACTCTGTCTCTGGTGACTCTTCTCACTGCCCCCCCACCTCTGGCCTGTACCCCAGTTCTTGTATGTATAAATAAAAAAAGAATAGTAGTAGATATGTTTTTCACAAACTAATTGTTGCTCCTTTTCCGATTTCTAATAATGTATAAAATACCTTTAGTTCTCTCAGAGAACAGATTTATCTTGTCTTGTGAACTTTTTTTTACAAAGGTTGAGCAGAGTATTCTGTTTCAGGATCTTGCTGATAAAGGCAAATATTATTGCTGAAAAGGAATGAATGTAAACCCAAATACATCTAAATGCAATTTAATGTTTATTTTAGAATACTAATCAATTTATTTGACTATTATAATACCTGTTCACTTAGCTTATGAAATTGATTTGCATAGAAGAAATTCAGTACCTGCAATGTTTAAGGAATCATCCAAAGCAATCATTTTATTCATAAAAAATTTACTTTGATCTTTAATTTTTGTTTCTAAATTAGTATTTTTATAAATAAAAGTGTGTACCTTATTTGGAAAAGAAATGTTTCCAATTCTGTTCTTTCATATTTAAAAATGATCAAGAGCTTGCTGTACCATCTGAGAATTAAACCTTTTTTGTAAGAACTGGGGTACAGGCCAGAGGTGTGGGAGGGGAGAGGATTCACCAGATACAGAGCGGGGAACAGAACAGGCAGATAGACTGAAGTACACTGCTGAGGGGAGCAGCAGGTGAGTCAGGAGAGATCTGCTGCGCCATGTGGGTTGCTCCCTGGCCAGCAGGGATCAAACTTGCGCTTCAGAGGCTGCGGGCAGCTTCACAGCGCTGCGGCTAACCCCTTGCGCCACCAGGGAGGCCCAGAATTAAACCTTTGCAAAACTTTCTGAATCATTAACTTTATTTATTTATTTATTTATTTATTTATTTATTAAAAAAAATTTTTTTTGGGCAAATATTTTAAGCTAGTTCGTTTTTTGTTTTTTTTTTTAAATTTTATTTTTATATTCCCCAAACAATTGCAACCCCTTTATTTTGACCCCAGTCCCTTCCCCCTCCCCCGCCCCCCACCCCTAATAAAGTTTCTCAGGTTCATAGTTGTTTGTTGATTATGATTTTCACTTTCTTATAGTTATTCATTTTCCTGGTCCCTTATTTAAGTTTTCTAGATTCCTGCTATGAGTGAGACCATCCAGTATTTTTCTTTTTCTTTCTGGCTTATTTTGCTGAGCATGATCCCTTCCAGCTCCATCCATGTTGCTGCAAATTGCATGTGTTTATCTTTTTTGAATGCTGAGTAATATTCCATGGTGTATATGGACCACATCTTCTTGATCCAGTCATCTATTTTTGGGCATATTTAATTTAAATTTCATTTTTATATTCCCCATACAATTACAACCCCCTTATTTTGACCCCAATCCCTCCTTTCCCCGCCCCTCCATCCCCCAATCATTAACTTCAGTGAAAAATGTCTTCCCAAACCAAATCTCATAGTTTATACAGCTCATCCAAATGACTATACAGGTCTCAAACTCAGGTGCCTTATGGGGAGGGACCAGACAAGTAAAGTGAATGTATGAACTCCTCTGGGTAATAAATAATACCATGGGAAAAAGGGGAGCATGATTGAGTTGGTAGTAAATACCTTAAATAAGGCATTCAGATAAAAAACTATGCTGAAGATGAATGTGTCTGGTGGCTGAGGGGTAGAGATATAGGCCTTAGAGTTTAAATTTCCCGAAATCATCAGAAAGCCTTTAAATTAGTAGAAAAAAGTAGCATCAAACTTCAGATTATAGGCATCCTGGTTTTTTTGTTAATGTATATTTTTTTATTTGCACCTAGTGTACAGATGTCTGCATTTGAAGATAAATCTTCACAAACACCTGCTGTAATAATACCTCAGCTGACCCAGAGTAATGAACCCAGAGCTCAATTACCAGATTCTTCCGATTCTGTTAGACAGATGCTCCAAGATGAAATGTTTAAATTAGTTCAGGTAAGACTATCTCCATGTAAACAGTAAATATACACCTGATATATGTAAGTGTTAAAAAACTTGCAGAAATACAAGGTTTCTCTGCCTTGTATTGTGGGCTCTTTTCATTTGCTATTCAAAAGCTCATTACTTTAGGTGAGAGTCTAGGCTCAGCTGCCTTTTACTTAGTAATGTCCGTTTACTCTGCATCTTTGGAATTCAGAGCTGCTCACAGAAATGAGGTAGGAGATAAGCAAACCAGACCAGTGTACTCCTGTTCAAAAGTATCCAAAGTCTACTAGCACAGCCTATGTCACATATTTCTTATCCTTGACCCAAAATTTGTCTTGATTTCAAATGGGCATGCATTTTCAATTACTGTTTAAAAAGTCATCATTACCTTTTTTCACTTTCTATACACTTTCTATATTCAGTGTTTACTTTGTTCTCTTGACTCTTTTACTCACAGCCTCATGATATTTCTGTAGCTGTAACCAGCCTTGGACTTTTACAGCTTCATCCGTCCAGACATTCTGATTTTGTTAGCATGGGATGTCACCTGGATATAGGTGTTTTTTAACCTTCCCCAGGTAATTCTAATGTGTGGCAATGTTTGGCAACCAGTGGTGCACGCCTTTGCCTTTCACCCAATCAGCACTTTCGTGGAAGGCTGCTGTTTTGTAAATGATGAAATTCCTTACTCCTCACCTGTTTGCTACTCTCTGCTCTTTTCTTTCCTATAAACCTGTTTCAAACATAACCATTTTAGGAGCTCTTTAATTATCCTTACCCTACTCCATCATATCATTTCCTTATGAGCCTTTGGTTGTATGCAAACTGCTGTGCAAATAGCCCCAAGTCAAATTCCCAGTTGACAATTCCTTAAAAATAGAAAGCTCCCTTTGTTCCTCTTTTTTAAATATTTCCCACCTGTGCTTCCTGCTCAACTTTCATAGTTCTGGAAGATACTGAGACAAAGATATGTCTATTGTGGAATGCTCGGATGATTATTGATTCCTTAGTGCCTTTTAATTATTTTAGAAGTTTCTTTAATTTTTGTTTTAGCTACAACAGATCAACTTCTTGAGCCTAATGCAAATAGTAGGATCATCCTTTGCTAACCTCCCAGATACACATCAACTTCTACAGCAGTCTCAGTCTGCGCATTTGGTGGGAGGCCAAGTATCAAATCCCAGAGGAGGAAGTGGTGATGTTGAAGATGCCAGTAGAAATCTGAAGGCAAGATTTCTTATTAAACCACAATCCATGGGAGAGTATCCCAGGGAGTCTGGTGAGAACAGCTCACATGGCCAGAAAGGAATTGTGCAGTCTGATCAAAATAGTAATGGAAATTTACAGGTATTGTATGTAAAAATACCATTAAATTTGTCCTGTTAGTTTCAATGTTGGTTTTTGTTATTTGAGTAAATAACTTTTTATAGCAATTTTTACATTCCACCTTCCCTAAAACATATTGAATATCATTTATAAAATAAGGAGTTTGTAATGTATTCTAAATTTACAGCATATCTTCTTTTTTTCCACTTCCAGGATGTTGCGCATGGGAATAGTCCTCCAGGTCAATTAGAAGGTCAACCCCAGAATAGAGGATTAACTCCAGCTCAAAGTTTCCCAATCCCTGCATTGTCTCCAGCCTCTGCTCACAATACTCATCACCTTTTGTCCACATCTTCTGCCATTCCAAAGACACCTAGACTTATCCCAGCTGCAAAAGCCTTCAGATCTGGTGATGGTTTTCCTTTGCTTCAGTTTCAACCTAAGCATGAATTTAAACCACTTTCCTTCCACACAGAAAGAATTCCCCAAGTTCCCTTCAGGCCTCTGCCACAGCCAAGAGAGGCTTGGGGATTATCTTATTCTTTCCCGACTCCTCTGCCACAAGAAGCAATGCATTCTACGTCAATATCTCAGTTGAATTTGAACCAGTGTGATACTACAGATACTAAAAAAGACATAGAGCAGAAGAAATGGGCAGAAACTGTAATTCCAGAAGCCTCTAAGCATGTGGGCTTGGATCAGTATGTTGGACAAGGAAACTTGACATCTCAGCAGGACTCGTCAATAATTACAAAACCAGAAAAACGATTTGATATTAAGCCAGTGTCAATTGAGAGATCTCCTCACAATTCATTTGGACTTCCATTATTGCATTTGCAACTTAACCCTCCTTATATTTTTTCTTCTGCCTCAAGAGCATCGATTACAGTTCCATCGCGGGCTGTCAGAGCTAGAGCAGAAGAAAGAAAACACCCAAGGCTGTCCTTGCTTCATTCATGTCTGTCCCCAGAAAGTGTGGTAATGTTTTTCGCAGAGCAGTGCACAAGCACAGTCCTGCATTTTTTTATACCATAAATACTATATGCCAGTGAAAAGGTCTTACATATTTCTTTCTTAAAAAATACTTCTGTTATTGAAAATATATAAAAATCAGGTTTAAAATAATAATTTAGTATCATCATAAAAGTTTTAATTCTGTACATTAATATCAGAATTTGCTGGACTCTTTCATAGACATTTTTCCTGCTTAGAAGAGGAATAAATAAAATAACATTCTTGTTCATATTTGTCTCTTTAGAGACTGAAAGAGATATTTGAGGTTCTTAGCAGTTGTGATATGATTGCCTTCACTGTTATCAGTTAGAATTTTAAAGAGATCCAGGTCTGTAAGTGGTTGTATATTTAAAAGAATGGTATTTTTAAAAGTATTTAAAACACAAATTTTAAAACTTTATAAAACCCCCAAGTTCCCTGTAAGGTCGAATCTTTGAATTATGAAATTCAAAAGGCTTAGTTTCTAATTTGTAAGTACTGTAGTACGAAGGTAATTGAGTAATCATTCTCTGGTGTACTTTTAAGATTTGAAGAGGGTACTCACTGTGCCTTCTTTTCTTCTGAATGTATTATGAATAGAAAAGAAAGGACTAAACAAGCAGAAAAGTGGGCATTTTGAGAAAGATTTATTTGAAGAGTATAAGTGAGCCCCCAGGTTCTCACCATCCAGTATCAGGTCATCACCAGATTGATAATCTCCATACATGGTTTCCACCCCTCTGCCTACTACATATTTCAAGGAATTTTAAATCAAGTGCTAGGCATTATATAATTTCATTTATAATTATAAGGAGGAGAATTTTTAATATGGAAAAGAAATTAACAATAATTTCTCACTTAATTTCTGAAACAGGATGATCCAGTTGAAAATTTTAACTCTAAAACATTTATTTATTTTGTCCACATCTGGCATGAGGTACTGTAAGGGCAGGAAGGGCACAGTGCAGGTTTACTGTGATGCGAGCAGACCGGGTAAAGGAGGAGTGAGTCCCGGAGCCCTCGGTGGCTTTTGCAGGCTTTTATTGGGATTTAGCAGGTACACGGCAGGCAGGGGTCCTGGGGGGCCGGGAGGCTGACAGGCCTCCCAGCCCCCAGCAAGTCTTAAACTCTATCTGGGCTCTCCGACATTCTCTCATGGTCTCTGCTTCTCTTTCGGTCTCTCTTTCGCTCTCATTCTCTCTGCTTCTCTCGTGGTTCTTCTGGCGTCCCCGTGATGCCGCCCTTATAAGCTCAGTATCTCAGCCCAGATGTACCCACCTATGCATGCCCACACCCTACTCCAGGTGCCCGCCCTCAGGCATGCATTCAGGACCGCAAGGATCCATCATCAATCCTTATGGTGGGAGGACAGAAAAGCCTAATACGTTTTACCTTACCCTACAGATACCTATACTTACCCCAACTGCAAAAACTTTTAGATCTAGTGATGGTTTTCCTTTGCTTCAGTTTCAACCTCAGCATGAATTTAAGCCCCTATTCCTGCCACTCAGGAAGATTCCCCCAAGTTCCCTTCAGGCCTCTGCCATAGCCAAGAGAGGTATGGGGATTTAAGGTCTGGATGCTCATCTTACCAGTCCAAATAAATTTGTCACTTATGATCTCTTTCACACCTTAGTTTAAACAAAAGTTTTTCTTAATTTTTTATTAACACTGCATAACTGAGGTTTGTAATTTTAAATTTTTTGTTTCTTACAGTACAAAAAGCCATATCTTATCCCACTTGAATACCTCACTGCAGTAAAACAAAGCCAACAGGAACTAACAAATAATTTATTTGAACAAGGAGATTCTGGACACCTTCACCTTCTGAAAGCTAAAATAGAACCACCTGAAGTGACGCAAGAAAATAACAGTAAAAAAAGGCAGGTTTTCAGTAACCTTTTATTTCAGAATATCACATATTTGTTAATGATTAGTTTCAATAATATAATTAAATAAGATGGAACTTACTTTGTTCAACCTCTGCCTGTACACAGTTGCATGTTCAATTTTCTTAAGTGTCATTCAAACATATTTTGTGATGAGGAAAATTCCTATTTTGTAAAAGACAAATACTATTAAATTTTCCATTTCATTAAAGAATTCTTTCCTGGCATTCAGAGATTGGAGGTTTCATTTACATTTTCGATAATACAATGTGCAGTCATGTTTTGCATCACAAATGTTTGGTATCTTATGTGATACTCCATAAACTCTATACTACACACTGAACTAATATTTATTGTTATTCGTCTTACCATATCCTGCAGACACATAAGAAAGTAGTGTTTCTTAGTGTTTCAGGACACTAAGAAACGTACATGTAAAAAGAAAGGCTGTGACTTCTAAGGAAGAGCATTTATAGTGTTTTACTAATAATGGATATTTAGTACATGTATTGACTGGTAGATTATTACTGAGTCTAGAATACTTTAAAAATTTCACATTTATTAGACCCTAAAATCTATTGTCAGTGCTCTTTCCCCAAGGGGTTCCTTCCTTCCATTCTCTTCATAGTAAGCCTTCCCTTTGATGTTTTCAGCCCTCTTTCCTCCTTTTTTAGATTTCACCAGAGTGACTAAGTGTGCTTAACTACGTGTGCTTAACTACATGTGCTTAACTTCTTCAATAGTCAAATGGAGGTATTCAGTAGATTTCTGAGATCAGCTCAGAATCTCCAGAAAGGAGTTTGAAAATTACCTCAAAAAGTATAACCCTGACCTGAGATTCCAGTTACTAATACAGAATAATCAGTTCTGTTAGAAATGACTTTACTATGTCCAGACATTTTGCTTATAGTTACTTGTATTCTAGCAGATTATCTTCCTGATTTAACTAAATGCCATTGCAAATGATTTATTGACATAATTTTGATGACTGTCATTACATATCAGGAGACAAATGAAAAACATATTAATAAAATGGTAAAAATATATTTTACATTATTGTTCTTAACAGACAAAGACGACGAGCTAAAAAAGACCTACAAGAAAAAACCTCAGAGAAACAAAGGAGAAAACCAAGTGTGACTATCCAACAGGAGGATTCTATTACTAATGATAATGATTCAGAAATAGTTATGAAACCCAAGGTACAGAAAAACTACTATACTGCAGCCTCGCAGAGCGGCAGTATTGGGAGTGGCAGATGAGAGAGATTGCTCAGAGTCTCAGTGGGTTAATGAGAAGCCTAGAGGGACTAAACCAAGAAAGTGCAGCCCCTATCCAAGGGAAGTCTTCTATTTATCTAGGACCAGGTTGAGAGAAGATAGGCAAGCAGGTGGGGATTGTACATGGGTAGGGATACATTAGCGGGGCTGCGTTATCATCTGATACAAAATAGGGTGAATTGACCAGGGGCTATTACTTGGGGGGCTCCATAATCAAAGCCTATTCGCTATTCTTACCTAACTTACTGCTGATCTTTACAAATAAGGCATTTTAGCTGATCTTGCTATCTGGCCATAATATCTGCCTGCTGTTTTCAGCAGATACTGGTTTCCCAGTATGTTCCTCATACCTGGACTTTTGTCTTGGTTAGAGGCCTGACTGTACATTTAGCTTGAGGAGCAGGAACTCTGGGCATCAAGACAATAGCCCTGAGTGCAAGAAGAGTCGGGGATCCCACACTATACATTTAATTGTGATCTTGAAGTACACAGATGTTGGCATGTCTTTATGGTTTGTCTAGTTTTCTGATTGCTAGAAGCTTCTGATTTTGAGTAAGAGAATCTTTGCATCATTAAATACACAAATCCCTACTGCTTCCTTCATGACACAGTAGATAATACAGTCGTGATTGTGAAAGGAACTTGATGGCAAACCAAAAACTGTCTTAGAGTATCTAACTAGAGTGACATTTTAATATTTGAAACCTCTTTTTTCTGTGACATGTTAATACATATGATGTGTTGTTTTTCTCCTACTACAGTTTTACCTGCCTCTCTTAGGTGCATCTAGGATTCCCCAAATAAGGTTTCTAATGTAACATATTTAAAATCTCATATTTTCAAACATTCCTTCTAAATTGGTAACTTCCTATTTATTGTTTTTGCCAGTCCAGATTCAGCAAACAGTTTTGTTTACATATGTTTTTAAAAGACACATTTTTTCAGTGAATCCTTAAGAACATGTCTAGAGGCACTGCTAATCCATGAACAGTTATGATAGGAGGGGTTCCTTTCACAATCACAACTGTATTATCTACTGTGTCATGAAGGAAGCAGTAGAGATTTGTGTATTTAATGATGTAAAGATTGTCCTACTCAAAATCTCATGATAGAGAAATTACACCTCTTAATTTAGTAACTGCATTAAATTGATAACACTCTTTTATTGTTTGATTTGTGAATTTTAGGAACTCCTTTTTAGAGTTACTCTGGTAAATAATTTGATAGAGTAAGTAAATACTCACAGGGTTTGAACCTGTACCTAGGAATTATCCTTGTAGCTGTTGCATTTTTTAAAAATAATAAATAGTTTAAGTTAATCATAGTTTGATCATTTGGGCATTCATTTAGGAGCAACAGGAGCATCATGATTCCCAGGCTTTGGATGACTTTGACATTCCTTTTGGTATGTATATGCATGACTAATGCAATGTCTAAGTTCAGGTTAAAATCAGCTTTCTAGAAATGTGTACATGAAAATGAAACTAAATTATTTTCATCTTATCTTTGACAAGATCATGTATTTTGTTATGTTATCCAGTAGAATAGTGATTGACAAACTATGGTCCACATGCCAGTTCTGAACCATGCCGGTTTTTGTATATCATTTCATTGAAACGTAGCCATGCATGTGTTTACATTGCCTATGGCAGCTTTCACGCTACAGTAGAGTTCAGTTGTTGCAAAAAGGACCATCTGGTTTGCAAAGCTAAAATATTTACTGTCTATAAATACAGTTTGCAGACAATACAGAGAAAGCTTGCGACCTCTACAGTAGAGTAATGCAGTTAACTAGAATCTCAAATAAGATAGTAATATATAAGGTCTAAAAGCGAATAATGGAAGAACATGCCTAGGGTCAAATTTATCATAGAAAATACATGAACATGAATCTTTTCAGAAACGATAATTTGTTTATAGATAGTAATTTTTTTTTTTTCTTGAATTGTTCAATTTATCTCATCCCCGAGTGTCTGTCCCCAGGCTTTCTCCTCCATCATTTTCACACACATACATGCAAACACTCTCATGCTTGTAGGGGCATCAACTCTCCTCACTTGGGCTAAGTGTTACATTTTTTTGATGAAACTCAAGTATACATCTCATTTCTCTCATCTTCCTTTTCTACATTAACTTAAATTCCACATGTCCAGATTTTGAATTTTCATCTCCCTGTTACTGATATCACCGTTCTCTCGACCGAGTTTTTTCCTTGAAAGTCATCCTTGATTCATCTATCACCTCCATTGCCCCCTTCCTTCACTTAGCCCTCCACCTGCTTCTCCCTCCCTTTCTGAGTGCCACTCCCCGCATCAGGCCTCTGCATGCCTAAGCCAAGTGCTTGTTTCCTAATTGCTTAGCTTCCCTCTCTCAGCTTCTTAATCCATCTGGTATCATTCTTTCCAACACATGTGTCTTAAAACCACTTTCTTTTCCATTAATAATTTTTTTTTCTTTGTAAAGGTCACACAATGTTCACTGGAGAAAATTTAGAAAATACAAATAGGGAATAAGAAGAATATGAAAATCTTCCCGAATACTTCTGTTTAGAGATAACCGATGTTAATATTCTTGCTGGGTTTATTTTCTGAATATCTCTTTATATATATCTACAGATACAGACATATATACTTCCTGAATTCTGCTCCTTCCCCCACCTTCATCCAGCCAAAAACCAGTACTTATTTTGCGTCCTTTGTAATTCTGGTTTTACTTTTTGATACTCAAATTTGGCTTTTTAATCAATTCATGAATCAGGCAACAGTCCATCTAGTAAGTAGAAGGGAACTCCCTACCTCTTTTGTAATTCTTATCTTGTTAGATACTTATTTGACTGTTGCAGCAACCCCATCTAACTGATTGCCTTACTTCAATTTTACTTATTCAAATCTATTTATCACACACTGATTGGGTAAGTTTTTCTAGAT
Organism: Talpa occidentalis; assembly: GCF_014898055.3. Taxonomy (NCBI): domain Eukaryota; kingdom Metazoa; phylum Chordata; class Mammalia; order Eulipotyphla; family Talpidae; genus Talpa; species Talpa occidentalis. The sequence continues at coordinate 121,148,176 of NW_023604972.1, forward strand.
ACCAATCTAATCATACCACTTCCCTGCTTAATAATTTCTACTGAATCTTCATCAGCCGGGAGAATATCTAGGTTTCTAGGCTGGGCATGTAGAGTCCTCCATAATTTTGGTTTTGGTTCCACTGAGCTGCCTTTGAGAGTCTACTTAGACACCATTTCATTCAGAAAGTCCATTTTGATAACATCTTGAGACTCCACACTTCACCTACCTTTAGTTAGGTACCTTGCTTCTGGACTCCCAGTAATATGTTGACTTCTTGGTGATTCCTTCCAATGTTTTGTTGTTACATTTTAGAAATGCTACAAAATGATACTAATACTTCAGCTGGGTTGCATTTCATGGCCTCTGTAAGAAAGAAAGCTGTAGAACATCAGGATGCAAGTACAAATACAGAACAAGGTAAAAGGCTGGTTTTCTTTAATTAAAGCACTTCATTTTTTACAGTATTTCATAAAGTTAGATGTTTTCTTCAAAACAGTGATTTAAAAGAGAATTTAAAATTATGTAATGTTAGTTTCTCATCCCAGGTTGTTATTCCCAGCCCTGGGAAACTTTGAAACTTATAATTAAATTTTAACACAATTAAAACATAAGAGATTTTTATTCAAATATGCTATGAGAACATCCAAAATCAGAACTAATGTTTTGAATTTGGATTCTCTGTGCCACTAATTACTTGTGCTGGAATTTTATGCCTAAGGTTGAGAGATCTAGAGTTGTGGCTGGTAAAGTGTAACTAGGCAAAAGACTAGATTGGGTTTTATATAGAAGGGTATATGTGGGGCCTCCCCGGTGGCGCAGCGGTTGAGCGCTGGGTTGCGAAGCTGCCCGCGCTGCGGCGCCGGTTCAATCCCCGGCTGCTCCCCGGCCACCGGAGGAGGGTCCCACATGGCGCGCAGACCTCTCCTGCCACCCGCTGCTTCCCTCAGCAGTGTACTTCGGTCCTTCTGCCTGCTCTGCTCCCTGCTCTGGCTCTGGTGAATTCTCTCACCCTTCTGCGCTTCTGACTGTACCCAGTGCATGTATAAAAAAAACAAACAAACCAGCAAACAAATAAATAAAGCATGCCTCTATAAAAAAAAAAAATAAATAAAAAAAAATAAAGAGATAAATAAATGTTGGAGGAACTATTATTTAGAATTTTGCCTGACATACTTCTTCAGTGATGTTGAGTGCTCTATCCATTGTGTTGTAACAATTATTTTTTATGATATTTAGGAAACAGTTTCCCTGAAGTATATGGAACCTCATAAGATGCTTTTAAAACCTCTAATTATATATTACTATAAAAAATAATATTGTAGAATATTTGGATAATGTAGCAGGCTATAAGAAGATGAAATTAATTATAATCATACCACTCAGTAGTAACATTTTGATGTCTTTATCTTTATCCTTTTATACATTTTACATAGTTAGATATGATATGTATTTACAGGTGTCCTCCCTCACTATGTGAACTCTCATTGTCCAGATACTATTATCTTCCGTGAGAGTTTAATCCTTCATCAGTCCCAGTGCTTGTTTTTTCTCCCAGGTTCCTCATTCACCCTCCAATAAATGTGTATCTTAAGGTATTATTTATTCATGTTTGCTGCACTTTTGAAGGTGACTCATATTTGATATGTTCAGTATTATATATTACACACAAATTAATGGAATGAATGAATGTTAATTAAAAGGGATGTGTAAAATGCATTATATTATTTTAGTATCCTTTATGGAAAGTTATTTAGGTGTTTTAGAGTTTTTTGATGATATTTGGGAATATTGGGTGGACTGGAAACACCCTTTTTTCCCCATTCAAAATACTGCACTATCTCCAAGACCCTGACAGTGCCTATCCAGACCAGCAGAGGACTCACAACTCTCTGTGAGAACTCACTAGTGCCCACCCAGACCAGTGAGACCCCTTGTCATTTGACAAGAGGGCCAGAGCCACCAGAGGCCTAATGACCTCCTATGAGACCCAGCCAGTGTCTGCTCAGAACTGTAGAGGCCTCCTGGACTCCTGTGGGACTCTGTCAGTGCCCACATGGACCTGTAGAGGCCTTGTGACCTCCCAGGAGATCCCCCCACAGCATCCACACTGACTGGAAAGACCCTGGACCTGTATTAGGGAGTAAACCAGAGTGGCCAATGTTGACATGACCTCCTATGAGACCCTACCAACTTCTCACTCAGGTAGCCAAGATTGCCACCATGCTGGCACACCCCAATCTGCTTTGATGAAGGCCCCAGCTACTGTACCCACTACCCAGTAAATGCCCAGATCAGTTGGAGAGGAAGACCCACATGCAATAGAAGCCCATCTACAGCAGAGCAAACCCAAAAGCAAACAGTGGGGAGAAAGAAAAATACAAATGGACAAGGAAGTCCTCAGAAGAACACTAAAGCATAGAAAGAAAACCAATCTCCAGAATCCAACAGCACAGATGTGGAAGAGCTTTCTTTCTATCAGATAAATAATTCAAATGTAATAATCAAGAAAATCAAGGAATTACAGTAAGAATTAGAGTGATACAAAGAAAACTCACAAAAACAGATCAGAGGTATATGAAAAAACTCAGAGAAAGAAAAGGAAGCTATGAGAAACAATTGAAGACTAGAAGATTGAGATTGAATCTCTAAATAAAGTAATAAAACTAGAGTAAATTAAAAAATCAATGAAGGAGGCCTCCCCTGGTGGCACAGGTGGTTGAGTGCAGTGCTGTGAAGCTGTCCACAACCTCTGCAGCGCTGGTTCGATCCCGGCCAGCAAGGGTCCCACATGGTGCCTCAGACCTCTCCTATCTCTCCCGCTGCTCCTCAGCAGTGTATTTCATCAGTCTGCCTGTTCTATTCCCCACTCTGTCTCTGGTGAATCCTCTCACCCCTCCCGTGAATCTGGCCTGTACCCCAGATCTTGTATAAATAAAATAAATCTTAAAAAAAAATCAATGAAGGAGGTAAAAAATTCTGAAAAAAGTCATGAAAGTAGACTACACCAAATAGAACAACAAATCAGTAATCTCAAAGGTGCAGCTATTAAAAGAAACAAGATAGAAAAAGATAACAAAGAAAAACAATTCTTGAATAAATACTTCAAGAATTATCTGGGGGCCTCCTGGTGGCGCAAGGGGTCAAGACACAACCTATGAAGCTATCTGCAGCCACTGCAGCATGAGTTCAATCCTTGGCCGGAAGGGAGCATCCCACATGGTGCAGCAGACCTCTCCTGACTCGCCCACTGTTCCCCTCAGCAGAGTATGTCAGTCGATCTGCCTGTTCTGTTCCCCACTCTCTCTCTGCTGGATCCTTTCACCCCCACACCTCTGGCCTGTACCCCAGTTCTTGTATGCATAAATAAATAAATCTTTTAAAAAAAGAATTATCTGACACCATCAGGAAAGGAAAATAGAAAAGAGATGAAAAACAAAGGAAATTATCAAACAGAACTTCCTAAACTTGAAGAAGGAAATGAACAAGGAAATACAGGAAGCTAAAAAGACACCAGACTACATAAATGAAAGGAAATAAACATCAAGACACATAGTATTAAAGCTCCCAAGAGTCCAAGACAAAAAATAATGAAGCTGACAAGGGGAAGAAAACAAATTACCTATAAAGGAAATCCAATTAGACTAACATCTGATTTCTTTTTTTTTTTTTTTTTTAAGATTTTTATTTATTTATACAAGCACTGGGTACAGTCAGAAGCACTGGAGGGTGGGAGGATTCACCAGAGTCAGAGCGGGGAGCAGAACAGGCTGAAGGACTGAAGTACATTGCTGAGGGGAGCAGTGGGCACAGCAGGAGAGGTCTGTGCACCATGTGGGACCCTCGCCAGTGGCCGGGGATCAAACCGGTGCTGCAGAGGCTATGGGCAGCCTCGCAGCCCAGCGCTCAACCGCTGTGTCAGCGGGGAGGCCCTAACATCTGACTTCTCTTGAGAAAGACTACAGGTTAGAAGAGAATGGAGTACCATATTAAAAGTACTTCAAGAAAAAAAATGCCAGCCAAGAATATTTTATCCTGCAAGAATACTTTATCCTGCAAAGCTCTCCTTTCTATATTAGGGAGAAATAAGGACCTTTTCAGGCAAAAAATCTTCAGGAATTTGCAACCACTAGACACCCCCTCCAGGAATTATTAAAAGGAGCTTCAAACTTTGAACCAAAGAGGAGCAAACACAAAGAATCACACAAGGAATTGAATGGAACCACAAAAATATGAACACAATGTTAGTAATCGGCTTTGATTTCTCTTTATGCCAGACATTCCCCTGTATCAACCAAAAGCACTTTGTAAGCATATTCTTTTTTTTTCAACTGGGCCATAAAATATTTGACTAATTCCTTTCTGGTGAGTGCATTAGATGATTTCCAGAATTTTTCTCCTATAATGTTTTGAGTTTCTTCCTGCATAAAGCGTTTTTTGGGTCATTACAATGATTTAACTAACTCTTTTATCTTTGTCAATTCGATAAATCAAAATAAGCCATTTCACTGTTATTTTTGATTCTTTATGAGGGTGTGCATGTATAAGATATTTTTAAATACAAATAATGAGTGTGCCTTGAGAAACATTCTTAACTTTGAGAAAGCCTTGAGGTAATTTGCCTTTGTTACTATATAGTCTTCTAAAGTTAGTAGCCTCTTTGCTAGCAGTCTGTTATTCATTCAGGTAATCAGCACAGGTTATAAATAATAAAATATGAATTATATTAATTTTAAAAAATTGATCCTTAAGCTATGAAATCCTCCTACCACATTATAACTAAAAATCTGCATGCATATTAATTTTCATTTGTGAATTTTTTTCTTTTTGTATTCTTTTTGCATCACACTTCCTAATTTATTACAAGACAGAGAAGCTGCTACTCAAGAAGCTATTTCAGAATGTTGTAAAAATCAAGCAGTCATTTATTCTACGTCAGGTATTATTTCTTTCTTTTTTTCTTGAGAAAAGCATGACTAGTTAAATGATGCATGACTTCATGATGTCAAAACAGGAGTAACCACCCTCCATGAAAAATCAGCTAAACCAGTCAACTAATAGAGATAAAATGATAGCAGTTCTGCTGCCTGTGACTATGCAGGTGTTTCTTTATACAAACATTTTCCCTTTGCAAAATATTGACAGCTCTCCTGCCCACTTAAGACTAAGCCGGTGTCTTTTTCTCATTTTCCTAATAAAACTGACCTTTTAAAATCTAAAAAAAGGCAAAAAAATGATAATTTAAGTACTTAAGTATTTTCACTATTTTAAAAAATTAATTTTTAACTGAGATAACATTGAGGGTATCCCATCAGGTATCATCACCACATTCATCCACCACCCAATTCACCTGTACACACCACTAACTATGCCTGTCTCCCTCCTTCTCTCCCTTCTTCTCTCCTCTCACTCACCCTCCTTGTTCTTTTCCCTCTCCCAACCCTTCCCCGCCTTGGTGTCTCAGTTCTGTAGTCAACTATCGAGTGTTAGTTTTTCAGCTTGTCTTTATGTGATTTATTTAGTTACTTTCTATCCCATATATTAGTGACACCATCCAGTGTTTATCTTTCTCCTTCTGACTTATTTTGCTTGGCATTGTGCTTTCAAGCTGCATCCATGTTGCCTCAATGGGTTTATATTTTTTGATCACTGAGTAATATTCCATTTTGTATATATATATTACATCTTCTTGATCCACTCAACTGTTCTGGGACACTTAGGTTGTTTCCATAGTTTTAGCTATAATAAATTATTTTCACCTTTTTCCCTAGTTTTTTGGTTAGTGTCTGGTTTACTTAGGAATAGAAGGTAATGGCTTTTATAAAATTTAGATGTTAAAATTTTAACTGGCGCCTCCCCTGGTGGTGCAGGCGGTTGAGCGCAGAGCTGCGAAGCTGTCCACAGCCTCTACAGCGCTGGTTCGATCCTGGCCGGCTGGCAAGAATCCCACATGGCGCAGCAGACCTCTCCTGTCTCACCCGCTGCTCCCCCAGCAGTGTATTTCAGTCAGTCTGCCTGTTCTGTTCCCCACTCTGTCTCGGTGAATTCTCTCACCCTCCTGTGCATCTGACCTGTAGCTCAGTTCTTGTATGCATGAATAAATAAATGTTTAAAAAAAATAAAATAAAATTTTAACTGGTAAAATTTAGCTATGGGTTCTATAAATAAGCAGGTTTTTTGTTTTTTTTTTTACCATTTAAAGGATAAGAATTCTAGCTCAACAAAGCTCTTAAAATCAATCAATCAGAAATGGAAATAGGCAACTATAAAATTTGCTTGACACTATTTAGATACTTCATTGTTTTTGTGAATCATTTATAAGATAATTCTTATGTATCATGAGATAAGCAATAGTCTTCATTCAGTTAGAAATTACTCTAGAGTGAACTGCCCTTGGAATACTTCTACTTAGATTTTTTTTTTTTTTTGTATGTCTTCTTTGGAGAAGAATCCTTTGCCTGTTTTAAAATTGGTTGTTTTATGTCTTATAATTTACTGGTAGAATATCTTTATATAATTTAGTTACAAGTCCCTTAGATTTTTTTTCTTTTTTTTCTCTTTTTCTTTTTTTCTTTTTTTATAGATTTATTTATTTTTATACAAGAGCCGGGGTACAGGCCAGAGGTGCGGGAGGGTGAGAGGATTCACCAGAGACAGAGCAGGGAACAGAATAGGCAGATTGACTGAAATACACTGCCAAGGGGAGCAGCGGGCGAGTCAGGAGAGGTCTGCTGTGCCATGTAGGACCCTCGCCAGCCAGCCAGGATCGAACCCATGCTGCAGAGGCTGCGGACAGCTTCACAGTACGGCGCTCACCTGGCTGCACCACCAGGGAGGCCCTCCCTTAGATTTTTAAAAAAATATTTTATGTTGTTTATTTGTTAATTTATTTTTACAGACTTAATGACTTAGAGCTATTTACAGATTTTTTTTAATATTCTGATTTTTCTTAATTTTTAGAACATGAACTTTTGAATGTTCCTCAACCAGACGTGCATCTAGATCTCAAGTTTTCCACTGAAATACCAGAGAAATCTTTGTCACCTTCAGCCTGTGAAACGGTGCTAAATTTGCTTTGTGTTTTATTCAGAGGTTTTGTTATGGTCACTGGCTTTAGCCAACTGTATAGATAAAATGAGGCTAAAAACCTCATTTGGCAAAAAAAAAAATAATATTTAAGATATTCTAGAGTAGCAACATGACCTCTACTTCCTGAAACTTAAATTAGGTTCACATGAGCTCTCCTTACCTCTTGCGAGGTGGGGAGGAAAGCAGGCGGAATGGCCGTGTAAAGAAAAAGAATGTAATCCCTTCTGATTTTATATTGTTTTGCTCAGGTTGGACACACTTATATAAATGTGATTGACATTGAAGCTGATGATCTTCTACAGGAATTACCTGTCAGGAAAGAGCCTTCAGATAATGTTATAAAACAGCAAAATGGTCATCTTGAAGTCCCTTCTTCTGCAGAGCTACATTATATGGCAGCCTCAGTTACCAAAGCCATTCCCCTGCACAATTTTAAGAATCATGGTAATGATTTTTTCACTTTATAAACAAATTACATGTATTTTGAGGAATTCTTTAACAGAGCTTTGTTGCCTGTCTTAGCTCTCCGCCTGCAAACATGCTGTACTTTGGATGTTAATATTCACATTCAGAACTGTCTCGTTAATTTTCTGAATCCCTCGTTTAGAAGTTTAGAATCTTTGTTTGCTTTCCATATACTTGACAGAATCTGCCAATACCTCTGTGGATTTATTTCTTAAACCTGCACAAGTGTCTCCATCCTGTCTGAATGGAAGAAGGTGGAGAGAAACCATTACAGAAGTGAAGGAGCCTAGTATCACCTCCCCTGCACCATCAGACATTCCCCAGGACACAGGTGAGTGCCCTGGACATATAGCATGATTTTTACCCTTAAATTACTTTTATACTAGAAATAATTACTAAAACTTTGTAAATACAAGAGAAACTAAAAAAAAAAAAAAAGGACATTTTCTTTGCTTAGGAGAGTGGGTACAGATAGGCAAGCGAGATAGAGGTTGTGTTGCAAAGTAGGAGCCCTTAGATATTTTGCAAGGAGACTACAGATCTATTTGTGCATAAATATTTTCTTAATTAATGAGGCAAAAAATGAGTATCCTGTGGAAATTCATTAAGTGTTTGGTATTAAAGAGGGAGCTCAAATTTAAAAGGTCAGGAAATCTAGAATAGCACATAGAAGATAGCCATCATAGCCAGCATACATAATGGCAAACAGGACTTTATGAGTAACTTATTCAGTTTAATACTCATACATCAGATTGTATATTATAAAATATTTCAAAATTTAAAAGAATATTTCTTCAGAATCTAAAGTTACTACATCCTGTGAATAATATACAGTCACACTTCCTACAACAGAGACTCAGTGTCTCTTCTGGCTCCACAGCTGTTAGGAGACAGTGGACTCAATCTTATGGTTCTCAGATGCTTGGGTGCAGAGTCCAGCATTGTCTGTGTATCAACAATGTGTACTCAGGAGATGGCAGGAGCAATTAGAAGGGATGGATGCCAGAGAAACTTCACCTTAAGATGTGTGGAAGCCTGTAGGTTAAAGCTGCATATAAAATTGACACTTTCAGATCTTGAAGCCCTTTCCTCCTTTCTTTCCTGTTACAGTGTTGCTGGGTAGGAGAGCCATGGCTGGGAGAATGTATGAAAACTAACAATCTTTCAGCCTTGGGAAGTATGTGGGGAAATGAAAAAAGTTAGGCTTGTAGATTCAAATAGAACAGACATGCATTTCAATCCCAACTCTGTCACTAATAGCTTGGAGGCTATTTTGCAAGTAAATTAACTTGTATCCTCATTTGTATCTTTGTAGGAGAAAAGTCCACAGGGTTATCATGAGTGTTACATCTAGCAAAATACCTGGGGCTACTTAGGTACTCTATGAATTTACCTTATTTTCATCCCAATCAACTTTTGAAATTTGGACAAATTGGAACCAGACTCATCTCCCTGTGACCCTGAATACTATACTAGCATTTCAGATAACCATAAGCTACAGCTTAATTTCCTCTATCGGTGAAATCAAGTCTGTAATCAACCTTTTGGATCCTTCTTTGGGGTAACTGCCTTAGACTAGCAAGTGTATCTCTCTACCCTTGCGAAAGAAAGAACTTTAAAATACCAATTTAAAAGAAAGAGTTTTATATTTTGAAATTAAAATACCACTATAATATTTACATAGTACTCCTAAAGATTTGGAATATAATCATACAGTAGAGTTGAATGGGATTTGCATTATATAATAAGGTTAGTAGACGTGAGAGACATGGTTCCTTGGTGTTGAAGCAAAAAACAAAAGTAAATCAAACTGTAAATTCCTGTTTGAGTGGCGACTTGCTCAGTATTTTGAGTAAAAATACTATCTAGTTTAGAAATATCTATCACATACTATAGTAATAGCAAGTAGAGATTTTGCTATGTTGGTGGAGAAGGAGCAATGAAACTCAGTATTCAACCCTCCTATAGGTGATGCTTTCATGTAAGCCATTCTAGATTGTGAGTATATTCATCTTTTTTATTTTACTTTCTACTTGAAGCTTGTTTACCTAATTCTTTTTTGTTGTTGTTGATATAACGCATTATCTTAAAAACATTGTATTAAGTTTCAGATGTGAGAATTAACATATGTATATACTACATAGAGGAAGGAAAGATAGATAGTAAAATACTGTGAAAGTCAAGCTAAAAAAGGTAGCGCCAAAACAGGTAGGGAAAGATTAATTGCCACTGTGAGCATTTGAATTTACCATTGTCTTCTCATGGGAAGGTTCACCTTCGACTGGGACTGAAATATGATAAACAATATTTACATTTGCTTAGCATTTCACATTTTTCATAGTATTCTGTCACATAATTTAATCTTTACCAAAATCTATATGGTCAGGTAAGACAGGCATCGTTATCCTCATTTGACTCTTTATTCCATAAACACTACTTAGTGATCAGGTAACAGGTCTAAAGAAGAGAGTAATACTAGGCTCTCTGCCCCTTGGGCCCTCCTTGATGGGGAAAGAAAGAGAAATAAAGGGATGATTATGATACGACATGAATGCTATGATAGTGGCATAGATGAGATTCTTGGGGCAAAACATCTAATACATCGATAGAGAGGACTAGTGCTATGTAGGGGGAGACACACAAGTAAAATTTTAAGGAAAAGAGGTTTTAGCAAAGAAACTTCTCTGAAGAGGAAATGCAAATGGCCAACAGGCATATGAAAAAATGTTCAACATCACTCCTAATCAGGGAAATGCAAATCAAAACTACCATGAGATACCATCTTACACCAGTGAGAATGGCACATATTAAAAAAACTAGCAACAACAAATGTTGGCGTGGTTGTGGAGAAAAAGGAACTCTCCTGCACTGTTGGTGGGAATGCAAACTGGTCCAACCACTATGGAGAGCTGTGTGGAGATTTCTGGACCTACTAAACATAGAGCTTCCATATGATCCAGCAATTCCACTCCTAGGTATTTACCCAAAGGACACAGAAACATCAATTCCAAAGAGCACCTGCACCCCTATGTTTATAGCAGCACTGTTTACAATAGCTAAGCTTTGGAAACAACCCAAATGCCCAAAAATAGATGACTGGATCAAGAAGATGTGGTACATATACACCATGGAATATTACTCAGCATTCAAAAAAGATAAACACATGCAATTTGCAGCAACATGGATGGCGCTGGAAGGGATCATGCTCAGCGAAATAAGCCAGAAAGAAAAAGAAAAATACCGGATGGTCTCACTCATAGCAGGAATCTAGAAAACTTAAATAAGAGAGCAGGAAAATGAATAACTATAAGAAAGTGAAAATCAAAATCAACAAAAAACTATGAACCAGAGACACTTTTTGGGGGGTGGGGGGCGGGAAGGGAGGGATTGGGGTCAGAATGGGGGGGTTGCAATTGTATGGGGAATATAAAAATACAATTTATTATTTAAAAAAATAAAAAAAAGAATCAAGTGAAAAAAAAAGAGGTTTTAGCAAATAGGTTTACAGAAAAAAGGGCCTATAGATAGAGATATCTTAGTGCAATGACTCAGAGGTTTGCTAGAACCTGCTGAGTTTGAGAAAATTTAAAGTTCAGTATGCTTTGGAGTCAGTGGAGTTTTGGTTTCTGGTTTTTTTTGCAGATGAATTGGAGGTGTGGGCAGAGTAACAAGTGAATGCCATTGTCTCATACTGAGGCATGTGAACTTTAAGGGTGAAGGCATTAGAGAAAAAGTGGAAAAGGCACAATATCAGATTTTGTGTTTTAAAGGATTTCTCTGGAGCCTGTGTGGAAGCTTGACTAGATAGGAATGAAATAAATTAGGTATGGCTACTATTGGAGGTCTATGTGTGGGAATGGAGATACTTGGTAGGTTGAACATTTGGTGTCATTAATATTTGGTGTTCACTTTGTGTCTGAAAGAAAGAGAAGAACCTTGAATGATTCGCTCAGGCCTCTGACTTGGTGAACTTCGGTCAATGACAGTGATATTCATTAAGCTAAGGGAGCCAGTTGGAAGGGCAGAAGAGATGAGTTTGATTTGATACACTTTCGGGATAACCTGAATTAGATATTCAGGATACAGACAGACTTAAGGGGCTAGAGCTCGCAGCAAGTGCTGTATGGATTTAGGAGTCCCCTGTGCATCAGGGACATCACTCAGAGAGCATGGCTCGTAGAGTAAGAAGAGAAGTGAGCTGAGTCTCACGGAGGAAAGAGTGCTGGGTAAAAGGAGTGGGTGGCAAAGAGAAGACCAAGAATACTACTAAGAAGGAAGAGCAGGATATCAGGAAGAGCCCCAGAAGTCAGAAGAACTTATTTAAAGCACGTGTTTCAAATTTGGGACAAGAATCAACTAAATTTGAGTAAAGAGAGTCATTGACTTTGATATTAGTCTTGAGAGTTTATTATTTGCCTGAGATACACCATAGAGTCAGTAATGGCTAACATTATTTGGCCTCACTTTTGCTGTGACATTGTTGGTTTTCAAAAGTCATGAAAATATTAAAACTTGTCTTGTGATGAAGCAAATTTTGTAGCAGAGGATAGAAGTAACATTCAAACTGCCTTGCCTAAGGAGCGTGGGGTAATAGTACCGTTGTTATGCATTCTTCCCTCACAAAAAGACAAGTCTCAGAAGTCACGAAATTGAAATAGTACCAGAGGGAGTAGGGGAGAGGGTGGAAGGGATAGGGGGGAGCCTGATGGGGTATGGGCATGGATAGAGTTATTTGGGGGAGAGGGAAAAGGGAAAATGGAAGTGGTGTTTCTAAGTATATTAAAGCTGATTTGAAAAGGGCTGTTAGGTTGACTTAAAATGAGGTCTTCAAAAATATTAGGTTATAAACATCTACTTCTTACTTAATTACAATCAATTTTGATGTTACCTTTATCTGTATTTAGATATGCCAAAACCAGATTTCCCATCTAAAGAACGGAGCTCCAAGTCCTATGCTGCACGAGATGATCGGCTGTGGGAACTGCTGCAGGATGTCTCTGTCGCTCCTCCTGTATCACACTCTGTAGCTCACAAACTAGAGCATCTCACCTCCAAGCTTCTGAAAATTGATGAACAGCTCTTAGCAATACAGAACATTGCTGAAAACATAGAACAGAATTTCCCCAGGAATGAAATGCTAGACCAACATTGCGATAAGGTAGACTATTTTGTTATCAAGTTATTAGATAATGCAGTGTGATATTATTTTAACTATTTATTTATTTATGCAGACAAGAACTGGGGTACAGGTCAAAGGTGTGTGTGGGGGGTGAGAGGATTCACCAGAGACAGTGGGGAGCAGAACAGGTGGACTGACTGAAATACACTGCTGAGGGGAGCAGTGGGTGAGTCAGGAGAGGTCTGCTGCACCATGTGGGTAGCTCCCTGGCTGAGGATCGAACTCATGCTGCAGTAGGTGTGGACAGCTTCATAGTGCTATGCTTAACCCCTTGCCCCACCAGGGAGGCCCAAGTGTGATATTTTAAATACTTGGTTTTTCAAAATAATAGGGTGTGCGTTTTCTTAACCTTAGCATTATTGACATTTGGACCACCTAGTACTTTGTTATGGGCAGCTGCCCCTTGCTTTATAGGACATTTGGTGGACTTGACCCTCTAGCTGTCAGTAGCTTTCCCTCCACCTATAATAAAACTATCTCCAGACATTTGCAAATATCCCCTAGGAGATAAGATCACATCTCCCGCCAGCTGAGAACCACTGGCTTAGTCATCATGCACATACTTGTATATCATTTTCTTCAGCAAAATTGTTATAACTTATTGTCTTCCCACTCAAACAGCATGAACTTTACCACCCACTCCACTTATCTAATCTGGGCTCTCTGCAGTCACCCAGCCACCCTGTCCGGCTGGTCACCATTGCAGCCAAGTCTATGCAGGTGCTGGAGGCTCAGACACCCAGATCTGTGTCCTGCTCCTCCAGCTTCCAGGGTGGCTGGGGTTCTGGGAGCCTGGCCTCTGGGATAACTGTGAGTCTGGACAGCATAGGGACCATCCAGGGTGAAAGGGAGACTGTGTAAGACCAGAATAACTGCCTGGCCTCCTACCTAGAGAGGGTGAGGAGACTGGAGGATAAGTGGAGACTAGAAAGCAAAATCTGGGAATACCTGGAGAAGAAGGGACCCTCGATCAGATGTTGGGGCATTTCTTTAAGACCACCAATGAGCTGAGGTTCGTACCTTTGTGAATTCTGTGGAAAATGTCTGCATAATTATGCAAATTGGCAACACCCATCTTGCTGCTGATGACTTCAGAGTCAAGTATGAGATGGAGCTGGCCATCTGCCATCTGTGGGGAGAAACATCCATGGGCTCTGCAAGGTCACTCATGACACCAAGGTCACCAGCTGCAGCTGGAGATGGAAATCAAGCCTCTCAGGTAGAAGCTGCTCTTCATGAAGAACCACGAGGAGGAAGTAAAAGATCTACAAACTCAGATCGCCAACTATGTGTTTACTATGGAGGTAGATGTCCCCAAGTCTTAGGATTTCAGCAATATCATCTGGGCCCAGTATGATAAGCTGGCCCTGAAGAAACAAGGAAATGGACAAATTCTGGTCCCATCAGATTAAGGAGATTACCACAGAAGTCACCATGCAGATAACTGAGCTAAAACAACCAAGATGACCCTCAGGGACCTGAGATGCATAGTCCAGTCCTTGTAGATCAACCTGGATTTCTTCAGAGAAATCTGAAGGCCAGCTTGGAGAATAGTCTGAGGGAGATTGAAGTCCACTATGCCATGCTGATGGAGCAGCTCAGTGGGAGTCCGCTGCACCTAGAGTCAGAGCTGGTCCAGTCCCAGGAGTACGAGTGCCTGCTGAACATCAAGGTCAAGCTGGAGGCTGAGTTCACTACCTACCCTCACCTGCTAAAAGATGGGGAGGACTTCAATTTTGGTGATGTCCAGGACATCAGCAGCTCCATGCAAACCATCTAAATGATCACCACCTGCAGAATTATGGATAGGAAAGTGTTGTCTAACACTTTGATACCAAAGTTCTGAGGTGTTGAGGCAGCAGAAGTGGGACACCCTTTGGGGAGAAGGTCAATAAAAAGTTCAGAGGTCGCACATCAAAAAAACAAAAAGACTGTTAGAACTTCACAAGCAAATAAAAATGTCTTCCTTGCCATCAGTCCCTACCTTTTAGCTTATTTTGGATTTAATCCCATTTCTTTCATTTGTTTAATTAATACAAATGTTTAAGACCTACTTAAATTGTTTATGGTACTTGAAATTATAAAACTATATAATTTATAACATTTATTTTGTGTGTGTGTTTTTACAGGTTGAACCCATGGATCCCACTGAATTGTCTTTTGGCCCTGAGTTTGAAAAAGCATTGGCTTCAAAAGCCATTAGCATTTGTGAAGGTTTGTGGTGGAATGGGGCTGGGACTTAAAGCCTTGCTTTGAAGGAATAAGCATTGCCTTTTGGAGTACTAGAACTAGAGATAGTTTACATGACCCCCCCCCTAGTTTTAGATTAGTATTATTTTTGTGATACTGTGATTGGCCATGTTTTTTTCTTGCAGAGCCAATGTTATAACCTTTCTGACTTTTATTACAGGGTGGAGTAGTGTAGGCTAGATCTTAGTTTTTGAGACTCTACGCCACTAGCACCCCTGCTGAGGATTGCACAGAGCTTTTTACCTGGTCATGAGCTGAGCTGGAATTTGAGGTTCTGGTTAAATGACCAGGCAATAGTGAAGTATTGAGTTTCTGCATTTCTTAATGAAAGAACAATAGGGAGTTATTTAAAAAATATTTCTACTCTCCCTTTAGTTGTTTATATTTATGTTCTCTCATTCTTGTCAGTAATTTGTTATTTTGAAAAAATCAGGTTTTGGTTTATTAAAATGGTATTTTCTATTTCTTAATTTTCCTTTTCATAAATTTTTACTCTTAGCTTTATTATTTCTTCTGATTTCTACTTAATTTCCTGTTTTTTCATGACTTTTTTTTTTCCTAATATATATGCTGGAATGTTTCTGCAAGGACTGAGAGAAGAGTGTTGATATGTACCATGTTTTGATGTTGTGCATATCAAAGTAGTTTATAATTCATGCTTTTAAGGCTTATGGGATGCAATAAAGTGATCTTAAGAGGGAAATGATTGCATATAATTAAGAAGCAAGAAAAAATCCCAAATAAATAACTTGATATTACACCTAAAGTAATTTGAAAAGAGGAGCAAAGAAGACACAGTGTTAGAAGGAAAGAAATAATAGCAATAAGAATGAAAATAAATAAAATAGAAACCAATAAGATTGTGCAAAATATCAATGAAACTAAGAGTTGGTTCTTTGAGAAGATAAACAAAATTGATATACCATTAGCTAGGCTAACAGAAAAGAAAAAACATTAATAAACAAAATACGTACTGAAAGAGAAGTTACTACAGAAATACAAAGGATAAGAAAGTACTATTAACAGCTATTTACAAATAAATTTGATAACCTTGTAGAAATATACTTATTGAACAATATTTTACCAAAATTAAACAAAGAAACCTGACCCCAATCATGGAAAATGAAACAGTAATAAAAACCTCCCCCAAAAGAGAAGTCCAGGGCCAGAAAGTTCTATGAGTGAATTCTCTTAAAGCTTTAAAGAAGAATGTATGCTTATTTTGTTGAAATTATTGTCAGAAATTCAAGAAGAGGGAATGCTTTTCTACTACATTTTATGATGTCAACATTACCCTAATACCAAAACCAGTCCAAGGCAGCACAAGGAAACTACAGACCAAATCCCCGATGAATATTAATCAACAAATACTAGTAGATTGAATTCAATATTACAAGGATTAAACATCATGATCAAATGGAATTTCTTGCAGGGATGCAAGAGTGGTTTAATAAATGGAAATCAATGTAATAGGTCAATAAAAGAAAAAAATCATGATAATATCAATAGATTCAGAGAAAACATTTGACAAAATTCAGCACCCATTTATGATAAAATCTCTTAAGATGGAAATAGAAGGAACCTAGGTTAACATAATAAGGCCACCTATCACAAGCCTACAGCCATTATAAATAGATAATAAAACTTATATTGTATAATATAAATTCACATCTCTTACCTGCTTATAGCAAGACAGGGGTTTTGATTTCTCAGACTAGACTTCTCCCATATACTGTCCAGGCAGATAAAAATCTTTGCTGCTTCTCCTGGGCAGACTTTTTTCTTATCCTTACTTTAAGGACAGAGCTGCCTGCAGTCATCTGGGATGAAGGTAGGTCCACTCCCCTTACTATAAGCTACAGAGACCACATCCCCTGTTCCACTGGGGATTATCTCAGTATCATTGCCTGCTTGTTACCCCGCTTAAAGTTCCTTTTGCTTTTCTGCCGTCAGGGAATTTCTTTATTTATAGCACTTGGGTGGTATAATATTCCTTTTCTTTTTTTAAATTTAGCATTTCTGTGTTCTTTATAACAGGGCATGGACCTGCCTGTTTATCGCAGTTGACCATGTTTTCAGAAGATGAAACAATTTAAAATTAATTTTACTATGGGAGAGTTTTGATTTTAAATATTCTATTAAATGTTTGCATTATAGAAGTTACAAATTTCTAATATAACTGTTGCCCTAGAAATTGTTAAAATCTTTCCATGTGACTTTTCTCTCTCTGTTTTCTTTTCATTTTAATATGTACTTTGGTTAGTGCATTTCCCAACTCACATGGATAAGCAAGATCAAAGTGATAAAGAAGAGACTTCAGAATTTTCAGTAACAGAAACTCAATCTAGTCAGAAAACATGTGTGTTTCCCTCTGCCGAGTCAGCTATCAGCCTTTCCAGTGACCAGAATACAACTTCTCCTGGTATTTCTCTCCACTTTTTTCATTGATACACTTGTTTTTCAGTATAATGTTACCAAGAGTAATCATTGGGAATATAGTTATGAAGGATTTGTGAAGCCATCTTGCAATATTTATAAATTTCAGAGGACAGGAAATTAAAAATCATGCTATTCCCTTTATGTCTTCTTGTCACCTTCATAAGATGTACTGCGAGTACGTGTCATATGTCTGTGTAACTTATTAATCTTAACAGTAGTAAATAGAGTTACCTTAATAACTGATGTTTTATAAATAGCAATAAATTCAAACTCTGCCAATTATGAGAACATTGAGTTTTAATAATGAAAGCGAAATAATGGCTATAATTTATTGAGCCTCTACCGTGCTCAAGGTGTTCTATATACATCAGCACTGGTTTAGGCCTGACCTGTGACTATAATCATTCCCATTTTACAGTTGACTAACCTTAGACTTAGAAAAGTTGGTCACATTTCGCTCCATTTCTTTTGGTGCTGGCAATTAAATGTACTAGTCCTAATGAGTTCATTTTGTCATACATATAATGGGGTGTAGTAAATACAACAGCAACTTAGAACTACTGACAGTGACTTTGAAAAAAAATTTTTTGCCCTCAGATATTGGCTATCAATAGTGGTGATTTATTGGATGTTAACAATGTATTTTTATTACCATTACTAAAATAATGTAGATGGTTTAAAGATTCTAATTTTAAATTGCATTTCTGTTTGAGTAAAAAAATGTTGAGAAGCTGGCTTTAAATCTTATAATTATCTTCTCTAAATTCTTTCTAGATTCCATTTACGTTTTAGTAGTTGTCATATAGAATAATTATTTTTCTTCACAGAGTTCATGTGAAGATTTGAGTGTTGTATGTAAAGCATCTTGTTGAGAATGTTTCATTCCTGTTAGTTCTTGGTCACTGGTAACTTTCTTCTTCTCTTTTATGGGGAAGAATTGCCTAATAAAGTTAAACAGGATTATGAGGGTAGGGTGTAGACAGTTCTAATTGTATCTGGAAAGTTTAAGCTCCATTTTATACTTGGGAAATATGTTGAAGAATTCTGGGCAGAGAAATAAAATGAGTTTTTGAGGAAGACTGGCATGGAGGCATAGAGTTAGTGAGCTATTAAATTAAATTGACCTTTGAAATAATGAGGGCCTGGTCATGTTGTAGGAAAAGAAAAGAAAAAGGAGGCATTCTACAGAGGTAACTGATGGTACTCAAAATTACACAGAGAAAAGAGAAGGTGACAACGAATGGCTGTACTGTATCACCAGATACACATATGACTGATGTCCTTTGAAACTAAACATAACAGTTTAAGGTGATGGTGGGGTACATGGGTGCCCATGTGTAGGACCCAGTTTTTCACAAAGTAGTAGAACTTTATGAGAGGTTTGGGCTTGAACAACAGATACAATAACATTTTACTTGATATAGTTAAGACTTAGGAAGTGCAACATTTTTCTGCAAGAAAGAAGGAAGGGGAAAAAAATACTAAAAACTACCCTCTGAATAGTCACCATTAGAATCTACGGGGAGCCTCCTCAGTGCTGGAAATGGATGAGCAGATGCTGATGAAGGGATTTTCAAGAAAAAGTGAGAGACTAACAATATCACATGCTGATAAAAAGTCAAGAATACCAAGTTTTAAGGACTCTGGGGACTTACAATGTAATATCAGAAACAAGTAGGTCCCCCAATGCAGGTTAGAAACAGGTTAAAAGAAGCTATAAATTTAGACTACATAACAATTGTGACAGTAAAAGGAAATGGAAACGTGAGCTATAAGACAAGGGAAATAAAGACAAAGATGGGTATACGTATGCACTCTTTAATGTTTAAAGGCAGAGGAAAAGAAAGTAATAGGAAAAGACAAATTGAAAGTATCAGGTTAAGGAGGTGATTCATTCAGGATTGTAAAAGCTCTTAAATTAGGATGCACAAAAGAAAAAAAGGAGAAATCTCAATAAATGGCATAACACAAATTTAAAATGAAACCAAATTAATACTTTTTTAAAGTACAGAATTTAGTTGCCCTAACATGTTTTCTTTTCCAAAGTTTATCTTGGGAAAGATGTATATTCTTTCTTTTCTACTGCTGAAAAATAGCTTTGATTTCCTTTTTAGAATTTGAGTACTATTTAGCACATTATTCTGAGTATTCTAAATAATGTCACAGAATTTATTCACTGAGGATGGATTTCATTTTTGGTAATAGCCATAAGTTATTTAGATGCATTTCTGGCAAATGAAGTAGATTATTAGGATAAGTTCATTGTTCGAAATTTTTTAAAAAGGGAATTGTGGTTTTCAAGGAATGAAGCTGATATTATTTAGTAAATTGTGAAAGCATTCAAAAAATGGTTTTAAAATAGGGCCTCCCTGGTGGCGCGAGGGGTTAAGACACAACCTATGAAGGAAGCTATTTGCAGCCATAGCAGCATGAGTTTAATACCCGGCCAGGGAGATACCCACATGGTGCAGCAGACCTCTCCTGACTCGCCCACTGCTCCCCTCAGCAGTGTATTTCAGTCAGTCTGCTTGTTCTGCTCCCTACTCTGCCTCGGTGAATCATCTCACCTCTCACACCTCCGGCTTATACCCCAGTTCTTGTATGAATAAATAAATAAATCTTAAAAAATTAAATTAAAGTAAGATTAGTATTTTCCTGTATAACCAGTTTTAAAGGTTTCTATTTGAATATAATTCTTTCTCTATTATAAAAGGATTTTCATTTCTTAGTTGTCATCAGACCTTTTATATCTATCTGTTTTGATCTATACTTACACCATTTTCAGTTTTTCTTTCAGTAGTTGAGGCTTTTTAAAAAAAGATTTATTGTATTTATTTATGCATACAAGAATTGTGATGTAGGCCAGAGGTGGGGTGTGTGTGAGAGGATTTGCCAGAGACAGTGGGGAGCAGACCAGGTAGATCTACTGAAATACACTGCTGAGGGGAGCAGTGGGCAAGATAGGAGAGGTCTGCTTTGCCATGGTGAGGCTTTTCTTAATATTTAAATGGCGCAGGGGTAAAAAGACAGTGCTATCAAGCTATCACCAGCCACTATGGCACAAATTGGCACAAGTTCGATCCTTGGCCAGCTGAGGAGCAACCCACATGGTGCAGCAGACCTTTCCTGCCTCGCCTGCCTACTGCTTCCCTCAGCAGTGTATTTCAGTAGATCTGCCTGGTCTGTTCCCCACTCTCCCTGTTGAATCATCTTACCCTCCCCCGCACCTCTGGCTTACACCCCAGTTCTTGTGTGCATAAATAAATCATTAAAAATATAGTTAAATTAGTTAATTTTTATTAAGAACTCACAAATTCCCAGATTCTGAAAATAATGTAAAATCCTTGGTTTGGGGATTAATAAATAAAGCAAAACAACATGTGCCTAAAAAAGCAAATTATTAATATTAAAAACATGTTAAGTATAAGTCTTAGGGAATGGGTGGATTTAACTTATGTATGAGATAAATCTAACTTATGTATGAGATAAAGCTTAACAAGGACATGTTTTTGTGATGAGATGTTAGAATACTTTTTCCTAAATTAACTCAATTTCCTATGAGGGTAGACATAATAGAAAATTGACTAGATGTGTGTTTTGCTATAAAGACATGTAGTTAATATTAGATAAGGCTTAAAATTATTTTTGGATCATACTTTACCTTCCAAGTAAAGGTTTCTTGCATTTAAATTAGATGTATTTCCAAATGTATTACTTAAAGATCATCAGACGTTTGCTTTTGTTGTTGTTTTTAGTAAATTGCACTCTAGTATCTTAAACTATGTACTATGGAAAGCAAAGAAAGATTGTACTTTCTGAAGTGTATATTTCTATTTTTCTGTATAGATAAGTAATAGCCTTAAAATGTGGATAATATTCACTACTAAGTAGTATATTCAAGAGGAGTATGAATATGCTATATACATAATATATCTTTAAATGCTATTTGCAGCAACGTGGATGGAACTAGAAGGGATTATTTTCAGTGAAATAAGTCAGAAGGAAAAACAAAAATATCGGATGGTTTCACTTATAGCAGAAATATAGGGGAACCAAATAAGACATCAGTGTAAAAAATAATAACAGTACAAAACACAACAAAATGAAAGCAGACAATTATAAATCAGAGACATCCTACAGGGGAGGAGGAGGGAGAGGGATCAGAGAGAGGGAGGGAGGAGCACAGGGGATTGAGGTGATGGTGCACAGGTGCACTGGGGAAGGAAACTCTATGAGGACTATACCGGGGTGGGGGGTGTGGGGAGCAAATCTTGTTTAAAAATGAACAATGATGTAAAAAATTAAATTAAAAAAAAAAACTCTTCAAGGAGAAAAAATAAAATTGGAGGTTTAGAAATATTTCAATTTCTGGTTATATAATTTATAAATCAAGTTAATAATTCAAACTAGAAAAACTAAGTCACCTGAAATTTTTACTAATAATACTGTTTCTTTTTTTAGGTGTGAATAACAGTAGCAAGTTATTTGAGAGGTAAATATCTTTTTTTTTTTTAAAGATTTATTTATTTGTTTGTTTTATTTATACATACAAGCACAGGGTACAGTCAGAAGCACGGGAGGGTGAGAGAATTCGCCAGAGCCAGAGCGGGGAGCAGAGCAGGCAGAAGGACCAAAGTACACTGCTGAGGGGAGCAGCGGGCGGCAGGAGAGGTCTGCGCGCCATGTAGGACCCTCCTCCGGTGGCCGGGGAGCAGCCGGGGATCGAACCGGCACTGCAGAGGCTGCGGGCAGCTTCGCAACCCAGCGCTCAACCGCTGCGCCACCGGGGAGGCCCTAAATATCATTTTTTTTTAAAAAAGATTTATTTATTTATGTATACAAGAGCTGGGGTACAGGCCAGAGGTGTGGGAGGTGATGAGGATTCACCAGAGACAGAATGGGAAACAGAACAGATTAAAGTACCCTGCTGAGGGGAGCAGCCGGCAAGCCAGGAGAGGTCTGCTGCGCCATGTGAGTTGCTCTCTGGCAGGCCCGGGATTGAACTCGTGCTGCAGTGGTTGCAGATTGCAGATAGCACTATTAAGTTGTGTCTTAACCCCTTGTGCCACCAGGGAGGCCCCTGAATGGTAACTATCTTAAGAATGTACAAATTACTTCAAGATGGATATGTATTATGTGTTCTGGAAATTGTTTTATATGTATGTGAATTTCTGCACTACATATTTTGCATCTTAAACGATGCAAATAAAAAATGCCCATTGGAATTGGAATATTTTAAGAAACTGAGGTTTGTAATATCCCTCACTGTTTCAGCATAGGTAATTAGAGTACAATAGATTTCATTTGCTACATTTCTTTTACTAGGAATTACCTTTCAGCAGGCAGGACCTGTAGAGGTTTTCTCTTGGGCCTTATGTTTGCTTTTTTAAAAGCACGGATGAAATCACCCATTACTGATGATTAGTTTTTTTCCATGGCGGGATACTGGAGTTAAAAAAATAGAAGAATAATTTTTGTTAATCATTTATGCCCTTGAAGAGCATAGTTTTACATGTTCATATTTGCTTACTATAATTAAGTTATAGATACTGACATATTTCTTGAATTTGAAGTATTTCAGATCCTCTTCAGATGACTGGATTGACTGATATTGCAGACATTATTGATGACCTTATAACAAAAGATGGAGTTTCTAGTGAAGAGCTTGGTTTAACAGAACAACAAGCTAGGAGTATCTCCAGGTAATCAATGAATAATTCATTTGTAACCCATTTAAAATATTTATGGATCAAGAATATTCAAAGCTGCCTATATTTTAATAGATTTTTATGAAGCAAATTCAAAGCTTAGATTTCTTTTTCTTTGTAAATACATTTTGTGACATTTATGTGTCATTCTGCTTCCCTCCCTCAGTAGTATTTAGACTGGTTTATTTAACTAATGAAGCATAGCTATATCCTGTGTTTCCCAAATTCTCGTCAATCTTAGTACAACATAGGTTTAATTCTATTTTTTAGAAGTAGTAAATAATTTTGTTCATAGTACTTTGCCCCAAATATTAACCCTTATAATACCTTTGAAATAGTCTTTCCTTGAAACATTAGGATAAAATGTTTTTCCCTGTAACCTTTCCTGGGCCAAAACCTGGTTCCTGAGAGAATAAAGGCTGGCTCTCTTCTAATGCTTCACTGAAATGCACACTCTCTTGGCTAGTTTAGTTAAGATAATCACCCTGTGAATAGAAACTGAACTTAAAAGGTTGTTATTAGAAAATAATATAAAAAGAAAACTCAATTTCTTTTCAATTAGTGGAATTATCTACTGTTTATGACCTCATATTAAGATCATATAGTCCCTGCTTCCTTTTAAAACACATTTAGTTACCTTCAATCACATATATAGGGATTTTCTTTTTTTTTTTTAATTAAAGCTAATGATCATGTTACACATATCTCCTCAATAATGTATTAAATAAAGAACTAGAATAAAAATAAAATATTGCTTCTACTCTTGGATGGAAGTAGAACTATAAAAAAATAGTATAATGTAAGAGTGTGTTAGTGTGCTAAGGTATCTAGGGATAAAAGAGACAAAGAAGACAGCTTTCCAGTTTGGGTATTTGAGCTGTTTATCAAAAGAGCAGTAGAGGGCCTCCCTGTGGCGCAGGCAGTTGAGCGCAGTGCTGTGAGGCTGTCCGCAGCCTCTGCAGTGCCAGTTCGATCCCCGCTGGCTTCAGAGCAACCCACATGGTGACCTCTCTTGTCTTGCCCACTGCTTCCCTCAGCAGAGTATTTCAGTCAATCTGCCTGTTCTGTTCCCCACTCTGTCTCTGGTGACTCCTCTCACCCTTCCATACATCTGGCCTGTACCCCGGCTCTTGTATAAATAAAAAATAAATCTTTAAAAAAATAAAAGAGCACTATAAATTCATGGGCTTGTAAGTGAAGATAGAGATTTCTAGATAGAGAATGTTATGTAATTGTCAGTGGGGGCAGGGAGTTAGATATGACTGGAGATTATGCAGGAGAAGAGTGTCTGGCGGATGTGCTGGTAACAAATGGGGAATTAGAGGCATTACTTTATCTGTAGGCAATAGATGGATTAAACTAGAAATGAGAGCCAATTAGAGGTCTTCAGTGGTCTAGAGATGAGGTGGCTCAGAATGGAGAATGTAGGGTAACCAGCATGGATAAACCTGGAGGCTGTCAGGAGGAAGTGAAAATTATTGGGTGACTGAATTGATGGTGACTTTTTCAGCAAGATAGAGAATGTACTTTTAGATATGTTATAAAGTGTCAGGAGAATATTCAGTTGATAATATTTATTGGTATGTTAGCTTTAAAAAATGCAGGTGCTAAAATAAAATTTAAATGTGCTGGAGATTTATTTGGAGAAACTTCTAAAAGGGGAGAAAAAAGGAGGAACCAGGAAGATGCAGGGATCGCTGACTGACTGCAATGCCAGTGTAAGTCTGTCCCTGTACTGGGGGGAGTCCCAGGATTACCCCAAGTTTAGTGATTCATTAGCAGGACTGTGCAGGTCTTACCCTTCCTTGTGAAGGAAAGAGGGGAGATGGCTGGGTAGGTAGAATCTCAGAATACAGTGTAGTTGTAAAAAAGTTTCAGCTCAAGCCAATCACCTATCAGAGAAGTCTTGTCTTGCAGGAATGGGCCAACCGCAGCATCCCTGCCACACTCAGTCACTAGCTTAGCCCAGCATTAGGAAGTACAGCACACAAATGTGAGTATCCAGAAGTGCAGCAGCTTGGAAGTTGTCTCTGTTTCATGTTTTAAAAGTGATTGAGATAATGTAAGAATAGATTATAGGGTTTTTTTAAAAAGGGCCATAAAAAAACTTTTTTTTTAAAGAACTTGCTGTGATTTTTTTTTTTTTTAATATTTATTTATTTATTTATTTATACAAGCACTGGGTACAGTCAGAAGCGCGAGAGGGTGAGAGAATTCACCAGAGCCAGAGCAGGGAGCAGAACAGGCAGAAGGACTGAAGTACACTGCTGAGGGGAGCAGCGGGCGGCAGGAGAGGTCTGCACGCCATGTGGGACCCTTGCCCGGTGGCCGGGCTTGAACTGGCACTGCAGAGGCTGCGGGCAGCTTCTCAAGCCAGCACTCAACCGCTGCGCCACCGGGGAGGCCCCATAAAAAAACTTTTAAAGATACTAATATTGAGCAGAGAAGAAAGAAGGCAGTGTAGGAGACTACATAGTGTTTAGAGGAAAGACTCTGGCAAGAGAGTGTAAAATAGAAAGGAAAAGCCAATTATATTGACTGTTATTGAGAAGTCCAGTAGGAAGAATACTGGAGAGACCACTGGTACCTTTTTGAGTGCATTTTCAATGGATATTGGATCCAATTAACTAGAGATTAGAAATGTTATGCTACTTTTTGTGATGTGTCAAAATATTTCCAAATAAACAGTGTTTAGTTGTGATACTCCTTACCTCCGTGATGAATTCAAAATCACATGGTCCCGACTGTTAAATTTCTCAGGATTCAGCGTTCTTCTGGTAGACATCAACAAAGAACTGAGAAGCAGAGAAGAGAGATTCAAGTCTGGATGAAAAGAAAGCGAAAAGAAAGAATGGCAGAGTACTTACACCAGCTGGCAGAAAAGAGAGGGCAGGAACATGATCCTTTCTGTCCCAGGAACAATCCAGTAAGTCTGCATTTCATTTATTATTAAGTTGGGTTTTATTTTAATTATATTCTTTAACATTTTTATGTTTTGTGCTGAAATAGGAAACACCATTAAATATGACACTGTTTTCTAAATAGCAAAATTATGTTTTAATTTCATATTAAAATTGATTAGTAGAATTTTCATGTTTTCCATGGGTCGTAGTGGATTACTTGAACTGAACAATAATGAGCTAATCGCATATCTCTTGTGCAGTTTTACATGACTTCAAGAGAAATCAGGCTGAGACAAAAGCTGAAACATGAAAAAGACAGGTGAGTCTGGTGGCTTACCCTGAGCGTCCTTTCATCCATGGGGTAGACAATGCTGTAGGAATTCTGTGGGCTGCAGTAGTCCTCTTGTCAGCAAATAAAAAATGCTGGGAGATAACTGCAAGGAAAATAGTGAGCCTCCACTAGCCTTCTTAGGAGTGTTTATTCCATTCCATTTTTATGACTGATTTCTGCTGTTTGCCTCTTCCCAATTCAGGTCTGTATGTGGATTTTGAAAATACCTTTGATATTACTCCCTAATAGTTTTCAGAAATGTGAAATTTGAATTTGCATTGCATTTGAAAAGCACTGAAAAAAACAAATGCTAGGTGGTCTTCAAACACTATGTTCCCTTTAGAAATATAAAACTGATAGTGACACTTACTAAGTGTTATTTAATTCTTTGTCTCAAGATTGCTACTCTCTGACCACTATAGTCGTCGAATCTCACAAGCATACAATCTAATGAATGAGCTTTTATCTGAATCAGTACAACTACCAGCAACGGCACAGAAACTGTTGCCTAATAAGTCCAAAACTGCAGAAATTTCCAGACAGCAACGTTCCCTCTCTCCAAGAAGGTAAAACAAGGTTTGGTATCTTATTTGGTAAGATGTCAAGTGTGATAAGAAGTAAAGTAATGCTTTCGTGACTCAAGTTCAATGTGCTTAAATCTACACTGTTTAGAATTATTATAACAAAAAAGTGACTCCATAATTATGTTATCTTTGTAAGTTTATAGAGTACTCAGGGAGAAAGACAAAATGGTTTTATACCTCTAAGCTATAATAGAGTGCACTTTAGCATACCTAGCCTAATTTTGATATCTGTTCAATTCTATTTTCTTCTTTTCTGCAGTTTGTATTAACATTTCCTTCTATAATTTGCCTCCTAACTGCTCTCCCGCTTCCTTCATTGGACTTCCCTCTTGCAGAAACAAGCTTACTCCTCTGCTATCCTTTTCCGCCTTGCCTAGTTATTGATGATTAAGTTGTAGACACTGCTTTATGTTTAAATTAATGACCTTCACTGCATTTGGAGATAAGTTACTTAGGCATGAATTAATTGAACATAGATTGCTAAAGAAAAATGTAGCCAAGTGTAAATTTTCTTATATATGTCTAACATACAAAAAATCATATTTATTGGTAATTGCATTAAGGTGACAATAAAGTGTTAAAAATTACTATTTTTGACAAAATAATGATTAAGATTATAAATATAAATCACACAAATTAAGAGCCTAGAGGAAACACGACCAATACAAGTACAGATGTAATCAGGTCACTTGCGTCTCTGTAGTTTGGGGTATACTCAAAATACTGGAAACTACCCTTCAATCTTTTCTAAAATAAAGCAGGATATTACATACATAAATAACTGCCAATTATATGGAAAATTTGAAATGAATAGAGAGAGAACCAAATATTTCTTTGGGGAAAAAGGATTCAAGTTCGATATATGAGATGTGAAGAACAGTTTGCTAGGTGTTATTATACACTAAATGTATACTAAGTCTGAGGTACAAACAAGCCATTTCAAGTATTTTATCAATCCCAGCTAGAATTTGGACTTTTTGAAATACAGTTTATCACTGATAAGGGATTCTAGGAATATAACAATTATGTGATTTCTACTTTAGAGAGAATCAACATGTTCACAATTTTCCAATAAATCGACATGGAAAAGTCAGATGTATAGTTAAACCAAGTTACGCCCAAAAGGGAAAAACTCTTGGGCAACCTCAAAGCTCACCTTGGCCACGTGGTAAGACTAAGTTTTTTTATCTTGTGTAATTAGGACCCATTCCTTCTTGTCTCCAAAGTTGTGTTTTCATTAGTAAAAACTAATCTTAGTGAAAAACAGTCCTTATTTCATAGACATAGGGATTGTTAAAGACTTAGCTCTGGTGGGATTTTGTTTGTTTTGAAATAATAATACCCTAGGAATATTTGGCCTTGTATAATAAAATTTGAACAGTCACTGAATTAGATATGACTTATTTGGGAGTTTGTATCTTTTATGTGTCTGCCTAAAGATGTAGGCCGTTTTACAGACCAAAATTTTACAGACCAAATGCTTCAGGATGGGTATATCATAGAAGCAGAATGCTAAGAGGCTGAAAGTGAAGTAATGTCATAGTTTTACCCTTTAAATATCTTTTTCCACATTTGAAGGTATGTTTTAACTAAAATATACTTATTTGTAAGATAGGAAAGATGATTACATATTAAAATATATAATCATAGCTAACATGTAATTAAGCCTACTGAAAAATATTTATTGGGAATTTATTTATGAAGGGTTTCTGAAGCCACTTTGCAATATGTGTAAATTTTAGGCTAAAGTAAGTAAAAAATTGTGTCATTCACCCTCTTATAAAATAAACTAAAAATTCATAAACTGGGGCTAATACTTAATTGCATTGTTCTTCGGATGTCAGAGAAAAATGGTAGCAATAATGGCTAAAACAGTTAAAAGTTATATTTTGTCCTCTGAACCCTCAATCATAAGTTTATGCCGCTTTGAAGTACAACTGCAGCGGGAATTATGTTGTAGTTACTTGTAAAACTTACAGTCCATGCTAGACTAAATTTTTTGAGGGTAGCAACACTTCTTTATCTTGCATTACCACTCACATGGAACAAATGAAATTCTGAATAATAGGATAAAATAAAAACATAACTTTTAGCCAAAATAACTAAACCAATTATTGTCCAAGTATATTAATGGGCAGGTATTGTAGTATTTATTCTGTGTCAGAGAATACCACCACATGCTGAACTATTATCCTAGCTAGTCTGTCATTTAGATTCCCCAGACATTTAAGGCAAAATAAGAGACACGGCAAAGAATTGTGAACACTGTCTTCTCTGACTAGATAGCATGCTGCTCATGTGGCCCTACCATATTCAGCACCCAGGCATTACACCTGACTATATTCAGAGGCTTTAGGCTCCCCAATATTGTGAGATAGTGGGCGAGAAACTCAGGCATAAGTGATCCCAGTCTCTTCCATAAGTTCCAAGCCACCCTGGGGGCAAGTTCTGTCATAACACAGATCAGGGAGGACCCATCAAGATCTTAAAGCTCACTGCAGTTCATTTGTCAAAGAAGAGTTTTTCTGAAGATTTACTTGGAGTTGACTGTGTTGCTGTTTATCTTGTAAAGCAATATGTAATTTCTAATTTCTTCAGCCTGCTTGCATACTTAATGCTTTCGGCATCTTACACCCCTCCCCTACCCTTCCCAGCTACCACCTTTTTTTGTTGCCTGTTTTGTATTTGCTCCACCAAAAATAGTATAGAGACTATATAGTAAATAACTGAGAGGCATGGTAACCATGAAAAAAAGAAGGTCCAGCCTTTAGAGTCTTCTGTTCTTAGGTCTTTATGCCAGGTCTGCTGCTTGCTTTGTGCTTTCAGATATATTACTTTAAACCTGCCTCAGAGAGATGATGAGGATTAAGGTAAAGCATTTTGTATGATAGGAACAGTAAATGGCTGTTGTTAATCCTGGAGTTTAAGAGACTCCAGGTATTTGTTAATCATTCTCCTGCAAAAAATAACTTGCTATTCTGTGTAGGTGCTTATTTCTTAATAGGCTTTATGCATGACTTTTCCAGTTGCCAGAGGTATTGTCAAGGCACATTTGCCAGTTGAAAAAGGACCTTGGTTGTTCTATAAGAATTACAAGCATTAGAATTTTCCATTCCTTCATCTGCACTTTTGTTTTGTTTTCTTAGTTCAATTCAGCCACCATTTTTATGACCCCTGCTAATCAGAACAAAGTTTTTGTCTTCATAGAAGTTATGACATATAAAACACCTTGTATGGGAAGTTAAAGACAGTGTGCCTCTCTTCACAGGAACTGCCACTTTCGCCATATCAAAAAAAGCTGGTGGAGCCAAAGTGTCTACCTTCCAAAAAGGTAAGGGATAAATAATGGAAAGTTCCTGGCACGATGCTAAATTTTTAAAAATCATAAATATTAGACATTTTAAATATAGATTTCAGAATGAAGATTGTGTGGTGTGGTTCAGAGAAAAAGCTGTGGAATTCACTTGTTTGAGCTCCTAGTTCACCACTGACTGACGCCTCAGGCAAATTCCTAATGCACTTATGTAAGCTTCAATTTTCTCACTTCAAAATACACATTTTAATAGTGAGAATGTATGTAATGAGCTTTGCATGCTGCTGAACATAAAAATAAATACTCAGAATCAGTCACAGAGCACATAGTCAATAAGTTTGGGGATTTTAGGCCCAGTTTTGCCTTATGTTAGAAGAGTTGAGAAGAGGCACAGCACGTTGAGTCTTGTAATGTTAATTCCCAGTCCCTCCCTCCAGTCACTCACTGACCCCACGCTACTCTTCACAGTTTAAAAACGACTTACAGATTCATTCTCCTACTAGCTCCTTATAGCAACCATGATAGTCAGGACAACTACTAGCCCTGCCTTACAGCTGAAGAAACTGAGGCTTAGAGAAGTTAAGTGACTACTTAGAATAATAAAAATTATAGCCAACTGCTATCGAGAACTTTCCTGATCCAAAGTATTATCTTAATACTTTTTATTCACGATCGCACTTAATCCTTACATGAACCCAGTAAAACCTGTGGCATTATCCCAATATGCAGAAAAGAAGGAAATTTGGCAGGGATGATTATAACTTATATGTACTATAAAAATGATGAGAAATGTGGATTAGGCTAGTGATGCTATTATGCCTCTCCCTCCACTGCTGCCTCCTGTCTAAAGAGTCCTCTTTCAGTTCACCACATCTCTCTTCAGCCCTGTCTACTCTGCTATAAAACGTCTCTATAAAGTTTCAATGTCAGTGGCTATATCTTCTAGAAATTCTACTTGGTTCTTTTTCCATTCTTTTCCCTATGCATGCATCAAACCGATAGTTTATTAGGATCAGTTTTAGTCTTTTTTTATTTTATTTTATTTTTTTAAAGATCTGGACTCAAGCCCAGCTCTCTTCTTCCTTTTTTTTTTTTTTTTAAGATTTATTTATTTATTTATACAAGCACTGGGTACAGTCAGAAGCGTGGGAGGGTGAGAGAATTCACCAGAGCCAGAGCGGGGAGCAGAGCAGGAAGAAGGACCGAAGTACACTGCTGAGGGGAGCAGCGGGCGGCAGGAGAGGTCTGCGCGCCATGTGGGACCCTCCTCCGGTGGCCGGGGAGCAGCCGGGGATCGAACCAGTGCTGCAGAAGTTGCGGGCAGCTTCACAACCCAGCGCTCAACCGCTGCACCACCGGAGAGGTCCTCAGTTTTAGTCTTAAAAGGCATCATTTCCTATGCTTTTAATTTACAGTCCCAGGCTTTTTTTTTTTTTTTTTTTTTCCTTTTTCTTTTAAATCCTCTCATTTTAATCTGGTAAAATGTTTTCTAGCTTAGAATACCCTATACCTTATAGCATAGCCTTTCATTTTCTAAGCAAATACCTATTAGTTTATATTAGAGGAGAACATAAATAATGTTGCCTCTAAAAATAGCTGAAATTATATGTATATTTGTATTACATTATTTATGAAAGCAGTAGAGATTCAGGATTTTGTGTTCTTGAAGAGAGTTATGACCTAGCATGAGGCCTTGCCTATAGAAAGGCAAAAGAAGTATTCTTTCATTGTCCCTCAGAGGAAGGAATTGGGTATCACTCCAGATGTCTAAATTGGATGTGTTTACCTTGACTGTGGCCCCTAAGTGACAAGGAGGAACAGGGGTTTCCTGTTCAGCAGAACAGGGGTTTCCTCTGAGCAGCAGAAACAATGGACTTCATTTTACGATTCAGTTTCTGATTTCTCAGGCTACACTTTGTAGACATTAGCAATATGTTGTAAAGAATCTGAGTGGCAGTGTTCACTCTCCTACACAGAAAGTGCAGGAACACCCTACTCCAAAAAGTTTTGCATGTGCTCATTTTCATAGAATTTTTTTCATATTTTTATCTCAAGATCGGATGTCCCGAATAAATCCTAGAGAAATACATTCTGATCTGAAGAGAAGGAAATTTCAGAGCCATCCCTGGGTAAAGCAAGGTGAGAGAAAGTCAGTGATAGTACTTCAGCTTTTAGAAACCTTGTAGGTAAAGGTTTACACTGAAATACAGGATTGTTAAATTTCATTTCTTCAGACTTGGTGATGGTTTAATTTTGTCATTCTTTCTAGGTGGCAATAATTATGTTCATTTAACAAAACTGGAGTAACAAAAGCTTAGATACTAAATTAACTGTGGCATACATGGGAACTAGGATTAGTTCATGGGTATAGCCTTTGCTAATCTCTTCTTTATATCCTGAATTCTTGAAGAGAAACCTTCAGCACCACCCTCTACTT